>NW_027411627.1:1200000-1944343 GCF_049639745.1 Rhodnius prolixus | reverse complement strand
AAATGCTACAGTCCTCTAAATAAATTAACCCTATTCCTTCCACTAAAGAAAACTTTTAACATATAAAACTCTTATCTCTCTTAACTTAACTAACCCAAACAAAATTCTAAAACATTATTTCCCACCTAACTTCCAAAACCTTTTATTACTTCCTTCATTTCCCAACCACACACAGCCAGGCTTCCTCTTATTTCTTTCTCTATACCTAAACTTTCTTATAAACAATGTCATTATTTTTACACAATCAAAAAATTACAATTTTCCTTTACTATATTCATTTAATTCTTCAAAAATTTACATACTATCATCCATAAAACTATACATTTCTTTTTTTATATCAATCAAATAACAAACATATATGTATGTACATTAAAATTATTATGAAAACATATAATCCTTAACAAAGTACTTTACAAGTATCAATCCTTTCTCAAACCATAATCAACACAAACAACTAATCATAACAGTATTTACCATTCTATTCTTTAAACACTAATATTTTTCAAAATACCCACTTTCACTACATAAAAAACATTAAACTCACTCAAACCTTCCATCTGGTTACAATTTCACCAAACGCGCGCTATAATAACGCATAAAATAAACTACTCCAACCAACAAACAAACTTCCTTTCGTCAAATAATACTACACACATTAATCAACACCCAAATTCATTTCTTTTAAACAATATTTCAATCAAAGTTCACACACTACACAACCACTTCTAATTCTCTCACAAAACATAGTTTTACTACTCAATGCACTCACTAAACACATATTACCAACAAATACATTCTACTTTAATTCTTTATTCCTTCTTTCTTTCTTCATCATATTTCATCAATGTACAATCAGTTTTATTCATTCATACAAATTCTTAACTATAAATCACCAATTTCTATACAGTGTCCAACAAAAGTCTACATACCCCACAATATTTCCGGAATTTTCAAAATAAAAAATTATTACAGTAAAAATGTTATTTCTAACATTTCTAACTATTCTTACTAAATATATATATGAGAGATGAAAATATCTCTGCCATCTCCCATTGCATATAAATAAAAAGATGGCAGTTCATGCCTCAACAAAAGTCCATATACACAATTCATAAATTCAATATTATAATAATACTTACTAGTTAGGGTGGGTAAATCTTAATATTTACAAATTTATTAGTTATAGTTGAAACATGAAAATAGGTGGATTTAGTTAACAATTTATTATTATTTTAAATGCTTCACCAAAGAAAGGAAATTCCTGTGTCAGAACGCACATTAATAGTTACATTAAATAATCAAGGATTTTCATATCGTAACATTGCAAACATTAATCAAAGAAGCCACGCAAGATATCCTTTCCCACCGAGATAAAAGACAGATTTTCAGGGTGTGTGCAAACTTTTGATCGCCACTGTATGTACATGTATCAAAATTCAATTCATTCAACACATCTTCTTCTTCATTTATTTACTTTTTTCCTAATAAAAACCTTCATCAAACAATCCCATCAACTTCAACTAAAATATTAAACAGAAAAAAAAATAATCACAAATTTATTTCTATTCAAAAATTACAATTAAATGTACTTTGCTTCCCGTACGATCCGCTTGTATTCTCCCTTACTAATCAAATGCCTCTTCACCGGGCTGGGGTCCGCATTTATGCTCCCTCCTTCTCACTTTACCACCTTTCTTTCCTAAAACAATAGAACATGTTCATCATTATTTATTTCTTCAAATACTCACTAAAATCATTTATTCTCATTTACTTTCTTCAAAAATCATACATGCATCTCCTACTTAACACTTCATTCATAACAACTATTTCTCTTACAATAATAATAATAACATTTCCATTATATTCAATCTACATAAATAGAATATCTACTTTCTTTCTCCTCTTCTTCTTTAACTACATCAACTCATTTATCTTTTATTCTCCAAAAAATCATCACAAACATACCAACATAACCAATCCTTAACAAAAACTTACACTTTAAAAACTCAAGTATAAGGGTTGATTAAACGCCAAAAGCTACACAAATCACCAAGTACCCAACATTTCATTAATACTTCATTCATACCCTTAACAAAAACTTACAGTTTAAAAAGTTAAGTATAAGGGTTTGTTTAAACGCCAAAAGGTACACAAATACCAGCACCAACTAACCTCTAATCCCTCACAGGATGTCACGTACATCCATCCACCTATCTAGCACGTCATCTTTCTTCCTGTCTACCCTAAACACACCAAACTTTACACTTTATATCACACTTCAAAAATTACTTCTTCATTCTACAATATCTACTTCATTCTATTTTATTTCTTATTTACTATTTTTACTATTACATTACAAATATTACACGCCGCCCACCGCTTTATTTTCTTACCACCCTCTTATAAAACAACATTCATCTTTCATTAACCTTCATCATTCAATTCACTCAATCTAAAATTTAACTAATTTACTTTTTCTCATCTATTATTACTCATCTACCTCAGTCCGCCTCAATTTAACCATACTCATTCCCTCACTTTTCCTTATCTAAACATTTTATCCTACGTATTAACCTATAGCTTAAAGGTCAAAAGCTTCTTTCTTTCTCCCCCCCCCCCCCGTCCACAAACCTTTTTACAATCATACACTAACATACATTTCTTCCTTTATACACCAAATACCAACCATCATTAAAACTGTCCGCTAGCACACTTCTATAAGGCTTAATCGTCAAAAAGTCCACCGAAATAGTCTAACCTTCAAAAACACACAACTTTCAACATTTTTTCTCTCTTCTTCTATAAAAAATTCAATTCTCAAATTTCCTTTCAAATATAGGCCAAGTCCTCCTTTATAACTCTAATTTTTTTGTCAAAACCCACATTTAACACACTACCGAGACAAAAGTTGCTGAAAATGAGCAAAAAAAGAATTTTCAGAAAATCTTCTTCTTCTTCTTTTTGTTGTTACCTTTTTTGTAAACAACGTAGCGCCTAAACGCGCGAACCGATTTTCATTAATGAGGTGTCATTCGATTCGGAATTTTATCTCCTTAACAAAAACTTACAGTTTAAAATGTTAAGTATAAGGGTTGATTAAACGCCAAAATGCACACAAATCAGCAAGTATCCATCATTTCATTCATACTTCATTGATATTATTTAAGTAATTTTACTACATTAACTTTTCCTTCACATTTTTTGAATTTATTAGATGTTTCACAGACCCTTATGCTGGCCATTTTAATCTACAAAATATATGTTCAAGTAGAACACCATTTAACTTAGATTGACTGTAATATCTACTGTTTTTTTCTACTTTAACATGCATGTATAGATACTACATTAACTTTTACATTATTTTTGTACCGTACATTAACAATGTAATTTTACTCCATTAACTTTTTATAAATTTTTTTAGAATTTATTAGATGTCACAGATTATGAATGAACTGGCCAGCATAAGGGTCTGTGAAACATCTAATAAATTCAAAAAATGTGAAGGAAAAGTTAATGTAGTAAAATTACTTAAATAATATCATCAATGAAGTATGAATGAAATGATGGATACTTGCTGATTTGGGTGCATTTTGGCGTTTAATCAACCCTTATACTTAACATTTTAAACTGTAAGTTTTTGTTAAGGAGATTTTTGTACCTTTTGGATAGATTTTTCTTTTTGTCTATTATTTGGGTGGGGCAAACTCCCCTCCTTATGAGCCATAGCGTCGAGACTTTTAAAATACAAGTCTGAACAAAATTTCGATTCGAATGACACTTCATTCATGAAAATCGGTTCACGTCTCGATAATTTGAAACGATTGCTATACTTCCTCTCAACAAGTGTAAGAGCAGAATGTCGTTTTAATGTTACGTAGGGAAGCCATAACCCTATGATCCTACCAAATTTTATCAAAATCGGGCCAATTTTGGAGGGGGCCTTACATAAAGGGGGCTAACTCCTCTCCCATTCGATGTACAGCGTCGAGACCCCCAAAAGGCACATCTACATAAAATTCCGAATCGAAGAACACCTCATTCATGAAAATCGGTTCACGCGTTTAGGCGCTACGCAGTTTACAAAAAAGGTAACAACAACAACAACAACAAGAACAACAAGAAGAAGAAGAACATCCATTTTTGAAAATGCCGTTTTTGCTCATTTTCAGCAACTTTTTTCTCGAAATCTATTATATCTATGTTTTTGAAAAAAAATTACAGTTGTAAAGGAGGATTTGCCCTATATTTTAAAGAAAATTTGGGAATTTTATCTTTTATAGAAAAAGAGAAAAAAATTGTCAAAGTTGGGTGTTTTTCAACGTTACGCTTTTTCGTGCAGTTTTTGACGATCAACCCTTATACAACTGCCCTACCGGACAGTTTTAATGTAGATGTGCCTGTTGGGGGTCTCGACGCTGTACATCGAATGGGAGAAAAGTTAGCCCCCTTTATGTAAGGCCCCATTTTTATATGGAGACTACTATTGTCTATAATCGTGTAAATTTTAGAAAAAATCTATCTAGCAGAAAACAAGATATTTAGTGTTAATGTTTGTTTCCGTTTTATAAAGTGAAAATTTTAACATGAAATATCTCGAAAACTACTCAATAGATTTTCTTTATATGTGACTTGTTTATGGAGACTACTATTGTCTATAATCGTGTAAAATATAGTAAAAATCTATCGCGCAGAAAACAAGATATTTAGTGTTAATGTTTGTTTCCGTTCTATAAAGTGAAAACTTTAACTTCAAATGTCTCGAAAACTACTCGATAGATTTTCTTTACATTTTACTTTTAAATGGAGACTACTATTGTCTATAATCGTGTAAAATATAGTAAAAATCTATCTAGCACAAAACAAGATATTTAGTGTTAATGTTTGTTTCCGTTCTACAAAGTGAAAATTTTAACAAGAAATATCTCGAAAACTACTCAATAGATTTTGTTAATATTTTACCTGTATATGGAGACTACTATTATCTATAATCGTGTAAAATATAGTAAAAATCTATCGAGCAGAAAACGAGATATTTAGTGTTAATGTTTGTTTCCGTTCTATAAGGTGAAAATTTTAACATGAAATATCTCGAAAACTACTCAATAGATTTTGATTATATGTTACTTGTTTATGGAGACTACTATTGTCTATAATCGTGTAAAATATAGTAAAAATCGATCGAGCAGAAAACGAGATATTTAGTGTTAAAGATTGTTTCCGTTCTATAAAGTGAAAATTTTAACATGAAATATCTCGAAAACTACTTAATAGATTTTCTTTATATGTTACTTGTTTATGGAGACTACTATTGTCTATAATCGTGTAAAATGTAGTAAAAATCTATCTAGCAGAAAACAAGATATTTAGTGTTAATGTTTGTTTCCGTTTTATAAAGTGAAAATTTTAACAAGAAATATCTCGAAAACTACTCAATAGATTTTGTTAATATTTTACCTGTATATGGAGACTACTATTGTCTATAATCGTGTAAAATATAGTAAAAATCTATCGCGCAGAAAACAAGATATTTAGTGTTAATGTTTGTTTCCGTTCTATAAGGTGAAAATTTTAACATGAAATATCTCGAAAACTACTCAATAGATTTTGATTATATGTTACTTGTTTATGGAGACTACTATTGTCTATAATCGTGTAAAATATAGTAAAAATCGATCGAGCAGAAAACGAGATATTTAGTGTTAAAGATTGTTTCCGTTCTATAAAGTGAAAATTTTAACATGAAATATCTCGAAAACTACTTAATAGATTTTCTTTATATGTTACTTGTTTATGGAGACTACTATTGTCTATAATCGTGTAAAATGTAGTAAAAATCTATCTAGCAGAAAACAAGATATTTAGTGTTAATGTTTGTTTCCGTTTTATAAAGTGAAAATTTTAACATGAAATATCTCGAAAACTACTCAATAGATTTTCTTTATATGTTACATGTTTATGGAGACTACTATTGTCTATAATCGTGTAAAATATAGTAAAAATCTATCGCGCAGAAAACAAGATATTTAGTGTTAAAGTTTGTTTCCGTTCTATAAAGTGAAAATTTTAACATGAAATATCTCGAAAACTACTCAATAGATTTTCTTTATATGTTACTTGTTTATGGAGACTACTATTGTCTATAATCGTGTAAAATATAGTAAAAATCTATCGCGCAGAAAACAAGATATTTAGTGTTAATGTTTGTTTCCGTTTTATAAAGTGAAAACTTTAACTTCAAATGTCTCGAAAACTACTCGATAGATTTTCTTTACATTTTACTTTTATATGGAGACTACTATTGTCTATAATCGTGTAAAATATAGTAAAAATCTATCTAGCAGAAAACAAGATATTTAGTGTTAATGTTTGTTTCCGTTCTATAAAGTGAAAATTTTAACATGAAATATCTCAAAAACTACTCAATAGATTTTGTTAATATTTTACCTGTATATGGAGACTGCTATTATCTATAATCGTGTAAAATATAGTAAAAATCTATCGAGCAGAAAACGAGATATTTAGTGTTAATGTTTGTTTCCGTTCTATAAAGTGAAAATTTTAACATGAAATATATCGAAAACTACTCAATAGATTTTGTTAATATTTTACTTGTATATGGAGACTACTATTATCTATAATCGTGTAAAATATAGTAAAAATCTATCAAGCAGAAAACGAGATATTTTGTGTTAATTTATGTTTCCGTTCTATAAAGTGAAAATTTTAACATGAAATATCTCGAAAACTGCTCAATAGATTTTGTTAATATTTTACTTGTAAATGGAGACTACTATTATCTATAATCGTGTAAAATATAGTAAAAATCTATCGCGCAGAAAACAACATATTTAGTGTTAATGTTTGTTTCCGTTCTATAAAGTGAAAATTTTAACATGAAATATCTCGAAAACTACTCAATAGAATTTGATTATATGTTACTTGTTTATGGAGACTACTATTGTCTATAATCGTGTAAAATATAGTAAAAATCTATCAAGCAGAAAACGAGATATTTAGTGTTAATCTTTGTTTCCGTTCTATAAAGTGAAAATTTTAACATGAAATATATCGAAAACTACTCAATAGATTTTTTTAATATTTTACTTGTATATGGAGACTACTATTATCTATAATCGTGTAAAATATAGTAAAAATCTATCTAGCACAAAACAAGATATTTAGTGTTAATGTTTGTTTCCGTTCTACAAAGTGAAAATTTTAACAAGAAATATCTCGAAAACTACTCAATAGATTTTGTTAATATTTTACCTGTATATGGAGACTACTATTATCTATAATCGTGTAAAATATAGTAAAAATCTATCGAGCAGAAAACGAGATATTTAGTGTTAATGTTTGTTTCCGTTCTATAAGGTGAAAATTTTAACATGAAATATCTCGAAAACTACTCAATAGATTTTGATTATATGTTACTTGTTTATGGAGACTACTATTGTCTATAATCGTGTAAAATATAGTAAAAATCGATCGAGCAGAAAACGAGATATTTAGTGTTAAAGATTGTTTCCGTTCTATAAAGTGAAAATTTTAACATGAAATATCTCGAAAACTACTTAATAGATTTTCTTTATATGTTACTTGTTTATGGAGACTACTATTGTCTATAATCGTGTAAAATGTAGTAAAAATCTATCTAGCAGAAAACAAGATATTTAGTGTTAATGTTTGTTTCCGTTTTATAAAGTGAAAATTTTAACAAGAAATATCTCGAAAACTACTCAATAGATTTTGTTAATATTTTACCTGTATATGGAGACTACTATTGTCTATAATCGTGTAAAATATAGTAAAAATCTATCGCGCAGAAAACAAGATATTTAGTGTTAATGTTTGTTTCCGTTCTATAAGGTGAAAATTTTAACATGAAATATCTCGAAAACTACTCAATAGATTTTGATTATATGTTACTTGTTTATGGAGACTACTATTGTCTATAATCGTGTAAAATATAGTAAAAATCGATCGAGCAGAAAACGAGATATTTAGTGTTAAAGATTGTTTCCGTTCTATAAAGTGAAAATTTTAACATGAAATATCTCGAAAACTACTTAATAGATTTTCTTTATATGTTACTTGTTTATGGAGACTACTATTGTCTATAATCGTGTAAAATGTAGTAAAAATCTATCTAGCAGAAAACAAGATATTTAGTGTTAATGTTTGTTTCCGTTTTATAAAGTGAAAATTTTAACATGAAATATCTCGAAAACTACTCAATAGATTTTCTTTATATGTTACATGTTTATGGAGACTACTATTGTCTATAATCGTGTAAAATATAGTAAAAATCTATGGCGCAGAAAACAAGATATTTAGTGTTAAAGTTTGTTTCCGTTCTATAAAGTGAAAATTTTAACATGAAATATCTCGAAAACTACTCAATAGATTTTCTTTATATGTTACTTGTTTATGGAGACTACTATTGTCTATAATCGTGTAAAATATAGTAAAAATCTATCGCGCAGAAAACAAGATATTTAGTGTTAATGTTTGTTTCCGTTTTATAAAGTGAAAACTTTAACTTCAAATGTCTCGAAAACTACTCGATAGATTTTCTTTACATTTTACTTTTATATGGAGACTACTATTGTCTATAATCGTGTAAAATATAGTAAAAATCTATCTAGCAGAAAACAAGATATTTAGTGTTAATGTTTGTTTCCGTTCTATAAAGTGAAAATTTTAACATGAAATATCTCAAAAACTACTCAATAGATTTTGTTAATATTTTACCTGTATATGGAGACTGCTATTATCTATAATCGTGTAAAATATAGTAAAAATCTATCGAGCAGAAAACGAGATATTTAGTGTTAATGTTTGTTTCCGTTCTATAAAGTGAAAATTTTAACATGAAATATATCGAAAACTACTCAATAGATTTTGTTAATATTTTACTTGTATATGGAGACTACTATTATCTATAATCGTGTAAAATATAGTAAAAATCTATCAAGCAGAAAACGAGATATTTTGTGTTAATTTATGTTTCCGTTCTATAAAGTGAAAATTTTAACATGAAATATCTCGAAAACTACTCAATAGATTTTGTTAATATTTTACTTGTATATGGAGACTACTATTGTCTATAATCGTGTAAAATATAGTAAAAATCTATCGCGCAGAAAACAAGATATTTAGTGTTAATGTTTGTTTCCGTTGTATAAAGTGAAAACTTTAACATGAAATATATCGAAAACTACTCAATAGATTTTGTTTACATTTTACTTTTATATGGAGACTACTATTATCTATAATCGTGTAAAATATAGTAAAAATCTATCGAGCAGAAAACGAGATATTTAGTGTTAAAGATTGTTTCCGTTCTATAAAGTGAAAATATTAACATGAAATATCTCGAAAACTACTCAATAGATTTTGTTAATATTTTACTTGTATATGGAGACTACTATTATCTATAATCGTGTAAAATATAGTAAAAATCTATCGCGCAGAAAACGAGATATTTAGTGTTAATGTTTGTTTCCGTTCTATAAAGTGAAAATTTTAACATGAAATATATCGAAAACTACTCAATAGATTTTGTTAATATTTTACTTGTATATGGAGACTACTATTGTCTATAATCGTGTAAAATATAGTAAAAATCTATCGCGCAGAAAACAAGATATTTAGTGTTAATGTTTGTTTCCGTTGTATAAAGTGAAAACTTTAACATGAAATATATCGAAAACTACTCAATAGATTTTGTTAATATTTTACTTGTATATGGAGACTACTATTATCTATAATCGTGTAAAATATAGTAAAAATCTATCAAGCAGAAAACGAGATATTTTGTGTTAATTTATGTTTCCGTTCTATAAAGTGAAAATTTTAACATGAAATATCTCGAAAACTACTCAATAGATTTTGTTAATATTTTACTTGTATATGGAGACTACTATTATCTATAATCGTGTAAAATATAGTAAAAATCTATCGCGCAGAAAACAACATATTTAGTGTTAATGTTTGTTTCCGTTCTATAAAGTGAAAATTTTAACATGAAATATCTCGAAAACTACTCAATAGAATTTGATTATATGTTACTTGTTTATGGAGACTACTATTGTCTATAATCGTGTAAAATATAGTAAAAATCTATCAAGCAGAAAACGAGATATTTAGTGTTAATCTTTGTTTCCGTTCTATAAAGTGAAAATTTTAACATGAAATATGTCGAAAACTACTCAATAGATTTTGATTATATGTTACTTGTTTATGGAGACTACTATTGTCTATAATCGTGTAAAATATAGTAAAAATCTATCGAGCAGAAAACGAGATATTTAGTGTTAAAGATTGTTTCCGTTCTATAAAGTGAAAATTTTAACATGAAATATCTCGAAAACTACTCAATAGATTATGTTAATATTTTACCTGTATATGGAGACTACTATTATCTATAATCGTGTAAAATATAGTAAAAATCTATCTAGCAGAAAACAAGATATTTAGTGTTAATGTTTGTTCCCGTTTTATAAAGTGAAAATTTTAACATGAAATATCTCGAAAACTACTCGATAGATTTTCTTTACATTTTACTTTTATATGGAGACTACTATTGTCTATAATCGTGTAAAATATAGTAAAAATCTATCTAGCAGAAAACAAGATATTTAGTGTTAATGTTTGTTTCCGTTCTATAAAGTGAAAATTTTAACATGAAATATCTCGAAAACTACTCAATAGATTTTGTTAATATTTTACCTGTATATGGAGACTACTATTATCTATAATCGTGTAAAATATAGTAAAAATCTATCGAGCAGAAAACGAGATATTTAGTGTTAATGTTTGTTTCCGTTCTATAAAGTGAAAATTTTAACATGAAATATCTCGAAAACTACTCAATAGATTTTGATTATATGTTACTTGTTTATGGAGACTACTATTGTCTATAATCGTGTAAAATATAGTAAAAATCTATCGAGCAGAAAACGAGATATTTAGTGTTAATGGTTGTTTCCGTTCTATAAAGTGAAAAGTTTAACATGAAATATCTCGAAAACTACTCAATAGATTTTCTTTATATGTTACTTGTTTATGGAGACTACTATTGTCTATAATCGTGTAAAATGTAGTAAAAATCTATCGCGCAGAAAACAAGATATTTAGTGTTAAAGTTTGTTTCCGTTCTATAAAGTGAAAATTTCAACATGAAATATCTCGAAAACTACTCAATAGATTTTCTTTATATGTTACTTGTTTATGGAGACTACTATTGTCTATAATCGTGTAAAATATAGTAAAAATCTATCTAGCAGAAAACATGATATTTAGTGTTAAAGTTTGTTTCCGTTCTATAAAGTGAAAATTTTAACATGAAATATCTCGAAAACTACTCAATAGATTTTCTTTATATGTTACTTGTTTATGGAGACTACTATTGCCTATAATCGTGTAAAATATAGTAAAAATCTATCGCGTAGAAAACAAGATATTTAGTGTTAATATTTGTTTCCGTTCTATAAAGTGGAAAATTTAACTTCAAATGTCTCGAAAACTACTCGATAGATTTTCTTTACATTTTACTTTTATATGGAGACTACTATTGTCTATAATCGTGTAAAATATAGTAAAAATCTATCGCGTAGAAAACGAGATATTTAGTGTTAATGTTTGTTTCCGTTCTATAAAGTGAAAATTTTAACATGAAATAAATCGAAAACTACTCAATAGATTTTTTTAATATTTTACTTGTATATGGAGACTACTATTATCTATAATCGTGTAAAATATAGTAAAAATCTATCAAGCAGAAAACGAGATATTTTGTGTTAATGTTTGTTTCCGTTCTATAAAGTGAAAATTTTAACTTCAAATGTCTCGAAAACTACTCGATAGATTTTCTTTACATTTTACTTTTATATGGAGACTACTATTGTCTATAATCGTGTAAAATATAGTAAAAATCTATCGCGTAGAAAACGAGATATTTAGTGTTAATGTTTGTTTCCGTTCTATAAAGTGAAAATTTTAACATGAAATATATCGAAAACTACTCAATAGATTTTTTTAATATTTTACTTGTATATGGAGACTACTATTATCTATAATCGTGTAAAATATAGTAAAAATCTATCAAGCAGAAAACGAGATATTTTGTGTTAATGTTTGTTTCCGTTCTATAAAGTGAAAATTTTAACTTCAAATGTCTCGAAAACTACTCGATAGATTTTCTTTACATTTTACTTTTATATGGAGACTACTATTATCTATAATCGTGTAAAATATAGTAAAAATCTATCAAGCAGAAAACAAGATATTTAGTGTTAATGTTTGTTTCCGTTTTATAAAGTGAAAATTGTAACATGAAATATCTCGAAAACTACTCGATAGATTTTGTTAATATTTTACTTGTCTATGGAGACTACTATTGTATATAATCGTGTAAAATATAGTAAAAATCTATCAAGCAGAAAACAAGATATTTAGTGTTAAGGTTTGTTTCCGTTTTATAAAGTGAAAATTTTAACTTCAAATGTCTCGAAAAATACTCGATAGATTTTGTTAATATATTACTTGTATATGGAGACTACTATTGTCTATAATCGTGTAAAATATAGTAAAAATCTATCAAGCAGAAAACAAGATATTTAGTGTTAATATTGGTTTCCGTTTTATAAAGTGAAAATTTTAACTTCAAATGTCTCGAAAACTACTCGATAGATTTTCTTTACATTTTACTTTTATATGGAGACTACTATTGTCTATAATCGTGTAAAATATAGTAAAAATCTATCAAGCAGAAAACAAGATATTTTGTGTTAATGTTTGTTTCCATTCTATAAAGTGAAAATTTTAACATGAAATATCTCGAAAACTACTCAATAGATTTTGTTAATATTTTACTTGTATATGGAGACTACTATTGTCTATAATCGTGTAAAATATAGTAAAAATCTATCAAGCAGAAAACAAGATATTTAGTGTTAATGTTTGTTTCCGTTTTATAAAGTGAAAATTTTAACTTCAAATGTCTCGAAAACTACTCGATAGATTTTCTTTACATTTTACTTTTATATGGAGACTACTATTGTCTATAATCGTGTAAAATATAGTAAAAATCTATCAAGCAGAAAACGAGATATTTTGTGTTAATGTTTGTTTCCGTTCTATAAAGTGAAAATTTTAACATGAAATATCTCGAAAACTACTCGTTAGATTTTCTTTACATTTTACTTTTATATGGAGACTACTATTGTCTATAATCGTGTAAAATATAGTAAAAATCTATCTAGCAGAAAACAAGCTATTTAGTGTTAATGTTTGTTTCCGTTCTATAAAGTGAAAATTTTAACATGATATATCTCGAAAACTACTCAATAGATTATGTTAAAATTTTACCTGTATATGGAGACTACTATTATCTATAATCGTGTAAAATATAGTAAAAATCTATCGAGCAGAAAACGAGATATTTTGTGTTAATGTTTGTTTCCGTTCTATAAAGTGAAAATTTTAACATGAAATATCTCGAAAACTACTCAATAGATTATGTTAATATTTTACCTGTATATGGAGACTACTATTGTCTATAATCGTGTAAAATATAGTAAAAATCTATCGAGCAGAAAACGAGATATTTAGTGTTAATGTTTGTTTCCGTTCTATAAAGTGAAAACTTTAACATGAAATATCTCGAAAACTACTCAATAGATTTTCTTTATATGTTACTTGTTTATGGAGACTACTATTGTCTATAATCGTGTAAAATGTAGTAAAAATCTATCGCGCAGAAAACAAGATATTTAGTGTTAAAGTTTGTTTCCGTTCTATAAAGTGAAAATTTTAACATGAAATATCTCGAAAACTACTCAATAGATTTTCTTTATATGTTACTTGTTTATGGAGACTACTATTGTCTATAATCGTGTAAAATATAGTAAAAATCTATCTAGCAGAAAACATGATATTTAGTGTTAAAGTTTGTTTCCGTTCTTTAAAGTGAAAATTTTAACATGAAATATCTCGAAAACTACTCAATAGATTTTCTTTATATGTTACTTGTTTATGGAGACTACTATTGTCTATAATCGTGTAAAATATAGTAAAAATCTATCGCGTAGAAAACAAGATATTTAGTGTTAATATTTGTTTCCGTTCTATAAAGTGAAAACTTTAACTTCAAATGTGTCGAAAACTACTCGATAGATTTTCTTTACATTTTACTTTTATATGGAGACTACTATTGTCTATAAGGAGTTTGACCTTGTGTTTGGTGCAGGCAACACGTTCATAATTTGCTCTTCAAATAAACTAAATTTTTAGTGGTTTAAAGTGCTTTGAAAGAAGTGATTTTTTGCACAGAGATTATTTAAATGTAACTTTATTAAAATTGACTATTCTTACAAAAATTTATTTAATACATTCTGTGAATTTGGTGAAAACAGTTTTAATTTAAAAGATAACAGTGCTGGGAGATATGGCCGAAACACAAATTAGTGCAGGTGGGAGTAGTCTTAGCAAGGTAAGTGGGGACAGCTTGTTGAACTTATTATTATCTCGCATTGATGCAATGTGTGCTGACATAAAATCAGTGAGAGAAGAAAATAAAGCAATTATTAACAAAGTTGATTCATCAGAAAAAATTTTGAAAGAAACACTTTCATCTTTGCAAAAAGAAACTATTAATAATAAAAAAGATATCACAAACCTGAAAAAAGACAATATCCTGCTAAAACAAGAAAATTTCCACATGAAATCGAAACTTAATAACATCGAACAACTAACACGTTATAACGCAATAAGAATAACTAATGTGCCTGTGGTTGAAGGTGAAAATTTAGGAGAAATAATTGATGCCATTTGCAAACACATTAACTTCAACTATAATAATAACAATATTGAGTATTTCAGATTGAAATTAAATAATACAGAGTACCCTGCTCCGATTATGTTAAAATTTTTAAAGCAAAGTGACAAAGAAGAATTCATGAAGTCATTGAAAAGCATTAACTTTAATGTAACCACGGATATAATAACAGATCTGACTCAGAAAAACCCAATTTACTTCTCTGAAAATATGTCACCTTTTTACTCCGCACTTTTTAGGAAAGCAAAAATCCTAAAGAATAACAACTTAATAAAATTCGTTTGGTTCAAAAATAATAAATTATTTATAAAAGTCTCAGAAAATTCAAAACCTACGGTTATTCAGTGTGAAGAGGATTTGCATTTGCTCAATGAAAGGGAAATGTTCAACATTAGGAGATCTAGTAAATCTGTAGACGAGGTGGAAATTTCTGACTTAGACACTGACGTCTCGGAATCTTCAAGAGCGTCTTATAAGAAAAGGAAACTAAAATCAGCTGGCTCTGCCACTCTCCATAACTTTTTTCGTCAAACAAGCTCTCTCTCTCAAGGAAAGTAACAACTCTACTACAGTACAACAACAACAACAACTACATCAGTCAAAGGTTCCTGTCCAACATAGCACATTTGAAATTCGTTGTAATTTAACAAATTCTGTAAGTCTCTCAAATCTAAACATTATTTTTCAAAACTTAAATGGGCTTAACTCTCTAAATAATTTAGATATTTCATCACAGAATTCTTTAACAAAATATGACATTCTTTGTTTCTCTGAAACTTGGAACATCGGTGATAGACCTAAAATCCCGAATTTTTTAAATAATTTTGAATTATATTCAGTTAAAGCGGTAAAAGATAAATCGCAGGGTCGCCCTAGTGGCGGTTTGTTAATTTTGTTAAATAAAAATTTGAATTTCATTGTGAACATTTTATATAAAGATGATTTTTTAATTATTCTGAAATTGGCTGAAGGCTTTAATATTATTATATAGGGGTTAATTTACTGGAGACCCGGTAAAATTTATGATTTATACTTAGATACTTTAACGGAAATTATAGAAGATTTGTCTGGGGAATATGGAGAGTACCCTGTTATATTGGGTGGCGATTTTAACTCACGTATAGGCCATTCAAATCAATTATCGAGTGAAGTAACTGAAAATTCGTGTTTACTTTCTTACCGTGACTCATTAGATTCAATTTTTAATAAGAGGGGAAAGAAATTGGTAGAAATGATGGAAGAGAGTGGTATGATAGTGTTTAATGGTCGCTCACCAAATGATTTCCCGGCACAGTTCACTTTCATTTCCCAACAAGGACGCAGTACGATAGACTTGGTTTGGGGCAATATTAGTAGCTTAGATATATGCATAGATTTATCGGTAAATAACAATATTTTCCCCTTCCTTAACCACCTATCTTGTTCATTAAAACTAAGTTTACCTGGACTCCGCCCTCAACAACAACCCACTGAGACGAACTTCATTGTAAACACTTCTATCACAAAATATAAATGGTCCAATATTTTAAAGAATGGTTATCATTTAAGCATGAATGAAAACAGAAATTTATACTATAATAGTAATAATCCAGAAGATCTTTATCAAAATCTTAATTACGCTATAAGTAACTCCGCTAAGTACTTAAATATGGTGAATTTGACTCGGTGTACACATGTAAGTAATTTTAAACAAAGTAGAAATGATTGGTTCGACGCGGAATGCTCAAATGCTAAAAGAATTGTCAATAAAAAATATAAGGAATGGAAGAAAAATGGAAGCGAAAATGTATTCTTGGAATTCATCGATTTACGTAAAAAATATTGTAATCTATTAAAAATTAAAAAGAAAGAAAAAATAAATCAGAAGATTGAAAATATATCCAACGTGAAAAATTCCAAAGAATTTTGGTTAGCGGTGCGGGAATCAACATTTAAAATAAAACATGAAAAGCCTCATGTGAATGTGGACACCTGGACTAAATATTTTAATGATTTTTACTCTACCCCAAAAAATAATTTAATTATATACCCCCCTTCTTTTAATTATACTAATTATGACTTAGAACGAAATATAGACCTTTCTGAACTTCACTTAATTATATCCAAATGTAAAACCAATAAAAGCCCGGGTAGAGATCTTATTCCTTACGAATTTTACTGTAACCTACCTCCCTCTTGGATGCATTATATTATAAATATGTTTAACATTATCTTGAGGAAAGAAGAGGTTCCCGATTCATGGTCTTGTGTAGACATGAAGATGCTGCATAAAAAAGGCGACCCCTCCAATCCATCTAATTATAGGGGCATAGCCCTCTTGAACAGTCTGCCCATGATATTCACTTCGATTCTTTCGGAAAGGCTGATAAATTGGGCTGAAGATTCCTGTTTAATACCAGAAATACAATCTGGTTTTAGAGCTGGAAGGGGCTGCCGGGATAATTTATTTATTCTTTCAACCTTAATTGACGTTAAATTAAATAAAGGTAACCCTTTCTTTGGAATTTTCATAGATTTTTCGAAAGCCTTTGACACGGTTTCACACAATCTTTTATGGTCCAAGCTGCTTAAACTTGGTGTCGGCCTAAAAATAGTTAACATTATAAAATCATTTTACCAATCCGCAAAAATGCGCGTTTTATCACGAATGAATTATACCTCAAACATAAACATAACCACTGGCGTCCTACAAGGTGACCCACTTTCCCCCCTTCTTTTTAACTTGTTCACATCAGATTTATTACAGTTCTTCTATTCGAAAAATGCAACCCTAGTACGTTTAGACGGTGATAATAAACTCCTTATGCTGGCATATGCGGACGATATAGTCATTTTTGCGAACTCCATAATAGATATTAATGAAAAACTGAATATACTGGAGGAATACTGTAAGCTTAATGAACTCACTGTTAACACTGCTAAAACTAAAATTTTATATTTTTCAAAATCTACCCGTCCAAAAAAATTTAAAAAGATACTCTATGCTGGTCAACATCCAATCGAAATAGTTCAATCATTTCATTATCTTGGCATTCCATTCTCCTCTACTGGAAAATTCTATCAAGCCTCCAAGCACTTTGTGTCAATGGGGAAACTGGCCACTAACAAAATTAAAAATATTTTAATAAACGCAATAGCCACCCAACATAACTCAAGGTTAAAATTATTAAATTCAATAATAAAACCTACTATGCTGTATACGTGCGAAATCTGGGCATATCGATATTTAGACGAATTAGAAAGAGTTCAGCTTCAATGTATAAAAAGTCTGTATAATCTACCCAAAACAACACCTAATTCATTTGTCCGTATGGAATACAGAATCACACCAATCAGAGTAACCGTACTGAAAGCCATAATTTCTTTTATAATCAATTTACTAGAAATGGATAACTCCCGTCTACTCCGCGTTTGTTACAACACTTTATATTTGAATAATGCTACATCTACTAAAAAATTTGGATTAATAAACTATCTGGAAAAATCTTTAGAATCAATCAATAGTTTGGACACCTTTATAACACAAGACTCGCTGATCATTAGAAAAGAAAAAAACAATATAATAAATAAATTTATTAATAAACTCCATAGCGAAGATGTCGAAAATATTCTAAATAGTAAATACAATAATTTATTTAGGCTCGTTTCAAATTTTGGAGTGGGAGAGTTGTATTTAGAAATGAATTGCAAAATAAAGAAAATAAGAGTGATTTCCCAGCTTCGCCTTTCAAATATAAACAATGCCAGGCTACATATTAATAATTCTTTTTATACGTTTGATTCTGATAACGTTTGCTTGTTATGTGATTTGAAATCGCCAGATAATTTGTTTCACTTCCTGTTCCACTGTCAAACCCTAAATCCAATCAGATCTTTCTTTTTAAAACAATATTGCTCTCCAGGTATTTCAGATAAAGATAATTTCGAACAACTTTTTACAATTGACTCAATTCAACAGATAAACAATATCTATAATTTCTGTAATCAGTCTGTTAAAATAAGAAGTTTTGTACTTTCAGAATTTTAGAAGTTACTTGTTCTGTTTTCTTGATTTTTTCTTGTAAAAGTTTTCTATATTCATTAATTGGTTCTTTTTTTTATAATTGTATAGATATACTGTAAACAAGTCAAACTCCCTGCCAAGGGAATGAAATGTATTCCTTATGCAGACACAAATAAATAAAAATAAATAAATACTCAATAGATTTTGTTAATATTTTACTTGTATATGGAGACCACTATTGTCTATAATCGTGTAAAATATAGTAAAAATCTATCGAGTAGAAAACGAGATATTTAGTGTTAATGTTAGTTTCCGTTCAATAAAGTGAAAATTTTAACATGAAATATCTCGAAAACTACTCAATAGATTTTTTTAATATTTTACTTGTATATGGAGACCACTATTGTCTATAATCGTGTAAAATATAGTAAAAATCTATCGAGTAGAAAACGAGATATTTAGTGTTAATGTTAGTTTCCGTTCAATAAAGTGAAAATTTTAACATGAAATATCTCGGAAACTACTCAATAGATTTTGTTAATTTTTTACTTGTATATGGAGACTACTATTGTCTATAATCGTGTAAAATATAGTAAAAATCTATCGCGCAGAAAACAAGATATTTAGTGTTAATGTTTGTTTCCGTTCTATAAAGTGAAAACTTTAACATGAAATATATCGAAAACTACTCAATAGATTTTGTTAATATTTTACTTGTATATGGAGACTACTATTATCTATAATCGTGTAAAATATAGTAAAAATCTATCGCGCAGAAAACGAGATATTTAGTGTTAATGTTTGTTTCCGTTCTATAAAGTGAAAATTTTGACATGAAATATATCGAAAACTACTCAATAGATTTTTTTAATATTTTACTTGTATATGGAGACTACTATTATCTATAATCGTGTAAAATATAGTAAAAATCTATCAAGCAGGGAACGAGATATTTAGTGTTAATGTTTGTTTCCGTTCTATAAAGTGAAAACTTTAACTTCAAATGTCTCGAAAACTAATCGATAGATTTTCTTTACATTTTACTTTTATATGGAGACTACTATTGTCAATAATCGTGTAAATTTTAGTAAAAATCTATCTAGCAGAAAACAAGATATTTAGTGTTAATGTTTGTTTCCGTTTTATAAAGTGAAAATTTTAACATGAAATATCTCGAAAACTACTCAATAGATTTTGATTATATGTTACTTGTTTATGGAGACTACTATTGTCTATAATCGTGTAAAATATAGTAAAAATATATCGAGCAGAAAACGAGATATTTAGTGTTAAAGATTGTTTCCGTTCTATAAAGTGAAAATTTTAACATGAAATATCTCGAAAACTACTCAATAGATTTTCTTTATATGTTACTTGTTTATGAACACTACTATTGTCTATAATCGTGTAAAATATAGTAAAAATCTATCTAGCAGAAAACAAGATATTTAGTGGTAATGTTTGTTTCCGTTTTATAAAGTGAAAATTTTAACATGAAATATCTCGAAAACTACTCAATAGATTTTCTTTATATGTTACTTGTTTATGGAGACTACTATTGTCTATAATCGTGTAAAATATAGTAAAAATCTATCTAGCAGAAAACAAGATATTTAGTGTTAATGTTTGTTTCCGTTTTATAAAGTGAAAATTTTAACATGAAATATCCCGAACACTACTCAATAGAATTTGTCAATATTTTACTTGTATATGGAGACTATTATTATCTACAATCGTGTAAAATATAGTAAAAATCTATCGAGCAGAAAACGAGATATTTAGTGTTAAATATTGTTTCCGTTCTATAAAGTGAAAATTTTAACATGAAATATCTCGAACACTACTCAATAGAATTTGTTAATATTTTACTTGTATATGGAGACTACTATTGTCTATAATCGTGTAAAATATAGTAAAAATCTATCGAGTAGAAAACGAGATATTTAGTGTTAATGTTAGTTTCCGTTCAATAAAGTGAAAATTTTAACATGAAATATCTCGAAAACTACTCAATAGATTTTCTTTATATGTCACTTGTTTATGGAGACTACTATTATCTATAATCGTGTAAAGTATAGTAAAAATCTATCGCGCAGAAAACGAGATATTTAGTGTTAATGTTTGTTTCCGTTCTATAAAGTGAAAATTTTAACATGAAATATATCGGAAACTACTCAATAGATTTTGTTAATATTTTACTTGTATATGGAGACTACTATTGTCTATAATCGTGTAAAATATAGTAAAAATCTATCGCGCAGAAAACAAGATATTTAGTGTTAATGTTTGTTTCCGTTCTATAAAGTGAAAACTTTAACATGAAATATATCGAAAACTACTCAATAGATTTTGTTAATATATTACTTGTATATGGAGACTACTATTATCTATAATCGTGTAAAATATAGTAAAAATCTATCGCGCAGAAAACGAGATATTTAGTGTTAATGTTTGTTTCCGTTCTATAAAGTGAAAATTTTGACATGAAATATATCGAAAACTACTCAATAGATTTTTTTAATATTTTACTTGTATATGGAGACTACTATTATCTATAATCGTGTAAAATATAGTAAAAATCTATCAAGCAGGGAACGAGATATTTAGTGTTAAAGTTTGTTTCCGTTCTATAAAGTGAAAATTTTAACATGAAATATATCGAAAACTACTCAATAGATTTTGATAATATTTTACTTGTATATGGAGACTACTATTATCTATAATCGTGTAAAATATAGTAAAAATCTATCGAGCAGAAACGAGATATTTAGTGTTAAGGTTTGTTTCCGTTCGATAAAGTGAAAATTTTAACATGAAATATCTCGAAAACTACTGAATAGATTTTCCTTATATGTTACTTGTTTATGGAGACTACTATTGTCTATAATCGTGTAAAATATAGTAAAAATCTATCTAGCAGAAAACCAGATATTTAGTGTTAATGTTTGTTTCCGTTCTATAAAGTGAAAACTTTAACTTCAAATGTCTCGAAAACTACTCGATAGATTTTCTTTACATTTTACTTTTATATGGAGACTACTATTGTCAATAATCGTGTAAATTTTAGTAAAAATCTATCTAGCAGAAAACAAGATATTTAGTGTTAATGTTTGTTTCCGTTTTATAAAGTGAAAATTTTAACATGAAATATCTCGAAAACTACTCAATAGATTTTGATTATATGTTACTTGTTTATGGAGACTACTATTGTCTATAATCGTGCAAAATATAGTAAAAATCTATCGCGCAGAAAACGAGATATTTAGTGTTAAAGATTGTTTCCGTTCTATAAAGTGAAAATTTTAACATGAAATATCTCGAAAACTACTCAATAGATTTTCTTTATATGTTACTTGTTTATGAAGACTACTATTGTCTATAATCGTGTAAAATATAGTAAAAATCTATCTAGCAGAAAACAAGATATTTAGTGTTAATGTTTGTTTCCGTTCTATAAAGTGAAAACTTTAACTTCAAATGTCTCGAAAACTACTCAATAGATTTTGTTAATATTTAACTTGTATATGGAGACTACTATTGTCTATAATCGTGTAAAATATAGTAAAAATCTATCGAGTAGAAAACGAGATATTTAGTGTTAATATTTGTTTCCGTTCAATAAAGTGAAAATTTTAACATGAAATATCTCGAAAACTACTCAATAGATTTTCTTTATATGTCACTTGTTTATGGAGACTACTATTATCTATAATCGTGTAAAATATAGTAAAAATCTATTGCGCAGAAAACGAGATATTTAGTGTTAATGTTTGTTTCCGTTCTATAAAGTGAAAATTATAACATGAAATATATCGAAAACTACTCAATAGATTTTGTTAATATTTTACTTGTATATGGAGACTACTATTGTCTATAATCGTGTAAAATATAGTAAAAATCTATCTCGCAGAAAACAAGATATTTAGTGTTAATTTTTGTTTCCGTTCTATAAAGTGAAAACTTTAGCATGAAATATATCGAAAACTACTCACTAGATTTTGTGAATATTTTACTTGTATATGGAGACTACTATTATCTATAATCGTGTAAAATATAGTAAAAATCTATCAAGCAGAAAACGAGATATTTAGTGTTAAAGTTTGTTTCCGTTCTATAAAGTGAAAATTTTAACATGAAATATCTCGAAAACTACTCAATAGATTTTGTTAATATTTTACTTGTATATGGAGACTACTATTATCTATAATAGTGTAAAATATAGTAAAAATCTATCGCGCAGAAAACGAGATATTTAGTGTTAATGTTTGTTTCCGTTCTATAAAGTGAAAATTTTAACATGAAATATATCGAAAACTACTCAATAGATTTTTTTAATATTTTACTTGTATATGGAGACTACTATTATCTATAATCGTGTAAAATATAGTAAAAATCTATCAAGCAGGGAACGAGATATTTAGTGTTAAAGTTTGTTTCCGTTCTATAAAGTGAAAATTTTAACATGAAATATATCGAAAACTACTCAATAGATTTTGTTAATATTTTACTTGTATATGGAGACTACTATTGTCTATAATCGTGTAAAATATAGTAAAAATCTATCTCGCAGAAAACAAGATATTTAGTGTTAATTTTTGTTTCCGTTCTATAAAGTGAAAAATTTAACATGAAATATATCGAAAACTACTCACTAGATTTTGTTAATATTTTACTTGTATATGGAGACTACTATTATCTATAATCGTGTAAAATATAGTAAAAATCTATCGCGTAGAAAACAAGATATTTAGTGTTAATGTTTGTTTCCGTTCTATAAAGTGAAAATTTTAACTTTAAATGTCTCGAAAACTACTCGATAGATTTTCTTTACATTTTACTTTTATATGGAGACTACTATTGTCTATAATCGTGTAAAATATAGTAAAAATCTATCTAGCAGAAAACAAGATATTTAGTGTTAATGTTTGTTTCCGTTCTATAAAGTGAAACTTTTAACATGAAATATCTCGAAAACTACTCAATCGATTTTTTTTATATGTTACTTGTTTATGGAGACTACTATTGTCTATAATCGTGTAAAATATAGTAAAAATCTATCGCGCAGAAAACAAGATATTTAGTGTTAAAGTTTGTTTCCGTTCTATAAAGTGAAAATTTTAACATGATATATCTCGAAAACTACTCAATAGATTTTGTTAATATTTTACCTGTATATGGAGACTACTATTATCTAAAATCGTGTAAAATATAGTAAAAATCTATCTAGCAGAAAACAAGATATTTAGTGTTAATGTTTGATTCCGTTTTATAAAGGGAAAATTTTACCATGAAATATCTCGAAAACTACTTAATAGATTTTGTTAATATTTTACTTGTATATGGAGACTACTATTATCTATAATCGTGTAAAATATAGTAAAAATCTATCTAGCAGAAAACAAGATATTTAGTGTTAATGTTTGATTCCGTTTTATAAAGGGAAAATTTTACCATGAAATATCTCGAAAACTACTTGATAGATTTTGTTAATATTTTACTTGTATATGGAGACTACTATTATCTATAATCGTGTAAAATATAGTAAAAATCTATCTAGCAGAAAACAAGATATTTAGTGTTAATGTTTGTTTCCGTTCTATAAAGTGAAAATTTTAACATGAAATATCTCAAAAACTACTCAATAGATTTTGTTAATATTTTACCTGTATATGGAGACTGCTATTATCTATAATCGTGTAAAATATAGTAAAAATCTATCGAGCAGAAAACGAGATATTTAGTGTTAATGTTTGTTTCTGTTCTATAAAGTGAAAATTTTACATGAAATATCTCGAAAACTACTTAATAGATTTTGTTAATATTTTACTTGTATATGGAGACTACTATTATCTATAATCGTGTAAAATATAGTAAAAATCTATCGCGCAGAAAACGAGATATTTAGTGTTAATGTTTGTTTCCGTTCTATAAAGTGAAAATTTTAACATGAAATATATCGAAAACTACTCAATAGATTTTTTTAATATTTTACTTGTATATGGAGACTACTATTATCTATAATCGTGTAAAATATAGTAAAAATCTATCAAGCAGGGAACGAGATATTTAGTGTTAAAGTTTGTTTCTGTTCTATAAAGTGAAAATTTTAACATGAAATATATCGAAAACTACTCAATAGATTTTGTTAATATTTTACTTGTATATGGAGACTACTATTGTCTATAATCGTGTAAAATATAGTAAAAATCTATCGCGCAGAAAACAAGATATTTAGTGTTAATGTTTGTTTCCGTTTTATAAAGTGAAAATTTTAACAAGAAATATCTCGAAAACTACTCAATAGATTTCCTTTATATGTTACTTGTTTATGGAGACTACTATTGTCTATAATCGTGTAAAATATAGTAAAAATCTATCTAGCAGAAAACAAGATATTTAGTGTTAATGTTTGTTTCCGTTCTATAAAGTGAAAACTTTAACTTCAAATGTCTCGAAAACTACTCAATAGATTTTGTTAATATTTAACTTGTATATGGAGACTACTATTGTCTATAATCGTGTAAAATATAGTAAAAATCTATCGAGTAGAAAACGAGATATTTAGTGTTAATATTTGTTTCCGTTCAATAAAGTGAAAATTTTAACATGAAATATCTCGAAAACTACTCAATAGATTTTGTTAATATTTTACTTGTATATGGAGACTACTATTGTCTATAATCGTGTAAAATATAGTAAAAATCTATCGCGCAGAAAACAAGATATTTAGTGTTAATGTTTGTTTCCGTTCTATAAAGTGAAAACTTTAACATGAAATATATCGAAAACTACTCAATAGATTTTGTTAATATATTACTTGTATATGGAGACTACTATTATCTATAATCGTGTAAAATATAGTAAAAATCTATCGCGCAGAAAACGAGATATTTAGTGTTAATGTTTGTTTCCGTTCTATAAAGTGAAAATTTTGACATGAAATATATCGAAAACTACTAAATAGATTTTTTTAATATTTTACTTGTATATGGAGACTACTATTATCTATAATCGTGTAAAATATAGTAAAAATCTATCAAGCAGGGAACGAGATATTTAGTGTTAAAGTTTGTTTCCGTTCTATAAAGTGAAAATTTTAACATGAAATATATCGAAAACTACTCAATAGATTTTGATAATATTTTACTTGTATATGGAGACTACTATTATCTATAATCGTGTAAAATATAGTAAAAATCTATCGAGCAGAAACGAGATATTTAGTGTTAAGGTTTGTTTCCGTTCGATAAAGTGAAAATTTTAACATGAAATATCTCGAAAACTACTGAATAGATTTTCCTTATATGTTACTTGTTTATGGAGACTACTATTGTCTATAATCGTGTAAAATATAGTAAAAATCTATCTAGCAGAAAACCAGATATTTAGTGTTAATGTTTGTTTCCGTTCTATAAAGTGAAAACTTTAACTTCAAATGTCTCGAAAACTACTCGATAGATTTTCTTTACATTTTACTTTTATATGGAGACTACTATTGTCAATAATCGTGTAAATTTTAGTAAAAATCTATCTAGCAGAAAACAAGATATTTAGTGTTAATGTTTGTTTCCGTTTTATAAAGTGAAAATTTTAACATGAAATATCTCGAAAACTACTCAATAGATTTTGATTATATGTTACTTGTTTATGGAGACTACTATTGTCTATAATCGTGCAAAATATAGTAAAAATCTATCGCGCAGAAAACGAGATATTTAGTGTTAAAGATTGTTTCCGTTCTATAAAGTGAAAATTTTAACATGAAATATCTCGAAAACTACTCAATAGATTTTCTTTATATGTTACTTGTTTATGAAGACTACTATTGTCTATAATCGTGTAAAATATAGTAAAAATCTATCTAGCAGAAAACAAGATATTTAGTGTTAATGTTTGTTTCCGTTCTATAAAGTGAAAACTTTAACTTCAAATGTCTCGAAAACTACTCAATAGATTTTGTTAATATTTAACTTGTATATGGAGACTACTATTGTCTATAATCGTGTAAAATATAGTAAAAATCTATCGAGTAGAAAACGAGATATTTAGTGTTAATATTTGTTTCCGTTCAATAAAGTGAAAATTTTAACATGAAATATCTCGAAAACTACTCAATAGATTTTCTTTATATGTCACTTGTTTATGGAGACTACTATTATCTATAATCGTGTAAAATATAGTAAAAATCTATTGCGCAGAAAACGAGATATTTAGTGTTAATGTTTGTTTCCGTTCTATAAAGTGAAAATTATAACATGAAATATATCGAAAACTACTCAATAGATTTTGTTAATATTTTACTTGTATATGGAGACTACTATTGTCTATAATCGTGTAAAATATAGTAAAAATCTATCTCGCAGAAAACAAGATATTTAGTGTTAATTTTTGTTTCCGTTCTATAAAGTGAAAACTTTAGCATGAAATATATCGAAAACTACTCACTAGATTTTGTGAATATTTTACTTGTATATGGAGACTACTATTATCTATAATCGTGTAAAATATAGTAAAAATCTATCAAGCAGAAAACGAGATATTTAGTGTTAAAGTTTGTTTCCGTTCTATAAAGTGAAAATTTTAACATGAAATATCTCGAAAACTACTCAATAGATTTTGTTAATATTTTACTTGTATATGGAGACTACTATTATCTATAATAGTGTAAAATATAGTAAAAATCTATCGCGCAGAAAACGAGATATTTAGTGTTAATGTTTGTTTCCGTTCTATAAAGTGAAAATTTTAACATGAAATATATCGAAAACTACTCAATAGATTTTTTTAATATTTTACTTGTATATGGAGACTACTATTATCTATAATCGTGTAAAATATAGTAAAAATCTATCAAGCAGGGAACGAGATATTTAGTGTTAAAGTTTGTTTCCGTTCTATAAAGTGAAAATTTTAACATGAAATATATCGAAAACTACTCAATAGATTTTGTTAATATTTTACTTGTATATGGAGACTACTATTGTCTATAATCGTGTAAAATATAGTAAAAATCTATCTCGCAGAAAACAAGATATTTAGTGTTAATTTTTGTTTCCGTTCTATAAAGTGAAAAATTTAACATGAAATATATCGAAAACTACTCACTAGATTTTGTTAATATTTTACTTGTATATGGAGACTACTATTATCTATAATCGTGTAAAATATAGTAAAAATCTATCGCGTAGAAAACAAGATATTTAGTGTTAATGTTTGTTTCCGTTCTATAAAGTGAAAATTTTAACTTTAAATGTCTCGAAAACTACTCGATAGATTTTCTTTACATTTTACTTTTATATGGAGACTACTATTGTCTATAATCGTGTAAAATATAGTAAAAATCTATCTAGCAGAAAACAAGATATTTAGTGTTAATGTTTGTTTCCGTTCTATAAAGTGAAACTTTTAACATGAAATATCTCGAAAACTACTCAATCGATTTTTTTTATATGTTACTTGTTTATGGAGACTACTATTGTCTATAATCGTGTAAAATATAGTAAAAATCTATCGCGCAGAAAACAAGATATTTAGTGTTAAAGTTTGTTTCCGTTCTATAAAGTGAAAATTTTAACATGATATATCTCGAAAACTACTCAATAGATTTTGTTAATATTTTACCTGTATATGGAGACTACTATTATCTAAAATCGTGTAAAATATAGTAAAAATCTATCTAGCAGAAAACAAGATATTTAGTGTTAATGTTTGATTCCGTTTTATAAAGGGAAAATTTTACCATGAAATATCTCGAAAACTACTTAATAGATTTTGTTAATATTTTACTTGTATATGGAGACTACTATTATCTATAATCGTGTAAAATATAGTAAAAATCTATCTAGCAGAAAACAAGATATTTAGTGTTAATGTTTGATTCCGTTTTATAAAGGGAAAATTTTACCATGAAATATCTCGAAAACTACTTGATAGATTTTGTTAATATTTTACTTGTATATGGAGACTACTATTATCTATAATCGTGTAAAATATAGTAAAAATCTATCTAGCAGAAAACAAGATATTTAGTGTTAATGTTTGTTTCCGTTCTATAAAGTGAAAATTTTAACATGAAATATCTCAAAAACTACTCAATAGATTTTGTTAATATTTTACCTGTATATGGAGACTGCTATTATCTATAATCGTGTAAAATATAGTAAAAATCTATCGAGCAGAAAACGAGATATTTAGTGTTAATGTTTGTTTCTGTTCTATAAAGTGAAAATTTTACATGAAATATCTCGAAAACTACTTAATAGATTTTGTTAATATTTTACTTGTATATGGAGACTACTATTATCTATAATCGTGTAAAATATAGTAAAAATCTATCGCGCAGAAAACGAGATATTTAGTGTTAATGCTTGTTTCCGTTCTATAAAGTGAAAATTTTAACATGAAATATATCGAAAACTACTCAATAGATTTTTTTAATATTTTACTTGTATATGGAGACTACTATTATCTATAATCGTGTAAAATATAGTAAAAATCTATCAAGCAGGGAACGAGATATTTAGTGTTAAAGTTTGTTTCTGTTCTATAAAGTGAAAATTTTAACATGAAATATATCGAAAACTACTCAATAGATTTTGTTAATATTTTACTTGTATATGGAGACTACTATTGTCTATAATCGTGTAAAATATAGTAAAAATCTATCGCGCAGAAAACAAGATATTTAGTGTTAATGTTTGTTTCCGTTTTATAAAGTGAAAATTTTAACAAGAAATATCTCGAAAACTACTCAATAGATTTCCTTTATATGTTACTTGTTTATGGAGACTACTATTGTCTATAATCGTGTAAAATATAGTAAAAATCTATCTAGCAGAAAACAAGATATTTAGTGTTAATGTTTGTTTCCGTTCTATAAAGTGAAAACTTTAACTTCAAATGTCTCGAAAACTACTCAATAGATTTTGTTAATATTTAACTTGTATATGGAGACTACTATTGTCTATAATCGTGTAAAATATAGTAAAAATCTATCGAGTAGAAAACGAGATATTTAGTGTTAATATTTGTTTCCGTTCAATAAAGTGAAAATTTTAACATGAAATATCTCGAAAACTACTCAATAGATTTTCTTTATATGTCACTTGTTTATGGAGACTACTATTATCTATAATCGTGTAAAATATAGTAAAAATCTATCTAGCAGAAAACAAGATATTTAGTGTTAATGTTTGATTCCGTTTTATAAAGGGAAAATTTTACCATGAAATATCTCGAAAACTACTTGATAGATTTTGTTAATATTTTACTTGTATATGGAGACTACTATTATCTATAATCGTGTAAAATATAGTAAAAATCTATCTAGCAGAAAACAAGATATTTAGTGTTAATGTTTGTTTCCGTTCTATAAAGTGAAAATTTTAACATGAAATATCTCAAAAACTACTCAATAGATTTTGTTAATATTTTACCTGTATATGGAGACTGCTATTATCTATAATCGTGTAAAATATAGTAAAAATCTATCGAGCAGAAAACGAGATATTTAGTGTTAATGTTTGTTTCTGTTCTATAAAGTGAAAATTTTACATGAAATATCTCGAAAACTACTTAATAGATTTTGTTAATATTTTACTTGTATATGGAGACTACTATTATCTATAATCGTGTAAAATATAGTAAAAATCTATCGCGCAGAAAACGAGATATTTAGTGTTAATGCTTGTTTCCGTTCTATAAAGTGAAAATTTTAACATGAAATATATCGAAAACTACTCAATAGATTTTTTTAATATTTTACTTGTATATGGAGACTACTATTATCTATAATCGTGTAAAATATAGTAAAAATCTATCAAGCAGGGAACGAGATATTTAGTGTTAAAGTTTGTTTCTGTTCTATAAAGTGAAAATTTTAACATGAAATATATCGAAAACTACTCAATAGATTTTGTTAATATTTTACTTGTATATGGAGACTACTATTGTCTATAATCGTGTAAAATATAGTAAAAATCTATCGCGCAGAAAACAAGATATTTAGTGTTAATGTTTGTTTCCGTTTTATAAAGTGAAAATTTTAACAAGAAATATCTCGAAAACTACTCAATAGATTTCCTTTATATGTTACTTGTTTATGGAGACTACTATTGTCTATAATCGTGTAAAATATAGTAAAAATCTATCTAGCAGAAAACAAGATATTTAGTGTTAATGTTTGTTTCCGTTCTATAAAGTGAAAACTTTAACTTCAAATGTCTCGAAAACTACTCAATAGATTTTGTTAATATTTAACTTGTATATGGAGACTACTATTGTCTATAATCGTGTAAAATATAGTAAAAATCTATCGAGTAGAAAACGAGATATTTAGTGTTAATATTTGTTTCCGTTCAATAAAGTGAAAATTTTAACATGAAATATCTCGAAAACTACTCAATAGATTTTCTTTATATGTCACTTGTTTATGGAGACTACTATTATCTATAATCGTGTAAAATATAGTAAAAATCTATCTAGCAGAAAACAAGATATTTAGTGTTAATGTTTGATTCCGTTTTATAAAGGGAAAATTTTACCATGAAATATCTCGAAAACTACTTGATAGATTTTGTTAATATTTTACTTGTATATGGAGACTACTATTATCTATAATCGTGTAAAATATAGTAAAAATCTATCTAGCAGAAAACAAGATATTTAGTGTTAATGTTTGTTTCCGTTCTATAAAGTGAAAATTTTAACATGAAATATCTCAAAAACTACTCAATAGATTTTGTTAATATTTTACCTGTATATGGAGACTGCTATTATCTATAATCGTGTAAAATATAGTAAAAATCTATCGAGCAGAAAACGAGATATTTAGTGTTAATGTTTGTTTCTGTTCTATAAAGTGAAAATTTTACATGAAATATCTCGAAAACTACTTAATAGATTTTGTTAATATTTTACTTGTATATGGAGACTACTATTATCTATAATCGTGTAAAATATAGTAAAAATCTATCGCGCAGAAAACGAGATATTTAGTGTTAATGCTTGTTTCCGTTCTATAAAGTGAAAATTTTAACATGAAATATATCGAAAACTACTCAATAGATTTTTTTAATATTTTACTTGTATATGGAGACTACTATTATCTATAATCGTGTAAAATATAGTAAAAATCTATCAAGCAGGGAACGAGATATTTAGTGTTAAAGTTTGTTTCTGTTCTATAAAGTGAAAATTTTAACATGAAATATATCGAAAACTACTCAATAGATTTTGTTAATATTTTACTTGTATATGGAGACTACTATTGTCTATAATCGTGTAAAATATAGTAAAAATCTATCGCGCAGAAAACAAGATATTTAGTGTTAATGTTTGTTTCCGTTTTATAAAGTGAAAATTTTAACAAGAAATATCTCGAAAACTACTCAATAGATTTTTTTATATGTTACTTGTTTATGGAGACTACTATTGTCTATAATCGTGCAAAATATAGTAAAAATCTATAGCGCAGAAAACAAGATATTTAGTGTTAAAGTTTGTTTCCGTTCTATAAAGTGAAAATTTTAACATGAAATATCTCGAAAACTACTCAATAGTTTTTGTTAATATTTTACCTGTATATGGAGACTACTATTATCTAAAATCGTGTAAAATATAGTAAGAATCTATCGAGCAGAAAACGAGATATTTAGTGTTAAAGTTTGTTTCCGTTCTATAAAGTGAAAATTTAGCATGAAATATCTCGAAAACTACTCAATAGATTTTGATTATATGTAACTTGTTTATGGAGACTACTATTGTCTATAATCGTGTAAAATATAGTAAAAATCTATCTAGCAGAAAACAAGATATTTAGTGTTAATGTTTGATTCCGTTTTATAAAGGGAAAATTTTACCATGAAATATCTCGAAAACTACTTAATAGATTTTGTTAATATATTACTTGTATATGGAGACTACTATTATCTATAATCGTGTAAAATATAGTAAAAATCTATCGAGCAGAAAACGAGATATTTAGTGTTAATGTTTGTTTCCGTTCTATAAAGTGAAAATTTTAACATGAAATATATCGAAAACTACTCAATAGATTTTGTTAATATTTTACTTGTATATGGAGACTACTATTATCTATAATCGTGTAAAATATAGTAAAAATCTATCAAGCAGAAAACGAGATATTTAGTATTAAAGTTTGTTTCCGTTCTATAAAGTGAAAATTTTAACATGAAATATCTCGAAAACTACTTAATAGATTTTGTTAGTATTTTACTAGTATATGGAGACTACTATTATCTATAATCGTGTAAAATATAGTAAATATCTATCGCGCAGAAAACGAGATATTTAGTGTTAATGTTTGTTTCCGTTCTATAAAGTGAAAATTTTAACATGAAATATATCGAAAACTACTCAATAGATTTTTTTAATATTTTACTTGTATATGGAGACTACTATTATCTATAATCGTGTAAAATATAGTAAAAATCTATCAAGCAGGGAACGAGATATTTAGTGTTAAAGTTTGTTTCCGTTCTATAAAGTGAAAATTTTAACATGAAATATATCGAAAACTACTCAATAGATTTTGTTAATATTTTACTTGTATATGGAGACTACTATTATTTATAATCGTGTAAAATATAGTAAAAATCTATCGCGCAGAAAACTAGATATTTAGTGTTAATGTTTGTTTCCGTTCTATAAAGTGAAAATTTTAACATGAAATATCACGAAAACTACTCAATAGATTTTGTTAATATTTTACCTGTATATGGAGACTACTATTATCTATAATCGTGTAAAATATAGTAAGAATCTATCGAGCAGAAAACGAGATATTTAGTGTTAAAGTTTGTTTCCGTTCTATAAAGTGAAAATTTAGCATGAAATATCTCGAAAACTACTCAATAGATTTTGATTATATGTTACTTGTTTATGGAGACTGCTATTGTCTATAATCGTGTAAAATATAGTAAAAATCTATCTAGCAGAAAACAAGATATTTAGTGTTAATGTTTGATTCCGTTTTATAAAGGGAAAATTTTACCATGAAATATCTCTAAAACTACTCAATAGATTTTGTTAATATTTTACTTGTATATGGAGACTACTATTATCTATAATCGTGTAAAATATAGTAAAACTCTATCGAGCAGAAAACGAGATAATTAGTGTTAAAGATTGTTTCCGTTCTATAAAGTAAAAATTTTAACATGAAATATCTCGAAAACTACTCAATAGATTTTGTTAATATTTTACTTGTATATGGAGACTACTATTATTTATAATTGTGTAAAATATAGTAAAAATCTTTCGAGCAGAAACGAGATATTTAGTGTTAATGTTTGTTTCCGTTCTATAAAGTGAAAATTTTAACATGAAATATCTCGAAAACTACTGAATAGATTTTCCTTATATGTTACTTGTTAAAGGAGACTACTATTGTCTATAATCGTGTAAAATATAGTAAAAATCTATCTAGCAGAAAACAAGATATTTAGTGTTAATGTTTGTTTCTGTTCTATAAAGTGAAAACTTTAAGTTCAAATGTCTCGAAAACTACTCGGTAGATTTTCTTTACATTTTACTTTTATATGGAGACTACTATTGTCAATAATCGTGTAAATTTTAGTAAAAATCTATCTAGCAGAAAACAAGATATTTAGTGTTAATGTTTGTTTCCGTTTTATAAAGTGAAAATTTTAACATGAAATATCTCGAAAACTACTCAATAAATTTTGTTAATATTTTACTTGTATATGGAGACTACTATTATCTATAATCGTGTAAAATATAGTAAAAATCTATCGAGCAGAAAACGAGATATTTAGTGTTAATGTTTGTTTCCGTTTTATAAAGTGAAAATTTTAACATGAAATATCTCGAAAACTACTCAATAGATTTTGTTAATATTTTACTTGTATATGAAGACTACTATTGTCTATAATCGTGTGAAATATAGTAAAAATCTATCGAGTAGAAAACGAGATATTTAGTGTTAATATTTGTTTCCGTTCAATAAAGTGAAAATTTTAACATGAAATATCTCGAAAACTACTCAATAGATTTTCTTTATATGTCACTTGTTTATGGAGACTACTATTATCTATAATCGTGTAAAATATAGTAAAAATCTATCTCGCAGAAAACGAGATATTTAGTGTTAAAGTTTGTTTCCGTTCTATAAAGTGAAAATTTTAACATGAAATATCTCGAAAACTACTCAATAGATTTTCTTTATATGTTACTTGTTTATGGAGACTACTATTGTCTATAATCGTGTAAAATATAGTAAAAATCTATCTAGCAGAAAACATGATATTTAGTGTTAAAGTTTGTTTCCGTTCTTTAAAGTGAAAATTATAACATGAAATATATCGAAAACTACTCAATAGATTTTGTTAATATTTTACTTGTATATGGAGACTACTATTGTCTATAATCGTGTAAAATATAGTAAAAATCTATCTCGCAGAAAACAAGATATTTAGTGTTAATGTTTGTTTCCGTTCTATAAAGTGAAAATTTAGCATGAAATATCTCGAAAACTACTCAATAGATTTTGATTATATGTTACTTGTTTATGGAGACTACTATTGTCTATAATCGTGTAAAATATAGTAAAAATCTATCTAGCAGAAAACAAGATATTTAGTGTTAATGTTTGATTCCGTTTTATAAAGGGAAAATTTTACCATGAAATATCTCTAAAACTACTCAATAGATTTTGTTAATATTTTACTTGTATATGGAGACTACTATTATCTATAATCGTGTAAAATATAGTAAAACTCTATCGAGCAGAAAACGAGATATTTAGTGTTAAAGATTGTTTCCGTTCTATAAAGTAAAAATTTTAACATGAAATATCTCGAAAACTACTCAATAGATTTTGTTAATATTTTACTTGTATATGGAGACTACTATTATCTATAATTGTGTAAAATATAGTAAAAATCTTTCGAGCAGAAACGAGATATTTAGTGTTAATGTTTGTTTCCGTTCTATAAAGTGAAAATTTTAACATGAAATATCTCGAAAACTACTGAATAGATTTTCCTTATATGTTACTTGTTAAAGGAGACTACTATTGTCTATAATCGTGTAAAATATAGTAAAAATCTATCTAGCAGAAAACAAGATATTTAGTGTTAATGTTTGTTTCTGTTCTATAAAGTGAAAATTTTAACATGAAATATCTCGAACACTACTCAATAGATTTTCTTTATATGTTACTTGTTTATGGAGACTACTATTGTCTATAATCGTGTAAAATATAGTAAAAATCAATCTAGCAAAAAACAAGATATTTAGTGTTAATGTTTGTTTCCGTTTTATAAAGTGAAAATTTTAACATGAAATATCTCGAAAACTACTCAATAGATTTTCTTTATATGTTACTTGTTTATGGAGACTACTATTGTCTATAATCGTGCAAAATATAGTAAAAATCTATCTAGCAAAAAACAAGATATTTAGTGTTAATGTTTGTTTCCGTTTTATAAAGTGAAAATTTTAACATGAAATATCTCGAAAACTACTCAATAGATTTTCTTTATATGTTACTTGTTTATGGAGACTACTATTGTCTATAATCGTGTAAAATATAATAAAAATCTATTTATCAGAAAACAAGATATTTAGTGTTAATGTTTGTTTCCGTTTTATAAAGTGAAAATTTTAACATGAAATATCTCGAACACTACTCAATAGATTTTCTTTATATGTTACTTGTTTATGGAGACTACTATTGTCTATAATCGTGTAAAATATAGTAAAAATCAATCTAGCAAAAAACAAGATATTTAGTGTTAATGTTTGTTTCCGTTTTATAAAGTGAAAATTTTAACATGAAATATCTCGAACACTACTCAATAGATTTTCTTTATATGTTACTTGTTTATGGAGACTACTATTGTCTATAATCGTGTAAAATATAGTAAAAATCTATCTAGCAAAAAACAAGATATTTAGTGTTAATGTTTGTTCCCGTTTTATAAAGTGAAAATTTTAACATGAAATATCTCGAAAACTACTCAATAGATTTTCTTTATATGTTACTTATTTATGGAGACTACTATTGTCTATAATCGTGTAAAATATAGTAAAAATCTATCTAGCAAAAAACAAGATATTTAGTGTTAATGTTTGTTTCCGTTTTATAAAGTGAAAATTTTAACATGAAATATCTCGAAAACTACTCAATAGATTTTCTTTATATGTTACTTGTTTATGGAGACTACTATTGTCTATAATCGTGTAAAATATAGTAAAAATCTATCTAGCAAAAAACAAGATATTTAGTGTTAATGTTTGTTTCCGTTTTATAAAGTGAAAATTTTAACATGAAATATCTCGAAAACTACTCGATAGATTTTCTTTATATGTTACTTGTTTATGGATACTACTATTGTCTATAATCGTGTAAAATATAGTAAAAATCTATCTAGCAAAAAACAAGATATTTAGTGTTAATGTTTGTTTCCGTTTTATAAAGTGAAAATTTTAACATGAAATATCTCGAAAACTACTCAATAGATTTTCTTTATATGTTACTTGTTTATGGAGACTACTATTGTCTATAATCGTGTAAAATATAATAAAAATCTATTTATCAGAAAACAAGATATTTAGTGTTAATGTTTGTTTCCGTTTTATAATGTGAAAATTTTAACATGAAATATCTCGAACACTACTCAATAGAATTTGTTAATATTTTACTTGTATATGGAGACTACTATTATCTATAATCGTGTAAAATATAGTAAAAATCTATCGAGCAGAAAACGAGATATTTAGTGTTAAAGATTGTTTCCGTTCTATAAAGTGAAAATATTAACATGAAATATTTCGAAAACTACTCAATAGATTTTGTTAATATTTTACTTGTATATGGAGACTACTATTGTCTATAATCGTGTAAAATATAGTAAAAATCTATCGAGTAGAAAACGAGATATTTAGTGTTAATATTTGTTTCCGTTTTATAAAGTGAAAATTTTAACAAGAAATATCTCGAAAACTACTCAATAGATTTTCTTTATATGTTACTTGTTTATGGAGACTACTATTGTCTATAATCGTGTAAAATATAGTAAAAATCTATCTAGCAGAAAACAAGATATTTAGTGTTAATGTTTGTTTCCGTTTTATAAAGTGAAAATTTTAACATGAAATATCTCGAACACTACTCAATAGAATTTGTTAATATTTTACTTATATATGGAGACTAGTATTATCTATAATCGTGTAAAATATAGTAAAAATTTATCGAGTAGACAACGAGATATTTAGTGTTAAACATTGTTTCCGTTCTATAAAGTGAAAATATTAACATGAAATATCTCGAAAACTACTCAATAGATTTTGTTAATATTTAACTTGTATATGGAGACTACTATTGTCTATAATCGTGTAAAATATAGTAAAAATCTATCGAGTAGAAAACGAGATATTTAGTGTTAATATTTGTTTCCGTTCAATAAAGTGAAAATTTTAACATGAAATATCTCGAAAACTACTCAATAGATTTTCTTTATATGTCACTTGTTTATGGAGACTACTATTATCTATAATCGTGTAAAATATAGTAAAAATCTATCGCGCAGAAAACGAGATATTTAGTGTTAATGTTGATTTCCGTTCTATAAAGTGAAAATTTTAACAGGAAATATATCGAAAACTACTCAATAGATTTTGTTAATATTTTACTTGTATATGGAGACTACTATTGTCTATAATCGTGTAAAATATAGTAAAAATCTATCGCGCAGAAAACAAGATATTTAGTGTTAATGTTTGTTTCCGTTGTATAAAGTCAAAACTTTAACATGAAATATATCGAAAACTACTCAATAGATTTTGTTAATATTTTACTTGTATATGGAGACTACTATTATCTATAATCGTGTAAAATATAGTAAAAATCTATCAAGCAGAAAACGAGATATTTAGTGTTAATGTTTGTTTCCGTTTTATAAAGTGAAAATTTTAACTTCAAATGTCTCGAAAACTACTCGATAGATTTTCTTTACATTTTACTTTTATATGGAGACTACTATTGTCTATAATCGTGTAAAATATAGTAAAAATCTATCGAGCAGAAAACGAGATATTTTGTGTTAATGTTTGTTTCCGTTCTATAAAGTGAAAATTTTAACTTCAAATGTCTCGAAAACTACTCGTTAGATTTTCTTTACATTTTACTTTTATATGGAGACTACTATTGTCTATAATCGTGTAAAATATAGTAAAAATCTATCGAGCAGAAAACGAGATATTTTGTGTTAATGTTTGTTTCCGTTCTATAAAGTGAAAATTTTAACTTCAAATGTCTCGAAAACTACTCGATAGATTTTCTTTACATTTTACTTGTTTATGGAGACTACTATTGTCTATAATCGTGTAAAATATAGTAAAAATCTATCTAGCAGAAAACAAGATATTTAGTGTTAATGTTTGTTTCCGTTTTATAAAGTGAAAATTTTAACATGAAATATCTCGAACACTACTCAATAGAATTTGTTAATATTTTACTTGTATATGGAGACTACTATTATCTATAATCGTGTAAAATATAGTAAAAATTTATCGAGTAGACAACGAGATATTTAGTGTTAAACATTGTTTCCGTTCTATAAAGTGAAAATATTAACATGAAATATCTCGAAAACTACTCAATAGATTTTGTTAATATTTAACTTGTATATGGAGACTACTATTGTCTATAATCGTGTAAAATATAGTAAAAATCTATCGAGTAGAAAACGAGATATTTAGTGTTAATATTTGTTTCCGTTCAATAAAGTGAAAATTTTAACATGAAATATCTCGAAAACTACTCAATAGATTTTCTTTATATGTCACTTGTTTATGGAGACTACTATTATCTATAATCGTGTAAAATATAGTAAAAATCTATCGCGCAGAAAACGAGATATTTAGTGTTAATGTTGATTTCCGTTCTATAAAGTGAAAATTTTAACAGGAAATATATCGAAAACTACTCAATAGATTTTGTTAATATTTTACTTGTATATGGAGACTACTATTGTCTATAATCGTGTAAAATATAGTAAAAATCTATCGCGCAGAAAACAAGATATTTAGTGTTAATGTTTGTTTCCGTTGTATAAAGTCAAAACTTTAACATGAAATATATCGAAAACTACTCAATAGATTTTGTTAATATTTTACTTGTATATGGAGACTACTATTATCTATAATCGTGTAAAATATAGTAAAAATCTATCAAGCAGAAAACGAGATATTTAGTGTTAATGTTTGTTTCCGTTTTATAAAGTGAAAATTTTAACTTCAAATGTCTCGAAAACTACTCGATAGATTTTCTTTACATTTTACTTTTATATGGAGACTACTATTGTCTATAATCGTGTAAAATATAGTAAAAATCTATCGAGCAGAAAACGAGATATTTTGTGTTAATGTTTGTTTCCGTTCTATAAAGTGAAAATTTTAACTTCAAATGTCTCGAAAACTACTCGTTAGATTTTCTTTACATTTTACTTTTATATGGAGACTACTATTGTCTATAATCGTGTAAAATATAGTAAAAATCTATCGAGCAGAAAACGAGATATTTTGTGTTAATGTTTGTTTCCGTTCTATAAAGTGAAAATTTTAACTTCAAATGTCTCGAAAACTACTCGATAGATTTTCTTTACATTTTACTTGTTTATGGAGACTACTATTGTCTATAATCGTGTAAAATATAGTAAAAATCTATCTAGCAGAAAACAAGATATTTAGTGTTAATGTTTGTTTCCGTTTTATAAAGTGAAAATTTTAACATGAAATATCTCGAACACTACTCAATAGAATTTGTTAATATTTTACTTGTATATGGAGACTACTATTATCTATAATCGTGTAAAATATAGTAAAAATTTATCGAGTAGACAACGAGATATTTAGTGTTAAACATTGTTTCCGTTCTATAAAGTGAAAATATTAACATGAAATATCTCGAAAACTACTCAATAGATTTTGTTAATATTTAACTTGTATATGGAGACTACTATTGTCTATAATCGTGTAAAATATAGTAAAAATCTATCGAGTAGAAAACGAGATATTTAGTGTTAATATTTGTTTCCGTTCAATAAAGTGAAAATTTTAACATGAAATATCTCGAAAACTACTCAATAGATTTTCTTTATATGTCACTTGTTTATGGAGACTACTATTATCTATAATCGTGTAAAATATAGTAAAAATCTATCGCGCAGAAAACGAGATATTTAGTGTTAATGTTTGTTTCCGTTCTATAAAGTGAAAATTTTAACAGGAAATATATCGAAAACTACTCAATAGATTTTGTTAATATTTTACTTGTATATGGAGACTACTATTGTCTATAATCGTGTAAAATATAGTAAAAATCTATCGCGCAGAAAACAAGATATTTAGTGTTAATGTTTGTTTCCGTTGTATAAAGTCAAAACTTTAACATGAAATATATCGAAAACTACTCAATAGATTTTGTTAATATTTTACTTTTATATGGAGACTACTATTGTCTATAATCGTGTAAAATATAGTAAAAATCTATCGAGCAGAAAACGAGATATTTTGTGTTAATGTTTGTTTCCGTTCTATAAAGTGAAAATTTTAACTTCAAATGTCTCGAAAACTACTCGTTAGATTTTCTTTACATTTTACTTTTATATGGAGACTACTATTGTCTATAATCGTGTAAAATATAGTAAAAATCTATCGAGCAGAAAACGAGATATTTTGTGTTAATGTTTGTTTCCGTTCTATAAAGTGAAAATTTTAACTTCAAATGTCTCGAAAACTACTCGATAGATTTTCTTTACATTTTACTTTTATATGGAGACTACTATTGTCTATAATCGTGTAAAATATAGTAAAAATCTATCGAGCAGAAAACGAGATATTTTGTGTTAATGTTTGTTTCCGTTCTATAAAGTGAAAATTTTAACTTCAAATGTCTCGAAAACTACTCGATAGATTTTCTTTACATTTTACTTTTATATGGAGACTACTATTGTCTATAATCGTGTAAAATATAGTAAAAATCTATCAAGCAGAAAACGAGATATTTTGTGTTAATGTTTGTTTCCGTTCTATAAAGTGAAAATTTTAACTTCAAATGTCTCGAAAACTACTCGATAGATTTTCTTTACATTTTACTTTTATATGGAGACTACTATTGTCTATAATCGTGTAAAATATAGTAAAAATCTATCGAGCAGAAAACGAGATATTTTGTGTTAATGTTTGTTTCCGTTCTATAAAGTGAAAATTTTAACTTCAAATGTCTCGAAAACTACTCGATAGATTTTCTTTACATTTTACTTTTATATGGAGACTACTATTGTCTATAATCGTGTAAAATATAGTAAAAATCTATCGAGCAGAAAACGAGATATTTTGTGTTAATGTTTGTTTCCGTTCTATAAAGTGAAAATTTTAACTTCAAATGTCTCGAAAACTACTCGATAGATTTTCTTTACATTTTACTTTTATATGGAGACTACTATTGTCTATAATCGTGTAAAATATAGTAAAAATCTATCAAGCAGAAAACGAGATATTTTGTGTTAATGTTTGTTTCCGTTCTATAAAGTGAAAATTTTAACTTCAAATGTCTCGAAAACTACTCGATAGATTTTCTTTACATTTTACTTTTATATGGAGACTACTATTGTCTATAATCGTGTAAACTATAGTAAAAATCTATCGAGCAGAAAACGAGATATTTTGTGTTAATGTTTGTTTCCGTTCTATAAAGTGAAAATTTTAACTTCAAATGTCTCGAAAACTACTCGATAGATTTTCTTTACATTTTACTTTTATATGGAGACTACTATTGTCTATAATCGTGTAAAATATAGTAAAAATCTATCAAGCAGAAAACAAGATATTTAGTGTTAATGTTTGTTTCCGTTTTATAAAGTGAAAATTTTAACATGAAATATCTCGAAAACTACTCGATAGATTTTGTTAATATTTTACTTGTATATGGAGACTACTATTGTATATAATCGTGTAAAATATAGTAAAAATCTATCAAGCAGAAAACAAGATATTTAGTGTTAATGTTTGTTTCCGTTTTATAAAGTGAAAATTTTAACTTCAAATGTCTCGAAAACTGCTCGATAGATTTTCTTTACATTTTACTTTTATATGGAGACTACTATTGTCTATAATCGTGTAAAATATAGTAAAAATCTATCAAGCAGAAAACAAGATATTTAGTGTTAATGTTTGTTTCCGTTTTATAAAGTGAAAATTTTAACATGAAATATCTCGAAAACTACTCGATAGATTTTGTTAATATTTTACTTGTATATGGAGACTACTATTGTCTATAATCGTGTAAAATATAGTAAAAATCTATCAAGCAGAAAACAAGATATTTAGTGTTAATGTTTGTTTCCGTTTTATAAAGTGAAAATTTTAACTTCAAATGTCTCGAAAACTACTCGATAGATTTTCTTTACATTTTACTTTTATATGGAGACTAGTATTGTCTATAATCGTGTAAAATATAGTAAAAATCTATCAAGCAGAAAACAAGATATTTTGTGTTAATGTTGGTTTCCGTTCTATAAAGTGAAAATTTTAACATGAAATATCTCGAAAACTACTCAATAGATTTTTTTAATATTTTACTTGTATATGGAGACTACTATTGTCTATAATCGTGTAAAATATAGTAAAAATCTATCTCGCAGAAAACGAGATATTTAGTGTTAATGTTTGTTTCCGTTCTATAAAGTGAAAATTTTAACATGAAATATATCGAAAACTACTCAATAGATTTTTTTAATATTTTACTTGTATATGGAGACTACTATTGTCTATAATCGTGTAAAATATAGTAAAAATCTATCTCGCAGAAAACAAGATATTTAGTGTTAATTTTTGTTTCCGTTCTATAAAGTGAAAACTTTAACATGAAATATATCGAAAACTACTCAATAGATTTTGATAATATTTTACTTGTATATGGAGACTACTATTATCTATAATCGTGTAAAATATAGTAAAAATCTATCGAGCAGAAACGAGATATTTAGTGTTAATGTTTGTTTCCGTTCGATAAAGTGAAAATTTTAACATGAAATATCTCGAAAACTACTGAATAGATTTTCCTTATATGTTACTTGTTAAAGGAGACTACTATTGTCTATAATCGTGTAAAATATAGTAAAAATCTATCTAGCAGAAAACAAGATATTTAGTGTTAATGTTTGTTTCCGTTCTATAAAGTAAAAACTTTAAGTTCAAATGTCTCGAAAACTACTCGGTAGATTTTCTTTACATTTTACTTTTATATGGAGACTACTATTGTCAATAATCGTGTAAATTTTAGTAAAAATCTATCTAGCAGAAAACAAGATATTTAGTGTTAATGTTTGTTTCCGTTTTATAAAGTGAAAATTTTAACATGAAATATCTCGAAAACTACTCAATAAATTTTGTTAATATTTTACTTGTATATGGAGACTACTATTATCTATAATCGTGTAAAATATAGTAAAAATCTATCGAGCAGAAAACGAGATATTTAGTGTTAATGTTTGTTTCCGTTTTATAAAGTGAAAATTTTAACATGAAATATCTCGAAAACTACTCAATAGATTTTGTTAATATTTTACTTGTATATGGAGACTACTATTGTCTATAATCGTGTGAAATATAGTAAAAATCTATCGAGTAGAAAACGAGATATTTAGTGTTAATATTTGTTTCCGTTCAATAAAGTGAAAATTTTAACATGAAATATCTCGAAAACTACTCAATAGATTTTCTTTATATGTCACTTGTTTATGGAGACTACTATTATCTATAATCGTGTAAAATATAGTAAAAATCTATCTCGCAGAAAACGAGATATTTAGTGTTAATGTTTGTTTCCGTTCTATAAAGTGAAAATTTTAACATGAAATATATCGAAAACTACTCAATAGATTTTGTTAATATTTTACTTCTATATGGAGACTACTATTATCTATAATCGTGTAAAATATAGTAAAAATCTATCGAGCAGAAAACGAGATATTTAGTGTTAAATATTGTTTCCGTTCTATAAAGTGAAAATTTTAACATGAAATATCTCGAAAACTACTCGATAGATTTTCTTTATATGTTACTTGTTTATGGAGACTACTATTGTCTATAATCGTGTAAAATATAGTAAAAATCTATCTAGCAGAAAACAAGATATTTAGTGTTAATGTTTGTTCCCGTTTTATAAAGTGAAAATTTTAACATGAAATATATCGAAAACTACTCAATAGATTTTGTTAATATTTTACTTGTATATGGAGACTACTATTGTCTATAATCGTGTAAAATATAGTAAAAATCTATCGAGCAGAAAACGAGATATTTAGTGTTAAATATTGTTTCCGTTCTATAAAGTGAAAATTTTAACAGGAAATATATCGAAAACTACTCAATAGATTTTGTTAATATTTTACTTGTATATGGAGACTACTATTGTCTATAATCGTGTAAAATATAGTAAAAATCTATCTAGCAGAAAACAAGATATTTAGTGTTAATGTTTGTTCCCGTTTTATAAAGTGAAAATTTTAACATGAAATATCTCGAAAACTACTCAATAGATTTTCTTTATATGTTACTTGTTTATGGAGACTACTATTGTCTATAATCGTGTAAAATATAGTAAAAATCTATCTAGCAAAAAACAAGATATTTAGTGTAAATGTTTGTTTCCGTTTTATAAAGTGAAAATTTTAACATGAAATATCTCGAAAACTACTCAATAGATTTTGTTAATATTTTACTTGTATATGGAGACTACTATTATCTATAATCGTGTAAAATATAATAAAAATCTATTTATCAGAAAACAAGATATTTAGTGTTAATGTTTGTTTCCGTTTTATAAAGTGAAAATTTTAACATGAAATATCTCGAACACTACTCAATAGAATTTGTTAATATTTTACTTGTATATGGAGACTACTATTATCTATAATCGTGTAAAATATAGTAAAAATCTATCGAGCAGAAAACGAGATATTTAGTGTTAAAGATTGTTTCCGTTCTATAAAGTGAAAATATTAACATGAAATATTTAAAAAACTACTCAATAGATTTTGTTAATATTTTACTTGTATATGGAGACTACTATTGTCTATAATCGTGTAAAATATAGTAAAAATCTATCGAGTAGAAAACGAGATATTTAGTGTTAATGTTTGTTTCCGTTTTATAAAGTGAAAATTTTAACAAGAAATATCTCGAAAACTGCTCAATAGATTTTCTTTATATGTTACTTGTTTATGGAGACTACTATTGTCTATAATCGTGTAAAATATAGTAAAAATCTATCTAGCAGAAAACAAGATATTTAGTGTTAATGATTGTTTCCGTTTTATAAAGTGAAAATTTTAACTTCAAATGTCTCGAAAACTGCTCAATAGATTTTCTTTACATTTTACTTTTATATGGAGACTACTATTGTCTATAATCGTGTAAAATATAGTAAAAATCTATCAAGCAGAAAACAAGATATTTAGTGTTAATGTTTGTTTCCGTTTTATAAAGTGAAAATTTTAACATGAAATATCTCGAAAACTACTCGATAGATTTTGTTAATATTTTACTTGTATATGGAGACTACTATTGTCTATAATCGTGTAAAATATAGTAAAAATCTATCAAGCAGAAAACAAGATATTTAGTGTTAATGTTTGTTTCCGTTTTATAAAGTGAAAATTTTAACTTCAAATGTCTCGAAAACTACTCGATAGATTTTCTTTACATTTTACTTTTATATGGAGACTAGTATTGTCTATAATCGTGTAAAATATAGTAAAAATCTATCAAGCAGAAAACAAGATATTTTGTGTTAATGTTTGTTTCCGTTCTATAAAGTGAAAATTTTAACATGAAATATCTCGAAAACTACTCAATAGGTTTTTTTAATATTTTACTTGTATATGGAGACTACTATTGTCTATAATCGTGTAAAATATAGTAAAAATCTATCTCGCAGAAAACGAGATATTTAGTGTTAATGTTTGTTTCCGTTCTATAAAGTGAAAATTTTAACATGAAATATATCGAAAACTACTCAATAGATTTTTTTAATATTTTACTTGTATATGGAGACTACTATTGTCTATAATCGTGTAAAATATAGTAAAAATCTATCTCGCAGAAAACAAGATATTTAGTGTTAATTTTTGTTTCCGTTCTATAAAGTGAAAATTTTAACATGAAATATATCGAAAACTGCTCAATAGATTTTGTTAATATTTTACTTGTATATGGAGACTACTATTATCTATAATCGTGTAAAATATAGTAAAAATCTATCAAGCAGAAAACGAGATATTTAGTGTTAAAGTTTGGATCCGTTCTATAAAGTGAAAATTTAAACATGAAATATCTCAAAAACTGCTCGATAGATTTTCTTTACATTTTACTTTTATATGGAGACTACTATTGTCTATAATCGTGTAAAATATAGTAAAAATCTATCAAGCAGAAAACAAGATATTTAGTGTTAATGTTTGTTTCCGTTTTATAAAGTGAAAATTTTAACATGAAATATCTCGAAAACTACTCGATAGATTTTGTTAATATTTTACTTGTATATGGAGACTACTATTGTCTATAATCGTGTAAAATATAGTAAAAATCTATCTCGCAGAAAACGAGATATTTAGTGTTAATGTTTGTTTCCGTTCTATAAAGTGAAAATTTTAACATGAAATATATCGAAAACTACTCAATAGATTTTTTTAATATTTTACTTGTATATGGAGACTACTATTGTCTATAATCGTGTAAAATATAGTAAAAATCTATCTCGCAGAAAACAAGATATTTAGTGTTAATTTTTGTTTCCGTTCTATAAAGTGAAAACTTTAACATGAAATATATCGAAAACTACTCAATAGATTTTGATAATATTTTACTTGTATATGGAGACTACTATTATCTATAATCGTGTAAAATATAGTAAAAATCTATCGAGCAGAAACGAGATATTTAGTGTTAATGTTTGTTTCCGTTCGATAAAGTGAAAATTTTAACATGAAATATCTCGAAAACTACTGAATAGATTTTCCTTATATGTTACTTGTTAAAGGAGACTACTATTGTCTATAATCGTGTAAAATATAGTAAAAATCTATCTAGCAGAAAACAAGATATTTAGTGTTAATGTTTGTTTCCGTTCTATAAAGTAAAAACTTTAAGTTCAAATGTCTCGAAAACTACTCGGTAGATTTTCTTTACATTTTACTTTTATATGGAGACTACTATTGTCAATAATCGTGTAAATTTTAGTAAAAATCTATCTAGCAGAAAACAAGATATTTAGTGTTAATGTTTGTTTCCGTTTTATAAAGTGAAAATTTTAACATGAAATATCTCGAAAACTACTCAATAAATTTTGTTAATATTTTACTTGTATATGGAGACTACTATTATCTATAATCGTGTAAAATATAGTAAAAATCTATCGAGCAGAAAACGAGATATTTAGTGTTAATGTTTGTTTCCGTTTTATAAAGTGAAAATTTTAACATGAAATATCTCGAAAACTACTCAATAGATTTTGTTAATATTTTACTTGTATATGGAGACTACTATTGTCTATAATCGTGTGAAATATAGTAAAAATCTATCGAGTAGAAAACGAGATATTTAGTGTTAATATTTGTTTCCGTTCAATAAAGTGAAAATTTTAACATGAAATATCTCGAAAACTACTCAATAGATTTTCTTTATATGTCACTTGTTTATGGAGACTACTATTATCTATAATCGTGTAAAATATAGTAAAAATCTATCTCGCAGAAAACGAGATATTTAGTGTTAATGTTTGTTTCCGTTCTATAAAGTGAAAATTTTAACATGAAATATATCGAAAACTACTCAATAGATTTTGTTAATATTTTACTTCTATATGGAGACTACTATTATCTATAATCGTGTAAAATATAGTAAAAATCTATCGAGCAGAAAACGAGATATTTAGTGTTAAATATTGTTTCCGTTCTATAAAGTGAAAATTTTAACATGAAATATCTCGAAAACTACTCGATAGATTTTCTTTATATGTTACTTGTTTATGGAGACTACTATTGTCTATAATCGTGTAAAATATAGTAAAAATCTATCTAGCAGAAAACAAGATATTTAGTGTTAATGTTTGTTCCCGTTTTATAAAGTGAAAATTTTAACATGAAATATCTCGAAAACTACTCAATAGATTTTCTTTATATGTTACTTGTTTATGGAGACTACTATTGTCTATAATCGTGTAAAATATAGTAAAAATCTATCTAGCAAAAAACAAGATATTTAGTGTTAATGTTTGTTTCCGTTTTATAAAGTGAAAATTTTAACATGAAATATCTCGAAAACTACTCAATAGATTTTGTTAATATTTTACTTGTATATGGAGACTACTATTATCTATAATCGTGTAAAATATAATAAAAATCTATTTATCAGAAAACAAGATATTTAGTGTTAATGTTTGTTTCCGTTTTATAAAGTGAAAATTTTAACTTCAAATATCTCGAACACTACTCAATAGAATTTGTTAATATTTTACTTGTATATGGAGACTACTATTGTCTATAATCGTGTAAAATATAGTAAAAATCTATCAAGCAGAAAACAAGATATTTAGTGTTAATGTTTGTTTCCGTTCTATAAAGTGAAACTTTTAACATGAAATATCTCGAAAACTACTCAATCGATTTTTTTTATATGTTACTTGTTTATGGAGACTACTATTGTCTATAATCGTGTAAAATATAGTAAAAATCTATCGCGCAGAAAACAAGATATTTAGTGTTAAAGTTTGTTTCCGTTCTATAAAGTGAAAATTTTAACATGATATATCTCGAAAACTACTCGATAGATTTTGTTAATATTTTACTTGTATATGGAGACTACTATTGTCTATAATCGTGTAAAATATAGTAAAAATCTATCTAGCAGAAAACAAGATATTTAGTGTTAATGTTTGTTTCCGTTTTATAAAGTGAAAATTTTAACTTCAAATGTCTCGAAAACTACTCGATAGATTTTCTTTACATTTTACTTTTATATGGAGACTAGTATTGTCTATAATCGTGTAAAATATAGTAAAAATCTATCAAGCAGAAAACAAGATATTTTGTGTTAATGTTTGTTTCCGTTCTATAAAGTGAAAATTTTAACATGAAATATCTCGAAAACTACTCAATAGGTTTTTTTAATATTTTACTTGTATATGGAGACTACTATTGTCTATAATCGTGTAAAATATAGTAAAAATCTATCTCGCAGAAAACGAGATATTTAGTGTTAATGTTTGTTTCCGTTCTATAAAGTGAAAATTTTAACATGAAATATATCGAAAACTACTCAATAGATTTTTTTAATATTTTACTTGTATATGGAGACTACTATTGTCTATAATCGTGTAAAATATAGTAAAAATCTATCTCGCAGAAAACAAGATATTTAGTGTTAATTTTTGTTTCCGTTCTATAAAGTGAAAACTTTAACATGAAATATATCGAAAACTGCTCAATAGATTTTGTTAATATTTTACTTGTATATGGAGACTACTATTATCTATAATCGTGTAAAATATAGTAAAAATCTATCAAGCAGAAAACGAGATATTTAGTGTTAAAGTTTGGATCCGTTCTATAAAGTGAAAATTTAAACATGAAATATCTCAAAAACTGCTCGATAGATTTTCTTTACATTTTACTTTTATATGGAGACTACTATTGTCTATAATCGTGTAAAATATAGTAAAAATCTATCAAGCAGAAAACAAGATATTTAGTGTTAATGTTTGTTTCCGTTTTATAAAGTGAAAATTTTAACATGAAATATCTCGAAAACTACTCGATAGATTTTGTTAATATTTTACTTGTATATGGAGACTACTATTGTCTATAATCGTGTAAAATATAGTAAAAATCTATCAAGCAGAAAACAAGATATTTAGTGTTAATGTTTGTTTCCGTTTTATAAAGTGAAAATTTTAACTTCAAATGTCTCGAAAACTACTCGATAGATTTTCTTTACATTTTACTTTTATATGGAGACTAGTATTGTCTATAATCGTGTAAAATATAGTAAAAATCTATCAAGCAGAAAACAAGATATTTTGTGTTAATGTTTGTTTCCGTTCTATAAAGTGAAAACTTTAACTTTAAATGTCTCGAAAACTACTCGATAGATTTTCTTTACATTTTACTTTTATATGGAGACTACTATTGTCTATAATCGTGTAAAATATAGTAAAAATCTATGTAGCAGAAAACAAGATATTTAGTGTTAATGTTTGTTTCCGTTCTATAAAGTGAAACTTTTAACATGAAATATCTCGAAAACTACTCAATAGATTTTTTTTATATGTTACTTGTTTATGGAGACTACTATTGTCTATAATCGTGTAAAATATAGTAAAAATCTATCGCGCAGAAAACAAGATATTTAGTGTTAAAGTTTGTTTCCGTTCTATAAAGTGAAAATTTTAACATGAAATATCTCGAAAACTACTCAATAGATTTTGTTAATATTTTACCTGTATATGGAGACTACTATTATCTAAAATCGTGTAAAATATAGTAAGAATCTATCCAACTTAAAACGAGATATTTAGTGTTAAAGTTTGTTTCCGTTCTATAAAGTGAAAATTTAGCATGAAATATCTCGAAAACTACTCAATAGATTTTGATTATATGTTACTTGTATATGGAGACTACTATTGTCTATAATCGTGTAAAATATAGTAAAAATCTATCTAGCAGAAAACAAGATATTTAGTGTTAATATTTGATTCCGTTTTATAAAGGGAAAATTTTACCATGAAATATCTCGAAAACTACTCAATAGATTTTGTTAATATTTTACTTGTATATGGAGACTACTATTATCTATAATCGTGTAAAATATAGTAAAAATCTATCGTGCAGAAAACGAGATATTTAGTGTTAATGTTTGTTTCCGTTCTATAAAGTGAAAACTTTAACATGAAATATATCGAAAACTACTCAATAGATTTTGTTAATATTTTACTTGTATATGGAGACTACTATTATCTATAATCGTGTAAAATATAGTAAAAATCTATCGCGCAGAAAACGGGATATTTAGTGTTAATGTTTGTTTCCGTTCTATAAAGTGAAAATTTTAACATGAAATATATCGAAAACTACTCAATAGATTTTTTTAATATTTTACTTGTATATGGAGACTACTATTATCTATAATCGTGTAAAATATAGTAAAAATCTATCAAGCAGGGATCGAGATATTTAGTGTTAAAGTTTGTTTCCGTTCTATAAAGTGAAAATTTTAACATGAAATGTATCGAAAACTACTCAATAGATTTTGTTAATATTTTAGTTGTATATGGAGACTACTATTATTTATAATCGTGTAAAATATAGTAAAAATCTATCGCGCAGAAAACAAGATATTTAGTGTTAATTTTCGTTTCCGTTCTATAAAGTGAAACATTTAACATGAAATATATCGAAAACTACTCAATAGATTTTTTTTATATGTTACTTGTTTATGGAGACTACTATTGTCTATAATCGTATAAAATATAGTAAAAATCTATCGCGCTGAAAACAAGATATTTAGTGTTAAAGTTTGTTTCCGTTCTATAAAGTGAAAATTTTAACATGAAATATCTCGAAAACTACTCAATAGATTTTGTTAATTTTTTTACCTGTATATGGAGACTACTATTATCTATAATCGTGTAAAATATAGTAAAAATCTATCGCGCAGAAAACAAGATATTTAGTGTTAAAGTTTGTTTCCGTTCTATAAAGTGAAAATTTTAACATGATATATCTCGAAAACTACTCGATAGATTTTGTTAATATTTTACTTGTATATGGAGACTACTATTGTCTATAATCGTGTAAAATATAGTAAAAATCTATCTAGCAGAAAACAAGATATTTAGTGTTAATGTTTGTTTCCGTTTTATAAAGTGAAAATTTTAACTTCAAATGTCTCGAAAACTACTCGATAGATTTTCTTTACATTTTACTTTTATATGGAGACTAGTATTGTCTATAATCGTGTAAAATATAGTAAAAATCTATCAAGCAGAAAACAAGATATTTTGTGTTAATGTTTGTTTCCGTTCTATAAAGTGAAAATTTTAACATGAAATATCTCGAAAACTACTCAATAGGTTTTTTTAATATTTTACTTGTATATGGAGACTACTATTGTCTATAATCGTGTAAAATATAGTAAAAATCTATCTCGCAGAAAACGAGATATTTAGTGTTAATGTTTGTTTCCGTTCTATAAAGTGAAAATTTTAACATGAAATATATCGAAAACTACTCAATAGATTTTTTTAATATTTTACTTGTATATGGAGACTACTATTGTCTATAATCGTGTAAAATATAGTAAAAATCTATCTCGCAGAAAACAAGATATTTAGTGTTAATTTTTGTTTCCGTTCTATAAAGTGAAAACTTTAACATGAAATATATCGAAAACTGCTCAATAGATTTTGTTAATATTTTACTTGTATATGGAGACTACTATTATCTATAATCGTGTAAAATATAGTAAAAATCTATCAAGCAGAAAACGAGATATTTAGTGTTAAAGTTTGGATCCGTTCTATAAAGTGAAAATTTAAACATGAAATATCTCAAAAACTGCTCGATAGATTTTCTTTACATTTTACTTTTATATGGAGACTACTATTGTCTATAATCGTGTAAAATATAGTAAAAATCTATCAAGCAGAAAACAAGATATTTAGTGTTAATGTTTGTTTCCGTTTTATAAAGTGAAAATTTTAACATGAAATATCTCGAAAACTACTCGATAGATTTTGTTAATATTTTACTTGTATATGGAGACTACTATTGTCTATAATCGTGTAAAATATAGTAAAAATCTATCAAGCAGAAAACAAGATATTTAGTGTTAATGTTTGTTTCCGTTTTATAAAGTGAAAATTTTAACTTCAAATGTCTCGAAAACTACTCGATAGATTTTCTTTACATTTTACTTTTATATGGAGACTAGTATTGTCTATAATCGTGTAAAATATAGTAAAAATCTATCAAGCAGAAAACAAGATATTTTGTGTTAATGTTTGTTTCCGTTCTATAAAGTGAAAACTTTAACTTTAAATGTCTCGAAAACTACTCGATAGATTTTCTTTACATTTTACTTTTATATGGAGACTACTATTGTCTATAATCGTGTAAAATATAGTAAAAATCTATGTAGCAGAAAACAAGATATTTAGTGTTAATGTTTGTTTCCGTTCTATAAAGTGAAACTTTTAACATGAAATATCTCGAAAACTACTCAATAGATTTTTTTTATATGTTACTTGTTTATGGAGACTACTATTGTCTATAATCGTGTAAAATATAGTAAAAATCTATCGCGCAGAAAACAAGATATTTAGTGTTAAAGTTTGTTTCCGTTCTATAAAGTGAAAATTTTAACATGAAATATCTCGAAAACTACTCAATAGATTTTGTTAATATTTTACCTGTATATGGAGACTACTATTATCTAAAATCGTGTAAAATATAGTAAGAATCTATCCAACTTAAAACGAGATATTTAGTGTTAAAGTTTGTTTCCGTTCTATAAAGTGAAAATTTAGCATGAAATATCTCGAAAACTACTCAATAGATTTTGATTATATGTTACTTGTATATGGAGACTACTATTGTCTATAATCGTGTAAAATATAGTAAAAATCTATCTAGCAGAAAACAAGATATTTAGTGTTAATATTTGATTCCGTTTTATAAAGGGAAAATTTTACCATGAAATATCTCGAAAACTACTCAATAGATTTTGTTAATATTTTACTTGTATATGGAGACTACTATTATCTATAATCGTGTAAAATATAGTAAAAATCTATCGTGCAGAAAACGAGATATTTAGTGTTAATGTTTGTTTCCGTTCTATAAAGTGAAAACTTTAACATGAAATATATCGAAAACTACTCAATAGATTTTGTTAATATTTTACTTGTATATGGAGACTACTATTATCTATAATCGTGTAAAATATAGTAAAAATCTATCGCGCAGAAAACGGGATATTTAGTGTTAATGTTTGTTTCCGTTCTATAAAGTGAAAATTTTAACATGAAATATATCGAAAACTACTCAATAGATTTTTTTAATATTTTACTTGTATATGGAGACTACTATTATCTATAATCGTGTAAAATATAGTAAAAATCTATCAAGCAGGGATCGAGATATTTAGTGTTAAAGTTTGTTTCCGTTCTATAAAGTGAAAATTTTAACATGAAATGTATCGAAAACTACTCAATAGATTTTGTTAATATTTTAGTTGTATATGGAGACTACTATTATTTATAATCGTGTAAAATATAGTAAAAATCTATCGCGCAGAAAACAAGATATTTAGTGTTAATTTTCGTTTCCGTTCTATAAAGTGAAACATTTAACATGAAATATATCGAAAACTACTCAATAGATTTTTTTTATATGTTACTTGTTTATGGAGACTACTATTGTCTATAATCGTATAAAATATAGTAAAAATCTATCGCGCTGAAAACAAGATATTTAGTGTTAAAGTTTGTTTCCGTTCTATAAAGTGAAAATTTTAACATGAAATATCTCGAAAACTACTCAATAGATTTTGTTAATTTTTTTACCTGTATATGGAGACTACTATTATCTATAATCGTGTAAAATATAGTAAGAATCTATCGAGCAGAAAACGAGATATTTAGTGTTAAAGATTGTTTCCGTTCTACAAAGTGAAAATTTAGCATGAAATATCTCGAAAACTACTCAATAGATTTTGATTATATGTTACTTGTTTATGGAGACTAATATTGTCTATAATCGTGTAAAATATAGTAAAAATCTATCTAGCAGAAAACAAGATATTTAGTGTTAATGTTTGATTCCGTTTTATAAAGGGAAAATTTTACCATGAAATATCTCGAAAACTACTCAATAGATTTTGTTAATATTTTACTTGTATATGGAGACTACTATTATCTATAATCGTGTAAAATATAGTAAAACTCTATCGAGGAGAAAACGAGATATTTAGTGTTAAAGATTGTTTCCGTTCTATAAAGTAAAAATTTTAACATGAAATATCTCGAAAACTACTCAATAGATTTTGTTAATATTTTACTTGTATATGGAGACTACTATTATCTATAATTGTGTAAAATATAGTAAAAATCTATCGAGCAGAAACGAGATATTTAGTGTTAAAGTTTGTTTCCGTTCTATAAAGTGAAAATTTTAACATGAAATATCTCGAAAACTACTGAATAGATTTTCCTTATATGTTACTTGTTAATGGAGACTACTATTGTCTATAATCGTGTAAAATATAGTAAAAATCTATCTAGCAGAAAACAAGATATTTAATGTTAATGTTTCTTTCCGTTCTATAAAGTGAAAATTTTAAGTTCAAATGTCTCGAAAACTACTCGGTAGATTTTCTTTACATTTTACTTTTATATGGAGACTACTATTGTCAATAATCGTGTAAATTTTAGTAAAAATCTATCTAGCAGAAAACAAGATATTTAGTGTTAATGTTTGTTTCCGTTTTATAAAGTGAAAATTTTAACATGAAATATCTCGAAAACTACTCAATAGATTTTGTTAATATTTTACTTGTATATGGAGACTACTATTGTCTATAATCGTGTAAAATATTTTAAAAATCTATCGAGTAGAAAACGAGATATTTAGTGTTAATATTTGTTTCCGTTCAATAAAGTGAAAATTTTAACATGAAATATCTCGAAAACTACTCAATAGATTTTCATTATATGTCACTTGTTTATGGAGACTACTATTATCTATAATCGTGTAAAATATAGTAAAAGTCTATTGAGTAGAAAACGAGATATTTAGTGTTAATATTTGTTTCCGTTCAATAAAGTGAAAATTTTAACATGAAATATCTCGAAAACTACTCAATAGATTTTCTTTATATGTCACTTGTTTATGGAGACTACTATTATCTATAATCGTGTAAAATATAGTAAAAATCTATCAAGCAGAAAACGAGATATTTTGTGTTAATGTTTGTTTCCGTTCTATAAAGTGAAAATTTTAACATGAAATATCTCGAAAACTACTCAATAGATTTTGTTAATATTTTACTTGTATATGGAGACTACTATTATCTATAATCGTGTAAAATATAGGAAAAATCTATCGCGCAGAAAACAACATATTTAGTGTTAATATTTGTTTCCGTTCTATAAAGTGAAAAATTTAACATGAAATATCTCGAAAACTACTCAATAGATATTGATTATATGTTACTTGTTTATGGAGACTACTATTGTCTATAATCGTGTAAAATATAGTAAAAATCTATCGAGCAGAAAACGAGATATTTAGTGTTAATGATTGTTTCCGTTCTAAAAAGTGAAAATTTTAACATGAAATATCTCGAAAACTACTCAATAGATTTTCTTTATATGTTACTTGTTTATGGAGACTACTATTGTCTATAATCGTGTAAAATATAGTAAAAATCTATCGAGCAGAAAACGAGATATTTAGTGTTAATGATTGTTTCCGTTCTATAAAGTGAAAATTTTAACATGAAATATCTCGAAAACTACTCAATAGATTTTCTTTATATGTTACTTGTTTATGGAGACTACTATTGTCTATAATCGTGTAAAATATAGTAAAAATCTATCTAGCAAAAAACAAGATATTTAGTGTTAATGTTTGTTTCCGTTTTATAAAGTGAAAATTTTAACATGAAATATCTCGAAAACTACTCAATAGATTTTCATTATATGTTACTTGTTTATGGAGACTACTATTGTCTATAATCGTGTAAAATATAGTAAAAACTATCTAGCAGAAAACAAGATATTTAGTGTTAATGTTTGTTTCCGTTTTATAAAGTGAAAATTTTAACATGAAATATCTCGAACACTACTCAATAGATTTTGATTATATGCTACTGGTTTATGGAGACTACTATTGTCTATAATCGTGTAAAATATAGTAAAAATCTATCGAGTAGAAAACGAGATATTTAGTGTTAATATTTGTTTCCGTTCAATAAAGTGAAAATTTTAACATGAAATATCTCGAAAACTACTCAATAGATTTTCTTTATATGTCACATGTTTATGGAGACTACTATTATCTATAATCGTGTAAAATATAGTAAAAATCTATCGAGCAGAAAACGAGATATTTAGTGTGAATGTTTGTTTCCGTTCTATAAAGTGAAAATTTTAACATGATATATCTCAAAAACTACTCAATAGATTATGTTAATATTTTACCTGTATATGGAGACTACTATTATCTATAGTCGTGTAAAATATAGTAAAAATCTATCGAGCAGAAAACGAGATATTTAGTGTTAATGTTTGTTTCCGTTCTATAAAGTGAAAATTTTAACATGAAATATCTCGAAAACTACTCGACAGATTTTCTTTACATTTTACTTTTATATGGAGACTACTATTGTCTATAATCGTGTAAAATATAATAAAAATCTATCTAGCAGAAAACAAGATATTTAGTGTTAATGTTTGTTTCCGTTCTATAAAGTGAAAATTTTAACATGAAATATCACGAAAACTACTCAATAGATTTTGTTAATATTTTACCTGTATATGGAGACTACTATTATCTATAATCGTGTAAAATATAGTAAAAATCTATCGAGCAGAAAACGAGATATTTAATGTTAATGTTTGTTTCCGTTCTATAAAGTGAAAATTTTAACATGAAATATCTCGAAAACTACTCAATAGATTTTGATTATATGTTACTTGTTTATGGAGACTACTATTGTCTATAATCGTGTAAAATATAGTAAAAATCTATCGAGCAGAAAACGAGATATTTAGTGTTAATGATTGTTTCCGTTCTATAAAGTGAACAGTTTAACATGAAATATCTCGAAAACTGCTCAATAGATTTTCTTTATATGTTACTTGTTTATGGAGACTACTATTGTCTATAATCGTGTAAAATATAGTAAAAATCTATCTAGCAGAAAACAAGATATTTAGTGTTAATGTTTGATTCCGTTTTATAAAGGGAAAATTTTACCATGAAATATCTCGAAAACTACTCAATAGATTTTGTTAATATTTTACTTGTATATGGAGACTACTATTATCTATAATCGTGTAAAATATAGTAAAACTCTATCGAGCAGAAAACGAGATATTTAGTGTTAAAGATTGTTTCCGTTCTATAAAGTAAAAATTTTAACATGAAATATCTCGAAAACTACTCAATAGATTGTGTTAATATTTTACTTGTATATGGAGACTACTATTATCTATAATTGTGTAAAATATAGTAAAAATCTATCGAGCAGAAACGAGATATTTAGTGTTAATGTTTGTTTCCGTTCTATAAAGTGAAAATTTTAACATGAAATATCTCGAAAACTACTGAATAGATTTTCCTTATATGTTACTTGTTAATGGAGACTACTATTGTCTATAATCGTGTAAAATATAGTAAAAATCTATCTAGCAGAAAACAAGATATTTAGTGTTATTGTTTGTTTCCGTTCTATAAAGTGAAAACTTTAAGTTCAAATGTCTCGAAAACTACTCGGTAGATTTTCTTTACATTTTACTTTTATATGGAGACTACTATTGTCAATAATCGTGTAAATTTTAGTAAAAATCTATCTAGCAGAAAACAAGATATTTAGTGTTAATGTTTGTTTCCGTTTTATAAAGTGAAAATTTTAACATGAAATATCTCGAAAACTACTCAATAAATTTTGTTAATATTTTACTTGTATATGGAGACTACTATTATCTATAATCGTGTAAAATATAGTAAAAATCTATCGCGCAGAAAACGAGATATTTAGTGTTAATGTTTGTTTCCGTTTTATAAAGTGAAAATTTTAACATGAAATATCTCGAAAACTACTCAATAAATTTTGTTAATATTTTACTTGTATATGGAGACTACTATTGTCTATAATCGTGTAAAATATTGTAAAAATCTATCGAGTAGAAAACGAGATATTTAGTGTTAATATTTGTTTCCGTTCAATAAAGTGTAAATTTTAACATGAAATATCTCGAAAACTACTCAATAGATTTTCTTTATATGTCACTTGATTATGGAGACTACTATTATCTATAATCGTGTAAAATATAGTAAAAATCTATCGCGCAGAAAACGAGATATTTAGTGTTAAAGATTGTTTCCGTTCTATAAAGTAAAAATTTTAACATGAAATATCTCGAAAACTACTCAATAGATTGTGTTAATATTTTACTTGTATATGGAGACTACTATTATCTATAATTGTGTATAATATAGTAAAAATCTATCGAGCAGAAACGAGATATTTAGTGTTAATGTTTGTTTCCGTTCTATAAAGTGAAAATTTTAACATGAAATATCTCGAAAACTACTGAATAGATTTTCCTTATATGTTACTTGTTAATGGAGACTACTATTGTCTATAATCGTGTAAAATATAGTAAAAATCTATCTAGCAGAAAACAAGATATTTAGTGTTATTGTTTGTTTCCGTTCTATAAAGTGAAAACTTTAAGTTCAAATGTCTCGAAAACTACTCGGTAGATTTTCTTTACATTTTACTTTTATATGGAGACTACTATTGTCAATAATCGTGTAAATTTTAGTAAAAATCTATCTAGCAGAAAACAAGATATTTAGTGTTAATGTTTGTTTCCGTTTTATAAAGTGAAAATTTTAACATGAAATATCTCGAAAACTACTCAATAAATTTTGTTAATATTTTACTTGTATATGGAGACTACTATTATCTATAATCGTGTAAAATATAGTAAAAATCTATCGAGTAGAAAACGAGATATTTAGTGTTAATATTTGTTTCCGTTCAATAAAGTGTAAATTTTAACATGAAATATCTCGAAAACTACTCAATAGATTTTCTTTATATGTCACTTGATTATGGAGACTACTATTATCTATAATCGTGTATAATATAGTAAAAATCTATCGCGCAGAAAACGAGATATTTAGTGTTAATATTTGTTTCCGTTCTATAAAGTGAAAATTTTAACATGAAATATATCGAAAACTACTCAATAGATTTTGTTAATATTTTACTTGTATATGGAGACTACTATTGTCTATAATCGTGTAAAATATAGCAAAAATCTATTGCGCAGAAAACAAGATATTTAGTGTTAATGTTTGTTTCCGTTGTATAAAGTGAAAACTTTAACATGAAATATATCGAAAACTACTCAATAGATTTTGTTAATATTTTACTTGTATATGGAAACTACTATTATCTATAATCGTGTAAAATATAGTAAAAATCTATCAAGCAGAAAACGAGATATTTTGTGTTAATGTTTGTTTCCGTTCTATAAAGTGAAAATTTTAACATGAAATATCTCGAAAACTACTCAATAGATTTTGTTAATATTTTACTTGTATATGGAGACTACTATTATCTATAATCGTGTAAAATATAGTAAAAATCTATCGCGCAGAAAACAACATATTTAGTGTTAATGTTTGTTTCCGTTCTATAAAGTGAAAATTTTAACATGAAATATCTCGAAAACTACTCAATAGATATTGATTATATGTTACTTGTTTATGGAGACTACTATTGTCTATAATCGTGTAAAATATAGTAAAAATCTATCGAGCAGAAAACGAGATATTTAGTGTTAATGATTGTTTCCGTTCTATAAAGTGAAAATTTTAACATGAAATATCTCGAAAACTACTCAATAGATATTGATTATATGTTACTTGTTTATGGAGACTACTATTGTCTATAATCGTGTAAAATATAGTAAAAATCTATCGAGCAGAAAACGAGATATTTAGTGTTAATGATTGTTTCCGTTCTATAAAGTGAAAATTTTAACATGAAATATCTCGAAAACTACTCAATAGATTTTCTTTATATGTTACTTGTTTATGGAGACTACTATTGTCTATAATCGTGTAAAATATAGTAAAAATCTATCGAGCAGAAAACGAGATATTTAGTGTTAATGATTGTTTCCGTTCTATAAAGTGAAAATTTTAACATGAAATATCTCGAAAACTACTCAATAGATTTTCTTTATATGTTACTTGTTTATGGAGACTACTATTATCTATAATCGTGTAAAATATAGTAAAAATCTATCGAGCAGAATACGAGATATTTAGTGTTAATGATTGTTTCCGTTCTATAAAGTGAAAATTTTAACATGAAATATCTCGAAAACTACTCAATAGATTTTTTTTATATGTTACTTGTTTATGGAGACTACTATTGTCTATAATCGTGTAAAATATAGTAAAAATCTATCTAGCAGAAAACAAGATATTTAGTGTTAATGTTTGTTTCCGTTTTATAAAGTGAAAATTTTAACATGAAATATCTCGAAAACTACTCAATAGATTTTCTTTATATGTTACTTGTTTATGGAGACTACTATTGTCTATAATCGTGTAAAATATAGTAAAAATCTATCTAGCAAAAAACAAGATATTTAGTGTTAATGTTTGTTTCCGTTTTATAAAGTGAAAATTTTAACATGAAATATCTCGAAAACTACTCAATAGATTTTCATTATATGTTACTTGTTTATGGAGACTACTATTGTCTATAATCGTGTAAAATATAGTAAAAATCTATCTAGCAGAAAACAAGATATTTAGTGTTAATGTTTGTTTCCGTTTTATAAAGTGAAAATTTTAACATGAAATATCTCGAACACTACTCAATAGATTTTGATTATATGTTACTTGTTTATGGAGACTACTATTGTCTATAATCGTGTATAATATAGTAAAAATCTATCGAGTAGAAAACGAGATATTTAGTGTTAATATTTGTTTCCGTTCAATAAAGTGAAAATTTTAACATGAAATATCTCGAAAACTACTCAATAGATTTTCTTTATATGTCACTTGTTTATGGAGACTACTATTATCTATAATCGTGTAAAATATAGTAAAAATCTATCGCGCAGAAAACGAGATATTTAGTGTTAATGTTTGTTTCCGTTCTATAAAGTGAAAATTTTAACAGGAAATATATCGAAAACTACTCAATAGATTTTGTTAATATTTTACTTGTATATGGAGACTACTATTGTCTATAATCGTGTAAAATATAGTAAAAATCTATCGCGCAGAAAACAAGATATTTAGTGTTAATGTTTGTTTCCGTTCAATAAAGTGTAAATTTTAACATGAAATATCTCGAAAACTACTCAATAGATTTTGTTAATATTTTACTTGTATATGGAGACTACTATTATCTATAATCGTGTAAAATATAGTAAAAATCTATCGCGTAGAAAACGAGATATTTAGTGTTAATGTTTGTTTCCGTTCTATAAAGTGAAAATTTCAACATGAAATATATCGAAAACTACTCAATAGATTTTTTTAATATTTTACTTGTATATGGAGACTACTATTATCTATAATCGTGTAAAATATAGTAAAAATCTATCAAGCAGAAAACGAGATATTTTGTGTTAATGTTTGTTTCCGTTCTATAAAGTGAAAATTTTAACTTCAAATGTCTCGAAAACTACTCGATAGATTTTCTTTACATTTTACTTTTATATGGAGACTACTATTGTCTATAATCGTGTAAAATATAATAAAAATCTATCAAGCAGAAAACAAGATATTTAGTGTTAATGTTTGTTTCCGTTTTATAAAGTGAAAATTTTAACATGAAATATCTCGAAAACTACTCGATAAATTTTGTTAATATTTTACTTGTATATGGAGACTACTATTGTATATAATCGTGTAAAATATAGTAAAAATCTATCAAGCAGAAAACAAGATATTTAGTGTTAATGTTTGTTTCCGTTTTATAAAGTGAAAATTTTAACATGAAATATCTCGAAAACTACTCGATAGATTTTGTTAATATTTTACTTGTATATGGAGACTACTATTGTCTATAATCGTGTAAAATATAGTAAAAATCTATCGCGCAGAAAACAAGATATTTAGTGTTAATGTTTGTTTCCGTTGTATAAAGTGAAAACTTTAACATGAAATATATCGAAAACTACTCAATAGATTTTGTTAATATTTTACTTGTATATGGAGACTACTATTATCTATAATCGTGTAAAATATAGTAAAAATCTATCAAGCAGAAAACGAGATATTTTGTGTTAATGTTTGTTTCCGTTCTATAAAGTGAAAATTTTAACATGAAATATCTCGAAAACTACTCAATAGATTTTGTTAATATTTTACTTGTATATGGAGACTACTATTGTCTATAATCGTGTAAAATATAGTAAAAATCTATCGAGCAGAAAACGAGATATTTAGTGTTAATGATTGTTTCCGTTCTATAAAGTGAAAATTTTAACATGAAATATCTCGAAAACTACTCAATAGATTTTCTTTATATGTTACTTGTTTATGGAGACTACTATTGTCTATAATCGTGTAAAATATAGTAAAAATCTATCGAGCAGAAAACGAGATATTTAGTGTTAATGATTGTTTCCGTTCTATAAAGTGAAAATTTTAACATGAAATATCTCGAAAACTACTCAATAGATTTTTTTTATATGTTACTTGTTTATGGAGACTACTATTGTCTATAATCGTGTAAAATATAGTAAAAATCTATCTAGCAGAAAACAAGATATTTAGTGTTAATGTTTGTTTCCGTTTTATAAAGTGAAAATTTTAACATGAAATATCTCGAAAACTACTCAATAGATTTTCTTTATATGTTACTTGTTTATGGAGACTACTATTGTCTATAATCGTGTAAAATATAGTAAAAATCTATCTAGCAAAAAACAAGATATTTAGTGTTAATGTTTGTTTCCGTTTTATAAAGTGAAAATTTTAACATGAAATATCTCGAAAACTACTCAATAGATTTTCATTATATGTTACTTGTTTATGGAGACTACTATTGTCTATAATCGTGTAAAGATAGTAAAAATCTATCTAGCAGAAAACAAGATATTTAGTGTTAATGTTTGTTTCCGTTTTATAAAGTGAAAATTTTAACATGAAATATCTCGAACACTACTCAATAGATTTTGATTATATGTTACTTGTTTATGGAGACTACTATTGTCTATAATCGTGTAAAATATAGTAAAAATCTATCGAGTAGAAAACGAGATATTTAGTGTTAATATTTGTTTCCGTTCAATAAAGTGAAAATTTTAACATGAAATATCTCGAAAATTACTCAATAGATTTTCTTTATATGTCACTTGTTTATGGAGAATACTATTATCTATAATCGTGTAAAATATAGTAAAAATCTATCGCGCAGAAAACGAGATATTTAGTGTTAATGTTTGTTTCCGTTCTATAAAGTGAAAATTTTAACAGGAAATATATCGAAAACTACTCAATAGATTTTGTTAATATTTTACTTGTATATGGAGACTACTATTGTTTATAATCGTGTAAAATATAGTAAAAATCTATCGCGCAGAAAACAAGATATTTAGTGTTAATGTTTGTTTCCGTTCTATAAAGTGAAAACTTTAAGATGAAATATATCGAAAACTACTCAATAGATTTTGTTAATATTTTACTTGTATATGGAGACTACTATTATCTATAATCGTGTAAAATATAGTAAAAATTTATCGCGTAGAAAACGAGATATTTAGTGTTAATGTTTGTTTCCGTTCTATAAAGTGAAAATTTCAACATGAAATATATCGAAAACTACTCAATAGATTTTTTTTATATGTTACTTGTTTATGGAGACTACTATTGTCTATAATCGTGTAAAATATAATAAAAATCTATCAAGCAGAAAACAAGATATTTAGTGTTAATGTTTGTTTCCGTTTTATAAAGTGAAAATTTTAACATGAAATATCTCGAAAACTACTCGATAAATTTTGTTAATATTTTACTTGTATATGGAGACTACTATTGTATATAATCGTGTAAAATATAGTAAAAATCTATCAAGCAGAAAACAAGATATTTAGTGTTAATGTTTGTTTCCGTTTTATAAAGTGAAAATTTTAACATGAAATATCTCGAAAACTACTCGATAAATTTTGTTAATATTTTACTTGTATATGGAGACTACTATTGTATATAATCGTGTAAAATATAGTGAAAATCTATCAAGCAGAAAACAAGATATTTAGTGTTAATGTTTGTTTCCGTTTTATAAAGTGAAAATTTTAACATGAAATGTCTCGAAAACTACTCGATAGATTTTCTTTACATTTTACTTTTATATGGAGACTACTATTGTCTATAATCGTGTAAAATATAGTAAAAATCTATCTAGCAAAAAACAAGATATTTAGTGTTAATGTTTGTTTCCGTTTTATAAAGTGAAAATTTTAACATGAAATATCTCGAAAACTACTCAATAGATTTTCATTATATGTTACTTGTTTATGGAGACTACTATTATCTATAATCGTGTAAAATATAGTAAAAATCTATCGCGCAGAAAACGAGATATTAAAACTGTCCGGTAGGACAGTTGTATAAGGGTTGACCATCAAAAACTGCACGAAAAAGCGTAACGTTGAAAAACACCCAACTTTGACAATTTTTTTCTCTTTTTCTATAAAAGATAAAATTCCCAAATTTTCTTTAAATCTTACTCCAAACCCTCCTTCATAACTGTAATTTTTTTGCAACCACCCAGATCTAATAGGTTTCGAGAAAAAAGTTGCCGAAAATGAGCAAAAACCGCTTTTTCAAAAAATGTTCTTGTTCTTGTTCTTCTTCTTGTTCTTGTTCTTGTTCTTGTTCTTGTTGTTACCTTTTTTGTAAACTGCGTAGCGCCTAAACGCGTGAACCGATTTTCATGAATGAGGTGTCATTCGATTCGGACTTTTATGTAGATGTGCCTTTTGGGGGTCTCGATGCTGTACATTGAATGGGAGAGGAGTTAGCCCCCTTTATGTAAGGCCCCCTCCAAAATTATTATTACTAATTACTCTGTAAATCTTGGCCCGATTTTGATAAAATTTGGTAGGATGATAGGGTTAGGGCTCCCCTACGTAACATTAAAGCGGCGATCAGCTCTTACACTTGTTAAGGGGATGTATAGGAATCGTTTCAAATTATCGACACGTGAACCGATTTTCATGAATGAAATGTCATTCGAATCGAAATTTTGTACAGATTTGCACTTTAAAAGTCTCGACGCCGTGCCTCATAAGGAGGGGAGTTTGCCCCACCCAAATAAGGCCCTTTCTAAAACTATTATTACCAATATTTCTATAACGCTTAGTTTGATTTTGATAAAATTCAGCTCGAATAAGTGGTTAAAGCTCCTCTACATTGCTGATGCTCTTGCACCTACTAAGAGGAAGTACTGCAATCGTTTAAATTATCAATGAGTGAACAGATTTAAATCAATGAATTGTCGTTCGATTAAAAAATCTTTGCCTCTTTGCCTAGAAGTTCTGCAATCGCAGTTTATTTTTCTTACTCCTCTTAAAAGGAAGTAATGAAATCGCAGTTTAATTTTGCTATTCACGCACAAATACCTTCCTATGTTATTCAAAACGCTTTTTCAAGAAAAGTTGTTACTGAGGATGGTTTGGGGGACCTTAACGATAATCATTCTTTAAAAAGATCTCTCTAGTGGTAGTTACGGTTCCGACTTACCATCTTATCAGGTTATAATGATAGAATTGCTTATTCCAAATTTAAAAAAATCTGTAAAGCAGATATGTAACTTTGTAAAATAGACAAAAAGGAAAATCTATCCAAAAGGTACAAAAATCTCTTTAACAAAAACTTACAGTTTAAAATGTTAAGTATAAGGGTTGATTAAACGCCAAAAGGTACACAAATCAGCAAGCACCCAAAATTTCATTAATTCTTCATTAATATTTAAGTAATTTTACTGCATTAATATTCATTAATATTTTTTAGAATTTATTAGATGTCACAGACCCTTATGCTGGCCATTTTCGTCTACAAAATATTTGTTCAAGTAGCACTGTAGATTGACTGTAATATCTAGTTATTTATAATAATCAAACTGTTAATTACAGGTTAAAAAGGAAAACGATATAAAAAATAAAAAAAAATTATGAGGCTAAAAAATTCAAAACTTTTTTTTATAAAAAAAAATGTAATATGTAAAATAAAGTAAATAAGATATGTTATTTTTAGGACAGCTAATTATTCCAGTATTTTACTATAAGTAAAATTAAATTAAAATAGAGAAATCAATAATTGTTGTTGAATAATCTACTTGTTATAACTGTGTGTTATTTGTGCTCTCGAATATTTCGGTAAGACGAATTCAAGACAGTAGCCTACTCTAACTTTGTCTTTTTCTACTTTAACATGCATGTACATATGTGTGATTTATCATAATTATAACAAAAAAATATTATAAATGAAGTGGCCAGCATAAGGGTCTGTGACATCTAATAAATTCTAAAAAATATTAATGAATATTAATGCAGTAAAATTACTTAAATATTAATGAAGAATTAATGAAATTTTGGGTGCTTGCTGATTTGTGTACCTTTTGGCGTTTAATCAACCCTTATACTTAACATTTTAAACTGTAAGTTTTTGTTAAAGAGTTTAGTGTTAATGTTTGTTTCCGTTCTATAAAGTGAAAATTTTAACAGGAAATATATCGAAAACTACTCAATAGATTTTGTTAATATTTTACTTGTATATGGAGACTACTATTGTCTATAATCGTGTAAAATATAGTAAAAATCTATCGCGCAGAAAACAAGATATTTAGTGTTAATGTTTGTTTCCGTTCTATAAAGTGAAAACTTTAACATGAAATATATCGAAAACTACTCAATAGATTTTGTTAATATTTTACTTGTATATGGAGACTACTATTATCTATAATCGTGTAAAATATAGTAAAAATCTATCGCGTAGAAAACGAGATATTTAGTGTTAATGTTTGTTTCCGTTCTATAAAGTGAAAATTTCAACATGAAATATATCGAAAACTACTCAATAGATTTTTTTAATATTTTACTTGTATATGGAGACTACTATTATCTATAATCGTGTAAAATATAGTAAAAATCTATCAAGCAGAAAACGAGATATTTTGTGTTAATGTTTGTTTCCGTTCTATAAAGTGAAAATTTTAACTTCAAATGTCTCGAAAACTACTCGATAGATTTTCTTTACATTTTACTTTTATATGGAGACTACTATTGTCTATAATCGTGTAAAATATAATAAAAATCTATCAAGCAGAAAACAAGATATTTAGTGTTAATGTTTGTTTCCGTTTTATAAAGTGAAAATTTTAACATGAAATATCTCGAAAACTACTCGATAAATTTTGTTAATATTTTACTTGTATATGGAGACTACTATTGTATATAATCGTGTAAAATATAGTAAAAATCTATCAAGCAGAAAACAAGATATTTAGTGTTAATGTTTGTTTCCGTTTTATAAAGTGAAAATTTTAACATGAAATATCTCGAAAACTACTCGATAGATTTTGTTAATATTTTACTTGTATATGGAGACTACTATTGTCTATAATCGTGTAAAATATAGTAAAAATCTATCGCGCAGAAAACAAGATATTTAGTGTTAATGTTTGTTTCCGTTGTATAAAGTGAAAACTTTAACATGAAATATATCGAAAACTACTCAATAGATTTTGTTAATATTTTACTTGTATATGGAGACTACTATTATCTATAATCGTGTAAAATATAGTAAAAATCTATCAAGCAGAAAACGAGATATTTTGTGTTAATGTTTGTTTCCGTTCTATAAAGTGAAAATTTTAACATGAAATATCTCGAAAACTACTCAATAGATTTTGTTAATATTTTACTTGTATATGGAGACTACTATTATCTATAATCGTGTAAAATATAGTAAAAATCTATCGAGCAGAAAACGAGATATTTAGTGTTAATGATTGTTTCCGTTCTATAAAGTGAAAATTTTAACATGAAATATCTCGAAAACTACTCAATAGATTTTCTTTATATGTTACTTGTTTATGGAGACTACTATTGTCTATAATCGTGTAAAATATAGTAAAAATCTATCGAGCAGAAAACGAGATATTTAGTGTTAATGATTGTTTCCGTTCTATAAAGTGAAAATTTTAACATGAAATATCTCGAAAACTACTCAATAGATTTTTTTTATATGTTACTTGTTTATGGAGACTACTATTGTCTATAATCGTGTAAAATATAGTAAAAATCTATCTAGCAGAAAACAAGATATTTAGTGTTAATGTTTGTTTCCGTTTTATAAAGTGAAAATTTTAACATGAAATATCTCGAAAACTACTCAATAGATTTTCTTTATATGTTACTTGTTTATGGAGACTACTATTGTCTATAATCGTGTAAAATATAGTAAAAATCTTTCGCGCAGAAAACGAGATATTTAGTGTTAATGTTTGTTTCCGTTCTATAAAGTGAAAATTTTAACAGGAAATATATCGAAAACTACTCAATAGATTTTGTTAATATTTTACTTGTATATGGAGACTACTATTGTTTATAATCGTGTAAAATATAGTAAAAATCTATCGCGCAGAAAACAAGATATTTAGTGTTAATGTTTGTTTCCGTTCTATAAAGTGAAAACTTTAAGATGAAATATATCGAAAACTACTCAATAGATTTTGTTAATATTTTACTTGTATATGGAGACTACTATTATCTATAATCGTGTAAAATATAGTAAAAATTTATCGCGTAGAAAACGAGATATTTAGTGTTAATGTTTGTTTCCGTTCTATAAAGTGAAAATTTCAACATGAAATATATCGAAAACTACTCAATAGATTTTTTTTATATGTTACTTGTTTATGGAGACTACTATTGTCTATAATCGTGTAAAATATAATAAAAATCTATCAAGCAGAAAACAAGATATTTAGTGTTAATGTTTGTTTCCGTTTTATAAAGTGAAAATTTTAACATGAAATATCTCGAAAACTACTCGATAAATTTTGTTAATATTTTACTTGTATATGGAGACTACTATTGTATATAATCGTGTAAAATATAGTAAAACTCTATCAAGCAGAAAACAAGATATTTAGTGTTAATGTTTGTTTCCGTTTTATAAAGTGAAAATTTTAACATGAAATATCTCGAAAACTACTCGATAAATTTTGTTAATATTTTACTTGTATATGGAGACTACTATTGTATATAATCGTGTAAAATATAGTGAAAATCTATCAAGCAGAAAACAAGATATTTAGTGTTAATGTTTGTTTCCGTTTTATAAAGTGAAAATTTTAACATGAAATGTCTCGAAAACTACTCGATAGATTTTCTTTACATTTTACTTTTATATGGAGACTACTATTGTCTATAATCGTGTAAAATATAGTAAAAATCTATCTAGCAAAAAACAAGATATTTAGTGTTAATGTTTGTTTCCGTTTTATAAAGTGAAAATTTTAACATGAAATATCTCGAAAACTACTCAATAGATTTTCATTATATGTTACTTGTTTATGGAGACTACTATTGTCTATAATCGTGTAAAGATAGTAAAAATCTATCTAGCAGAAAACAAGATATTTAGTGTTAATGTTTGTTTCCGTTTTATAAAGTGAAAATTTTAACATGAAATATCTCGAACACTACTCAATAGATTTTGATTATATGTTACTTGTTTATGGAGACTACTATTGTCTATAATCGTGTAAAATATAGTAAAAATCTATCGCGCAGAAAACGAGATATTTAGTGTTAATGTTTGTTTCCGTTCTATAAAGTGAAAATTTTAACAGGAAATATATCGAAAACTACTCAATAGATTTTGTTAATATTTTACTTGTATATGGAGACTACTATTGTCTATAATCGTGTAAAATATAGTAAAAATCTATCGCGCAGAAAACAAGATATTTAGTGTTAATGTTTGTTTCCGTTCTATAAAGTGAAAACTTTAACATGAAATATATCGAAAACTACTCAATAGATTTTGTTAATATTTTACTTGTATATGGAGACTACTATTATCTATAATCGTGTAAAATATAGTAAAAATCTATCGCGTAGAAAACGAGATATTTAGTGTTAATGTTTGTTTCCGTTCTATAAAGTGAAAATTTCAACATGAAATATATCGAAAACTACTCAATAGATTTTTTTAATATTTTACTTGTATATGGAGACTACTATTATCTATAATCGTGTAAAATATAGTAAAAATCTATCAAGCAGAAAACGAGATATTTTGTGTTAATGTTTGTTTCCGTTCTATAAAGTGAAAATTTTAACTTCAAATGTCTCGAAAACTACTCGATAGATTTTCTTTACATTTTACTTTTATATGGAGACTACTATTGTCTATAATCGTGTAAAATATAATAAAAATCTATCAAGCAGAAAACAAGATATTTAGTGTTAATGTTTGTTTCCGTTCTATAAAGTGAAAATTTTAACATGAAATATCTCGAGAACTACTCAATAGATTTTGTTAATATTTTACTTGTATATGGAGACTACTATTATCTATGATCGTGTAAAATATGATAAAAATCTATCAAGCAGAAAACAAGATATTTAGTGTTAATGTTTGTTTCCGTTTTATAAAGTGAAAATTTTAACTTCAAATGTCTCGAAAACTACTCGATAGATTTTCTTTACATTTTACTTTTATATGGAGACTACTATTGTCTATAATCGTGTAAAATATAGTAAAAATCTATCAAGCAGAAAACGAGATATTTTGTGTTAATGTTTGTTTCCGTTCTATAAAGTGAAAATTTTAACATGAAATATCTCGAAAACTACTCGATAGATTTTCTTTACATTTTACTTTTATATGGAGACTACTATTGTCTATAATCGTGTAAAATATAGTAAAAATCTATCTAGCAGAAAACAAGCTATTTAGTGTTAATGTTTGTTTCCGTTGTATAAAGTGAAAATTTTAACATGATATATCTCGAAAACTACTCAATAGATTATGTTAAAATTTTACCTGTATATGGAGACTACTATTATCTATAATCGTGTAAAATATAGTAAAAATCTATCGAGCAGAAAACGAGATATTTAGTGTTAATGTTTGTTTCCGTTCTATAAAGTGAAAATTTTAACATGAAATATCTCGAAAACTACTCAATAGATTATGTTAATATTTTACCTGTATATGAAGACTACTATTATCTATAATCGTGTAAAATATAGTAAAAATCTATCGAGCAGAAAACGAGATATTTAGTGTTAATGTTTGTTTCCGTTCTATAAAGTGAAAATTTTAACATGATATATCTCGAAAACTACTCAATAGATTATGTTAATATTTTACCTGTATATGGAGACTACTATTATCTATAATCGTGTAAAATATAGTAAAAATCTATCGAGCAGAAAACGAGATATTTAGTGTTAATGTTTGTTTCCGTTCTATAAAGTGAAAATTTTAACTTCAAATGTCTCGAAAACTACTCGATAGATTTTCTTTACATTTTACTTTTATATGGAGACTACTATTGTCTATAATCGTGTAAAATATAGTAAAAATCTATCAAGCAGAAAACAAGATATTTAGTGTTAATGTTTGTTTCCGTTTTATAAAGTGAAAATTTTAACATGAAATATCTCGAAAACTACTCAATAGATTTTGTTAATATTTTACTTGTATATGGAGACTACTATTGTCTATAATCGTGTAAAATATAGTAAAAATCTATCAAGCAGAAAACAAGATATTTAGTGTTAATATTTGTTTCCGTTTTATAAAGTGAAAATTTTAACTTCAAATGTCTCGAAAACTACTCGATAGATTTTCTTTACATTTTACTTTTATATGGAGACTACTATTGTCTATAATCGTGTAAAATATAGTAAAAATCTATCAAGCAGAAAACAAGATATTTTGTTTTAATGTTTGTTTCCATTCTATAAAGTGAAAATTTTAACATGAAATATCTCGAAAACTACTCAATAGATTTTGTTAATATTTTACTTGTATATGGAGACTACTATTGTCTGTAATCGTGTAAAATATAGTAAAAATCTATCAAGCAGAAAACAAGATATTTAGTGTTAATGTTTGTTTCCGTTTTATAAAGTGAAAATTTTAATTTCAAATGTCTCGAAAACTACTCGATAGATTTTCTTTACATTTTACTTTTATATGGAGACTACTATTGTCTATAATCGTGTAAAATATAGTAAAAATCTATCAAGCAGAAAACGAGATATTTTGTGTTAATGTTTGTTTCCGTTCTATAAAATGAAAATTTTAACATGAAATATCTCGAAAACTACTCGTTAGATTTTCTTTACATTTTACTTTTATATGGAGACTACTATTGTCTATAATCGTGTAAAATATAGTAAAAATCTATCTAGCAGAAAACAAGCTATTTAGTGTTAATGTTTGTTTCCGTTCTATAAAGTGAAAATTTTAACATGATATATCTCGAAAACTACTCAATAGATTATGTTAAAATTTTACCTGTATATGGAGACTACTATTATCTATAATCGTGTAAAATATAGTAAAAATCTATCGAGCAGAAAACGAGATATTTAGTGTTAATGTTTGTTTCCGTTCTATAAAGTGAAAATTTTAACATGAAATATCTCGAAAACTACTCAATAGATTTTGTTAATATTTTACTTGTATATGGAGACTACTATTGTCTATAATCGTGTAAAATATAGTAAAAATCTATCAAGCAGAAAACAAGATATTTAGTGTTAATATTTGTTTCCGTTTTATAAAGTGAAAATTTTAACTTCAAATGTCTCGAAAACTACTCGATAGATTTTCTTTACATTTTACTTTTATATGGAGACTACTATTGTCTATAATCGTGTAAAATATAGTAAAAATCTATCAAGCAGAAAACAAGATATTTTGTTTTAATGTTTGTTTCCATTCTATAAAGTGAAAATTTTAACATGAAATATCTCGAAAACTACTCAATAGATTTTGTTAATATTTTACTTGTATATGGAGACTACTATTGTCTGTAATCGTGTAAAATATAGTAAAAATCTATCAAGCAGAAAACAAGATATTTAGTGTTAATGTTTGTTTCCGTTTTATAAAGTGAAAATTTTAATTTCAAATGTCTCGAAAACTACTCGATAGATTTTCTTTACATTTTACTTTTATATGGAGACTACTATTGTCTATAATCGTGTAAAATATAGTAAAAATCTATCAAGCAGAAAACGAGATATTTTGTGTTAATGTTTGTTTCCGTTCTATAAAATGAAAATTTTAACATGAAATATCTCGAAAACTACTCGTTAGATTTTCTTTACATTTTACTTTTATATGGAGACTACTATTGTCTATAATCGTGTAAAATATAGTAAAAATCTATCTAGCAGAAAACAAGCTATTTAGTGTTAATGTTTGTTTCCGTTCTATAAAGTGAAAATTTTAACATGATATATCTCGAAAACTACTCAATAGATTATGTTAAAATTTTACCTGTATATGGAGACTACTATTATCTATAATCGTGTAAAATATAGTAAAAATCTATCGAGCAGAAAACGAGATATTTAGTGTTAATGTTTGTTTCCGTTCTATAAAGTGAAAATTTTAACATGAAATATCTCGAAAACTACTCAATAGATTTTGTTAATATTTTACCTGTATATGGAGACTACTATTATCTATAATCGTGTAAAATATAGTAAGAATCTATCGAGCAGAAAACGAGATATTTAGTGTTAATGTTTGTTTCCGTTCTATAAAGTGAAAATTTTAACATGAAATATCTCGAAAACTACTCAATAGATTTTGATTATATGTTACTTGTTTATGGAGACTACTATTGTCTATAATCGTGTAAAATATAGTAAAAATCTATCGAGCAGAAAACGAGATATTTAGTGTTAATGTTTGTTTCCGTTCTATAAAGTGAAAATTTTAACATGAAATATCTCGAAAACTACTCAATAGATTTTGATTATATGTTACTTGTTTATGGAGACTACTATTGTCTATAATCGTATAAAATATAGTAAAAATCTATCGAGCAGAAAACGAGATATTTAGTGTTAAAGATTGTTTCCGTTCTATAAAGTGAAAATTTTAACATGAAATATCTCGAAAACTACTCAATAGATTTTCTTTATATGTTACTTGTTTATGGAGACTACTATTGTCTATAATCGTGTAAAATATAGTAAAAATCTATCTAGCAGAAAACAAGATATTTAGTGTTAATGTTTGTTTCCGTTTTATAAAGTGAAAATTTTAACATGAAATATCTCGAAAACTACTCAATAGATTTTCTTTATATGTTACTTGTTTATGGAGACTACTATTGTCTATAATCGTGTAAAATATAGTAAAAATCTATCTAGCAGAAAACAAGATATTTAGTGTCAATGTTATGTTTATGTTGTGTTGTAAAAGATAAAATAAATATTGTGTTTTGGTTTTTGTTATTTTGTTGTTGTTGAGCTACCATTTTAGTACTACAATTCTCAGGTGTGGGGTTCACAATAAATAAACTATAAATAAAAGACAAACAATTTTTGGTGATAGTGAGGTGAGGTTAAGTGGTTAATTTAAACTGTTTAAAATATTTTTTTTAGTAATAATTAGACATTTGTTTTGTTAGAATAGTTCTTTAGTTTATCTTTAAAAAAAGAAATGAGTAAATTAGGAGATTATCAGGCAATAGCGGCCAACATTAGTAATGCTGCACTTTCAACTATTGTAAGTTTCCATAAATTTATTTTTTCTGAAGAAGGTAATAGGAATAAGAGGAAAAGAATTAAAGAATTTACAGGTTTTAATTTCTTAAAAGATTCTGAGAGCTATAAAGATAAATTTAGTTGGATTAAAGTAAATTTGAAAATAAGTGAACTGTACAAGATTTGTGCTTTACTAAATTTGGAATGTGAAGATGATTTCGATGATATGACTATTACATTATTGGATTGCTTTATCGATTTAGCACTACTAGCGCCTAGAAGTAAGGTGGAAGAAGATTCCGATAGTGAGGCAGAAGGAAAGAGTTATAACGAATATGTTGATGCAGAGGTTATGACCACTAGAAAAGAGAAGGCCAATAAATTTGTAATGTCTTTTCGCGATGTGCAAGATTCCATACGTTCATTTAGCGGCGAAAATGACTATTCCATCGAAGCTTGGGCCTCGGATTTCGAAGAATTATCTGATATAATGGAATGGAGTGACATACAGAAGCTAGTTTTTGCAAAGCGTTCTTTGACAGGTTTAGCAAAATTGTTCGTACAAAGTGAAAAGGGATTGTGTACTTTTAATAAATTAAAAGCTGCTCTGTTGGAGGAGTTTTCTCACCGTATAAGTAGTGCAGATTTGCACCGCCTTCTTAGTGAGAGACGGGCTAAGAAAAATGAAAGTCTGCAACAATATTATTTTACCATGAGAGAAATGGCATCCAGAGGGTCAGTGGAACCGAAGGCGTTAATCCAGTATATTGTAGACGGAATACCAGATGCGGTTAACAATAAAATTACGTTGTATGAGGCCAAAAGTTTAAAGGAACTTAAAGACAAGATAATTATTTATGAAAGCATAAGAGAGAAATTGGAAAATAAACAGAAACCTTCCGCTCTGACTTTCAAAACTGAGGGTAGCAAGGCATCTAAATTTACGCAGAACAACAAGTGCTACAACTGCAATGGCGAGGGTCACCGAGCAGCAGAATGTCCTCGTCCTAGGCGGGAAAGGGGCTCTTGCTACACCTGTGGAGAAAAGGGCCACCTACAAAACAGTTGCCCGAACAGAAAGCGCTCAGCAGGAACATCCGTTGCAGCCTCAACTTCTAAGGTGGTGGGCATTGTGGCAGAAAAACCTCCACTGCCGCCATATTATACTTCTTTGGTGATAGATGGAAGCCGAGTACAGAGTGAAGTAGAAGCTGTTATAGATTCCGGATCATGCATTTCATTAATTAGGAATGACATGGTGGAGTCTGACAGAATTCTAGTCGCCCCATCCAATATTAAGCAGTACGAAGGTATAAATAAGTCCAAATTAAGCATTATAGGTATATTTTGTACAAAAGTATTTTTAAATTCATGTAATATATTTTTAGATATTAATTTTTATGTTGTTAATAATAATGCAATTCCTTGTAGTTGCCTTTTAGGTAGAGACTTCATCTCAAATAAACAAATATGCATAACGTTTTCTGATACCGTTAGTATTGTCGCTAGTAAACATAATTTAGATATTAAAGATGAAAGTTATGACTCGAACGTGCAAGCTTTAATGCTAATAAATAATAACGTAGTAACGAGTGAAAAAGAAATTATTTTGAATCAGAATCTAAGCATAGAGAATAAGCTCTCTGTAGAAAAACTTATTAAAAATTATTTAGGTGCCGATAATACCGCGAATAACAAGTCAGTCATTCATCCAGAGGTAGAAATCGAATTAGTGCCTGGTCACAAACCGTTTAATTTCAGTCCGAGAAGGTTAGCATATACGGAGAAAATTGAACTTCAAAAACTTGATGATCTGTTGTCGAGGGGAATTATTCGTGAGAGCAGATCCCCTTACGCTTCGCCTATTGTACTTGTTCGGAAAAAAACGGGGGAGTTAAGGTTATGCGTTGACTACAGAGAACTAAATAAAGTCACGATTAAAGATAGATTTCCGCTCCCATTAATCGATGACCAATTGGATAGGCTCCAAGGAAAGAAATATTTTTCTAAACTCGATCTTAAGAGTGCGTTTCATCAGATTAGGGTAGCTGAAAAGTCCGTTAAATACACTTCGTTTATCACCCCGCTAGGACAGTACGAGTATTTGCGAATGCCGTTTGGGTGGTGCAATAGCCCAGCAATTTTCGCTAGGTTTATTAATCAAATATTCAAATATCTCATTCTCGATTCAAAAGTGTGCGTTTTTCTCGATGATATTTTGATTGCGACGGAAACAATTGATAACCATTTGACAATTCTTAAAGATGTTTTAGGTTTACTGGCGGATAATAAGCTGGAATTACGTCTGGACAAGTGTGTGTTCCTGATGACCAGTATAAATTACCTTGGGTATTCTGTAGATGCAAATGGGATCTCTCCTTGCAGTGAACATATTGATGCGATATCTAACTATCCAGTTCCACGGAACTCAAAGGAGCTACATAGTTACTTGGGGTTGATTAGTTATTTTAGAAGGTTCGTACCCAATTTTTCAATTTTAGCCTCTCCTTTATATGATCTTATTAAGAAAGGGATCGAATTCAAATTTAATGCAGAACATATAAAATGTTTTAATAATCTTAAAAAACTTCTAGTGACACCTCCTGTTTTGTCTATTTATTCACCCACCGCTGAGACCCAGCTACATTGTGATGCCAGCTCTCTAGGATTTGGGTCGGTACTTATGCAGCGACAAGGTGACGATGGGAAATTTCATCCCGTTGCTTATTTCAGTAAGCGTACTAGTGATGCAGAAAAAAGCTAGAATGTCTGTGTTTGATATATTCTATAAAACGATTTCACATTTATCTTTTTGGAATACCCTTTAAAATTTTTACAGACTGTCAAAGTTTGAAATTGACCTTAGATAAAAAGACATCTGTCCAAGAATAGCTAGATGGGCACTAATGCTGCAAAACTATAATTATCAAATAGTTCATAGGTCTGGGAAGGGTATGGGTCACGTTGATGCCTTAAGCAGATGCCAGAATGTTTTAGTACTGCATGAGAACACGTTGGAGCAAAATTTAGCTTTCCAGCAGTCTCAAGATAAAGCTATTATCAAGATAAGAGATTATTTAGAACACAACGAACATAATAAGTTTGAATTAAATAACGGCTTAGTCTATAGAAAGAAAGATAAAAAGATTTTATTTTTCGTGCCTGAAAGTATGGAGAATAGTGTTATTAAGATTTATCATGATGAAATGGGACATTTCGGTGTTGACAAAGTAATTGAGTTAATAACAAGATCTTACTGGTTCCCACACATGAAAGACAAAATCAAAAATTACGTTAGGAATTGCCTTAAATGTATTGTCTATTCACCCAACTCTGGTAAGCGTGAAGGGGAACTGCATAGTATTGATAAAGGGAATGTTCCATTTAGTCATCTACATATAGATCATTACGGGCCCTTGCAAAAAACATCCGCGGGATTTAAATACATATTCGAAGTAGTTTGCGGGTTTACGAAATTTATCAAACTATACCCTTGCAAAACTACCAATAGTAAGGAAGCGATTAAACATTTAACGAACTACTTTAGACATTATAGTCAACCAATTAAATTAATTTCTGATCGAGGAACTGGCTTTACCTCCAATTTGTTTGAGGAATTCTTAGAGAAGAGGGGGATTCAACATATCCTAATAGCTACTGGTACCCCTAGAGCCAATGGGCAAATAGAGAGATTTAATCGCGATATTACGCCAGTTCTAGCTAAAATTACGCCTGAGCTACATAAATGGGACACTGTTTTAGATCGTGTAGAATTCGCGTTTAATAATACCTTCTGCAGATCTATTAAAAATACTCCTAGTAGATTACTGTTTGGTGTGGATCAACAAGGGGAAATACTAGACGCGTTGAAATTTTACTTAGATGAAAGTGATAAGAATAGAAACTTAGTTGAAATTAGGGACTCCGCTGCTAAAGCAATCGGGGGTACGCAAGCACATAATAAAGAACTCTTTGATGCACGGCATAAAGCACCTAGGAGGTATAAAGAAGGTGACTATGTTATGATAGTTAATACGGACGTAACACCGGGCATTAACAAAAAATTATTACCAAAGTATAGGGGGCCGTACGAGGTCAAGAAAGTGTTACCCAATGATAGGTACGTGATAGCGGACGTGGACGGTTACCAAATTACTGGCATACCGTTTGAAGGAGTCTTTGAATCAGGTAGAATGCGACCATGGCAAGAAAGTTCGAACTCTGGCATGGATTTTGATTTTTTAACTGACAATTAGTTAATCATTTTAATAAAACTTGACACTTATGTGATGATTGCCACAAATTTTATGAGTTGTGAATTAGCATAGACTTCTGCTATGTTCAATATTATGTCATTTTGTGGTTATTGTTTTAATGTATTATTTATGTATCATTTTTAATTAATGTTATTATACTTTAGTTTATGAGTACTGCTCAAGAACAAGTTTGCACCGTTTTTATGATTAAGTTTTAAGATTATTTGTCAACAATAATTTATGATTATCTTTCATTTAAGGCAAAAGAAATGTATTTTCCAATTATCTTCCACTATGTTAGTTAAAGGTTGATTGATCGGGTCGCTCAATCGTCAGGTTGGACGAGATGTAGTAGTAAATAATAATAATGCCATGTGGAGCGCTGGTGTGCGCGCTAGAAAAAGTCAAGTTGGCGTCTTATGTGTCTTATGGCGATTGCTTGCGATCAATGTTATGTTTATGTTGTGTTGTAAAAGATAAAATAAATATTGTGTTTTGGTTTTTGTTATTTTGTTGTTGTTGAGCTACCATTTTAGTACTACAAAAGTGAAAATTTAACTTCAAATGTCTCGAAAACTACTCGATAGATTTTCTTTACATTTTACTTTTATATGGAGACTACTATTGTCTATAATCGTGTAAATTTTAGTAAAAATCTATCGAGCAGAAATCAAGATATTTAGTGTTAATGTTTGTTTCCGTTTTATAAAGTGAAAATTTTAAAATGAAATGTCTCGAAAACTACTCAATAGATTTTCTTTATATTTTACTTTTATATAGAGACTGCTATTGTTTATAATCGTGAAAATATAGCAAAAATCTAATGAGCAGAAAACGAGATATTTAGTGTTAAAGTTTGTTTCCGTTCTATAAAGTGAAAACTTTAACTTCAAATGTCTCGAAAACTACTCGATAGATTTTCTTTACATTTTACTTTTATATGGAGACTACTATTGTCTATAATCGTGTAAATTTTAGTAAAAATCTATCAAGCAGAAAACAAGATATTTAGTGTTAACGTTTGTTTCCGTTCTATAAAGTGAAAATTTTAACATGAAATATCTCGAAAACTACTCAATAGATTTTGATTATATGTTACTTGTTTATGGAGACTACTATTGTCTATAATCGTGTAAAATATAGTAAAAATCTTATGATCAGAAAACGAGATATTTAGTGTTAAAGTTTGTTTCCGTTCTATAAAGTGAAAACTTTAACTTCAAATGTTTCGAAAACTACTCGATAGATTTTCTTTACATTTTACTTTTATATGGAGACTGCTATTGTCTATAATCGTCTAAAATATAGTAAAAATCTATCAAGCAGATAACAAGATATAATGTGTTAAATTTTGTTTCCGTTTTATAAAATGATAATTTTAACTTCAATTATCTCGTTAACTGCTTGATAGATTTGGTTTATATTTTACATGTACATGGAGACTACTATTGTCTATAATCGTGTAAATTTTAATAAAAATCTATCTAGCAGAAAACGAGATATTTAGTGGTAAAGTTTGTTTGCGTTTTATAAAGTGAAAATTTTGAATTGAAATATCTCGAAAACAACTCGATAGATATTCTTTACATTTTACTTTTATATGGAGACTTCTATTGTCTATAATCGTGTAAAATATAGTAAAAATCTATCGAGCAGAAAACGAGATATTTAGTGTTAAAGTTTGTTTCCGTTCTATAAAGTAAAAATTTTAACTTCAAATAACTCGAAAACTACTCGATAGATTTTCTTTATATGTTACTTGTTTATGGAGACTACTATTTTCTATAATCGTCTAAAATATAGTAAAAATCTATCGAGCAGAAAACGAGATATTTAGTGTTAAAGTTTGTTTCCGTTCTATAAAGTGAAAATTTTAACATGTAATAACTCGAAAAATACTCAATAGATTTTCTTTATATTTTACTTTTATATGGAGACTGCTATTGTCTATAATCGTGAAAATATAGCAAAAATCTAATGTGCAGAAAACGAGATATTTAGTGTTAAAGTTTGTTTCCGTTCTATAAAGTGAAAATTTTAACATGAAATATCTCGAAAACTACTCAATAGATTTTCTTTATATGTTACTTGTTTATGGAGACTACTATTGTCTATAATCGTGTAAAATATATTAAAAATCCATCGCGCAGAAAACGAGATATTTAGTGTTAATGTTTGTTTCCGTTCTATAAAGTGATAATTTTAACATGAAATATCTCGAAAACTACTCAATAGATTTTCTTTATATTTTACTTTTATATGGAGACTGCTATTGTCTATAATCGTGAAAATATAGTAAAAATCTAATGAGCAGAAAACGAGATATTTAGTGTTAAAGTTTGTTTCCGTTCTATAAAGTGAAAATTTAACTTCAAATGTCTCGAAAACTACTCGATAGATTTTCTTTACATTTTACTTTTATATGGAGACTACTATTGTCTATAATCGTGTAAATTTTAGTAAAAATCTATCGAGCAGAAATCAAGATATTTAGTGTTAATGTTTGTTTCCGTTTTATAAAGTGAAAATTTTAACATGAAATGTCTCGAAAACTACTCAATAGATTTTCTTTATATTTTACTTTTATATGGAGACTGCTATTGTTTATAATCGTGAAAATATAGCAAAAATCTAATGAGCAGAAAACGAGATATTTAGTGTTAAAGTTGGTTTCCGTTTTATAAAGTAAAAAATTTGAATTGAAATATCTCGAAAACTACTCGATAGAGATATAAAACCTCTATATCTGCGTTCGTATTGTTCAAAATTCTATGATCTCTTTACCAAATTGTAGAGAAAAGTTAGTTCTATAACTTATGTAAGTGGGAATGTTTTAGTAATAATTGTTAATGAGAAATGGAAGGTTAAATTTTGGAGGTTTTCAAATATTTCAAATTTGAAACCTCCTATATTGTTCAGCATTCAATGATCTCTCTTCCAAATTGAACATTTTATACTCTTGCTATTAATTCTATATTACACACCCCTCCCAATGATCTTTCTAATTACAACAATTAAGTAACAACAATTAATTCGCCTACTAGTATCGATTCACTTATTAACATGCCAAGTATCGATCTTCCGTTTCAGTATTAGGACAAGTATTTCATATTTATAACCTTATGGATTTGTCCAACTGTGTTTTCTACAAGAAGGGACTGAGGTTCAGTACTCAATTAACAGTGGCAAGTGATGTAAGGGAAGAGAAGTGATTATACAAATTAAGAATTTTTATAAGGGACAGGAATGAATTTTGATTCCTCTTTTATTGGTTTAAAACCACACGAGACAATCGCTTCAGGTATCCCACAGTTAGATGCTGTTCTAGGTTAGTTGAATACACTTTTGTTTATAAATAAAATCTGATGTCTGTCTGACTGTCTTTTACTAAATTTTCGACTTGTAGGAAACGTATAAATAATACTTCTACGAATTAAGAAGGCATTTTGGAAAATCTCTGAAAAATCCATTGAGTTATTCGGTACTTACTCTAGTTTGGAAATTGTCTATTAACTCGGAATTAATCAGGTCACTTAACCGCCTTTTATCGCATAAAAAATAGAATTGTACTTTTTATTGAATTATATATATTTTTTTATTTTATTACTTTATAGGAAGGAATAGACGCTCCTAAATTCTTATTAGGAATAAATTTTTCAAGAATAAATTCTTATTATTCTTGAAAAATTTATTCCTAGTGCAAACGAGAATGGAATATAAAAGCCATTATTAGATATTCCGGAACCATTAAATAACTCATACAGTATAGTGGTTATGACCTTTTTTTTGTGATCAACTGGATTCGAATATTCTTAATGCTTCAGACTCTGAAAAACTGTCTTGATGTTCTGTGAGACAGGATCCAGGTAAAAATGTTACAAGAAGAAATGAAACTAAAAAAAGTAAAAACAAAAAATAAAAGGGCATCTCGTAATCAATTTTTCTAATTGGCTGATAGTTCACTTATTATATAAACGTTTTTGGTTAAACCAAAAGTAATAATAATAAAAAAAAGGTTTTGTTTATTCTGTGTTTTGTTCTCTATTATTTTATACATGAATTAGCTTTAATAAATCAGAATCAACGTATCATCTTTCTGTATAGGAGGTGGAATGCTCATAGGCTCGCTAATACTGTTAAGTAAGTAAAAGTAAATAAATTCATATTCATTATTTTGATTTGTATACCTAATTTTAATATATATATACTTAATTTACAGGCGAAGATGAATTAGGTACTTATTCAGATATGTTGCTTAAAGTATTCTTGGCTCAAGGCATTGTAAGGGAAGATGAAGTACTGCTAGCTAGCTGCGACACATCCCCACGATCATTTGTAAATATCGCTCAGATAGGTATATATATTTATACCTATGTATATGCCTATACCTATATATATTTATTTATTTATATATAAAGGTTCTTAACCCCTAGTCATTATGCCCAAATATATATTGATTTATTTCCTAAATTTAGCTATAAATTACAAACTGTAATAAATCTTGAAAGGAATCAGGCTTTGAAACATAAAAGAAAGATAACCTCTCTTGTTCTAAAAAATATGTTCACACAATGGAAAGGGCTTTTCTGATTTAACTCAATTTTGTGATAGATGAGAAAACTGCCACAAAAAACAAGGAAAGAAGTGAGCATCACCAGACAAGTCCCCACTGGTCCCTTACAGATAGCCTGGCGGTATGAAAATAGTCCTGCAACATCCACTTTAGACGGAACAAAATCTAGTAGTGATAGCTTTTCTTTCAGAGGTACCATACCAGAAGAGATAGTACAATCTTCAGTGCCACATTACTGGTCGTCTAAAGGTAATAAATTCTAATTAAATTAAATCCTATCATGTAAGGAAATATTTTAAACAAGTGCTATTCTTATAAGCGAAAGTTAATTTGCTTAGTTTCAAATAGGGTACAATAGAAAATTTTGAAAGACCAAGTCTAACAGATCAGGGAAGTTTATTTGTAAGATTCCAAGTTTTACTAGTTAATACCTAATTCCGATATAAAGGTGATCTGTTAGTGGGTTCAAAGGTTTGTTAAGGCTTATTCACATTTTTATCTTTTTCAACAGAGCAATTGTGTGTGAAATTGAATTTGGAGTAAATACAAATTATATGAATTTTTGTTTAAGTACTTGTTTAAAATATTTCCTAACATTTTGTCAAATATTTCAGAGAGATCAGAATTAAATGTTTAAAGTTCAATTTGAAACCTTTGACTTCCGTATTTTAAGACAGCCTACATTAAAAATTAACTACTAGTTCATCTAAAAGAGTTTTCAATGAATTAAACAACTTGATAAACTAACATTGTTGTGTGCTCGTGAACACGTTTTCTTGCAAAACAAACTTGATTTCTCATTCGAAGATAAAAGGAATCCTGGAAAATGATATACCATTAGGAAGCCTATTAGTCAAGGAAACTTTGATAAAAAGTGCCAGCACCTAGGTCTGATAATGATCACATAAAGGCCTAATGAGTTTTCTTAAACATTTCGATTACTTTTATTTTTCCAGTATCCGGAAGAAGATTGAGGCTGTTGGGAGAATGTTTTATGCTTCGAAATGGTATCAATTTTTAGAAAATTTATCTGTCTTTCTAACCGTATTATCAGATTCGAATTCGGACTAAAACTTTCTGAGTAATAACACTTTTATCGCAAAAAAGTAATGTTTTTAGAGAAAAAATATTGTGACATCATTCAAGAACAGTGGAAAATATGAAGTTGGCCAATTCGTCATTGAACTCCACTTTAGATGTACTACACACAGTAGGCCTATGGACATTACTTACTGGTTCACCCTGTATGATTGAGAGGACTTGAAGTAAACTGAAAAAATAAAAATAAATAAAACTTATCTCGATAAGTAAATAGTGGTTCTCGTTTAAATTTTTGTCTTATTCAAAATCTGAGATCATTGACACTAGGGCTTTTTTTCACTACACTCCGGCTTCCGGCCAGATTTCTCTCGTTAGAGAAAATATAGTCCAACATCAGACCGTGAGCTGTAAGAAGTACTATTTTCTATTAGCTGGATTTAAACAGGGAGCTCTGCTTGGGAATCCAGTAAGCTGATTGAGCTTAACCCGCCGCCGCTCTCTTTTTCTTATTGTATTTTTTTTTCTTTTAATTTAAGGCGCGAAAACAACTGAGGTCACTCCGCCCGGATCTTTTTCTAGCATTGCCGGTCTCCGAACATTGTTCTTTCTATACAGACAACACTATCCATCACTGGACCGTCAGCTGTAGGAAGCTTTTAAGAGGAAAAGTAAAGACCAGTAGTTGGATTCGATCCGGAATCTCCACGTTCGAATCCAGTATACGCTGACCACTGATTAATCCCTTCCCTTATTTATTGTTTGCATTTTGGGTGTCGTATGTAATTAGAAATTAAAGAAGACAACCATAAAATCATACATATAAGCAAGTTTTTCTTGAAAATTTAAGCATTGAGTAAAACATTTAAGTGAGGGCATTATTTTGATCTAATGAAATGAAAATTTTCCTATTAGGGTTTTTTTTTTTATTTTTTTTTATGATAAATAAAAATTGTGAGTGATAGAAATGAATTAGCTTTTTTTTTGGATTTTGCACATTCGTGAATAAGATACGTTGTTTTCTAATGAAATTTAGCTTTTCTCTTTTAGAAAATCCTGAAACCTATGTGCATTTGCTGGATTTTATTTATAAAAAATTAATTTGTGGCCAAAATTTAAACTATCAAACACCAAAGAAGCAGAGTAAAGCCGTATTACGCATTGGTATACATCGCTTGGGATCATTATTTTGGAAACAGCCTCAAAGGCAACTACCTCGATTTTTGTACAGTTTACGTGGAATGTTGCATCACTCTCGTTCTGTTGCTGTTGTTACATTTCCAAAACATTTGATTCAGGTAAGCACCTTTAATATTTAATCGGTGGCGGCAGCTAGTACTAATTTCTGAATTGATTTTAACGTTTATTTCAGGATTCCGAAATAATTTCTCGATGCGAACAACTGTGTGATTCTATTATTGAATTAGAATCTTTTGGAACTGATAATAATCCGTTATTTAAGGAGTTGGATGGATATATCAGGTTTAACAAGATGTGCACTTTGAATTCACTTTGCCCTCTAATGAAAGATCCCGATGATTGGGCCTTCAGATTGAGTGTTAAGAAACTATTGATTGAGGTATTGTCTTTCTATTCTAGGCCTGTTAGTTTAATTTACATAAGTCTGAATTATCTCAATTCCATGATGGCGAAAATCCAAGAGGTAATGGAAATTGTTGTTTCATTATTGAGATAGATATGTATAAAACATGGATGATAATCCCGTAACACGCATTTGATTAAACGTTCAACTGTACCGACATCATCATTTATTATTAAGTAACTAAAGTCCATTTCGTCAAGTTCACTTTTTGTAACGCTATAACATTTAACAATACTAGGTCTTATGATGCTATGTAAGTAATTTCTTATGATCAGAATATAAAAAAGAGTTTTACTTAATTATCTCTGATGAAATTTTTATGATGGAAATATTTCCATTGGCTAGTATGAGAAAGTAATAATCCACGGAAAGGATGGCCGTTGAATGAAGACACGTTCTTTAAGAAAAAGGTTGTGATGCTATGAATAAAGAAAAAGGCCGCCAATTTTCTGACAATCTTACCATCTTTTAGCGAGAGAAAATTAAATAATAATAAAATGTATTAATTTTTTTCTATTTTGGAGCACTCCATTTCCATTAAAACTCATTCAATAAATTTGAATGAATTGGATGAAATCGTAAGAAACAAAAAGGCGAGTTTACATAATTTAGAACACACACAAAAAATAAAATACTTTATTTCAACATTTAGTAGTTGTTTTCGTTCTTGCTGTGAGAGTGATTACTTCATGTAGCACATCGGGCTTTGATGAAGTGGGGTTTTGAACTTCAATTTGGCAATGTTTTCCAATGATTCATTAACCTTATAATAGATCTTGCTTAAGGATATAGGACATACTATAGTTATTAACTAATAACTTACTTAGTCCCCACCTCATCTACCTTGAGGTGTAGAGGTATAACTAATAACTTGTAGTAATAATTTTTAATTTTATTAATTTATATTTTGATAATCATTCTACGTATTTAAAATATGTGGTACCTAGTGGCTAGGGCGAAAGCTGGCAATTAAAACATATTCATTTAAAATTATTAATAAAACTGGAAATTATCTAGCTACCCCTTAAGTCTAGAACCTTTAATTGAGATTATCTAATTAAATTTTATTAAATAATTAGTAAAGTATTTTAATAATTTCTTTAATTGTAAAGTTTTATAATCAAATAATTTGTAAAACGATAATTGCCTATCCTAAAAATATGCATGTCTTTATCTATTTTATATTAAAATACATGTACATAATATTATAATAAATAATAAATAAATGGGCAAAAGATCTGGGGATAAATTACAATAATTAAAAAATATAAATATTAATGCATGCAATTCAATATAAATATTAATGTTGTTAATATTATTAAATGCAATTGTTTAATGAGGTCAATTGAGAGTCAAAAGTTTTCGAACTCCCTTTAAAGCAAGAAAACATTTTTTAGTAATCTGTTGGATCTCCTTTATTTCTTAACACAGCTAATAAGCGATGTTTCAAGGATCCAACTAAATTCTTTGTAATGACGGGAGAAATATTCCACTACTCACCTAAAAGTTCTCTTAAGCTTTGTTGTTTTTATTCTTGTTTTTAACATTTATTTTTTAAATGTTCCTTCCAATATGTTTTCTAAGATTTAAGTCTAGCGACTGGGGTGGTTTTTGGATCTGTCTGGTGCATTATATAGCAGCCATTCCTGTCATCCTTGCCATGTGCTTAGGACCGTTATCCTGCTGAAAGCAAGCCCTTGGTACGAGTCCCTTCAGTACCAAGTTTTATAGCTCTGATCTTTAAATTTCTTTCCAAAAGATAAAAGTACAGACACTGATCGATTATCCCATTAGTTTACTTACTCCATCTTGCGCCATCATCCCCACATTAGCGCATCCCATTCCATCCCATACTTTACAGGTGGCATTGTTTTCTCTTTTGTGTTCCTCTCGTTTCCTCCATACTTTTTTTATCTTATACATTAAACTTGCTTTCACCCGAGGAGATTACAGTTTCCCAGAAACTGTGGGGTTTATTCTCATATTCCCTTGCGAATTTCAGGTGTTTTCCTTCATTCTTCTTACTCGTGAAAGGCTTTTTCGAGAAACGGGACCGTCTAATCTTAGTCTTTTTAAAGTATTGTGAACTACTTGGGAGTCTTGATTTAGCACACCTGCTGTTTTGGTATCATATTTTTATGGTATACGAGTAACTCGTATTACATCCAACACAGCTTTTTTGGGATATGATATTATTTTTGAGGGAGGCCAAAACGATGCCTATTAGCTATAGTTTTAAGCTCGCGATATCCTACTTTTATGAATGAAGCGTGGACGCAGATTTGTTAAATATTTTCCAATTTCATAACCTGATCCCAATCAGTTCCCAAACTTCTATAATGAACTCTATAAACTGACTTGAGTTCTTTATTTCTCATAAGAGATTATTTATTAGCGGAAAATAGAAAAACAAACAATTGTTTACATAATTTGGACTGGCAATATTTACATACGGAGTATTAATGCTGAAATGAAAAGAAACTTTGGTTGAGGGAAACTCAAAAAAGTCCTAAAAAAAAAAACTTTCAAAGTTTACGTTTTGATGTTTTCTTGGTTGTTTTTAACTTGATTGTGAATTAAACTTAATACAAATGCAGGCAGAAAAATAAATATTCGTGTTGAATTTGTGCTGTGTTGTAGAAACTGAGATTACCACCAGAAGATGCTAAGTCTACCCAGAGAGAAAAGCAAACCAAGACAGTTTGCTATCAAACAAAGAACATGGACTTTTGATTCTACTTCTTGAAAAGCTGGAATGATATCATTGTAAATTTATCGTAATAAATAAATCTTTTACATTACGATTCCTTATTTGTATATTATTGTAATACCATCAATTTTATCGAAGGGTGCACTTAAAAACTTGTAACTTTAATAGGAATAAAATGGACTGCTATAAACTATTATTTAAAGTGAATGAAACATTGAAGTCGCCATCTTGTTATTTACTATATGTTTATTATAGCCTATGAGAATAATAACTATGATGAAGCCAAAAATGACCTATATTGAAGAAATAAAAGTTCCTTTTCTACGTATGTGTAGCAAAATATCTTTCATATATGTGCTACAAGAGATTTTACAAATCAGATACGAGTATACATAGCTTCGATCTTAATGGCAACACAAATGTTGATTAATATTAATTGGTCAATTAATACAAATACTCCTTATTTTTTGCTATTTTCCCTTCAGTAGGTTTTGTTGAATTGTAAGAATATGCAAATTTCATTCAGAAATACTTAGTTAAAATAGTTTTGAACAGTCAAAATTTTATGGTTTCTCTCGTCATTGTAGTGTAAAATATGTATGTATATTTACATTTTTAAATATGGCAGAATTTTCATAGAAAAAGTGGGTTTTTTTAATAAATTAATGCACCGAACTGGTAGTAGAGCTATGAAGAATTGTAATAGTAGAAGAGACTTACATCAGAACGCTCAAGTTTTGATTATTTAAATGAAATAGTTTTATAGATACCTTCATATTTACGAACAACTACTGTCTTCTCAGTAAAGGGGAATTTCATCTGATACTGCTAAGAGAGAATACCTTTTGAAGTAGACTTTGAAAAATCAAAATTTGATCTTTTGCAACTTGGCTGAATTAAATGGAGTTTTCACAATGCTGTCTTAATAGAATTTCTATAAAAACGGAACCGTAATCGAAAATATATCGAATGGGGGGGAAAAAATTAAAGGTATTAAAGTACTTTTCTCGCATATAATGGGGACATTATAATTAACTTGTGACATAATTAATATTTGATATCTAATTTAAATAGTCATCAAGAGGAATATATATAAATTTTACGATATTTTTGCATGGGAAATCCCAGTGAGATGATGTTTCACCAGAAGAAAGACTTCTTTTCAGAGGGAATGCAATGTGATGGATATCTACTTTCCATCGTAATTAATTAAAGTAATCCAGGAAAGTCCCACTTGGTAGCCGAATTGCACCAAACTAGTTTTAGGCATATTGATGAGGGAAACAGAAGAATAGAATATGAGAAGAAGGAACGGAATAAAGGATGCTAGCGTGAGAAATCCCTTGAATGTAGGTAGTTATTATCAAGTATTAGTTGAGGACGTTCTTATGTTTTAAATAGTAGACTGAGAGTTTTTTTTTTAAGGTTGCTAAGTTTCGGATGGTTTTTTGGTTGGAGGTGCTAATGGAAGAGTTAATGCTTAGATATATGTTAGTATGTAAGAGAACATTCCTTTTGGAAGGTTCGTGATTTTGTTGTTTTTTAAAAAAGGCGTTTATGTGTTGTATTTATTGAATCAATTTGAAGTTTGATTGAACTGTATTTTAAAAGTAAAATACGGCAGTGATTTGTTATTAAAATAAAAACCTTCGTTATCCCCTTCGCTATGATTAATTATAGAAAATGACCAATACATAAAAACGCCACGTTTTCGTACTCAGGAGATCTTAAAAAGATATTTCCATTAAAAACTCTATTTGAAATGTTGGACAAGGCAGAAAGAGTTTGGGGAAATAATTGAGCATGAGGGTGTGAGTGGATGAAATTACAAGGAGCAGTAGCTAGTGGCGCCGACTGTGGCCGCGCTGGTAAACAACTAGAGACGACCAGACGCAACTCTGTGCCGCCGTCAACATCTCAACATAGATACATTACCCCTCACATAGTCACTCACATTAGCAACCAAACAATCCTCAAACATCTTATCACCTTGCATAATGGTCCTAATTAGCCTACGACCTAATCCGCAGAGTAGATAAACAGTCAGAAGGTGGCATTCTAATCCTCGGCCTGAACAATTTTCTCTTCTAATACATTATGTTTGGTTTATCATAATACTTTCTCTAACTACTAAGTGTAGTGTGTAGAGTTTAAATTTGGATTTATGTAAAGAAAATGCTCAGAATGGAGGCAGAAAAGAAAATGTTAGCGAAATTGCTAACAAAAGAGTGGACTGCGGTCTAATTCATAAATTAATTTAAATAATTAAACTAAAAAACATAAAATTGAAAATTGAAGGATAATCCAAAAGTTCTCTTCAACTGTCATTAGGGATATGCACACAAAAATATCCCAATCCTAACGAAAATTGGCAAATAAATGTTAGATCGTACTTAGCTAATCGGGATAGTCTTGATGTTCGGTTTATAGAGAGTGAACTGAGCTTGAATTAAACATGGATAAAACCGAATCTGAATTTAGAGTTACAAAGGTGGCAAAGATGGTAAGGAGGAACTTTAATTTTGAGTTTCTATCATCTTTCCAGAAACTTGGTATCACTACTCTAAAAATTTGTCTCACTCTGCATGTTCATACCAATAACATTGTACTTTATACCCTATAACTTAACAAGTTTTCTTACACTATGCATCTAAGGTAGCATTTACGGTACCATTCCTCCATAATTCTAGCAATTTTCTTATAACCAAGCGTAATTACCCGAAATACTTTCCACTTTTATCCGAAACGTTTTCTTAAGAAAATTGTTTTAGTGGAGTTCTTGGAGGATATTAACTCGTAAGCTTTCTTTAAAATATTCTCCAGAGCTAGTTACTATTCCGCCGTCTACACAATTTCAAGTTATATTGAAATTTTTGCTTATTCTAAATGTTAAGAAAATCTGTAAACCAAATACGCATCATTCAGAATAAACTTTTGAAGGATTAGAATTTTCTGAAGAATAGCTTTATCGATTATTTCTAAAGTTATGGCTCCCTTTTAAACATTTATTACTTTTATTATAACTATAAATCTTATCCCGATTTTGATAAAATTTGGTAAAATGATGAGGTTTAGTCTCTCCTGCATAACATTAAATTGCTGTCTTACTCTTACACCTACTAACGGGAAGTAATGTAATCGTTTCAAATTATTGACGCATGAACCGATTTTAAAGAATGAAGTGTCACTTGATTCAAAATTGTATGTAGATTTGCATTTTAGTGGTCTCCACACTGCGCATCATTAGAAACGGAGTCACTAATAACTAAGTAAATCTTAGCCCAATATTGATAAAGTTTGTCAGGAAAAAGTGATTTGAGCTTTGACATTAAAGTGTGTCATTAAGTTATCCTGCTCTTTCTAAGGGGAAATACTGCAATTTCAAATTATTAACTCGTGAACTGATTCTCATGAATGGAATGTTATTCAATTTGAACTTTTTTTTGTAGATAAGAAATTTCTAACTCTTAAGAGGAATTATTGTAAAAAATTAAAATGCGTTTACAATACTTCTCCCTTAAAGAACAAAGATAAACCAAACTGCCAATATGGTGCTGTAGCAACAATTCCCGTGCCACTTCTTCCTGGCAAGTTTTATTAAAAGATGGCAAAGATTTACAGAGTTATTATTTAATTATAGTTTAATAGGGGGCCTTCTTAAGGGAGGTCAAACGCCCTTCTTAAATATACGTCATCGAGACCCTAAAAGCCATATGTACAATAAATTTCTAATTGAATGGCAATTCATTAATGAAAATCAGTTCACGCATCGATAATTTGAACAATTGCAGTATTTCCCTTTAGTAGATGTAAGAGCAGAATAACTTAATTATACTCTTTATAAGTCAATAGTTTAATACTTCCAATAACAAGTTAAATGGTGTGTTTGCTCTTTACAGAACAAATATTTTGTGTATTAACATGGCCAATATTAACGAAAATTTAATGCAGTAAAATTACTTAAATGATGTTCTTGTTATAAAATTTGAATAAAACACATAAGCTTTTACGAACTTTTCTAAATGGCTGAAATTACGAGCTGAAGTATGAATGAAATGTTGGGTACTTGCTGATTTGTGTACCTTTTGTTGTATAATCAGCACTTAACTTTTCAACTTTAAATTGTGGCAAGGAGTAAATATAACATTGAGTTTATCCAGTTTCTTACATCACAACATTTTGCAGCGTTCCTTCCCTCGATTACGATTTTTTAGGAGGGTCCTCGAATAACAGATACGGGCTAAGCCCCCCACTACTGATAGGAAGTAACTTTTTAATTTATCCTATCAACTTTCTCTGGCAAAAAATTAAATAATAATCAAAGTTATCTTACACATATTCTTGCCTTCTATATTATTAATTTATTTCTTGTCAAATGCGTTGAAGGGTTGTGTGAGTCCAAGAAGACATGTGCAGACAATCAGACGGAGGATGCGCGACGGTAGGAGTTAAATAAGTGGCGGGCTCCAGCCTGCCGGTCGGTCAGGCAGTCGTGCCGACTCCACAGTGCTGGCCTGTGCCGGGGGTGGCGCCGAGAGTGGTCTTTGGAGGCAGCAGTACCACTCCACCATCTGCCGCCTGCCACCTCACAGCACTGTTGCCAGCACAGCCAACTCGACTCTCTACCACGTGAGTACTATCTTAATTATAGCTTCTTCTTAAGTCTGGTGCTAGAATTATCAATTATTAAAACAATAAATGATAAATATAATGCTCTTGTAAGTGTTTCTCAACTACTAGTTCATAACTGTCAAATTTTCCATGTCTATGGAAAAATATATCATATTTATCGAGGTGATTTTTTTTTTCCTATCTCAGTTTACCTTTTCACAGCTATAGCATTCATTATTTTCATTTTTTATTTTTCTAAACTATTTATCACACTTAAACTAACCATTATTGTATTGCAAAAATTATACGTAATTCTCAAGATGCTAACTCATATATTTTCTTAAAACACCAAAAATTTTAAATATATTTAATTCTTAGTAACATTAGAAGTTTGTAAAACCGCACATAAAACGGAAATAACTTTAGTGGGAAACCCCGAAACTGTCCTAAAATGAATATTTCTTGAAAAATTATGGAATCAAAAGTGTCTCATTTTACTCTCATTAACACATATTTTGACTCATTTATTATTTTTCTTGATTACCTGGGCTATTTGCTTATATTAATGTAATAATTCTTCGCCTGCAAATAGTTGTAACAAAAAAATTGGCAGTTCTGGGGTGTAGTACTTATATAAATCTCCTTAACAAAAACTAACAGTTTAAAATGTTAAGTATAAGGGTTGATTAAATGCCAAAAGGTACACAAATCAGCGAGTACCCAACATTTCATTAATATTTAAGTAATTCTACTGCATTAATTTTCATTAATAAGTTATTTTTTAGAATTTATTAGATGTCACAGACCCTTATGCTGGCCACTTCATTCATAATATTTTTTTGTTATAATTATGATAAACCACATATACGTACATGCCTGTTAAAGTAGAAAAAGACAAAGTTAGAGTAGGCTACTGTCTTGAATTCGTCTTACCGAAATATTCGTGAGTACAAATAACACAGTTATAACAAGTAGATTATTCAACAATATTTACTCATTTCTCAATTGTAATTTAATTTAGTCCCCCTAATTTTACTTATAGTAAAATACTGGAATAATTAGCTGTCCTAAAAATATGCATATCTTAAATTTAATATTACATATATACAACATTGTGGGATGAATACCTAGATTGAGAATGTAATTGAAGAAAACTATATTATTTGCGATAAAGCCAGATAATTATAAACGTTTGACTACTTCATAAAATAACAATTACTTTAATCGAAGAATGAACTTAAACCGACGATTTTTATTTAAAAATAAAAATAAATAAATAAAATATTCAAAATCATTGATGTATGTTGGTGTAAGTTTTTTTTTAAAAAAAGGTTTTGAATTTTTTAGCCTCATATTTTTTTTATATTTTTTTATAACGTTTTTCTTTTTAACCTGTAATTAATAGTTTGATTATTATAAATTACTAGATATTACAGTCAATCTACAGTGCTACTTGAACATATATTTTGTAGATGAAAATGGCCAGCATAAGGGTCTGTGACATCTAATAAATTCTAAAAAATAACTTATTAATGAAAATTAATGCAGTAGAATTACTTAAATATTAATGAAGTATTAATGAAATGTTGGGTACTCGCTGATATGCGTACCTTTTGACATTTAATCAACCCTTATACTTAACATTTTAAACTGTAAGTTTTTGTTAAGGAGATTTTTGTACCTTTTGGATAGATTTTCCTTTTTGTCTATTTGGAACGTTACATATCTGCTTTACAGATTTTTTTAAAATTGGGAATAAGCAATTCTATCATTATAACCTGATAAGGTGTTAAGTCGGAACCATAACTACCAATGGAGAGATCTTTTTAAAGATTGATTATAGTTGCGGCCCCCCAAACCATCCTCAATAACAATTTTTTTGAAAAAGCGTTTGGGGTAATATAGGAAGGTATTTGTACGTAAATAGCAAAATTAAACTGCCATTTCAGTACTTCCTTTTAAGAGGAGTAAGAAAAATAAATTGCGATTGCAGTACTTCTCCCTAAAAGGCAAAGAGGCAAAGATTTTTTAATCGACAATTCATTGATTTAAATCGGTTCACTCATTGATAATTTAAACGATTGCAGTACTTCCTCTTAGTAGGTGCAAGAGCATGATAGCACTTCACAGCAACGTAGAGGAGCTTTAACCACTTATTCGAGCTGAATTTTATCAAAATCGGACTAAGCGTTATAGAAATATTGGTAATAATAGTTTTAGAAAGGGCCTTATTTGGGTGGGGCGAACTCCCCTCCTTATGAGGCACAGCGTCTAGACTTTTAAAGGGTAAATCTGTACAAAATGTCGATTCGAATGACACTTCATTCATGAAAATCGGTTCACATGTCGATAATTTGAAACGATTGCTTTACTTCCCCTTAATAAATGTAAGAGCAGATCGTCGCTTTATTGTTACGTATGGGAGCCATATCATCCTACCAAATTTTATCAAAATCGGGCCAAGATTTACAGAGTAATTAGTAATAATCATTTTGGAGGGGGCCTTACATAAAGGGGGCTAACTCCTCTCCCATTCAATGTACAGCATCGAGACCCCCAAAAGGCACATCTACATAAAAGTCCGAATCGAATGACACCTCATTCATGAAAATCGGTTCACGCGTTTAGGCGCTACGCAGTTTACAAAAAAGGTAACAACAAGAACAAGAACAAGACCAATTTTTGAAAATGCCGTTTTTGCTCATTTTCAGCAACTTTTTTCTCGAAATCTATTAGATCTGTGTTGTTGCAAAAAATTACAGTCATAAAGGAGGATTTGCCCTTTATTATAAAGAAAATTTGGGAATTTTATGTTTTATAGAAAAAGAGAAAAAAATTGTCAAAGTTTGGTGTTTTTCAACGTTACGCTTTTTCGTGCATTTTTTGACGATCAACCCTTATACAACTGTCCTACCGGACAGTTTTAATATTTCTACATCCCTCAAAATCAGTCACCTTGGTCTTCTTGATCCTACAAGGAGGTGTTCTTGGGTCACACGATTTTGTCAAAACCTCAGCTTTGTTTTTACTGACGAAGTGGACAATTCTCATCTGGTACTATCGTAAATGTAACCTGACTAAATGTGACAATTTTCTTTATGATGTTCCAGTGTTGCTTTATTTACAGTATTCATTGGTTCACTGTATTTGTTTCAAAATAAATATACTTTCTTTTTTGTAAGCTTGTTGCTCATTGGATTACAATATTTGATCTGCTTTTTCATTGCCAGATTCGCCAAAGTGGCCTGGTATCATGCAAGTCACGTGAGCGAAGTTCTTTTTTAGTTTTTTAATTAAAATCATTGGGTCATCTGAGAATGTATCCTTCAGAGTCATCAGAGCACCTAATGAATCAGACAACACAAGTACTTCATTGTAATTTTTATCCAATTTAAATTTCAGGGCCTGGCTATTCCGTCCCTTTTTGCCGTTACTGGAGGAAGAATTCTTGCAAGTTTAACAACCTCTATCTCTTTACTATATAGAATTCCAATCCCTCTGTTTACATTAAATATTTAGCCTGCACCCTAAGAGGTACTTTTAAAGAGGTATTGTACGTCCGCGTGCTTTGCTGAAGAAATTCTTCGACTAGATTTTTTTCGAGTACAGCTTGAATAAATGGATTCCCTGGATTCTCCCATATTCCAGCAATGCAACACAGTGAGTACAATTTTCTTCTTAGCTGTGGCGGCCGCAACACCAATTCTAGAAGGAAGAGGACTGGTACGAAAGGTGCTCATTATTAATCTCATTCCTTCATTATCATGCAATTTGCGCACTAACATGTATTCCTAGACATTCCAATAACAGTGTTTTTTAAAATATCACGGACTGTTCCTCCATCTGTAGTCAGGCAAGAATTTCAACATCAAGCGATCTCTCATGTAAGAAAATTGTCAAAGTTGGGTGCTTTTGAACGTTACGCTTTTTCGTGCAGGTTTTGACGATCAACCCATATACAATGTCCTACCGGAAAGTTTTAATTATTTACAGTTTCGTCGCATTGAGTTCTGTGTTCACTTCAGAGTATGCAACATAGAATAGAAATTTGGGTGCAGTTGCTGGTGGCTCCGGGACTTACTGGACTTGTACGCATATAAAATCTAAATAATTTCTTTTCTCAGGATACCCATTTTAAATCCTGGAACTTTCTTCTGTCAGGTAAATACCTTCTACTGGTCGGACCATTTATATATATTCGTTTAACCAGCGTATGAACACGATAAAATAGATCTTGGTTTTTGTTTCTTTTTGAATGGTTAGTCATGTTATCTTAAATGGAATTTTTCTCTACAGGTAATTAAACAAATGAAAAATTGGAGTCTAAATTTTCTATCAATGAGAATGAAGATCGAATCGTTTAGCGGTAATTAATCTAAGCACTGTTTCATTAATAGATCAAGATTATTTTTATTAAAATGACTATTTTTTTCGGCTCAAATTTTAACTGTGGAATGAGTTATGTTTTTTAAAAGACGAAAACAGCCATTACTCAGTTTACCTGTTGTAACTCAATGCGCTCTATTGGCAGTAGGCTGAAGTAATTAATTTATAGAATTGCATTATTTGACTATTTACTAATATTCTTACTACCTTCTACTGATAATCTTGTTAAAATTATTTGATTATCTTAAATTAAATTGATATAACGTTTTTTTAAATCTTTTTATTATTTCATTATCATTCCTTAAATATCGTGATAGGGTTTTGAGAATATTGAAAAAACCTTCTCTCACTCTTAACCCTTATACAACTTACCTATCTACAAGACAATTTTAATAGTCTTGGGCGGAAATACCATCGCTGATTTAGGGTTTAATCCTGAAGCCTTCTCATCATATCTTCAAAGCTAAACCACAGGACTATATCAAGCAGAAAAACCTTCTATTTAGCACGGCAGGGGGGCCTTAATCTTAATATTCTGGAGGTTTTCCTTCACTGTTTTGAACACCATGACGATGACAGTCGGCGCCCTCTGTGATATAATTATTTTTTTGTGATTGAAGATAACAAAGTTTTTGAGATTGTTGTCTTGAGATCACTTCTGAGAGATAATGATTTATTTTATTTTTTAATATTTTTTTTTATAGAGGACGATAGCGTTGTAGCCTCATTTAGTGCGCTGCTAGTCTCCGGGCAGTAAGTTCTTGTGACAGACGACAGTGCCCAACACTGTAAAGAGGGGGCTGTAACAAGCTGTAAAGCTTCTGATAACAGAAGATAATGTTTTTTAAAATATGCTCTTTTGATCACTCTAGAAGATAATAATTGTTTTTATTTTTAAATTTGTATAGCAAGTATAAATGCTGCTGAGTTTCTATGAAGCTGCAAAGAGGAGGCTCAGGAATTAAGAATCTCTTTGAATAAAATACACAAATTTTTTTTTTTTACCAAACCATATAACAATACTGGTATTTTATGTTACAGAAGAGTCTAAGAGACGTGAAGTGCAGGAGAGGTCTTCAGCATCAAGCTTGGTCAAAATTACATCGCTAACTCTTCAAAGCTTTTCTTCCTTTAAGTTGTCACCATCTTATACACTTCCCTCTATGTGCGTCAGTAGGTGTCATAATTCTACATTTCGTTTGTATGATTCAAATTTTATTTCTGAGATACACACTTTTACCAAGTGGCACCAAGGACAATTTATTTTCTATTAATTTCCAGAAAGATATGTTGTGATCTCAACATATTGTATGAAATGTTCATCACATTAATCTGTGTTTTTAATGGTGGTTTTTCCATTCTTTGGCTCTTTGCTGGAAAGTGGCTAACCATTCACTTTGTACTTTGAATGTTTGCCATCCAGCTATTAATGAAAAAGGCCACTAAATGCTATTCAGAATCCTAAGTTTAAAAATTATAGAATATCCGGACACTCAACTTTATAAATAAGTTTTTCGAATAACAGAAATAAGTTTTGTAGAACTTTTTCGAAAATGGCTGCTTTGTGTTTGTTTAAGGTAGGCAAGTCGGCCAACGTTGCCATCACTTTCATCTATTTATCTCCCAAGAACATTGATATTGACAGACCTGTGCGATGAAACTTGAGCTTAAAATATTTTTGGTTCAGACCCATAAGAGGTCCCAACTGTAAATTAACGAATAAAATTACAAACTGGGAGTGTTACTTTATTGACTGAAATTTCCCCTTTTGAGTTTTTCTTGAAAATGGCGCAATTTCTTCAAAAACATGTGCACATTAGATTTTAAGAGAATCATCAACTTTTATTTGACATATTTCTCAAGAAAATTCTATTAAGAGACTTCATTAATGATTTTAGAGAGGGTTAGAAATTCGGAGTTTGAGAAAATTTATTGCAAATTTAGAAAGCCTAAGAATTGTAGTGTGAAAAAGTGGTGTGAGTTTACTCACCAATTTCTACTTTCTCCTTCTAAACTAGAAATAACTGTGGGCCTAATTTTGGAAATTGAATTTTCGCCGCAAATATCTTTTTTTAAGTCCCACCCCCTGAGTCCACAAAAGTTGGTCTCAAAATTTTCAGGTTTTTCCTTTCTTTTACTTTTCCAGAAAGGAAAGGTATTGTAATCGGGCAGATTGTTTATCTTGACATTTTACTGGAGATAACCGCTTTTACCTGAGTACAAAGAAAAAATAGTTTTTATAAATTGGAGTGGGTATTTGTTTGCGTACTCACCCGTCTTAACCCAAACAAAAAAACCGAGCAAGTTAAAATTTAAAATTTCGATTTGATGCTCCCAGGGGATTGCCACAATAAAGTTTTGGTCGTCGAAATCGGCCAACAAAAACCACTTTATCTGGATTGTTCTTTCAGATATTTGTGACTATCGAAAACAGCCTCTATTTTAATTGAACTTGTAATAGTAATTGAATGAGTGCAAATCTATAACGTTCATTGGTAACAAACATCAAATGCGGAACTAAATTTCCAAATTAGCAAGTTAGCTAACCGCAAGGGATATTCTCAAAATGGGCTTCTATGATTTTTCTTTTTTTAACTTGGGTAGTGATTAAAATCGTAATAATCTACTTCGTCTATACAAAAATTTTCTTGGGATGTATTATTAAAAGGATTCTTCTGAGTTAGGGGTAGGTTAGGCTTACAATAGTTTATTGTATGAATAAAGATTAAAAATGTCATCCTAACTTTTTATTTTAAGAAAACTGGCATTTCACTCTAGGTTTTTTTAATTTATTTTTTAGCGATTTTTCCGGAGAAGATGCTTTTAAAAGGAGCATGTATCGTATATTATTGTATCCAACTACTTTAGCACAAGCCTAAGTTAAAAAAAAAAAATGAATTGAGTAAACTGTGATTAGAGAAAGTCGTATGAATGTTCACACAAGATTTACAAATTTGAACTATGGCTTTCAAATGCGCTGTAAATTAGAATAAAATTGTAGTTATCGGGCGGCTAATTTGAAGTAATCACCTACACACATTCATACTGCATTGGTGGCAGCTTGGGCTATCTGCCGTTAACGCGCTAGTGTCGACACAAGCAACATGGCCGACTTGCTCAGCCACACTAGTCGAGCTAGTGCTCTCATCATGATCGTGTGTAGATTCAGTTCTCTTTGATCTTTTTTTTGTTTTTATTTACTACTTTTTTATTTTTTTATGTTAGTTTGTGTTAATTTCCACTTGTTTTCTCAAGTGTGTTAGTAAATGTAATCAATAAAGTGAAAGAAAATGTGCCTTGTTTGTGTGTCGACAGTGTTTAGACGAGTGGTGTGATCAAGTGTAGACTGGAAGCTGGAGTTTGTTGGCGTTAGGCAGCAGCAAGAAGCAGTAGAAGAAGTGTTTGTTTCCTGTGGGACCAAATGTCCTGCGCCGGAGGCGGATCTCCGGAGGCACATGTTGATGTTCCGGAGCCGTCGGAACGCATTAATTAAGCGACTGTGGAAGGCTCGCCTGGGGGGTAGTGATGAGGAAGGTCGCGAGATAAGGAAGTGGTTGTTGAGGCGTCTAACCGAAGACCAGTTGGATACCCTGGCTGCAGCCATAGAAAGCCGAGGAGGTGGTTCAGCCGATTGTGTACTAGTCGATCAGCTAGAAGAGTGCCCTAGTCCAGAGTTGTTGTGCTGTCAGGTCTGGCGTTGGCCAGATCTTCATTCTACCAGACAACTGAAGAAGCTACCAATGTGCAAGTCGGGCGTCCTCGCCGGCTCCAACTGCTGCAATCCGTACCATTGGAGTCGCCTGTGCCAAGCGGGTATGTTTTTTCTTTCTATCTTTTTTCATATAATTGTACTAACGAAGAAAAATTGTTTCCTAAATTCTTATTTGAGTGTGTGAGCGTGTGTGTATATATGATGAAAATTGATTGCGGAGACAGAGCCGAGAGGTCGGTCGAGGCGTGTAAGTGGCGCCAGTCCGGCGGAGGTAACCTGTTGCTAACCTTGCTGCTACCCCACCCGCGCCTTCCCGGACTGTCTACAGTGCCGCCTCGACGTCACCTTACGATTTCACCTCCAGTCACAATACTGCCTCTTCCTTTAAAATTATTATTTTAATTATCTGGGAACAAAGCCGAACTCCTCAAAAAGTAATGTTCAAATTAAAACTGTCCAGTGGGACAGTATCGTCAAAAACTGTATGAAAAATTTACTTTTAAGGGATGATTCAGTTAACTTGTCCCACCCCCTTTAGCAAATGAACATATTGTGATATCGTAGAACTGATTTCTGTTTCAGTGATTTTTTAAGTTTATGTACATAATTTTTCGTGCGTTTTAAACATTTAATTTGAAATTTGTAGAATTCTAGGGATACTGCGATTAATTATTATTGTATTAGATATAATAATATAATATTTATAGTTATTATTCGGATGTTATTACTTTCTATTACTCTATTTTTCAAGAAGGTATTGAAATCGACTTGCTTATCACCGGCAAATTGAGGTCTCTTTAGTCAGAGAAAAAAGGGTTTTTAAAAAGTAGTCATAATAATAACAATTTGTTGGTTTGCTCTAGAATATTACATACATATGTAAATATGTACGATGGTCGTTTGAAAAGTCCGTGCAAAGTCAGAGAGATAGCACTACTGGCGCGTATCGAGGTTATGTTTAGTTAGTAGCATCTCTAGGAAGAACACACACCAAGTTTCAGCCAGATCGGTCTATTTCTTTGTGTTTGGCATTCGTTTGAATCGAGGAAGTCGAGTGATTTTCAAAAAATGGACGAAAAAGAATTTCGTGTGTTGATTAAACACTACTTTATGAAAGGCAAAACGCCTCAGGAGACTAAAGAGAAGCTTGATAAACATTATGGTGACTCTGCACCTTCGATTAGAACAGTTTATAAGTGGTTTCAAAATTTTCGGAGTGGCCATATGGGCACAAGTGACGCTGAACGTTCTGGACACCCTGTTGAGGTTACTACTCCAGAAATCATTGATAAAATCCGTGATATGGTGATGGATGACAGAAGAGTGAAGGTGCGTGAGATTGCTAGTGCTGTGGGCATCTCGAATGAACGGGTACATAATATTTTGCATCAACATTTGGACATGACAAAGCTATCCGCAAGATGGGTGCCGCGGTTGCTCACGCTTGACCAAAAACGAAATCGTGTGAAGTGTTGCAAGGACGGTTTGCAGCTGTTCCAGAAGAATCCGCAGGACTTTAAGCGTCGTTTCGTCACTGTGGATGAAACATGGATACATCACTACACTTCTGAGACCAAAGAACAATCTAAACAATGGGTTACCAAGGGGGAATCTGCGCCAAAAAAGGCGAAGACCGTTCCTTCGGTCGGAAAGATTATGGCGACTGTCTTTTGGGATTCGCAAGGAATAATCCTCATCGACTATCTGGAAAAGGGTAAAACTTTTACAGGTGCATATTATTCATCGTTATTGGACCGTTTGAAAACCGAGCTGCAAGAAAAACGCCCACGATTGGCCCACAAAAAAGTCCTTTTCCATCACGACAGCGCACCAGCTCACACCTCAGCAGTTGTGGTCGCAAAATTAATGGAAATAGGGTTCCAACTCGTTTCACATCCCCCCTATTCTCCAGACTTGGCTCCCTCGGACTACTATTTGTTCCCCAATATGAAGAAATGGCTGGCGGGAAAAAGATTTTATTCAAACGAGGAGGTGATTGCAGAAACGAATGGCTATTTTTCAGACTTGGACAAATCCTATTATTCGGAAGGGATCAACAAACTAGAGCAGCGTTGGGCGAAGTGTATAAGCCTAAAAGGAGACTATGTTGAAAAATAAAAAAGGTTTACCCCAAAAAATTAAGTAGTTTTTATTTTTGCACGGACTTTTCAAACGACCCTCGTATATATGTATATTATATATATAAATTAAAAATTTATTTCCAATAATTCAGAAATTATTTTCTTTTCTTCTCATATTACTGTTTTTTCTTTTTTTGAACAGAGCACATTTTTATAAATAATAATAGTGATACTTTATAGAATAATGGCAGAAAATTAACAAAAATAATAATATTTTAATAACAGAATACTTCTAATACAAAACAAAAAATAATAGATTTGTTATACATATAAAAGTCACAAAGCAAATAAGTAAAGTTAATCACTAAATGCCAAAAGTAAACTTGCGACTATCTCAGACTATGGATAGATAAAAAGAGTAGTAATAAAAAATTAAATAAAGAAAATATACTGGCTCCAATAGATTTACAGATCATCCAATTATTTCACAAAATAGTATGTGTGTGTATCTAAATTGTTAGTTCAAATTTGATATTTCACAATAAGGTTTTGTTTGGGCTACTAATAGTACCACTTTTCTAACTCAATTTTTTAGGAATCTCTCAAAAACGAGTCCAATGATTTTATTTAAACTACGTATTCTAATTGTAAATATGTAGAACTGTTACTTTTGTTTGAAACATTTTTAAGGGCACTTTTGGTTTAGATTAGTTTTGGTTAGGTTTTCCTTTAAAAAGCTATTTTTATATATTCTGCTACCTTGCCACTAATACAGTTTTGTTAAAATCCCAAATGGGACTAAATTGCTAAATTTAATGAAAATCAGCCTTCCGGAAATACCACTTCCAAAGTCAAAGTCATCTTTCGCTGTTTTTTGACACTCTTACGATTTGATTTTATCTTCATATTGATTATTAAAAATTATATTGATCTACAACTTACATATATTTGAAAATTTTATCTGGACAATTCGATTAAAGGTACCTCTGAGAATGGGTTTGGTAAGCGGATTTCCTCTTGAGAGCTAATTTTATGTAAGCTACGATCTTATTTGTTGCACTTACCTAGGGCGCTAAAATGCATATTTAAAATCAGGTTTGAAGATCATTATTACTCTTCGGAAGAACCTTTTTATTCAGTGTTAGTTCACCCTCTCGAAAATGGCTTCTTGGCTATCTTGGAAGCTGTAAACTTCTTAATGATTGGAGTGGACTTTTCTCTTAGATTATATTTCAGGGTAATTGACGGTTTTGTAAACTAAAATTCATTTAACGGTGGGAATTAATATGGGTAAAATATTCTGGGTTTGAAGAAATTAATGAAACATTGAGAATTGTAGTAATTGAAGTAAGTGGCGCTTTTAGCTAAATGAAACATTTCTAAAAGGTTGATTCTCTTCAATACAATTACTCCTTAGAACCGCACAAAATTTAAAATAAAATTTACAGTTATTTATAATATGTTGATACATATATTTAATAAAATTAAAAATATATTAAATAAAATTTAATTCTTACATTTTATTAACCTTATCGGTTAATTCCAGTGATACTTTGATCAGCTTTTTAAGCATTAAGGCCTGATAAAAATTAACATTATTCTTAAGTAACTTTAAAAGCATGGTTTCTTTTCCCTGAGAACCCCCCACCAAATAAATGAGGGAAACTTTCAATAAATGTCCTTTACATATGACGCCTAAAGCAAATCGATAGGACGACTTTCGAAAACCCTTTACTGAAAAGAATCACGTCGCATGATGATTTCAGCCGAAACCTTGGAACTTTTACTAAATCCAAAATGCAAGATTGAACCTTCTGCCATTTTTCTGTTTTATAATAATCTTTACACGCGCGCACAAAAGGCACTAAGAACTTTTGACTGGTACTCGAAATATGTATTTCGGCGAAAACTCAATTTTGAAAGGTTTTGTACAATCGCAGAAGTTGGTACTTTGAATCGAAATAGTACCTTGAAACACCTTGAACTGAAATGGTACCTTAAAGTATAATGAAACCTACCTACCTTCTTTTCCAAAAATTAATGTTGTAAACCACTCATCTCAAATGAGTCCAATAAGTAGGATATTTAAAGAAAAACCATTGCAGCCATTTTGGAGAAAGCCTCAGTGAAGTCTGTTCTGTAAGGTGTACTTCTGTATCTGTACACTGTCGCCATTGTGGCGGCATCTCCTCCAAATGTTTCATCCTTTTCTTTTGCGATCAATACCATAATATCTCCTTAACAATAATGATTTTATTAGTTACAACAAGTAACTCTTACTATAATAGTTACATAAGAATTATGTTCAACCAAATAAAGAAACTACGTACATTTAAGTGCGGCCCAAATAATTATTCTTATAATATGGTTGTCTGATACTTTTCTGTCCGATTTTTTGAAATTTTATAATTTCAATTTTTTAAAAAAATAACTTTTTGTTGAAATTCTCAACTGCAACAACTGTTGCAACAAGCAAACGCGATATAAGATAAAAATATCATGAATATGGATAGGAGTGGTGGTACTCCATTAACTAACGGAATTAATTTTTGATTTCATTTTTTTTTATTTTAAAAAAACCGACGGAAAAGTTTCAAACAATCTCGAGTTCAACAACAAGGAGAGTCAAGGAATAATAATTCACCTTCTTCCAATGTGACTAGCAAAGCCAAAAGGTAGGACACTCATGGTCTAGACCAGGGATGAGGCCCGCCACACTTTCTTGTGTGGCCCATTAAGAGTTCCAGAAAAAATTATAGTAAATTTAAAAAAATATATAAAATTATAGTTATTTGTATTTTTAACCTAAATACACTCAACAGCAAAAAAAACCGGACACTCAGATTTGGTCTCATAATTTTGTTAAATACGCTAATCTTTTTAATTTATGGTAAGAATTGGTTTATTTATAAGTTATTTACAAAAAATCTGCCACAAATGACTAATTTTTATTAATTATTAACACAAAAATATAAAATAAAGTAAAAATAAGAAATTAACACATTTTTTTTAAAACTTTATTCTTCATTTTTATCAGGTTTTCTGACAAGGGATGTTCTTCTAATAGTGGGTATTTCTCCCTCTTCTACGGCGAAGGGCCCTAATCCTGTCAGGTTAGAAGAAATTAAATTTTGGACGTACTCCACCGGCAGAGCATCCCACTCTTCACGAAGAGCAATTTGGAGCTGATTTAAGTCACTAGGAGGAGGATGACGATGTCTAACACGCCTTCCTAAATTATCCCATAAATGTTCTATGGGATTCATATCAGGAGTTCGTGCAGGCCAGTCCAGAACTGTGATTCCCACTTGCTCCAAGTATTCGGTAACAATTCTGGTGGTATGTGGGCGAGCATTATCCTGCATCAAAATGAATTGGACACCAATAAATGGAGCCGACGGGATCACAGCTTCTAGGAGCAGTCAGAGCCCCCATTATCAATGAAAATCAGTTCAGTACGGGCGTGGAAATTGATTCCACCCCAAACCATAACTGATCTCCTTTCGAAAGGTCGTGACTCGCGAAGAGTACATTGAGCAAATCGCTCCCCTGATCGTCTCCAGACTCTGTCTCGATCGTCTGAGTGGTATAGACCAAAGCGAGACTCATCTGTGAATAAAACTGTTCCCCATTGCTCTACAGTCCAATAAAAATGTTGGTCCGCTAATAATTGCCTTTCTCTACGATGCCTTTCCAGGAGTTGGGGCCCTGCCGCGGGGCGCCTTGCTTCAAGTCCACGCTCCCTTAGTCTCCGCCGTACTGTGTCCGAGCTAACACGCGTATTTCGCGCCACTTGAAGCCTGTCCCGAACCTCAGGAGCAGTTAAATGGCGGTCTCTCAATACTGAGAGCGTGATAAATCGATCGTCAACTTCAGTTGTGGCCCTTGGTCGGCCACTGCCAGCCCTCCGCTCGTAACTGCCAGTCTCCCGGAAACGCCGGAATGCATCATTAATGGCGGACTTTGCTACTCCAAGGGTTTCTGCGATAGATCGGACGCTCCGGCCTTCTCTTGCCAAGGCATCAGCTCAGGCTACGTCTACACTCGAAAGAACCATTATTCTGGACCAAAATGAAAAAAATCACGTCTATTAATGACAGAAAGGCGCGGTTAATAAATTAAAGATCTTTAAAGGTGCGAAAACCTACTTACAGTTTAGAAGAGTTCCGTCAGGTAAAGCAGCTTCAAGACAAATAAGCCACATCTGAGTCTTATCTCATGCCCTACTAATCCTGACGGGATTAGTTCAATGGACTTAGACCCTTCCTTCACTGTAAAAACCAGATTACCCATAAAAACAAACACATTACTGATAATCAGCTTTTAATATAAAAAATATTAAGTGTCCGTTTTTTTTTGCTGTTGAGTGTATCTCCAAGATTTTGGTTTCAAAATTTTTTCTTCCCACCATTTAGTGTAGAGGTGGAAGCCGTTCCAGATGATTTACAATTGAAAGTAATGGATATTCAAAATGGCAGAGAGACCAAAGAAAACAAATTTCAAAATGTTGACCGGCTGAGTTGTCTCATCACTAAGGGATTTGTAAGAGTAAACAGTTTGGCTTACTTGGGCACTCAATAGCCACAATTGTTCGTTTGATCCAAAGCACAATAACCAGTTCCTAAAATGTGACAGCTAGACAGCTGTTTGATAGGTTCGTTTTAGGATATAAGAGAAAGAGGTGCCGACGCCCCTTCTAGTCAAGGCCTCACTATTTGTTGGTATAATTTACGTTTCTAAGTTTGGTAAAATTATTTTTCCCATTGAAGTTGGTCGCTATCTACGGTGATGTTAGAAAAGAAAGCGCAGCGATAACTATCGATCAGTTCACTCAGTTCTAACGATTTTTCATAAAAATGGTAAAATTTCCGCAAAGATAAATGGTCCATAAATTAATTTCACTAATTAAGTATTAATATTATATGAGTCCTTTTTGTTTTCGGTAGATTTCAGAATTGATGTTTTCCGAGAAAACTATGTTTGAAATTGTTTAATTATAATGGAGGGGGGGGGAATCTATTCATATTTTTCTGTAACTGAGGGGGGGGGAGAAATATTCCGGTCATATAGTCTTTTTTTTTATTTATTGTTTTATATTTCCCACCTTTTGTTTGTATAGCTTCCGGCCTATGGACTGTGATCATCTTTATTTTTTATGATCATAAAATTAACATAGTAACAATCAACACATAGTCTTTGGAGTTAACTTCAAGTTACCTTCTTCAAACATACTTGTAAAAATCGCCAAGTGCAGTTTAATTATCGTATTAAAAACAAATGTAATATGTAAAGGTTGTGGTAACAAGCCATGAAGATGATTTACCACCCATAAGTCGAAAGCTAGAAAACATAAATTAAACATATGGAATTGGCGATAATTACTCTACCCTTCTTGAATAAAAATGCACTTAATAAAAGTGTAATTGAATGCTTAATTATCATGTTCAATTGTTATAGTTAATGCTAAATTTTTATTATGTTCTTCTCTATTAATATTACATGTAATTTATTTACTAAAGGACCTTTTTTAAAGAAAGTAAAAATTATAATGGGAACGTCATTTAAGTAATGTCTAATATATCGTGCTCGAAAATTTAGAAATACAATTCTTCGAGCTATCAGCATGGTCAGCATGAGTCGCGTGGCAGCACTTCTTTGTCAGTTTGTAAGGTACAATCTAGCTGTTGTGTGCTGTAGAAATTTTGTCAGTTAGCAGACAGCCAGAGAAAGTGCCGGCGACTGCAGAATGTGCTTACACAATGTTGACAACAGTTTGGTAGCTCGTCAGGCGCCGGGGGCTGGTGGTGGTGGTTTGTTTTGCAGAAGTGTCTTTAAAGAAAAGATGTCAGCACAACAAGGCTATAGCATAATTGTGAAGATTATTTCGGTCTGAGTACCAGTTTATTTGTTCATTAGGGAGGCGCGCGCGGGGGGTATTTGTGGAGGGGGAAAGGCGGCGCCGCTGGTTTCTGGTGTCGCCGGCGCCCCCACTATGCCGCCTCTCAGGCGCCAGCTGCCAGCTCGGCGCCTCTCTCTCGGCGCACTCCACTCTCCTCCATCTTCTCTTCTCTTCTCGCGCTACTAATCACTAGTCACCCCCTCCTCACTAGTCACTCCTTATTGCTGCTGCACAATATTCTTCTTTTAGTTTTGATCTAAAAATAAAATAGTCTTCTTGTATGTTCCGCGCTCCAATCCTATCAACAAACCAACTAGCCCCACACCCATCAGCAAAGCCTCCAATATTTGCATTTTTTAGCTGTTAAAGTGTTACAATTAAATATTGGCTCGCTAAAGAAATGTTTACTGGTAAATCTCCTGAGGTTATCGCCCCGCTCAGTCGACCTTACCTTCCTTTACTAATTCACTCTCCCTTTATTCTTCCCCCCTACCTTAGGAGAGTTCAATTGCGATCATGCGAAATCTCATTTGAGTACACTATTAACGTACAATTTGAGAAGAACCCGAAGTCAGAAAAACTGGGTTTTAAAAAAATTATAGTCAAATAATCCCAGGGAGGTGAAGCATAATAGTTCGAGTTATACCAATATGTTAGAAGTTCTAGAATTTTAATAAGAGTTTTTCTGTCAGTTAAGATAAATTAAGAAATTAGAGATTGATTAATGTGATTTTCATAACTATGGAGAAGTGAAGTTTTGCTTCTCCGTTTGTATGTATGCATTACATATGTATTTGTCAAGTTTGCAGACCGAGGTTTTTCGAGTTTTTTAAAACCAGTGCAAAACCTCTATAAATAAGGAGGACCTTCTTTGTTTTTATTTTGCAATTTTTTGGCGTTTTCTCTTTTTAAATGCTTTGCTGCTTGGGTTCCGATCTCAATATAAGTTGGCAGGGGCAATTGTTCTTTAATAATTATTGTAAACCACTTGGACACCAATTCTGTGAGAGGTGTGTGAGTTTAAAAGTGTAAATGTTTGGTGAGTTAAAAGGATAATGACATTGGACTGGCTGAAGACACTGACTGGAGTGGTTCCCCTTGAGCGGACAGAAGACCGCCAGTGCTGCAGGCGCCTGACAGGCGGCCGCTCTCAAGGTGTTCCACAGTCAGACTCCCCGATTTGCGTAGCACTCTATTTTTAGTGTTGCTCTCCATCCTTGTCGCAAGGTCGTCACATTCCACTGTCTCTACCTCCCTCCTCCACCTCCATCTTGCTAACCACTCTCTATTAATTACCTTTCTTAATTACAAACACCTCTAGAATTGTGAGAGTCACACAGAATGATCTCCTCTTACCTGCCGCGCCATGATTTTCTTCAACAGTACATTTTATTTACATTCATTGCCAGCGATTACACTATTCTAATGGAAAAAGTTGTTGGAAGCTTCTGTTGCTTCTATTCTGATAGAGCAGGATCTTTTGTGAAATTTGGGTTGGCTTCGTATAATAGTTGTCGGAAATGGCATTTATGGTAATTAAAAAAACCCATTTTTTCAGATGGGCTTTACGTCCAACTACCTAATTAGGGATCGTGTACGGAGGCGATTAGCAAACATAATTCACTGTTAAATTCTCATATTATTCTTTAAATAAAGTCCTCGACCTAGACGAGGAATCGAACCCAGTACCTCAATATATCCTAGCATTGCGGGTGCCGCCTCTAGTCGCTCGGCTATCGTGGTCTTAGTAATTATCTAAACAATTTAAAATAATGATCGTCAATAAGTGCACGAAAGAGCTAACGAAGAAAAACCCCCAACCTGTACTATTTTTTTTTCTTTTTCTTTAATAGATAAGATTCTCAAAGGTCTGGTTAGATCTACTAACCAGTTTGGCACATCCATATCTATTAAATAATCCTCTTTTACAAGAGTAATTTTTTGGAACTAGATTTCATAGATTTCGAGAAAAAAGTTGCTTAAAATGTGGAAAAACGTTTTTTTAAAAAAATCGTTTAAAAATAAAACTTGTTGCTTCAACCTCAATGCATTTAAGGTAGTTCACAATTCAGCTTGTTATTGCGTTTCTTATTCTCTGATACAGGAGAGCATCTGTGTTGTTGGATGCCCCAATTTCTTCCCAGAAGTAAGGTAATTCAGAGTGGCTTCTACGACGATGGAGATGACCTAATCCTAAAAAAAATTATTTTCTAAGGTCTGAATGTGGAAGGGGAACATCTTTATCAGGGTATGTTTAGACCCGGCTCGAAAGCAGAATGGGATAACTCTTATGTGTATTCATATAAATAATGACATCACTACAAAGAATGACGTACTGTAATAAGTGGCATGTTTAAATGAAAAGATCGACGCAATTGCAATACTAATCTCAACTAGTGAAAAAATACTAATATGCCAAGTACTTTCGCTGCCAAGTATTTAAGAAGATTGGTACTAAATGAAATGAAACAGTTACGAGCAGCCTTTGAGGCAGAGAAAGAGCAGTCTGTATTAGCGTGGGTGTAGTTAGGAGTTCATCGCTAGTGGAGAGTTTAAATACCTTGGAATAAGAACATGAGTTTTCTTCCAGCTCCATCACCATCACTAGATCTCCAGAATTTGTGCATAAATTCCAGTCAGACAAGAAACTTCTCATATTCATTCGTACATGAGCAAGAAGAAAGAGAATCCAAGTTGAGTGACTAGTCCTTGGCATCTGCTTTCTCTCAGTCTCTCAGTCTCTCTACAAGGCCACTAAATAGCCAAATCTCAGCAGCCTAACCAACTATTTTAGTCCCCAGCATTTTTAGCCTTCCTTTATGTTTTAAGAATTTTCTTCTTTTTTTTTTCTGGAACTCTAGATTTACTAGAGTTCATGATGTAACTGGGGTGCATTGCGCAAATCTTCTTGTTCTCTGGATCAGTGATTCTCAACCTTTTTTTACTCGTGGCCCTCCAAAAAAATATATTTGCACGCGTGGCTCCCTTCCCACTTGCATTTATTTTATAATTTTTTTATTATGTTTTATACAATATACCTACCTACATATAGAAAAAAAAATGTGCAGTATAAAAAATTATATCTTATTCTATAAAATTTCTCAAGGATCCAATTTTCTTATATCTGGCTCCATAGTTGTCAGTGACAGGCGAAGATCTCCCCTTTTTTCAATATCAAGTCGATTTCGTTCTTTTGATAATAAATAAACCACTCTACTAAATGCAAATTCTACTAGGTAAGAACTGGGAAATGCTCTAAAAAATAAATTAGCTTTTTCCCAAAGCAAGGGAAACTTACTAGCAATTTCATTACAAATCTCGAAATTTTGTTTATTAGATTTATATTTAGCTTGAGCTGTAATATCGCATTTTAGCTCAATAAGTGTTTCTTGTATATCTGTATCAACTTCAGCAGTATCTACTCCAAATACACCTACTTACCAGTTTGGCACATCCATATCTATTAAATAATCATTAAATCGGTATTGCACATCATTATGCAGTTGTTTCAAATGCTCAACATATACTATAATGTCATCATCTTTCAATTCTGCATTAAGGGTAGCTAATGATGAAAACTGTATCAGAACACGTCGTCCAACATTGCGTCAAAATAGTTTGAGTTTTCGAAGGAAAGATTCTTTCGAAGAAATAAGACTGCTGATTCTTCCTTGCAACTCCTTATTTAATGAATTTAATTTTTCGAATCTCCTATCTGAAAGATAAAATATATCACATTTAACAGCAATATTTTCTTGCCCAATCGATTTATCTCGTAAAAATGATACAATGCTATCTCAAAGTGTAACAAAACGGCGGAGGCAATTTTGTTATAACTGAAATTCACATAGATAATTTTAAGATCACAATTTACGAATGTATTTTTGGCGCGTTTTTAATGTGAGATACGATTTCTAAAAAAATGAATATACGAGGAAATATAAAGTGCGAGCAGATCAGCGCAAATGTGCGCATAATTGCACTCTTGCACTATTAGCTATAATTTTGTTTTGTGTGTGAGTAATGGCGCGCCATAATATATCCACAGATACAAATTGACGTGAAAATATTCATTTTTTTCTATTAAATTGCTACGTTTGTTTTTTATTCATTTTTTAAATATTTAAAATACTGTTAGTGAAAATTTTTCTGGCCCCCTACAGAAGTTTCCGTGGCCCCCTAATTTGACTTTTTTTTCTGTGGCCCCCTTAAAATACGTTGTGGCTCACTGGGGGCCATTGATAAACACTGGTCTAGATCATATGTCTACCTTCAACAGCATGGTCATATCTGGGATATTAACTTGGTTGAAGTTTACCACAAATCCTGTTAATTTTATTCTAGAACTTCAGGAGACTGAAGACGATTCAACAGGAGATTCCTGGCAGAAATTTCTTGCTGAAAGACATAATAACTTAGAAATTGATGGAATTTTTTTTTTCTTTTTTGCTGATTTAAACAGTTTGTGATGCCAATATACTTTGAGGGTTGGAAGTTCGTTTGGATTGATTATTAAAGGATATTGGGTCTGCATATTAGCTCTTAGCTCTTACTACAGGTACTGCTATTTAACTAATTAACAAAATCTCTAATTAAGACTAATCTCTTTAACTAATCAAGAGTATTTCATGCAGATGCTAAGGCGATAAGCTAAGGGTAGAATGTATTACGATTGATGGGAAAAGTTAAAGAAAGACGAAGAGATAATGCTGAGGTTGTCCTGATGTGAATTCTTTAATTTGTCTTATCTAGAAACATGGCGATAGTGTCCAGTCTTTGTTCCATTATACCTAATTAATAGTTAATTATATCATTAGTTTCTGAACATATGTTAACTTATAACACCTTTAATGTTAATTAATTACTTTTTTTTTCTGCTCCAATTAATGAGAACCTTTTCTGTTGTTTGCAGAATGCCCGCCACCTCCATATTCCAGATTCAGCAGTGAGAGGCTTAAACCTGAAGGTAAGTGTCTCCATGATTATTCACTCAATAAAAATTGCTTCCCTCCTACATGGGTAGCTCAGCAGCTAAGAACGCGAGCCAGACCTATGTTATGTGTTTACCATTGTTATCTGAAATTCGCCTCAAGATTTTTTTGGCGTTTTTTCCATGGAACTAAAACTTTTAGCAACCCCCCTCCCAACCCCTCATCAATATAGAAGTGCCACTTTAGTATAATTTACACTTTCAACGCGTGTGTAACAAAGAAGAAGAGATAGTATCACAAGCAGGCTACAAGTCCGAAGTTTTAGATTGTTTTTGATTTATCGGAAGTGCGCTTTTTTATTTCAACTGCTCTCTAAATGCACCCCATCTGTTGTGCTTTCTGCTGATGCCAGGTAAGTCACTATGGCTCCCCCCAGGTGAAGAAACCTTCAAGGATGATATTTTCTCAAGGAAGAGAGGGAAACCGCTAGTCAGAGATAATCACTCTTTGTACCCATACCCTCCGCTCCAAAGAGTCTCCTAAATTGAATGAAACTAGATTAATTCTAGATAGGGTATGTTTCTCTTTTTAGGGATTTCCCAGGCTCTGGAAGGAAGAGCGGAAAGCTGGCTGTAGGGGATTACCTTTCCTACCTCAACATGCTTTCTATTGAGATAAAGGAATCACGTTCTAGTCTGGAGGTAAACTTGGTGACATAAGAACACTCCTTGATGCTTGGCGACCCCTCCCCTAAGCCCTCTCTAGTTATTGAAATAAAGAATTCAATTTCTGAATCGAAAATGTGGGAAAGAAGTTGCGTTTTGTTATCGAGTTATTTTGGGCTAATATCTTGCTTTATCTGCGAAACTCGATAATTTACAAATTAGAGTTTTCTGGGATATTTAGTTACATTGAGAAAGCAACCTGTGCTCATTATTGACGCTGTAGCTTTACACTGACGCAACAATAATTAATTACATGTGCTGCTGAAGGAGCACTATTTGTGAAATAAGTGGTGCTGTTCTAATAGAGTATTCTTATGTGTAGATCGAGCACCCAGTGAGACCAGCCAGCTGGAACTTAGAGGATCGTTGAGCACCAGCGGCCAAGGTACTTGTTTGTTGGTTTTGTTTAGCTAGCTCTATTAAAACTCAGTCTAGTTTTGAAAGTATTTAAATTTGTAACTTCCTAACTAAAATGTCTACAAAATGGGTGAGAGTTGCCATTGGCGAAGCGGGTAAGCAATCTAAAAGCAATATCACTAAATAATACTAAATCTGTACAAAATATTATGCGATAGATAGTTCTAAAGTCTTCCTATTAGAAAGTAAAATCGAATATGGCGGCTCTCTTATGACGTTCCACGCATAGAAATCCGGGAGTATTGTGGACGTGAGGCTCACTCTCCCTAGGGCATTGTGCTGATTGCTGGGCAATACGTACATTATTTTTTCTAACAGTGTACTAATTTTTAATAGCGAGGAGTTGTCTACAGACTAAGTCGGATCTGGGACTATTTGAGCGTGTTCGGTTTGATGAAACGAAACAGATTCAAATCGCTATTATTGTTTTTTTCCATGATGCCGCCAAAATTAATGGAATTAAATTCAAATAATTTATTAAAATTAATGTAACTCAGTTGTCACACACACACACACACAAGATTTAATTAGTTTCCCTAATTTAGTTTTCATTATCAGAGGTTTGACGTTTAAAAGACATTTGCTTTTACGGTAGTAATACAATTAGTTTTGCAGTTGGAAGGATAAATTCTATTTAAATAAAGTTTTTACAAAATAAAAAATGTACCTATGTTTGGATGTATCAAAAGATCACAATTAAGTGGAGATAAATAAAACAAAGGACCAAAAATGTTTATTGAAGATTACTACTCGAATTAATAATTTGCTGTATTTATTTCATTGTGGTAGAACGCCCATGTGGTAGAAGGCGGTTATTTGTTTTGCCCATCATTATTGGTCTCCGGGTACTTTGAAGTTACGACTTTTTGCAAAATATGAAATCTAAATTTCTTTTCACACTCCTCAAGTTAATAAACTTGGCAACGGCGCAAACTGTTCAAATTTATTGACTCCTTAAAAAGTATTCTTGATATCGTTTTAAGAGTGTCGAAACTATTTAGTGCATTTTCCATATTTTTTTTTATAATTTGTGTACAAAGTGGTCTTACCCAGGGAAAGTTTGAGGCAGTAATCTTTTATTATCCAAATAGTTTTTCCGACCAAAGCTGGTCTGGTTTGTGATTGAGCTAATCTTTTATTAAACTAACTAATACTATTGTTAATAGTATTAAAACTAAGTAGCTAAACTTAATAGTGTTGCTTGTATTTTCAAACTAATACGTTAACAAAAAATATTACTAATTCTGAAACTAGCCCATTCTCAAGGATCCCAAGAAGTTAGAAAATAGAGAATAGTCGACCACTAGTCAGTACATTCATACTTTTAGAATTAATTTTGCTGAATGTTAACCACAGTCAAGAAAATACTTGTACATATAACTAAAATGGACGTAGTTTGCCTTTCCATGTCAGCTGTCTAGAGAATAAAGTGACCAGAATGAATAATAAAATAGAGGAATATCCAAAAGAACTCAGGATTTACTGATTGTGGTCCAATAAACGGAGGTTGTAAATTCAAAAAAATTATTCTAATAGTTGTCTTTAGGAACTCTGTAATTTCGGCTCCCACTCATCCCAACTGGGACTTCCTCTAATTAGCCTTAATTCCGAGTGAGTCTGCCCCTCCGTCACGCGGCCTTTAAAAAAAAAATTGCCGTTTGAATCACTGCAAAAGCGAGGTAGTGAGACACCCACGGAGTTGCTTTGAAGAAAGACAAAAACATTGTAACGGGGATGCAGCCAGAGGTGACCTTGAGCGGTGCGCGTAACTGTGCGATAGTAATTAGAAGTTAGGTGCTGCAGGTTTCGCGAATCTAACAGTTAACATATGTCCGCTCTCTTTACGCTGACATGCTGACTACGCTCATGAGAGTTTCTGTTTTTCATATTATCACGTTTTACTTACCTTTGGAATATTGTGACGCATAAATATGTAAGAAGTAATGTGATAAAAGAAAACTGATTGATTATCTACAGAGGATGTCCATTGAGCAACCTCTAGATATTTGCAAGGAATGAGGTTCGGTTGTTTGCAGATGATATGTAATATACGGAGTTTGCTGGTGAATTAGCAAAGAAGTTGACGAGAGGTGTTTGGAGAATAAAAATAATTGCAAAGCAATAAAATATAGAGCGAAGATTTGTTGTGCGAGCAGAGGTTAGGTACAAATACTTGCTGTGCTAGTCTTACTAAGCGTTTTGTTGCCTCCGATCGGGCATCCTCCATCGTCAAGATAGATCCATAACAAAATGTTGACTTTACATAACTGAGGCTACTACATATTATAGTTACTCTCAAGTGCAAGGTTTACTAAATCACTTTAAGATCAGTTATCAATAAAACATTCTTAAATGAGTGTGTAGTGAGAATAAAAAGGATTTACAAGCTCCTAACTGCAAGTGTTCTAGGTCCCGTGAACGGTGAAGCATTTTTTGGCAATTTTGAAAATATTGCTTGCCAAATCCAAAACGTAACATTGCATAATTATTTCAATCACATCTTTGAATGTACAATGAATTAATAGTTTTTAGGTAAAGAGTAAACAAGCTGAAATATAAACTGCTGCAGCATTCAGATATTATCTCTCAAACACTCAGACTCAGATGGCATAACACGAAAACAATAGGATTTATTTTTTTAAAAAAACATCTTTGTGGACATTCTCATAAATGGTCGTGATTTGATTGATCCTCTCAAATATTATATTTTCCAATACTCAGTGCTCAGAATACTAAGTACTCAGTACTTAGTACTCTGCCTCCTAACCAACCGATCTACTGGCCAATGTCTCAGAGGAATCTTCCTTATCTCTTCCACTTCTTTGTCTGTTAAAAAATCAAACATCCATACAGAAATACAAACAATGAACGATTTCTCATCTGACCATAGACCTAGATCCTAGAAGTGTACCCTAAGCCATACCTAGGACACACCCTATTCTAAAAAAAAGAAATAGGACTTCACTCAGGGATAAGTCTGATGAGAAGTTGAGAGAAAGGAAATTTCTTTAATGCTCCCTCTTTCTCATGCATTCTTTGTTGGGTTCTCTAAATTCATGTTAATTCGATTCTTTTTTCTGTTGAGAAAATTCATTAAATTGATTGAATGAATCTAGACCTAACCTAACCTAACACACTAGCCAATAGAAAACTATCAGTGTTACCCTCTTTTTTTCTTTTTTTTTTTAGAAAACATTCTATATCTCCACAGCTGCTGCTGTCTACCTGTGCTTACAGCAGCTTTTTTTGTTACATTTCTGCATCTTAGCTAGCAAGTTACTGTTCTTCCTCACAATATATTGGTCTCGAGTGTCAGCTGCATAAGTGAATCCTTGGGCTGATTACTGTCCCAGCCGGACTGTATATTGCGCTTGGTTTCAATCTTCAGTCTTACACTACCTTTCACATATTATCCTCTCACTTGACTTCCATCCAATCAATATGTTATCGCCAGTGTAACAACACTCTTCCACAACTACTTTACTATCCATGAGCCCCTTTAATTGAAGGATTCCGAATCTCTCGTTTTAGCATGGTTTAATAAAGAGCACCTCGAAGCACTTCTTTGGCTTAATGAACAGATCTAGTAGCGTTTAGATAAAAACACCTGTTGCATTCAGACCTCACACTATTCTTTCTTATTTCTGATCTCTCTAATTCTTCTTCTTCTGGATTCTTCTGCCCACTTGGCATCCATTGAATTGGTAGGTTGGTAGGAGAAAGTTTTTAATCGAAACGAAAATAATTGTAGTGAAGAGTGCCTTCTCTTCCTTCCACGTTATACTTATTTTGTGTTTGTTAATAATTGTGGTTTGAAGTAAGGTCGGCGGCAGCAGCAGTCTGTGAGGGCGGTCTATTGAGGGTGCGATGACAAAGCGAAGATGACGGAGAGCGCCGTCTGCAGGGCGCCAGGCCTATCGACTGCCCCCTCCTCTACTCAACTTGATTTACCTGCAGTTCATTCTCTTCTACACGGCACTATTCTATTCTACAAATATTCTAGTTTTCTTGTTTATGTTCCCTTTTGTCGCAAATATTTATCAATAATTATTTCTGGCATAATTTATGATATGGTAAAATTTACTTAATTTTCTTTTATGCTTCCAAGTAAATTGGTTTGTTCAAATTGTAAATGAATAATGAACACAAAATTAGTGCCGATATCAAGGTAAACAAAATCTTGCATTCATTGGTAAATTGACGTTGAACTTATACACTCATTGGGAACGTCCCACTTTTAAAATAAGATCGATAAGACACAATCGATAGTGGGCGAAGGGTTCACCTGTCAGAGCTCCTCGGTTCTGTTCAGTTTCCTTATTAAGCTCTTCTTTAATATGCGGAAATACGATTTATCGATTCACCTTGCTCATTCTTGATGATCACTTCAACAATCTTCTAGAAAGATGTCATCAAACCACTGATTTTGCTTGATTCAGTCGGCTCTCACAAAACTGAGGAAGATCTAAAAACTTAGATCCAAAACATAGATTCTAAGAAGTTCACTTAACGCGAATATTGTATTTTTAGTTGAAAAATCTTTTCAAAATCGAAACTTTCAATAAGTTGAGATAATTAAGTTGAGATTCTATTAATAGAAATATCATATCATTTTATAGTAAATAGAAATCTCATAATAATATTTTTTTGGCAAAAAGCGGTCCCGATGCCTCCATTAGGTTAAGTTTTCCTTAAATTATTTTAAAGTGATCGCAGGCCAATTTTTCTTGAGGCAGATTTTGCCTGTCTCTGTTATGTTTGTTAGGTCATCAAACTACAGATTATTCACGCCGCCGCATAACGACTTAAGTAACATGAAAGATTTAAGTTTGTGTCTCTGTATTTTATTCAGACCACAGACTCTTTTTCTTTGTCGTCAGGGAGAGATCATATTAACGAAAACAATTTCTATACAACGCACTTATCCCATGCTCGTGGCTGTTCTAGTTTCTATAGAAAAATGGTTTAAATTTGAGCTTGATGCCATATTACTGTAAGAGCTATAACGAATTGAAAAAAGCTCTCCCTGCGTTCTAGTTCTTTTTAGAAGCTAAAGAAGAAAACAGCAGATTAGACCTTCCAATAAAGAATTCCAATAAAGAAATCACAGGCGTACTAACCCTCATAAACTCCACGAATGTAACACGGCTGAGCAAACCCTATATAACCTCTTTAGAAAATAAAGCATACCAAACCCTCAGTACCGAATTAAGTAGCAGGGCATACAAATCTTCCAAATTTCGTAAAAGGAAACTCAGATGACAGGACCCTATTGGAGCCCATAAAGTTGAGATATGGCATTTCCAACCAATCTGAATTTAATTAAATAAATTTAAGTAAATTGTTTATAAATGTGCACTTTAAGTGTGTAATTGGAATACCAATTTCAAAACTGATGAGATCTTTGCTAGGTAGGGGGGGGGGATGGGCGCTGGAGATTGGATCAAGAAGAACTTTCAAGTTTTACAATTCTCAGCATATATCAGTCAACTTTGTACAAATTTTGTTGCTGCTGGCATTGACTAGTTCCGGTAAGATTGCTTGCAGATAGATATTGAGATATCAAACCTGCTTTGTACGCAAAGTTTGTAAAAGTCAGAATCGGTAAGCTGAACGTTTTGGCTATAAATAGTGAAGTTTTCATTCTGGTACAACAGTACATGTTGGCCTAGAAGGTGAAGAGGTGTCACAGGAAAGGGCTTAACTATCCTCTTTACGACTGATAACTTTTCTATGACAAGAGGGAAGAATCTCTTTAAGAAAAACTGCAAATGGAGATGGGAGCCAGCAGTCCTCGAGTACAGCCCAGAACCAGACAGAACTATAGACCGGCAAGGAAAACGAAGTGATGCTTTCATCAGCCTTCGATTCACATAGCCTTGATCTCGTTTAGAATGAGCATTAATATATTTTCCTATGATTTTGTAGAATTGTGCAATTTTCTTTCTGCTTTTGGTTTTCCTAATTGTATGAAGAATTGACCCGTTGTGTTAGAGGTTCCGTCCCTTTGAAAGCAACTTAGTACAATCTCCTTTTCCTCTTCTTCGTTGACATCACCTTAGCCTTTCTTGAAGCTATCAAGCAACATGCCACATCTTACAATATGCAGACAGCAATTATTAGACAAACTCAGATGATCGTATGAAAACCTTAATGAGGGTTGATTGTTAAATTAACTTAACGAATGTCTTAGAAGCTCTAAGTGCAATATGTGAATTATATTGTCTGAATGATTGTTTAAAGCTCCTATTTATGCGGTTTGTAGAAACTGACTCGTCAGACGCTTCAGACATGGACTTGCAAGTAGAAGAAAATTTTGGTAAATCGATGGATCAGTTAGGGCAGCGGAATTCGGATGCCACCGAGGGACATGGACAGAATATTGAAGCTGATCAACGCTCGAATACAGCGCTGCCTGGTGAGCACGAATGCAATCGATCCGCTTGTGAACCTGCGAGCGGCCGACAAAGAACACTGTTGTCCAAACCCGATCTTGTTTATTCCAAATTTGATGAAATTAATGTTTTCACAACGATACAACAATCAGGTGAGGAGAATCCATCATTTCCTGTTATTTAATAACAAAAACTGCATGTCTAGCATCCACATCAACATTCATTCTTATTTCCCACTAATGAAAGAATCGCTGGATAAGTCTTTAAATTGTATTGCGTTTTCCATTAACTTATTTTGCTACTTGCTCATCTAAGTACCATCATTTATTGGAAACTTTTCCTAAATTGCATTTTTTTTGCCCCCGGAGACTCTCAGGGAATTTCCTGTAGAGTGTCACTTCAGACACTCTACAACATCCCGTACCCTTGCCTTTAGTATCATTAAATGATGTTAATACGTCATGCTTAAATCCCGGGGTGAACCGGAATTGGGGCTGTAAAGAATGAAATTTTAAAATGGTTGGAGTTACTGGAAAACTGTTGTATCAATTTTATTTAAGCTTGAAATGACAGCCACACACACATACTGTTCTGTGTATATTTATATTCAATAAAATATTTTTCAAAAATATTAAAACCAACCTTTTGAAAATATTTGAAAATTTAATCTTTTAAAATATTTTTCCAGTAAAGGCAATTGTAGAATGGATTTGAGAATCTGGAGGGAGAATGTGTAAAGTTAAGGTCAAATCTATCAAATCTGGGTTGTTGCAAAAAAATTACAGTTACAGAGGAGGATACGCTCTATAATTTAAAGAAAATTTAGTAATTTTATCTTTTATAGAAAAAGAGAAAAAAATGGTCAAAGTTGGGTGTTTTTCAACGTTACGCTTTTTCGTGCAGTTTTTGACGATCAACCCTTATACAACAGTCCTACCGGACAGTTTTAATAATTAGGGGCTTGGCAATTAACCATCATGATCCTCCGATTCTGTGGATACACAATGTTGTCTTTTATATTGTTGTAGGAGAAAATGGTCTGAGTGTAACAATATTTGTTGCTCTGAGTAAACTGAGCATTAACCTGAGTAAATTTTCCAAGAGAATCAATTCAAATAAAATATTTAGATCTACGCATATGAAATGTTCAAGTATATATGAAGTTTAGAGGCAATTGTAGGAGCCTTTTTGTTTTTTTTTTTTAAAAAAAAAAAAATCCGTTATTTATAAATTAATTTTAGAAAAGTAAAATAGTTTTTATCTATTAGAAACTATGTAGTGATTTCAATGGAACGATGGAGGTGACTTCTAATGAAGAATATTAAAAATGCATTTCGTTACAGTGGTTATCAGCACATTCTCAGAAGACCGGATGATAGCAATCTTCTGGTGGTATATCGTCCGGTTCGCTGAAACTGGCGAGCAGCTGTTTGAGGTGAATCAACGTATTCTACGCTTGAATCGGGAGAACGAGCTTCAAATTTCTTCTTTTTTTTTAGTTTAACAAATTCATACTACGAGAAACCGAGCGTTTTATTATCGGAAGATGGTACCAATAGATAGAACTGGCTACTAAGCCAGCATGACCGTTCAGCATGGTATATCCAACCTGGTCTTAAGTACCCGACTTATTCCGATGAGTATTGAGTCCGTCTCAACTGAAAATCAGAAGTGACATACCAAATCAGTGGCATTGATACACGATCTCATATCAGCCGTGTTAACTCGTCAAGCAAACTCAAAAAAACGTCTGATTAAAACTGATTGGAAAACTGAATTTTCGTGAATCAGACTCTTTATTTTTAGTATTGGCGGTTCCAGAAAAAAACTGATTACGAAAATGAAGGTTTTGGTTTTTTTAGTTATGATATAGCTCTACATTAAACTTCACAAACTTTTTTATAATACCCTGAAGAAGGTAGTAAAAATTATCGAAACGTTGGTATAAAGCAAAAAAGTTGTATTTATTGATGACCGCACTTCGATATTACCCAAAAATCATTTATAACGAAAAGTTTAAGTCCTCGACAGGTTCCTTTTATTTTATTTTTTAAATTATTAATTTACATACGGATCAAAAAGATAGCTGCCTCAACCTTCACTCGTGACGATGTTCTTGTAACTGCCATATCAGATAGCCTTTTAAACAAAAGTTTATATTTTCGAAGGAACTGGAGATGGTAAATAATAATATGGATGCTCTGTAGTATTGTGGAAAGATGAAAGATCAAGTCGGAAACCAAATTGGTGAAAACCGAATATTTGGCCCGATGATTCCTGTGATAGTAATTTTTAGGATGATAAATTAAAGCGGATGGATTTCTTTTTCTCCTAATTGGAGATTAGAATATGGAGCCAAGTTTGACTGTTGGAAAGAGGAAGAGATGGCAAAGCTGAATGATAGATGAATAGCAGCAGATTAAAGATATGTGAGGTGAACAGGCCATCTAGTGCGATTGATAGTAACTCGCCATATTTACAGATGGCTATCTGAAGTGGCTATCTAGAGTGGCTCCACGTGATCGGTGTTTGATAGGCGAGGTGGTGAATGGTTGTGCAGACGGCCGCAAGATGGCAGTGGCGAGGCGTCACCACAGATGTTTCCTCAATCACCACCAGTTTGACTACTTCCCTCCCTCCATCTGACCTGCCACCTATCTCTTAGCTTGCAGCTTGCAGCTAGCTTATATTAGTTATTATTCTCTACGCAGTTGCGTAACTAACTGGGGCAGAGGTTGTGAACGAAGCTCCGGACACCTGACTTAAGGGCGCCGCCAAGATAAATGTTGCTTACTTAAAGCTTGGCCCATTTTAATATTCTAATATGTTATAATTATAGTTTGTTGGTTAAATGACACTATTATCTATTCTCTACTCACAAACATGTATCTCCAATTAACTTACAAAAGTGGTCAACAATAACCTCAACAACAATCAATTGACCTAATTTCTATAAAATCACGTTTATTTGAATGTCCTTTTTAATTCATACACTAAATCACGAACAAGTGGACCCCGAATTATTTAATAACTACATTAAATTAGCATTTATTGCCAAAGAAATTTTTAAAGATTCTGTTTAATAATCATTGTTTTGCTGAATCAAACTAATTTCTTTCGTTTCCTTGGTTAATGAAAGTGTATTGGTACAGATTAATGATTTCTAGTTTCACCTGATTTTGCGGTGCTCTGAGTACGAAAAGTATCTTTTAAAAATTTGTCAGCCTGGAAGAATGTGAGCACCATGATTAAGCAGCTTGCATATTTGATATTTATTTTAGATGCTACTACGTATTAAGGTCCTGTTTCATTTACCTTTAATCCGAAATGATGGCATATCTATGTGAAACATTGCTCTGAAACTTTGATTTTAAGGAGAGGTTCGTGGGATTCGATTGTTGCGAGGCTGCTTTCTTACCGGCGGGGGATTGTACTACAGCCGCACAACATTAACTTGAACGAAGAGAACTTGTCATTTATAAACGTAATTATTAGTTCTCTACTCCGTGTTTTCTTTGGGTAGCCACAGAGATTGTCCCCTAGAGGGAGCGCAATTTGAAAATTGACAGAGTAGAACAATAGTTGCTATGAGGAGCCGCCGGAGAGTGAAGATGAGAGAGTGATTGTTGAAATTATTGAGCAGGGTAAAGCGGGAATTTGGTGCTGCTGCCGAGCAGCCGCTTCACTGTTATTAGGGAGCTGAAGAGGCGGACAGACGGGCCAGTACAGCCTGACGTCAGAGCGAGCGGGCCGTGGCGCCTGTCTGCCCTGAGTGCGGCTATTTTTACTCCACACACACAGAGTAAGTCTGCTGCGCATGCGTGCCAACCTCACATCTCCACTCCAACCTAGGCTCACATATGCTACCCCAAAATTGCACTCTCCTATTTTACAAATTTTTTGAATTGCGTTTCAGTCCGGCTAAGCGTAACTAATTTCCACTGTAAGCGCAACTTTATTGAATAGAGCTTTCTGTATTTTGCAATAATGGTTCCGTCACATTTGCTCTTCTCAATGGCTCAATCTTCTTTAGCCCCTCCCTACGATCTCATCCTGTGTAATGTATAGGCTTTAGGTGGCCAAATTAGGCCTTTTTTGACAAATTCAATTGTTATTAACGTAGACATGTTTTCGCCTTCAAATCTATAAACATGGAATATACTATCCTCAGCAATTAGAAAGCTAAAACATTTTTCTTTTAATTCATAGCTAAATATACACATGAAGACTGCACTTTCCTTAAAATATGTTGAGGATAGTAGACGTGGGAGAGAGGTGGAACGGATTAAGGACGTACTTCCTACAAAAGTGCCAACATTTTCCAAGATAAATATAAAGGCTTTCCAGGATAAGGCATTACCTCCATAAATACCAGTCGAACTGATTACTTTTAGTTTTTAATTACTGTATTTTTGTTTCCTTTGTTATTGGCCTCTTGAGCTAGCAAATCATCCATAATTACTGTACTTGATCAATAAAATCAGGTTTATCTAATTTCTGATCAAGTCAGCTGGGCAGAACATATTGGGTCTGATGGGAAAATTTCCTTTTTTTTTTAATGAACAATTTAACAAAATGTTGCTCCGTGCCCTAAGACTTGGAGCACGAATATAAGTTATGTAATTTAGTTGTGTAGACATTATATTCTAGATCTAGATGAAAACGTTGTACTTTCTTTTCTCCATCTCTCCGTAAAAGAAAGTAGTGGCCTCGTGGTTGATTTTGAGTTTTTAACAGAATTAAAATTTTGCGGTCATCAGGCCGCAGAAAAAGAGGGAAAGAGGAAATGGTCCACGGAGTTAGTCCATGTTTCCGTATTCTGATCTGTGACGGTGGTCAGCACAGCTCAAAATAAAAAGAGGGAAAGAGGAAATGGTCCACGGAGTTGGTCCATGTTTCCGTATTCTGATCTGTGACGGTGGTCAGCACAGCTCAAAATAAAAAGAGGGAAAGAGGAAATGGTCCACGGAGTTGATCCATGTTTCCGTATTCTGATCTGTGACGGTGGTCAGCACAGCTCAAATTAAAAAAAACAACTTCAAAATTGCAATTTGATTCAGATGCCTCCAGAGTTTTGGTAATGCACTTTGCTAAATATGTACCTAGATTTTTATTTGTCTGCCACTTTCTCTAATACTTTTCAACACACTTCACTCATAGAGTTCTGGAATTTATTTTTGAGTCATTATAGAAGGAAGTCAGAAAATTAACTAACAAATTGCTCTCAGAATTTGAGATTATTAGTAAATGTTAAATCTGATCTATGGTGCAGGTTCAGTTAAATTTTGCATGAGGTCACAGCTTCTCAGAACGCCCCTTTATCTCAGTAATAACTAAAAACAAAATTTAACTGAAAGAAAAGTGTGGCCCTACCCCCTTCCCTCTTACCACAAAAATTTTTATGTCCAAAATTTATAAACTATGCAAATTTGGAATATCCATCATTTACGGTGGTCATCTTGCCATTACAGTGAAATGGCTGTCTAGAGGAAAGCCTTTTCTCTTTTCTTCTCTCCGGAATTACCCAATTTTTTATTTTTTTCTTGAAAAACGATTTGAAGAAAAGTTATAGATTTCCGTAAATAATGTAGACATGATGTTTCAAGTGTGTGTTCGTATCCATTAGGTTTTCGCAGGTAATGCACATTTTGGGACTGGAAAAATTGATTTTTAGAAAATAAACTGTTTGCTCCTGAAGAAGCATGTAGCTTAAAAACAAAAAATCACTTTTATTTACCTCCTCGAAGCCGAGAATAACTCAGCGATGAAAATCCATAGCTCGAAGTACCACTTTATTGATTCGGTTTTCATTCTTTTTTGCGGTTTGTTCGAAAATCGGTTTCTACCATTTTCAATTTTACGCCTTATTTTATAAATTTGTTTGTACAGCCTTTACTTTTAAATTCTTCCTTGGAAAGTATAATTAGGTGTATGTGAGAATGGGAACAATGTATAACCTTATTTATTGTTGCCGCTAATTATCCAAAGGGTTTTCCCATTTTTTCACGTTTTTCTCCAAAACTATCCGCTGAATTTTTAAATTTCTTAAATATCACACTATAATTTTTCTCGTGTAGATTGATCTTTGGAGCGTTCCAAGAAGGGGAACTTATTTATTCTCTCTCAGGAAATTGAGTAAGCTGAAAATGGGACTTAAAAGTACATGAAGTACTAGAAATTCCAAGTTAAAAAAAAAAAAGATAATTTGCCGAGGCCTGCCCAGTCGGGTTGTGGTGAGTGAAAACGATGACGGTACTGGAGTCACTGGAAGCTCGATTGGCCCCATTAGTGAAGTGACGTACCTGTGAGGTAAGAGTCTGCTACTCTGCTGCTCTTACTCTACCACAGAAGGACCGCTCTGATTGGCTGCAACAAAAAGAATGACCGGAAAAGTGAAAAACAAAATTGCCTCCTTATTAAAGGATCTCTTTAAATTTTCTGAAACGAATTTTCACGGGATGTGCCCGTTTTAAAGTCTTCTGATTCGAAAAAAATAGTTTCTTAGGGTCGGCGGGATGGGGATCACCAATGTTGATGATGATTTTGATTTCTAAGTCGGTGGACGGAGCATAACGGTCGAAGATGTGAGGAGGAAATGCCATTTTATCTGAGTTATCAAGCCGAAGGGCATGTTGCTCATGTGGGCAAGCGCCTTCTTCCAAAGCCTGCTCTTCCACGCCCATCTTGACCACATATTCTCTCCTTCGAGTTCCAAACTTTATTTCTTTTCTTTCTGTTTATTATTAAGATGCTTTAATAATTTACCAACTCTATTGTATAAGAAATTTCTTAAATTAATAAAAAATAAATAATAACAATTATTATTATTATTATAAAGGAAGGGATTAACTATGCGGTTAGCGTATTGGAGATCCGGGGAAATCCAGCTGCTGGCCCTTAGATTTTCTCTTCCTAGGAGCTTCTTACTGCTCACTGCCCGCTGATGGACAGATGTTGACGCGCCTTAAATAATTAAAAAAAAAAAAATTAAATAGTACTATATGAGAATCAAAAAATAATGTTAATAAACTAGGTGTATGCCAAGAAAGCTTTAGCATTAATTAAAGCCAAATGTGATCTAAAAGTTCATTGAACAACAAAACTAACTAGACTGCGTTATCTTACGTGTATGTAACATAACTCCCTTCCGTATTTGTTCTGTTTTCAAATAATATTGATTTTTTGTTTGAACTTTTTGCATCGGTTTTGCCGTCTGTGTTAGGTTAGGTTAATAATTTGAACCTTGGAAGTCCTTTAATTTCATAGTATAATTAAAAGAACATTTTTAATATTGGGTGGGGGGGCTCCAATTTTTACAATGTACAGTTTATTCCGGATAGTGCATATTTTGTTTTTTTAGAAGAGTTTTCTTTCTGACTCAGTGCATGCTGCAATGTCTCCGTGTAATACGGAAATCGTATAGGAAGTTGAGCACATGAATCGGGATAGGGGTATTTGTTGTTTGCCTGCGTCAGTTATACAGATTATAATGACTGACGAAGGCCTAATGACACAGGTAGAGCCATCAATTGAGAATGCGGCGGTGAGTGGTCTGTACTTGGTCTAAATGTTTGGAAATGCCGGCGACTTTAAGACGGTGCTTCTTGCTGTGTGGTGGTGGGGGAAGCGATACAGTCGGTCTGAGAGGCACCGTCTTGGCGTCGACTGTACGGGCAGTATGCTAGGCTAGCGTTCGAGCCCTCAGAAAACAGCGTCATTCATTCAACAAAATTTTGTTGTTTTTGGTGATCAGTGATCACTCTACTGAGACAATAAGATAACTAAGACTTACATTAGGGCAGAAGTTCTGCGATTATCATCATTGTCACCAAGAGTAAACAGATTTACAATAAGCTGCAAAACATCGACTTTTTTTTACAATTCTTAAGGTTAACACATTTTCAGTTAAAATGTTTGTATCTACACATATTTTACGATGCACAGAAATAACCTTCAGAGGACGACTCCTAAAAATAATTCAAAATAGTTACAAAAAATAAATAGTTCAAATTAAAGTTATGGAGGAACTGTTTTATAAAATATACTTGCAAAGTTCCATCTCGACAAGTTTTCGAAATTCTAGTTTTTGATAATTATTATCTTTACTGTCGTTTAAACATATTGAGTGTCCAATTTAATAAAAATTATCGTAAAACTGGATATGAAGGTACCAATTTCATGAAAAAGGAAGTAGTTATATTCCGTGGTAAATACTTTAGAAGGTGGAGAATAAAACTACGAATTGAACAATGTTAGCCAAGTTTCCACTTGTAGATGCAAAAGACTTGATCTATCACGATATTTTAGCTATGGTTGGATGCTGGATGCATATAAGGATGCATGTAGCTCAAAAATAAAATTCAAGGAAATTTTAAATTTGCTTTCTGGCTAGAGAGGAAGGATAATCAGGTTTCGATCCTAATAGATATACCTTAAGTTCCAATTTACTCAATGGGTTTTCTTGGTTTTGAGATTCTCTCAAAAGCGACACTTACGACTTTTTTTTATAAATTTTATAGAGCAAAAGAGTTTTTTTACTTTTATTTTAAATATTCTCCAGGGACGTTCGATTAAGAGCACTTCTCGACGAGGGTGTTTTGGTCTAATGTAAGGTTATCACCTATTAGATATTATTAATGTGATCTGTAACCAAAAGTACTACTTTATTTAAAGAATTTTGCAGTTTTTAAAAGTTTCATCAAATTAAAAATTTATGGTAAAGAGCTTTTAGTAGAAAATCTCAATTTCATAGCCCCTGCTATGTTATTGTTTTTTCGTGTCCTTTTTTCATTGTTTGTTCAGTGACGGATATCTCAGAGGCAGCGCCAACTTATCTTACGTCCGATGTTGGTGGGGAGATTAATTTTATAAGAGCTTATTTTTCACTTTTGTTTAAGTTCGTAAGCCGTGTACGTTAGGTGCTCAAGTCTGGGTCAGAATTTTGGAAAAACATATATTGCTGTTTTTATGTTTGGAGTACTTTATGAGTCCAACGGGCTTTGGATTGTATCGTCTTCGGTCAAATAATAGTGTGATGTGAATGTGTAGAGGAACAGCTGGACGCTGGCGATCAGTGGTGCAGACTAGCCTATTGGGAGCTGGCTACCAGGGTGGGACGTCAGTATCCGGTCCAGAGTCCTGCCATAAACGTGTTCTGGAGTACACCTCACGGAGATGGGCTGTGTCTAGCTACGTTGGCCATGCATTCCTTCTCTCCGCCCAACATTGTCCGCAGAACTAGAGAGAAAATTGGCGAAGGTAATCTAAATTATTTTACTTGCAACCATCAATAGTGCTTATTTAAGTTACATTAGATTGGATTGAAGAAAATATTTATTTGTACAAGTGTTCCCGTAAGAATCACGTTCTTAAATTTTTTATTATTTTTACAGGTATAACATTGAGTCGAGAAGATGATGGTGTTTGGGCGTACAACCGTTCCGACTGCCCAATGTTCGTAAATTCTCCAGCTTTGGACGACGAAGATGGCCGCTTTATGCTGGTCTATCGAGTTCCGCCTGGACATTGTCTGAACATATTCTCGGAAGCGGCAAGAGCACATCTACCAGTAGGGTCTATGTCTCGACCTCATGTCGGCCCAATCGATCCTAATTCTGTGAGGATATCTTTCGCCAAAGGATGGGGTCCCAAGTATTCTCGCCAGGAGGTTACTTCCTGCCCAACGTGGTTGGAAGTATTGTTAGCACCGTGTAGGTGACTCTTACCAAAAGTAATTGTATATATTCTATCGTCATCAAACAATTGTCGCAGTTATCATCGTATACATTCTCTGAAAGTTCTTGAACTAACGTTAACTTCTACTGTAATTTTAGCTACATGTATCTTTAAGCAAGTATTCCATCAACTGAACACAATAGGTTGACATGTTTTTGCGAGTTTGCCTCCTCTGTGTGTGTATGTGTGTGTGTGAGTGTGTGTGTGTGTACGTATATGAGCGTTTGTGTTTTGGGAATATAACTAAGTACCTAGAAAATGTTATTTTTTAAGCGGTTTATCAAGTGGTATGATTCTTAAACTGTAGGGACAGTCGGCCGCGTCTGCGCAACCAGAATATTACCATTCTCAGATTGGTAAGTTGCCGGCGAAACTCTGCCAGGCCTCACAAAAAAGTGTAACTTTATTTTCTTCTAAAACTCAAAAGTTGGAAAGTTTTATCGACTGATTTTAAAATTTTATTTACTGAAAGTTTTTATTTACTGATGAAAGGTTAAAAAGATAATATTAGCCCAGAAAGAGTAAACTTTAGATTGAGCTAAGAGCGGGCGAGTTTCCAAGTGCTTAAGAAAATTGCTCAAAAATTAGTTTAAAAACTTTGAAATGAGTCAATAATTCGTAAATCTCTTAATTGTCATCTCCCTCCATTAGTTGCTTTAACTTTGCTATTTTCTCATTGATGTACGAATGGCCGGAGGGTTTTCACCCAGTACAGCTTCGGCTATTTGTTCATCTAGCTTTCTAGGCTCCGTTACTGCTTCATTTGGGAGTGTCATAAATGACTGTAGGTTCTTTGATGATACGAAGGAATTACTTTCGCACAAAAAGATGCCGACTCCTTGTGCATTAGTCCTGAATGCTTTCTTAAAAATTTTACCTCCGATTGGCGCCGGCTTCCGCCATTTTTTTTGCCTTGGAGTCGTCCTTGAACCATGTTGAAGCAAATTTTGTTACATCTATTTTATTTCACAACGAAGAGAATATTATTTTGCCGAAATTATTTTATCACCGTATTCGGAGAAGCGATTTCTCATATAGAATGGTTGTTCTCAGCTCTAAATGAAGTGAATAGTTTTTGAAAGGGGAAGTAACGCATTCACTTCTCAAACTGAAACCCTCCAAACAAATTGTGTATATACTATTTCACTATCTCTACAAATACTATCTCTAGGTGAATGTCCATCTCTTTAAAATCATCACATAGTTATAGGTATTGCATTATATAACTGAACTTTTTTTTAAAAAAAAAGAACATGGATTACAGTAACCAAATTAACTCCATGACATAATGTGGTCCATTAATTAATAAACTGAAAACTAATTATTTCACTGGACAGAGTTTGTTGCGGGAGAGTAACATGTCGTACCTTTGAGGGGGGGAAAGGTAAATATTGTAGTGGCGTGACGTTTTGCCGGCCCCGACTTAACTCTCTAGCCCCCTCACAAATAAAAGAAATTAAAGTTCTCCACTATTTTTGGAATTTACAATAGAAAAATGTAGACTCAAATGAAACAGGGCCCCAGACAATCATTACCATTATATTGCAACTGCGGCCAAACACTCAATTAATTGATTAGTAATACAATATTTTGAGAAAGAAGTTGTGTTTATAAAATAAAATGTATTAAAATTTCACGCAATTTAAGCCAACGGTATCATGTTGTTCCCGATGTTAAAGAATCATCCCAGTTGATTGTAATTTAATGTATTGCAAATACATTATGAGGGAAATATTTTATTCGTAGTCGAGTTTATTCATTTTATTCGATTCGTTCTGTCGATAAATTTGAGAGCTATGAAGTAAATACTGAAACAGTACAGTGCCTTCGACTATGTTATGTTAATTTGTATATTTCTTTTTTCAACATCCTCTCAGGGTCAAAAATTGTGTATTTTGGGGTAATTTTTTAAAAAACAAAAGCTTCAGATTTTCTTTGGTTTATGTAGTGCCTACACATTTATGTAAAATATGCCTTAGAGGTGAAACAATACTACTTCGTAACTTCCTTTCAATAAGTGTGTTTAAAAAAAATCTATATTTTCGCAGGTCATAAAACAGGAATATTGTTCGTAAGAAAGTTGAAATTAAATAGTGAGGAAACTATCAATGAAATGTACTGAATAGACTAGAACTGCCTTAATTAACTAAAGTAAAACATAATAATTGTAAATTGTCTCCTTAAGAGATTATTAACTAACTGTAGATAAACATAATGCCTGTTGTAAATGGTATGGAAAGCATAATTATTTTAAATTATTTAGCAAAATTGAAGCAAAAAATGCCTTTTCGATGCTGAGGAGGGGCAAATGACCCCTTACTCACATAGGACCGGCATTAAAACTGTCCGGTAGGACAGTTGTATAAGGGTTGATCATCAAAAACTGCACGAAAAATTATACACTGTGATGTCACAATGTTCCAGGCTGACTGAACTTGTAACAAGCGCATTCCCAGCTCAGTAGCTCTCTCACATCCCGGGAGTGCCCGCAGCCCATACCTCGCTAACCTTTTCCTTTCTTCAGAGGAAATTCCCATAATGCGTCTTCAGGAGTTCATTCTCTTATAGCTATCTCAAACAGTCCAATTTGCCAATTTACAAGAGCCTGTTCTTTTAACTTTGTGTCCAGTTCTTGACCGTGATTTTGTTGAGAATTCAATTTTCTGTCGCAGAAAAGTTCGTCCGCCTGTGTTATGTTTAGGTTTCGGATGTGTGCGGAAGTGTTTTATTTATCTTCGCCTAAATTCCGCTTATATCAGACACTTCTCTGTAAGTATTCGTCCAGAAACATTAATGTAGAGAGCGCTGTGGAGGTTAGTTTGTTAAGTGTTTACAGTCTACCCTGTGAGAGATGTGGCATTCGATGTTCTTATTATCAGGTGGTTTGTAGTCTGTTTAAGTGAGTGGGTACTTACCGTTCAGAAAACTCGTCTTTGCTACATTATTTCTCTTTTTTATATAATTGATAATTATGTAAACTAGGGAGGTCTGTAGACTGGCTCAACCATAATATAAATAAATATATTTTCCTAACGTATACAATGCAAAGTTGTTAAAAAGCAGCTGAGAAATTAATTAGATTCGCTGGTGCCTTCATTATAAAGTTTTAATATTTACAAACAAAAAGTAAAGAAAACAATAAATAATATATTATTGCAACTCAAACTTTATTGTCTTGGTTCCAAGTAAAAAGGTTTTACCTGGTTTGTGCCTATGAATTATTTAAGTTAATTGATTTGTTATGATGTCCGTCTTGATGTTGCTTCACAACTTGTAAGAAAACCTGGCGCGCTTCCTAGCTCCCACTATCAGCAATCACCAATTAAAGAATCGCTGAAGATGCCTTTTTTGTGAATTGGTTGACTGGCCAGCCAATTCACTAGATATCCTAGTGCCTTTAGCATTGTTCTTTTTAGCCGCCACTGTAGCCGATTACCAATGTAATACCAGTATATATCACCAATGTATTAATTATATAATGTAATAATAATAGTATCTGACCTAAAACTTTACCCTGAATCTGCCTCGCACCATACCGCCTGGGAACCACTTTTTACAAAAAAAAAACTTTTTTTTAACTAAAGTTACAAAAAAAGTGATTGGTTATTTTACGGTCAATATAGAGTGAGCACCACCATGAAGACATAAAACATTTTTAGGTCGAGGGAAGGCTTGAAAAGAGAACTCTGTATCGAAAAATTTGGTGCTTGCGGCAGAGGAGAGATTGACGTGTATATTGGTAATGTCATGGTTGTAGTGCAGAAAGTACCGCCCTTGTACTTTAGTTAGTATTTGCGTGCCTTGTTCCTTGCAACCCTCAGCTACTGATAATTGTTCATTAAAGGATAGCGACTGAGACGCCTCTACGAACGCATATTCTACGTCATGTAGTTTATAGCTTACTTACGGCTTTTGCACGGGACCTTGTGAATTTTTTTAATATTTTATGGGAAGGTTATCACAAACTATAACTGATCAAATGTTTGTATTTGCTGTTAGACTTCCAAAGAGATCTGTAATTTGGGAATAAAAACCAGCGTGCTATCTGCTCTGATGTCGACATCGAGCTTTTGTGAATGGTAATGTGATATCATTACCTCGTCGCCCGCCCTTCCCTCACTTTTATGGCGGCTACATTCAAGGAAACAGCGTATTAAACAACAGTTACGATGCTTACCAAAATCATTCTATTCTAGTCGGATGTTTAGTTTGAGGGTTAGTCAATGGTGTTTATGAAAACATTAACTAAGGTTTTTTAAATGTCACTGGGTACTGGCGCGAACTTATGGATGTATTCGTGTTAAAAGTTTGCCAAGATCGCAGTTCTCCTTGCACCAGTAGTAAGAGAAGATAAAAAATGTAATAACATTTAAAATAATACTGAACGTTCAAAAAATTATGAGTTATGTAAGAATCCAAAGCAAATATAAACAAAGTTGTAAATGCACTTTCTACCAGCAGTAACGCATGCGCTCCAGGTCTCTTACGAAGTTGTCTAGCAAAGAAGAAAAATTTCTCCAATAATCGCAGTTATTTACAGAATTGTTTGATCACTTCTAACGCTCTAATCAGGATAAATAGAAATAAAAAAAATTAATTGATGTTTCCCAGAATCTGAGGATTCTGCTTCCCAGTAGCAGAATGTTTAGCTCTCATCTTGCTGCTAATACTCAGTATATATATATATATATATATATTTCGTGGGACTTCCATATTGTTGCTGTAAACGGCTTTATTTTCATTCAAACGTATTTATTTTTAATTAATGTAATTAAAAAACAATTATTTTTAATTTATACCACCCACTGAATCATCACCTTTCGATAACATATTTGTTTGTGTTAAATTATTTTTGTTGTTACTAGGTTATGTAAACAGTTAGACTGTATCTTTGTTAATGTTAATAGTATTTATTACAAATAATTATTGTAAATATTTATTATAAATATATAAATGCGTCCGAAAAAATCAGGTGTGCAAAAGTGCCTGATAAAGAGAAAGAAATCTGTCGCCAATGTAAATAATTTGTAAAATCTCCTGCAAAAAGTGCAGAAAATCTTTTAACAGCATAATAATAATAATAATAATAATAATGGGTATTTATGTACATAGTTTACATAACTTGTAACTAAATACAGGGAAACATATTTCTCATTTATATTGCATTAAACAAGTGAAAATAAATGACACATTTATTAATTCAAGCCCTTTTTTCTTTTCGAATATTGCTGCAGCGATAGAGGGTCCCTTCAACCTTGATAGTGGTTACAATTAAAATAATAATTTTAGGTCATCGGTAAGCATGAGAGTTCTGATGGAAGGTCATTTATCATCAGCAGAAATAATATAGGGCCAAGGTTTGGGGTTCTCCAGAGTTGACACTAAGTGATGTAGAATAGACCGAACTTTTGTCGACGACCGTATTCAGGTAACTCCGAAACAATTAAAGCAAAACTCAATTAAAACCATGGCTTTAATTTCAGAATTAATTTAATCAGAACTTGTACTAGACTGGTGTAAAAACATCTGCTGCTGAGAAATCTAAAGGCTTTCTTTTACAATCCTCCTATTGTTGAATTAAAAAGAAAAATTTTAACATCTAAAAATGCCTAAAAGGAATTTTTAATACGCTAACCACTGAGCTAATCCCTTTCGTTAGTAAATAAACAGGTACTTCCGGTCGAGGAATTTTAGCAAAACATTTAAAACTCTCTTTGGTTATATACAGAAATAAAACTGTGGATTGTATTCAAGTGCTCCTTTAGTGGAAAGCCTGGGAACATTTTTAAAATAAGTTCTCGAACACCAAGAGTCCGTGAGTACATTGTTTAACGCAAAATGGTGGAGCAATGTGTGAGTAACCTCAAACAAGTGAAAAATTAATAACTAGTACATCCCTTTAAGTGACTGATGACTAGGTTGCAATCAGATCCGCTACAGAAACCAATCTAAAGTTCCAGAAACTTGGATTCAAGAGGGCCACCCAACGGATATTTCTGATGAAATCTCGAAATACTTTCCTTTCCGGGTTAGATAATGTGCATACTGATGTTGCAAGAAGTATTGATGGATTGAATCATTCAAGATTCAAGTCTAAGTGACCGGGAAAGGTGCCTAAGGTTACAGAAGATATACATGTTAAATCTAGTTCTGAGCATGACTGTAACTTTTAGTGCAGTAATAGTTGCCATGGGGGGGGGGGGTTCAATGTTGTGACGGAAACATTGTAGCGCCAAGTGCTGCTATCTACTCACCGGCAAATTCACTCAATACAAACAACTAGACGGCAGTCACCGTCGGTCCGTCCAGTCAGTAGTCCGTATCGGATAAATTTGTACAGTCAGTTAGTGTTAGTTTTTACTCACTGTTCGGTTTCTCCTCACCAACATGAATAACGATCGCTCCGACATATTTTCATCTGCTGTATCATCGAATATTCTTCTCGATTTTATTTTCTGTTTGGATTTTTGATTTTTATATTGGCATACTTGAATTACAAATAGTGTTACCTTCATATTTCTTAACAAAATGTGTTTTGGGTAAGGTTGATTAATGACTTATGAAGAAGGCAGTGTGGTACAGGTAAAATGTTTTCTGTCGAAAGTGACTAAAAAGTTCAACTGGCCAAACATGGGCTTTTCAACCTATTTACAGAGCAAGGCGGCCCACGAGGCATTGCTGTCAAGACAGGATGCTGAACTGAGGTTGTTAGAAACTATGCGGAGGTGCATAACGAACAAAGTAAAGTGCGATAAGGATTATGCCCTAGCTTTGACCGCTATTGCAGGCCTAGGACAAAAAACTGAACGATCTGAAGATTTGTTTGGATCGTTGGTCGGTCAAGCTTGGAAAGGAATGATGGAAGAATTAGACAGTGCTGCTAAGCTAATAAAATTAAATGCGGAAACAGTTGAAAAGGACACTTTGGAGAAGGTGAACACACTTTGTCAGGAGAAGAGAAAAGCCCGGAAACAGTATCTTGAAGAGTATACAAGGATCACACAGCACTTCTCCAATGTTAGTTATTTAATTTTATTGCATTTTTATAAATTCAACCAAATTGTAATTCATGGTCAAGAGGTGGGATTAAAATGCACCTATTCATTACTGCTAATAAACAATATCTAATTGCAGAATTTGCATTTCTAACTTTTTAAAAACTGGTGATAGTTGTGTGTATATAAGCGAGGTACAGTCGCGTAGGCGAGTTTAAAGACCTGCTGCACACAGCTGACCTCTGTCGCACTCTGCCGCCATTCCCATTATTTTCTCTTCACTCCGATTTATCTTGGCTTCCTCCCGTCTTATTTAACTTCTTGTAAAAATGACCTCTATCTCCAACCTGTAGAGTTTAATGGGTTGAAAATATCCGTTGTAGATGACCTCTCTAGTCAATTGGTATTATCTAGTACGGATAGGTACTGTTGATGCATTTTCAGACGGTGCTGGGTGGTTTTGGAGTTTTGACTCAAAAGCAGAGAATGCAGTGCTGACTAAGGCGCTACTTTAGCTTTGTCTACATCAATTTCACCAACAACATAATGACAAGGATTAATGCATAGTTGGACACATGGGCTAATTTCTAAAGGATTTTTTTTGGCCTTATTACCTTGATTACCATTCAATGTTTCACTTGAAACTTAAAACAGCGCTTTCTAAAGAATTTCATTGAAAATTTCACACTACTTTTACGTAGTAAAAGTGTTAAGATTTTAATTTGGCGGAACATTTTAATTTTTCGTATCATATTACTCTCCATTAATTAGCATATTAATTAGACATTAGAGATAAGAAGCTAATCTTTCTACTCCTTCTCCAAAACTCCTTAAAACAAATTATTTATTTATTCTACAAATTATCTTGATTAAAACTTATAGATGTGTTTTAAAAATGAAAAAATCTTATCGGCCCTTTTCTAAAAAATTTCAAGTAAGTGATAAATCTGTAAAGAGGATACGACCGTTGAAAAAAATTCATTTAAAGTGGAACTTGTAACAGAATTTAATTCTTCTAAATTGTACATAAGTGGCGAGTGCGAAATAGTATAATAGTTTTGTGAGAAAAACTGTTTTTGAAAAATTAAAATTGCTTTTGTAGTTCCCAAGTTATGCATTTTTGAACAAAAAAAAACAATTTTTTTTTACCGCTATCTGCTGGAATTTTATTAAAAAACAATGAATAATGATTATGGATTGAGCAAAAAGGTCTTCCGAAGAGCTAAAACAAAAATGCAAGATGAATGTTTACACAAATGCTCTCTTGTTTACTGTTTTAATCCCATAAGTTGTAAATCTTCAAGAAGCTTGGGAAGTATTTCTGACAAAAAATTAAAAAAAATTCTCTCCATTAAGATTTTGTTCTTAAAAGTATGGGCCGATTATTTATTTTCAATCAATCCACACCATACATTTATGCTTATATAACAACTTGATTGGAATCCAGCAGCTGACCCTTAGATTTTCTCTTCCTAGGAGCTTCTTACAGCTCACTGTCCGGTGATGGACAGTGTTGTCTGTAACGAGAGAACACTGTCCGGAGGCCGGCAGTGCACTGGAAAAAGCTCCGGGCGCTAATGACCTCAGCTGTTGATGCGCCAAAAAAAAAAAAAAAAAAAAAAAAAAAAAAAAAAAAAAAAAAAAAAACAACTTGATGATGTGACCCATAAGATAGATGGGGATTTTGGTCAGCCCACGAACGGAAATTCAACAAGCGGAACGTTGTAGCAATATGAGCAATTTTTCCGGTTTGGTGTCTTCGTTGAGGGTTTTGGTAAACCCTTGCAGCTGTTTGAGCTTGACGACGGCAATCAACAAAAATGTCGTACATATCAGTTTTTCGTTTTTAGAATATGGACGGTTCATCTTGCCGGAACGAATGGAAGATTAAGGTAGACTGAAAGTAATTTTAAAAACAAGGCATTGTTTACAACTTATGGGATTATAACAGTAAACAAGAGAGCATTTGTGTAAACATACATTTTGCATTTTTGTGTTTGCTCTTTGGACAGACCCTTTTGCTTTATCCATAATCATTATTCATTGATTTTTAATAAAATGCCAGCAGACAGCGCGCGCGCGGTAAATTTTTTTTTTTGTTCAAAAATGCAAAACTTGAGAGAACTACAAAATTGATTGATTGATCAGTAAATCAATTTCAAATTCTAACAATAAATGCAAAATATTCCCTAAGTTAGAAGTTTCAGTAACCAAAATTATTTGCTTTTAAATTCTGTACGAAACACATAAAAAATGAAGTGATTTTAACGTTAATTAATAGAAATTTTTCAAAAATGTATTTTTTTTTTTAAATACAGCTTCTTTAATTATTCCATAACTTTGAAAATAAAAAGGCCATCAAAATGATTCCAACTGCATTGTCTTAATAGCAAATTATATTTAAATAAACTTTGTACAATTAACATGTTTTGCTAATAATTTGAAAAGATACAAAACATTTAATTAGGATTTTTTATAAAGAAAAAAGCAAAACAAAAATTTTTTGATCAATGGTAGCGACCTCTAAATATTAATCGATTTTGCTCTACTACGGACGAAACTTTTTGTTTTTAAATGAACTTTGATTTTCCGTTCGGCGCTCTTTAAAATTTAATAGTTATCATTTTTTGAAACACCCTAATATATATATAAAGGGTCGAGTCATAAATATCTTCCGACGCAGAGCTAGGTACAATCTATATTCGTATTTACCCATCATAAGTCATCGGGACAAACGAATTTTTGTTTTCACTAAATAGATGAAAGTTCATTTAGTCATCTGACAGTTATGAGAAGTGCACGTTTAAATAAACTGGTGTTCATTAACCCCTAAAATAGAGAGTTAAAAAGTGCCATATTGGGCATGTGATCTTTGGGAATTTAAACAAGGCAATATTGCTTCTGTAACAGCTGAAAAATATGCATTGTATACGGTGATGGTCTAATAAGCGTTTGGGCAGTTAGACGTTGGTTTGCCAAATTCCGTCCTGGAGACGTCCTTCCGACCTTGAGAGAACCTTTTAAAGTCAATAGTGGAGAAAATTCCACGTCAATCAACAAGAGATATAGCAGGAAGGTTGAATACTTCACAATCAACTGTTTGCCGCCACGTGGAGAAATTAGGGAAAATGAAGGTACCTCACCATGGAATAAAGAAGATGGCATGTCAATCGCTACAAGTCTACTATTACGGGCGAACCGAGCCTAATACCGAGAATTTTTTAGGCAGGATTATAACAGGGGATGAAAAATGGGTTACCTATGACAGTATCGTCCGCAAAAGACAATGCTTGATGTGGATCAACCACCCCCTATCACATCCTAAAGCAAAACATCCTTGGAAAAAAGATTTTGTTGTGTGTATAATGGTATTGTAGAGGTAAAATTCATCATGAGTTTAATGATTATTGCGAATGCATACGTTCACAGCTGCAGAGTGAAAGAAAAACTATTAAAAGCATTCTGCACTCGTCAGTCGCAAAAACATCATTCTTTTAAACGACAACGCGTGACCACACACAGCAAGATTGATTCAAGAAAAGATTCTTGAACATGGATGGTCAGTTTTACTACACCCACCTTACTCCCCGCGCCTTGCCCCAACAGACTATCATCTTTTATGTTCCTTGCAAAAAGTTTTGAATGGATAAACCTTCAATTCTGAAGAGTAAGTCAGTCCAGGATGTGGAAAAGCTCTTCCAGTCCAAACCAACCACATTTTACTAGAAAGGAATTGATAAGCTGTCACGAAGATGGGAGAAAGTCATACATAACAAAGGTAAATACATAATAAATTAATATAATCTATTTGTTATTTAATGTAATCAAAACAAATGTCTGGAAAAAAAACGGAAGTTATTTTTGACTCGACTTAAATGGATACAAGGTGATCCATTTAAAACGCACCAATCGCTAATAACTTTTTAGGAAAGCGGAATTTCGAAAAAACCCACGAACTAAACTATATGGTTTTTGGGTCTATTTTCAAATTTTCCATCCTCAATGGTGTTTCATTTGTGGCGGAGTTACGGGCAAAAACCTGATCGAGGTTTCATAAGGACCACGGGTTTTGACAATGATTATGAAAACTAAATAAAAAATTGTGAAAAATGACGTTGACCCCGTTTCGATATTTCTAATATTTGTCGAGATATTTAAGATCAAAGTTACAATTTTATCTTATTCGTGAACGGTTTTCAATATTAATTTTCCACCAGAAATACACGTTTTGGTGACCCTCTGACTGCAAGAAATGTTATTTGCGACGCAAAGAACAAAAGTAATAATAATTGAAGCTTTAAAAAAATGTAGTTTTATGTAATGGTTGTGGGTGAATCAGGATAAATTTGTTTCATCATCAAATAAAAGCAACCATCACATCAGTTTAATGTACCCCGTATGCAAGACTTCTTGACCTGTGATTACGGTAAGAAAATCCTTTGGGGAAACAGCTTACGTAGTATTATTTAAAAAAAAAAAATGCCGCGGAAATAGTTTAGATAATTGGTCTCCCTATTTTAAAGAGTATTTTCTTGAGAACAGCCCAACTAGCTGACACAATCTATTCTATCCAACATCTCTATTGTGTTATTGTATTATTGAATGCTACATGAAGTGTGAATGTGAAATAAAATCACATCGTATCCATGACAATCAAAAGGGAAGTGATGAAGGAGGGTAGTGAAATCGAAACTGCTTGTTTCTCACCTGGAATTATCTTCATCCTTTTGTTCCTTCTTCAACTCAGACGGGTGTCTGGCTTCACCTTCATTGCTAAACTGCTGCTCAATGTGCGATGATTTCCTCTAAATCTACTTTACTGAAAGCTGCTCTTCTATGCTTGACAATCCTTAATTCTATAATTACAAGCCTAAATTCTTCCCTCTCTTCCGTGGCTTCTTGGTGATCATCACGTATTTCAAAAGCTTGAATTCAACTTACTTGAATAGCACACACTGTTCCAAGAATAAGCAAAAACTAGATCTTCCACTCATACGAACAGTTCTTGAAACAGATTCTGTAGAAGGAAAGTAGAGTAATCGCATCTTTATTTGAGAACTAGAAGTGATCACTTCTTCATCACTCTTATATCTTCTACAATCACACCAAGTGATTGTTTTATCAATTATTAGTTATTAGTAATTAATTAGTAATGATTTTATTTTTTCTTTAACGATACCGCTATAAGAAGAAGACTAACATCATCAACATTTGCCCGGCCGTATTTCTTCCTTTCCTTCCTTGATATTGGCAAAATAAGGTAATTGATACTTCACCCTGAAGCAGCTGTTTAGGAACGGTCTAGTGGATTCTTCTGCAAGCTTCTTTGTAGGGCAATGACGTAATGGATGAGCAGCACATCTTTAAGTGCCGTGCTTGTGTTAATGATGCAGGCGAAACTCTGACCTCGGCGGGGTTCACCCTAAGCATTAAATTCTCTGAGAAATAAATTGGCACCCTTGCCAGCAGACTAGGCGTAACAGAAAATAAAAAAAATTAATGCTGGAGTGCTATTATTTAAATAAAAAGACAAAGGCATAACCATCTCCATTACTTTTGCACATATTTACAGAGCTAATTTATTTCTATTTTCACTAAGTTAGAGATCGCTCTAAAGTTAAGTGATGTATGTTTAGACGATCAGAATAATGTGTGAAGAATTAAATATTTATTTTTCACAAATTTGCATTTTTCAGACCTAGGAGATCTCAAAATGGATATTAAAACTGTCCGGTAGGACAGTTGTATAAGGGTTGATCGTCAAAAACTGCACGAAAAAGCGTAACGTTGAAAAACACCCAACTTTGACAATTTTTTTCTCTTTTTCTATAAAAGATAAAATTCCCAAATTTTCTTTAAATTAAAGGGCAAACCCTCCTTTATTACTGTATTTGTTTTGTAACGACCCAGATTTAATAGGTTTCGAGAAAAAAGTTGCCGAAAATGAGCAAAAACGGCTTTTTCAAAAAATGTTCTTGTTCTTGTTCTTCTTCTTCTTGTTACCTTTTTTGTAAACAACGTAGCGCCAAAACGCGTGAACCGATTTTCATGAATGAGGTGTCATTCGATTCGGAATTTTATGTAGATGTGCCTTTTGGGGGTCTCGATCCTATACATGGAATGGGAGAGGAGTTAGCCCTCTTTATGCAAGGCCCCCTCCAAAATTATTATTACTAATTACTCTGTAAATCTTGGCCCGATTTTGATAAAATTTGGTAGGATGATAGGGTTAGGGCTCCCCTACGCAACATTAAAGCGGCGATCAGCTCTTACACTTGTTAAGGGGAAGTATAGCAATCGTTTCAAATTATCGACACGTGAACCGACCGAAGTGTCATTCGAATCGAAATTTTGTACAGATTTGCACTTTAAAAGTCTCGACGTCGTGCCTCATAAGGAGGGGAGTTCGCCCCACCCAAATAAGGCCCTTTCTAAAACTATTATTACCAATATTTCTATAACGCTTAGTACGATTTTGATAAAATTCAGCTTGAATAAGTGGTTAAAGCTCCTCTACGTTGCTGATGCTCTTGCACCTACTAAGAGGAAGTACTGCAATCGTTTAAATTATCAATGAGTGAACCGATTTAAATCAATGAATTGTCGTTCGAATAAAAAATCTTTGCCTCTTTGCCTTTTAGGGAGAAGTACTGCAATCGTAGTTTATTTTTCTTACTCCTCTTAAAAGGTAGTACTGAAATCGCAGTTTAATTTTGCTATTTACGTACAAATACCTTCCTATGTTATTCAAAACGCTTTTTCAAAAACATTGTTATTGGGGATGGTTTGGGGGACCGCAACTATAATCATTCTTTAAAAAGATCTCTCCAGTGGTAGTTACGGTTCCGACTTAACACCTTATCAGGTTATAATTATAGAATTGCTTATTCCAAATTTTAAAAAAATCTGTAAAGCAGATATGTAACTTTGTAAAATAGACAAAAAGGAAAATCTATCCAAAAGGTACAAAAATCTCCTTAACAAAAACTTACAGTTTAAATTATTAAAACTGTCCCGTAGGACAGTTGTATAAGGGTTGATCGTCAAAAACTGCACGAAAAAGCGTAATGTTGAAAAACACCCAACTTTGACATTTTTTTCCTCTTTTTCTATAAAAGATAAAATTCCCAAATTTTCTTTAAAATAAAGGGCAAACCCTCCTTTATAACTGTAATTTTTTGCAACAACCCAGATTAAGTAGATTTTGAGAAAAAAGTTGCCGAAAATGACCAAAAACGGCATTTTCAGAAAATGTTCTTGTTCTTGTTCTTCTTGTTCTTCTTCTTGTTGTTGTTACCTTTTTTGTAAACAACGTAGCGCCTAAACGCGCGAACCGATTTTCATGAATGAGGTGTCATTCGATTCGGAATTTTATGTAGATGTGCCTTTTGGGGGTCTCCACGCTGTACATCGAATGGGGGAGGAGTTAGCCCCATATATGTGAGGCCCCTTCTCAAAATTATTATTACTAATAACTCTGTAAATGTTAACCCGATTTTAATAAAATTTGGCAGGATGAAAGGTTTAGGGCACTCCTACGTAACATTTAAACGACGTACTGCTCTTACCCTTATTAGGGGGAAGTATGGTAATCGTTTCAAATTATCGAAACGTGAACCGATTTTTATGAATGAAGTGTCATTCGAATCGAAATTTTGTACAGATTTGCACTTTAAAAGTCTCGTCGCTATGACTCATAAGGAGGGGAGTTTGCCCCACCCAAATAAGGCCTTTTCTAATACTATTATTACCAATATTTCTATTACGCTTAGTTCGATTTGGATAAAATTTACCACGAAGAAGTGGTTAAAGCTCCTCTACGTGGCTGTGAAGTGCCATCATGCTCTTACACCTACTAAGAGGAAGTACTGCAATCGTTAAAATTATCAATGAGTGAACCTATTTACATCAATGAATTCGATTCAAAATATTTGCCTTTTAGGGAAAAGTACTGTAATCGCAGTTTATTTTTCTTACTCCTCTTAAAAGGAAGTACTGAAATCGCTTTTTAATTTTGCTATTTACGTACAAATACCTTCCTATTTTATTCAAAACGCTTTCTCTAAAAAATTGTTATTGAGGATGGTTTGGGGGACCGCAACTATAATCATTCTTTAAAAAGATCTCTCCAGTGGTAGTTACGGTTCCGACTTAACACCTTTTTAGGTTATAATGACAGAATTTATTATTCCAAATTTTAATAAAATCTGTAAAGCAGATATGTAACTTTGCAAAACAGATAAAAAGGAAAATCTATCCAAAAAGTACAAAAATCTCCTTAACAAAAACTTACAGTTTAAAATGTTAAGTATAAGGGTTGATTAAACGCCAAAAGGTACATAAATCAGCAAGTACCCAACATTTCATTAATACTTCATTAATATTTAAGTAATTTTACTGCATTAAATTTCATTAATATTTTTTTGAATTTATTAGAGGTCACAGACCCTTATGCTGGCCAGTTCATTCATAATTTTTTTTTTTATTGATTTAAATCGCGTCAACATCTGAGGTTATTGGCGCCCGGAGCTTTTTTCAGTGCACTGCCGGCCTCCGGACAGTGTTCTCTCGTTACAGACAACACTGTCCATCACCGGCCAGTGAGCTGTAAGAAGCTCTTAGGAAGAGAAAATCTAAGGGTCAGCAGCTGGATTCGAACCCGGAACCTCCACGTGGGAATCCAATACGCTAACCGCATAGCTAATCCCTTCCCTTAGTTCATTCATAATATTTTATTTTTTGTTATAATTATGATAAAATGTATATTATATCTTCGTAATTAAATAGGTACTTTATTATAGCTTTATTCCAAATTATTCTTTTGATTTATCTTTATTAGGCCCTTTATTCTGAATAGTCACATATACATGCATGTTAAAATAGAAAAAGACAAAGTTAGAGTCGGCTACTGTTTAAATTTGAATCACGGATTTAAAACAATATTTCAGTCTAGAATTCTTCTTACCGAAGTATTTGTGAGTACAAATAACGCATAGGTAATATCCAGTAAATTATTCAACAATAATTATTCATTTCTCAATTGTAATTTAATGTAGTCCCTCTAATTTTACTTATAGTAGGTAAAATACTGGAATAATTAGCTGTCCTAAAAATATGCATATCTTATATTCCAAATATATAACACTGTGGTAAGAATACCTAGATTGAGAATTGAAGAAAACTATTATTTACTATAAAGCCAGATTAATTATTACCTATTATTAAAAACGCTTGACTACTAAATAAAGTAACAATTACTTTAATCGAAGAATGGACTTAAACCGAAGATTTTTATTTAAAAATAAAAATAAATAAATAAAATAAACAAAATCATTGATGAATGTTGGTGTAAGCATTTTTGAAAAAAGTTTTGAATTTTTTAGCCTCATATTTTTTTTTTATAAAGTTTTTTTTTTTTAATCTGTGATTAATAGTTTGTTGATTAGATATTACAGTCAATCTAAGTTAAATGGTGTTCTATTTGAACAAATATTTTGTAGATTAAAATGGCCAGCATAAGGGTCTGTGACCTCTAATAAATTCAAAAAAATAATGAAATTTAATGCAGTAAAATTACTTAAATATTAATGAAGTATTAATGAAATGTTGGGTACTTGCTGATTTATGTACCTTTTGGCGTTTAATCAACCCTTATACTTAACATTTTAAACTGTAAGTTTTTGTTAAGGATTAAGTATAAGGGTTGATTAAACGCCAAAAGGTACACAAATCAGCAAGTACCCAACATTTCATTAATACTTCATTAATATTTAAATAATTCTACTGCATTAATTTTCATTAATAAGTTATTTTTTAGAATTTATTAGATGTCACAGACCCTTATGCTGGCCACTTCATTTATAATATTTTTTTGTTATAATTATGATAAATCACATATATGTACATGCATGTTAAAGTAGAAAAAGACAAAGTTAGAGTAGGCTACTGTCTTGAATTCGTCTTACCGAAATATTCGAGAGCACAAATAACACACAGTTATAACAAGTAGATTATTCAACAACAATTATTGATTTCTCGATTGTAATTTAATTTAGACCTCCTAATTTTACTTATAGTAAAATACTGGAATAATTAGCTGTCCTAAAAATATGCATATCTTATTTACTTTATTACATATATACAACATTGTGGGATGAATACCTACATGGAGAATGTAATTGAAGAAAACTATGTTACTTGCGATAAAGCCAGATAATTATTATAAACGTTTGACTACTTCATAAAATAACAATTACTTTAATCGAAGACTGAACTTAAACCGACGATTTTTGAAAATCATTGATGTATGTTGGTGAAGTTTCTTTTAAAAAAAAGTTTTGAATTTTTTAGCCTCATAATTTTTTTTTTAATTTTTTGTAACGTTTTTCTTTTTAACCTGTAATTAATAGTTTCATTATTATAGATAACTAGATATTACAGTCAATCTACAGTGCTACTTGAACATATATTTTGTAGACGAAAATGGCCAGCATAAGGGTCTGTGACATCTAATAAATTCTAAAAAATAACTTATTAATGAAAATTAATGCAGTAGAATTACTTAAATATTAATGAAGTATTAATGAAATGTTGGGTACTTGCTGATTTGTGTACCTTTTGGCGTTTAATCAACCCTTATACTTAACATTTTAAACTGTAAGTTTTTGTTAAGGATTTCTAATGAAATCTGAAAATCCAAAAACCGCTCAATCGCAATTGCTCAAGAACGTCGTACAGGAAGGAGAAACTTGATGTGGTTTGATACCATTTTGTTAGGACAAGAAATGCATTTTTTTTTTTTTGCTGATATGCACTTTTAATTTTAACTTTTAGTTCATCATTTGATGCTTTTGAATTCGTTACCCTTCAAAAATTAAGGGAAAATAAATGAATAAGTGTGACAATAATAGTCCTGGTACATTTCACTGCTGCTAGCAAGAGTATTGGTGGTGAGGTAGAGGTAATTAATATAAAGAATACTGATGAACGAAATTGTTGGTTGATAAAGATAAGCAAACGAGATATTGGTTATCTTATCAGTGAGCAGAGCAAACAGCTGTTTTGCTGCACAATTTTTAGCTTTTAATCGTTCTAAATAACTGTTCGGAAATCTGGCTTGGAATTTTTAATAATTTAAACTGGAATCGTTAAGCTGTTGAAGAATTAAGTGTGTTACATTTAGTCATATTGCCAACTTCAAACGAATAATTTGCAAAGAGAAGCACTTTCAGCAGCAGTGGGGGGGGGGGGGAGCGCTTTAAAAAAAACATCAGAAATACTTTCTGCAGCACGCAGATATATATATCTGGAGATTTTATATTATAACTAAGATAATATTTAGGTAACGGCTCTAAGTCAGTGATTTCTTTTCAATAGTTTTATTTACTCGTAACTACTTCTAAAAGAACGAAAGGAAAAAAAGGGTATTGTAATCGAGTAGAATTTCGATTTTAAGTTTAACCAGAAATATCCGTAATTGGGAGCTATTTATAAATTGGATTACTTTATTATACAAATAAATGATTTTAAGGAAGGCAGTGGCCGACTGGCGAGAGCACTGTCTTCCTTCGTATTCGAATCCAGCTGCCAGCTCATATATTTTCTGTGTATAGGAACTCCTTTCGACCAATTAATTGGAACAATGTTTTGTTAGTTTAGAAAACTGAAACGTGTATCTATGCGTAAACTGAATGTCGAAAATTAGACAATGGCCGCCGTACTTGCTACTTCTCGCCCTAGTAATACCAAAACAGAAAGTAGTTCTCTATTTCTTGCAGTATGTAACGCGTTTGAAGTTGGTTCGAAATGAAGAGGACAGTTTTGCCAAGATCAGCTAATTATATTTATAGGCGTGACGTAAGTTAGAAGTGATTCACAGATCTGTTGGTCACCAGCCACTTTGCACCGTGGCTCACGAAACCCAGTTCTCTGCCATATGTAGCCAGCTGTGACCTGACTGGCACCAAGCTCTTCTCTGACAGAGGTTAAGCGGTCATCAGAGTTTTAACAAATTATAATTAGAAAAACTAAAATTAATTTTAAGAAATTCTAATTTGTTTTATAAGCAAGTTTTTGTCCGAGACAGATTTACTGTTATTTCAATGCTAGTGGTCACATTACATATTTCTACCAATTGTGCAGACTATCATCATTGTTATTGCTCATCTCCTCCTCATTCAATCCTGCATTTACTTCCTCTTGAACATATTTCTCTCCAATGGTGAGCAACTATAAGTGTTTGCAACTTTACCACTGGAATACGCATTCTAGTTTTAGAAAATAGAATTCTATCAAAATGATTTTCTGCAACAATTTTGCGAATATTCACTGTTGTGCACACCCTTTCACTTTCCTCAAATTTCAGGTACATTTCCTCCATATTACAAATTTTGTTAGCATATTTACTTCTTACAAATATGAGACTGCCAACAGTTCCGAAAATGGAAAAACACATCTGTGGGAAAAAAATTGAACAAAAGAATTTTAGATTTGATTGGTTTTAATTATAATCTTTGGAATTAGAGTTATAAGTTAACGTACTCGATTCCCACGCGGAGGTCCCGGGTTCGAATCCAGCTGCTAACCCTTAGATTTTCTCTTCCTAGGAGCTTCTTACAGCTCACTGTCCCAGTGATGGACAGCTTTGTCTGTAACGAGAGAACACTGACCGGAGACCGGCAGTGCACTGGAAAAAGAGAGTTATAAGTTGTTCGGATAGTTATTACCTTCACCAACTTACTGCGAAACACCTAATACGAATATTTTTGACAAAGGCAACAATTTTACTTGCCCAAAACAAGTCCATTTTAAAACCAAGCACACTCAGTACCTAAACAGTCAGGATAGGAAACCACCTTTTAAATTAACTCCCGCAACTTAATGCAAATTATAATTGTTCATAAGTATGATGTAAATAATTTGAGAAAACTATTGATCATGGCTGGCGAGTCTGTGTTAAGGAGGCCATGATTTGTAGCGTCATCATTAAATTAACACGTGTTTAACTAGTAATCTTTTGACAACATGCTTTTTTTGACGTCGGACTGATAAAATCAACGTTATTATCCTAACCTCATTTTAAATAGCTTTTATCTGTCAATAATAAACTAATACTGCATCGATATTTTAGCTTGGAGTTATACTGCGTAAAAATCTTCAAGTTATAAATTATTTATTTAAATATTTCCTAATATATATATATATATATCATGAAGAATTCAGGTTGATTGAGTAGTAGCGACCCGCACTAGTTGAAGGTAAATGTTGGAGTTGATAACTGGCGGTTCAGTCCGACGGAGAAGTGTTCGCTTAGCACGCTTAAGGTAAAATCAGCAGTATTTTTTGCAATTCCAAAGTAGCGCTCAAGATCCACTGACATGGACTAAAAAATCTTTTTTTTATTATTGTCATTTTACCAGCTGACACCTCCGCCCTGTCCACGAAGTAAATGAGCACTGTTTTAGAGATCCACCGTCTGATGGCTAAATTTTCTTTACCAGATTTTTTACTTGTTTCTGCCCTTTAGTGAAATAAATAAACTATTTTAATCATTTCTATACAGTATTCAACAAGATTGTTCATCAGTTCGTAAAGAAAGCTTTGAATTAAAGCAAATGACAGGATTAGAGTATCTGCCCTCAAGAGTGAAACAATGACGAGTGATTGAAGAGAAGAGGATGTGGTGGCCAATATGGCGGCGAGGAATGTCAGGGTTGACCCAGATCGGAGTTCAGATCGGAGAGGGGGCCATAGTTGAGAAGAGTGTCTCAGCTAGCCGCTCTATCTTGTCCTCTGCGTATGGTCAGGGCAGACTCATTTCTTAAGTTGCCGAGTATCTTCCGTTAACACTAATATTTTTATATATTCATTAAACTTGTTTTGAAAAATAATTTTTAAGATTCCCAGAAAAATTAGCTTATATCTAATGTTTTTGCATTAGAAAAAGACAGTGGTATAAAAATTGCAAGATAGGAGTGTAATTATGTAGTAAGTCCTCTCGCATGGAACTTGGTGGTAAAACAAGGAAAGACGGAAAGCAGTTTGCTCTTAATCTTTGTTTCAGCACCAAGTTTCTCTTATCGCTATTCATCAACTGTCAGTGAAAAAATTGCCTATGCCAATGGTACAAAACCTAACCTATGCCAATGGTACAAAACCTACCTACGCCAATGGTACAAAACCTAACCTGTGCCAATGGTACAAAACCTACCTACGCCAATGGTACAAAACCTACCTACGCCAATGGTACAAAACCTACCTACGCCAATGGTACAAAACCTAATGCACGGCGCTCAAACACTTTTCAAATCCTTCGGATAAAATTAATGGAGAGGTAATTAAATTAAAATTTCGAGCCGGGGCAGTAAAAAATGTGCTACAACTATTAAAAAAGCTCCCCTTGCTTTATCTGGTAGGAACTAATAGCTCGTAGAGCAGCCTGACTATCCGGAGGTTCAGGGAGAACCGGGCATTAAGTCTTCGTGAGTTTAGCTTTTCTCGTTGGAATATCAACAAGGCAAAGTAGAAGTCATATTGTGAACAGCTCATTGATAAGCATATAACGAATTTTGGAACAGAAACGTAGTATTTAACAAAAGGATTATTTGATTTGTGTATAACCATTAAATTTAGATCCAAAGTGGCGTAGGCCTTGAGGCCTCCCTAGTTTAATCTAATCTAACCATTAAATTTGAGCTTTAAAAAGTGTTTTAAGGAGTTTTAAGTAACACTCGCCTTCTAAATCGATGCATTTCAGAATTTGAAGAAGGAAAGTGACTGAGCAATATAAAAGCGAAAAACACTAATGACTTTAAGATTATAAAGAAACAAAGCAGATGTCCAAAGAAAATGATTACCTCGGAATAAATGCTGACGAAAATTGAGAAATATTGTTTTCAATTCTATATATTTCGCCAATTCTTAAAATTGTAACAATCATTTTTTGGCAACTTGAAAGAAATATAGGAACTAGTATTTAATTTAGTTATCTATTTTAGAAAGCTATTTAAAATATCAAGTCTGTAACCCAGTCCTTAAACTATCGTATGAAAATGGGCCATTCAAACCTAAAACTTGGCATTGCCATTTTTTTTCTATTAACGCATATTAATGAAGGAGGAAAGTGACTGAGCAATATAAAAGCGAAAAACACTAATGACTTTAAGATTATAAAGAAACAAAGCAGATGTCCAAAGACTTATTACTTCATACTACTACTTCTACGACTACTACTTCATTAGAAAGGGACTTAAAACTTGAAGAATAGTTTATGTGAAGAAGGCTTGTCACTTCCAGTTTTGAGGATACAGAAAGAGAAAGTGGATTGTTGCTCAGCAGGTTCTTTTTGCACCAGTGGTATAGAGACTCCAGGCAGGAGAGCTGGTGATTGTGGTAACCATGAAGACAGGTTGCTGGAGGTGTTTACTGGTGCGCTTCCACTTTGTTTTAAAAATTGACCATTTGGTGTGATATGTGGAATGGGCGGGGCGAACACACTTGGCACGGCTGCAGCTCTATTTATAGGGCACGCTCTGATCACTAAACTATTTTAGTCGTATGTCTCCTCTAACTGTTCCACTCTTTAATTTACTTCAGCCTACATGTTTTCTTTTATTTCTCTGTTCAGAGCAGCGTCAGTATTGCAGTATTGATGGTCTGCCTGTTGGATAGATACTTACTTCTAAAATTGTTGGCAGTTTTATTATGTGAAAAATTGGCCAATGGCTAATGAGCTGGCTAGGCTCTGGCTGGCTTCTTCCACTGGAAAATATTATTTTTTTATTTATTCTTTTCTGTTTCTTCTTAAACCATCGGCGGCTGATGACCTCAAATCTTAAAGATGTTTAATGAAATTACTTGTTATTATAATGCATAGTCTCTAAGTTAAATAGATCAGCCGAAATACATGTGGCTTGAACATATTCAACTTTAAACCCTTGGACAACCCTCAGATTGTAGAATTCTCACAAACTTCTCTCATATAATTTTCCAATTTATATGGTATTTTCGTTAGCCATTTATGTAATAATAAAAAATGTACGAAGGCACAACAATGTGGCCAAGTAAAAGCGCGCAAGAAACTTTAGTTTAGTGCTGGATGTCATCCCTTACTGCAAGAACAACCACCAGTCCGTGAAGTCACTTTGCTATCTTCTCTAATGAGAGCTTTTTTACATGCCAGCAAAATACAAAGCAATTATAATAACAGTAATAAAAATGAGGGCATATTCAGTTCAAACTATATTATATACATACTTGTTTGAACTATTTAATAAGCCACCGCCTTCCAATTTCATGTATATAAAATAGAAAATTAAGAAATCAATGCACACTCCTTATACACAAAAAGGCACAAATTTAATTTATTTCCTCCACACAATAAATCTTATTTATTGAATTTTAGTGAAACAGATATAATAAATACATTAATACGAAATGCCCCCAAAGCACGCCCTCTGTCATGCCTACCGGATTGCAATGGCTGCTAGTTGAAATTTACATCACAAGCTCATAACTACCATTAGCATAGTTTATAAAAATCTGTTGTCACATGACTTTCTTTTTGAAGTTTCTATCTCATTAAAATTCTTCAAACTTGGTAATATGGTACACCCATATTATACTCACTCATTATACTTGTAGTTTGTAAATCCGTACATTACAAGGAAATGTAACCTTACAAAGAAGGTTACTCCAATCAATACGAAATCTACAGAACAGCCCAGGAGCCATTTTCGATAAAGTGTATTATTCATTAAATAAAGGGGTACTTCCGGTAATGGATTTTTCTTCTAACTCGTGCCAGAAACGTATTATAGCCTCCTCTATAATTTGATCTTTCTGCAATTTTGCGATCGGGAGGGGGTTACGACGGATATGGCCAAACTGACAAACTGGCACATACCACTTTTTAGGTCACAGGTTTTTCGGATATTTCCAGTGAAATATAAAAATTCAAAATCTGCACTACTACTATAGTAGAGTGAGAGAAAATAAGAATAAACTATGGAAATTTTTAGCGCTTTTTTAAAAAGTCATTGTTTTTCTCAGTAACTTGTGCAAGCACTGGTTTAGATCAGATATTCTCAAGTTGCACATTATTTTTAGGTCAGTGGGCTGGGTTTAGCTACTAAGTGGCTGCAACGATTTTCTTTAGACTTCATTTCCGTTAGTACTCTATCGGCTTATCATCGTTTGAAAATTTTGCCAGAAAAACTGATTTTTTGGAAAGCTTTAAGAGCCTCAAATTTCTCTCTAGAGTTAACTTTATCAATAATTTACTATTGTGTCGCAATAAAATATTTATGGAAATCAAAATCAATACTAGAAATCAAGTTTGTGGAAGAAAAATGGCAAAAACTATTTTTTTTTTTTCATTTTATTACTAACCACTATGACATAAACCATAAAAATCTGTCATAAATCATGAAGAAAAATTATTTTGAGAGTACTAAGATCTGGTGTCGGGTATGGTAAGGGAGGAGAGCTCATAAAGGGAAGGAAACCAGTTTGCAGAAGTGAATGAGATCCATTCATAAAACTTGGTCAGAACTTAGAAGTGCTGCACCCCACCAGCTACATTTTAGTTTACATGAACACTTTTAGTTTTAGGAAAACTTGTAGACAAGATTGTAACTTGTAAGAGAATGTTCAGTTCTTCAGGAGGCAGTGTAAGGCTGGGTTAGAAGATAATTTGCACTATATTCATTATCAGCGCCCTCTGTAGGCAAATTGTCCTCGCAGATAGGGAGTAAAAATCCATTTAGACCTCTACCAGAGCGAAAGTGTCCTCCACATCATGTTCATACTCCTTCCCGAGGCGGTCCTTCTGTGAACTAGAAACACAATAGTAAGCCTCATTTCCATGGAATCTACTAATTTCACCTTGAAATCTAATTAATGAAATGTAATATAAATACAGTTATATTTCCTTCCAATATTCTCCTAAAAATAACCAAAAATACTTTTAATAAATAATAAATGTAATAACAAATTAATCAATTAATTATTTTCTGCAATTTAAGGCTCCTTTCAAGTAATTACTCAGATTTGCCCAATTAAATTGTTAATACAGCACAAGGATCACATGATAGGTCTAAAAATAGGACATGAATGACAGGCAAAATGAACTTTGACATCTACGAGTACTTGGATATTACAGTGTGCGTAACTGCCACAAATCAGATCTAGAAGGTCGATAATTTAAACTCAATGTTTCGATTCAAGCCTTCAGTATGAGTTCTTCTCATCTTAACTGTCGTTCTAGTAGATAAATAGTTTACATTTTAAGTTAATTTCGGTTTTAATTCCACCATTCCGTTGATTCTGGAGATGTCTTCTTCTCTATCTTACAACTAATTTCATATAAGCTTTCCAAATATCTGATTCTGATTTCATTTCCACAATAGCTATATCAAATAGTGAGCATAAATATTCCACTCTCTCTATTTGCAGTACGTTAGTAGAAATTACTTTCTCTGCGACAATTCTTGGCAGTTTAGTAACTTCATTACCTTAATTATATAATTAAAGTGTAATTGCATATTGATAAAGGTAGATAGATACATTAGATGTAACTCAAAATCCAAAGAAAGGTTTGATTTTTGGAGGGAGAGATAAACTATTTAGATCCTTCTGCATATTCATATTTTTTGTGTAGCCAAACTTTGGCTTCATACTTGCCCTGGTCACCTCCAAGCAATATAAAATAATTTGTATTTACAATCTAGCGGAAACATTCAGACCAAAATTGGCGGTGCCTAATTTTGTCTTTAAAAAGGGTTAATAAGAACGTTTCGGCGCTAATCGATCTTCTTATTACTTCTTGGTTATCTTGACCTTCCTAGAGCTGTCGGGCACTCTTTGCTACCTTTCATTCTGCAAATTCAGATTTCATTTCACACTTTTCCAAATTTACAATAATCGCCAATGTTGCCAAGAATTGGTTGAGTAATTAATCATTTATTGTAGAACATCCTTATTCAGTACATTTGTTTGATAATGTTTGATATATTTGATATTTTCTGTCTGAGCGATACTTCAGATAAGGGCGCTAAAGACCATTGTAGCCGATGCAAATAAAAAAGCAACCATCTTCTAAAACTTCAAAGGAAAACTCCAAATCCTACAAAAAAGTTTCTTATTCCTTTGGTCTTTTCCTCTATATCGTGCTCGAAACGTTTGTATAAATCATTAATCAGAAGCTGTGACTTATAAAATCAACAATAAAATTTTGCAATAATTAATTTATTATTTTTTATTAAGCAGTTAAAGAGAAATACACATCTTAATCAATGTACTACACCTCTTAACTATGTGTGACATAATTTATGTTTATCATGTAAGAATATTTTCTATAAATTGTAAAAATAAAATTTAAACATTGCTTAGCTGGACACACATCTGGGCAATTAACAGCTTTAAAAAAGCCGAAATCTCGTTTAAATATTCAATTTAAACAAATTTTCAATCTGCCGATTAGTAGCGAATATTATTCTGGAATGATAAGTGTCACCTAACTTTTTGCAGATGGTTATATCTGAAAAAAGTACTCACAGCAATCAACTATCAGGGAAAGGATCAATCTTGTAAAGTAATGTCGAAAATAATTGGAAATCTTGTTTTGTATATATCTTATTTTTCATTTTGTGTCTGTATTAGGGCGTCTATTAAAATTAAAATTACTAAAGTACTACTTAAAATGTCGGCTTGTTTAAAGAATTTAAAACTAAAAAATGAGTTTTTAGTTTTTATTAGTTCATTTTCAACATCTGGTTGGATTATCCAGTACTAGTCATTTTCTGTCTGCACGATACTTCAGATAAGAGCACTAAAGACCATTGTAACCGGTGTAAATAAAAAAAGCAACTATCTTCTAAAACTAAAAAAGTATTCGAATACATACGAGTACATATCAGCCAGCACAGTTTTTCTTTTACTCACATTGTATTTATTAATGCCCTCCTTCCAATTAAAGGCATTATTATTATTATTGATCAGCTCGTATATTGATTAATATTGTATTAACAGGCCTATGACTGTTCCAGGTAACCGAAGAAGTAGGACGTAAGAAATCTGATTATCAAAAACATTTAGAATTTTACAAATTAATGAGATCCAGATTTGAAGAACATTATGTTAAAAGTAAGTATTATATTTAATAATTAATTCGACCTGATGAGAATATAAAGAACTGATGGATGTCTGAAAAAACTCGTTAAAGTCGCCCCTTGTAGCATTGACGCAAATTCTTTGTATAGATTTTACTTAGATCATTTCCTCCAAAATTTACTCTTACAGTACTCCCTTCTTCCGAACATTGTTTTCTCTGAAAATGTAAAAGTAAGATAAGTGGGGGGGGGGGCAAAACCTTCAGTTGGGATTTCACTAGGACTTAGGAATTGTTCTAAGTTTTGTCATTTCAAAATGAACTAAGAAAAGGCTGTTGATTGGTTGCTCGCTAAGATGAAAAGTATGACTCACCCCAACAACTAAAAAGACAAGGCACATTTGAATTCTTTACTTTTATTTAATTGGCAAGAGCGCATTTAACATTAGATAATATCTGATTGAATGGTATTTTCAGTTTCTTCACTACTAGCTGAGGGACTGATTGAATTCCGGAGGGAAGAACTGTCAAATGAATGTGTCTATTCTGTTAGATTAAGCCCTCATGCTGGTGTTGTCTGTGGCAAAACCTCTAGGATTTCTTGATGATCAGTCTAATAATAAATACTCTAAGAATAGCTCTCTCGACTTCAGCTTATTTGCAGCTGAACGATATCATCGAAACTTCTCCACTACTTTTCTGTTTACATCAATTCATTCTCTAAATGATCTTTTTCCTAATTACTAGCCAGTTCCCTTACTAACTGACTCTAGGCCTACTATTACCCTTGGTGAATCTGGCTGGGAACTATCCCACACAACTATTTAACGACAAACTGAATTTATAAAAATAAAATAACAACTTGACGAGCTAGTGTACGACTTAACAAGTGAATCTTCACAAATCTTCGTTACGAAACTTTTCAATAAATCGTTCTTCCTCTTTAAGTTGCAATGGTAATAATAACTAACAAGCAAACCCAGATCAATGTGGCGTCAGTCTAGGCATCTTTCCTGCAAACCAGTTTATAATAGTCTTACAAGTCATGGCACTTGAGCGAAACATGCACAGTTACAGTCTTACTCACTTACGAGTGAAAACAAAAGCATAGAATTACTTACGAATATCATCTTCTTTTTATATTCTAATAATCTCTGTTCTTCATTCAATGAAAATTCTTATCTACCTTACCGACCTAGCGATCTACCTTACCGTTCTAGTTTTCCACCACTAATGGATACAATTTTAGAGATGTTTCTTAAACGTTTTCATTCATTTCTTGAAGAACAAAAGATATTACGATCGTACTTCATCAGTTATACTTTGTAACCTCTATTCGATTATTCTTTAAATGACATTGTCTAGCCGTTTAGTGGGAGAGTGTCGAATGCTCGAGTGTCTTTCTTAACAGTACTCAACCAAATAATCGGGTCTGGCATCCACGATTACTGGGAACCTACCTTATTGTTAGGTAATTAGAAGCCTAGGCCCTGTTTCTTAGGACACTTGACTGGAATAGTTTTACTGCCTTATTCTCATATAATAATATCTTTCTAAAAGATACTTCTTTATTAATGAGGACTCTTCTCATGCTCATGCTGAGATTTCTCAGGCCAGCATTATTTGGTCTATTTCCTTCAGTTTACATCCATCAGAACATCCATTTCATTCTAACCTAACCTAACCTACACCTATCAGACGATGTAGTAGCCATCTTTGGTCCAGTACAATCTTCTCTCATCTTTCAGCAATACTTACATCTTCTAGAACATGATTTTGGAAAATCAAAGGGGTACAGAGAAGAGCTAGAATATGACTTTCTGATTCAGACGTACAACTTTTCAAATCTTGGTTTGGCCCCTCTTTCTAGGGAACAACAGTTTTAAGGAACTATAGAAGTTAAATTTCAACAACTCTTTATTATTTACTTCTCACTTAAAATGATAACGTATATTTTTCTTCTGATTTAAACAAATTTTATTTTATTAATTTAACGATCTTTTAATTTAAATGAAGTAAAAACTAACTGCGTTTTTTGCTTGCTTAAACACAACTTAACTATCTCATTTAATTTATACAGCACTTCCTTGCGGCGATATTGTCAACATGGGCAAACGACTTATATAGAATACTGACATACAAAACTCGATAACATAAATTAACAATCGTTTGTCAGTTGCTCTACTACTTGACGCCATCATTACAGTAAATATCGTATTCATCAATAATTAAAGTCCAGTGACCAATCTCCATATTTGTTTCTATAAAAACAATTCATAATTTTCTTAAAATCCATTATTAATCTTAAAGAAAATATTTCATTCTCTCTTTTCTGTTCATCTTATACCATTAATTCACCAGCTCTCATTTCTGACAATCCCAGTCTCTGGGCGAAGGCAGTCGTCTGTGCGTGGTAGCAATTCTCATGTTTCTATCTCAGCTTCTTTACTCTTGAGGAGCTAAGAGTTTTGATGTCCTACAGGGCAAAAAAAAACTTGTTGCTCTTCTTCGTCTTCCTTGTTATCTGCATTAAGAATGTTTTATTTTCTTTGGATTTCAATTTATTTTTGAGGAAAACATTTTAATTTCAAAGGTCGTAACATTAGGTTGACATGTGAGCTGGATGAGGTAGAGTGATGAGTGATGATGTGATGTTGCAGGCGGACGAGGCGGGCGGAAGCTGGATGAGGTGCGCGAGAAATACCAGCGGGCCTGCCGGAAACTGCACCTGGTGCACAACGAGTACGTGCTACTGCTGTCCGAGGCGGAGCAAGTGCAGCGGGACGTGCGTACTGCTTTGCTGCCCGCGCTTCTACACCAGCACCAGGCCTCGCTGCAGGCCTTCGTCGCCAACTGGTCAGTATTCTAGAACTCACTAGCTTACCTGATGCTCTGCTGCTTAACAGCAAACACCAAATCTAGATCCTAGATTCTTCTAGTCAAGGAAAATAACGTTCAAGCACCAACCAGAGCTGACATTCAAACAACCGCCTAACAGAAACATTATTTATTCCAAATATGCGTGTTTACTTGTGTTATACCTACATCTGCACTTAAATTTTCTCCATATTAGCTATGAACTTTACTAAGTAAGATTGCAATTATCATTATTTTATTACTATTATTATTGTGATATGAAATTTCCTGTGTAAGGAGTATTTATCGGAAATATCAATTTCGAGGTCCCAAGAATCCAAAATTTACAAATTGGTCTAATTGATTGTAATTGATTATTGATGTGGTAAGTTTGTAATATATTGTCTGTATATTTTGAGCATAAATTAAAAAAGTTGAAAATCACATAAAGTTTAAGTTTCAAAAAGTTTGGTTGCTGGCCATCAGAGCTGAGAATAAGTAGTTAGACAAAATTAGCCATTTTGAAGGGTCACTATACTGAATAGATTTTTCATTTGACTTAATATTCAGTCGAGTCTGAGAACAATTACAACTCGAATTTATAAGAGCAGATTACATCTCAGTAACAGAATGTTTTAGCTACTAGTTTTGGCTGAATATGGTTGTGACCAGTTTTTCTAGGCTTATCTAGCCTTGCATATACGCCATTCCGCCCCTTCTCTTCTTGTAGCCGTTCAAGAACCTCACAGAGATAACTTTAATCATAGTTACTTATTTAAAAATGACTGTCAGTTATTAATCTTTAGGTTTCCGCTTAAAGAGATCACATTGACTAAACATTACTTTGTAAACTCTCAGAAAAAATCACGCCAAGAAACTAAGTGTGTTGACCTAACTAAAACCTAACCTAACTAAAACAAAAAAATTTTCAAACTAAAAATAATAAATACAATTCTGAAACAACCGTCTGATAACTAAATACTGGCTGTGCTAATGCGTGAAAGTATGATTGTTAGCATGAGAATACATCGTGCTGGGGGCATCATGTTGGGAAGAGAGATTATTGTTTCTACGGCAGAAAGTATTTTGTTATTGGGAGAAATATTACGTTAACAAGGAAATTTAGTTTACATTGAGAAGATAGTTTTTGGCTTCCCCAATACGGAAAATCTTAAGAAATATGTTTGTGTAATGTGTGATTTTCAGCAAAAATCGTAATAAAAAAAGTAAAATAGAATGCATAGATCAGTTACTAGGGGCAGAAAGCGTATTTAAAACAGCAGAGTTAAAAGTGAACTTAATGTTGTTAGGCATCTAAAGGGAAAGTAACGAACACTTAAAATTAATAAATTAATTAACGTAAAATTGATAAACCGTAGTTCTTGATTGAAAAGGTTGCTGAAGTAGAAAATGGTAGAGTCTGGAAAATAACATTGTTGTAGAACGGTGTGCTCTCCAATATAAATGTTAGGAACAATTTAGGGACGAACCTGCCGTTACCTCTAACTTTAATTTCTGCAGTGTCTAGTAGTTATAACTGATGGCTGGATGCTGTGCGCTTGTGTAAAAATAATTTGTTTTCCCAACTACTTAAAAATAAAGCTACAATTTTTTTGTGATTATCAACTATTCTCTTTACTACAATTCTTTTGTGTTTAAACAACACCTTCTTATTACATTTCAGTGTTTTGGGTGCCTTTTTTTAAAAACTTTAAATGATCCACTACATATTGTGTATCCGGTATCATTGAATTGTTTTTTTTTTATCAAATTACACTTTCTATATTTTAGGCGAAGTATCTTGAAAGAAGTGTGCTCTCATTGGAATTTCGCTTCTAAAGAGTTTGTCGATAAATTTACCAAATCTGCAGACCATGTGGACGCCATTATTGCAGCTAACGAATATACTGATTTTCTACAGAAGCAGATGTAAGTAGTAATAGCACAGTTTGATTTGGCTACCAGCATCAAAAGTTGGGTTGGAAACCCAACATTGACAATTGTATCCTCTTTTTATATTCCCTTAACAAAACATTTCAGTTTTAAACATCAAGTATACAGGTAGATTGAAAGACAAAAAGCAAGTGTCCAGTTCGTAATTTCAGCCGGATAGAAACGTTCAAAAAAAAACTTGTGGGTTTTATTCTAATTTTCCTCTATTCTATCGAACTGACTTCCCTTACTAGTTTTTTTTTTTTTTTTTTTTTTTTGTGATTTAAGGCGCGTCAACATCTAAGGTTATTGGCGCCCGGAGCTTTTTTCAGTGCACTGCCGGCCTCCGGGCAGTGTTCTCTCGTTACAAACAACACTGTCCATCACCGGACAGTGAGCTGTAAGAAGCTCCTAGGAAGAAAAAATCTAAGGGTCAGCAGCTGGATTCGAACCCGGGACCTCCGCGTGGGAGTCCAGTATGCTAACCTCATAGCTAATCCCTTCCCTCCCTTACTAGTATTTGGACTTTATAGTTCACAAAGCAAGTGCCAACTTGAAATTAAAAAGTTTTCATGAATCCTTACAGAAGATATTAAGAACATATCAAAATCCATTGCACTTTTGAAACTATTGACTTCATTTAAATAATTTTCTGCATTACATTTTTTATTAATACGTATTGTTTAGAATTTATTAGATGTCACAGACCTTTTGTTGGCTATCTTTAAAATATTTGTTCAGTTGCACACTTATATTGATTGTAGTAGGTGGGCATTATGCATTAGTTTTTAAAAAAATATTAATGGAAAAAATAATTATTATGACATTAATTATTATTATTATTATTTATTTATTTTTGGCCTTATTGGAGTACGCAAATTAGCCATTGGTACTGTGTACTTGCGCTTAATTTAAAGTCGAACAATCGGATTTAGTACGTGTGAGTGGGGTTGCGAGATGTTATAGTGCTAAACTTCTTCACGAGTACTCTATTGAAGTATATTAAATTATACTTTAGAAGTGGATTCTCTATATGTAATTTAACCTTTTGATTGTACTTGTGCATGTCTGGCTAGGATAAATGGTTCTTGATGTCTGGAAAGGTAAACGCGAAAACATCTAACTCATCCAATAAATGTATGTAACCTCCACCTTTAACCTATGGCTGTCTTTCTTAACCCTTAAATAGTAATTTATTTAATATAAAGTTTAAATTTTAAACTGACCTGTAGGACTCCTTATGGCAGAAATGTACATAGTAGATCCAAATGGCTGAATGGTTACAGGAGTGTTCCTGCTGATATGGCAGACTTGTCATTCGACAATAGTTTGGTAGAAGACACCAGTGGCAAACTGTTGGCCAACACTTTGACAGTGGACAATCTAACGGTAGAGTGGGTTAGAGCTAAGTTGGCTGAGATGGAACCGCGTCTAAGAGATTGCCAGGAGAAGCTATCTAATAAAAATACTCACCTGCAAGAATTAAGGTAAGGAACTTTGTACTTCTACACATAGTTCATGACAAGAATAATTGCTACCTAAATAAATGAAGTTCAAGTAAAATAGGTTAGGGTGCGATAGTAGCACCAAAACTAGGAATGAAATTTGAAATTTTAGTGATTTAGCTTGTTTGAGTTGAGGAAAGGATTGAAGATAGTCAATGAGCCTTCTGCATATAATAGCCGAAATTAAAGTTGAGAGTTCTCTCTCTCAAAGTTAGACGTTGATAAGAAGTTATAAATGACATATCAATTTTAGAAGATTAATTGGAAAAATATAGAAGACCTTCCTTAAATGTTTTTAGAACACAATTATGTGAAGTTTATGTGATTGTAAGAAAGTAACCATTGTGTTGCTGAAATACTCTTGCTTTAGTTCTTTGTTGAGGCCATCCTTAACAATTTTCAGTGTAGAACTCTACAGATTTATATTCCCAACGATTTCCTGCCAACTTGATTTCATTATTGCAAATGTAATTACAACTGTCATTTGGAACTTTTGTCCAGAAAATTAATTCTTAAGAACTTGAATCATAATCATAAGCTTCCCGCGGCTTTGATCCTTCTTATCAAATTCCTGTTTTGCATCCATAAAATATTTAGGGAAATTAAAAGCAATACTAGAATTTCAAGTTTTATTTTAAACATTTATCTATAAAAATTGTTTTTGTTTAGTTCTTAGTTGTGAGCATTAGGATGTCTCCATCCTACTCTTGTTCGTAAAAGCAAAAAGAGCGAAAGGTTCGATACTAACATTTAAACCCAGAAACGCTTAAGTGCTTTTCCTCCCTCAACAACTTTTGAGTGATAAACACGTTGTTTAAGGAAATTAGTATTACTGTGAGAATGACTAAGAAAAAGTTCGGACATTGAGTTGAGAGTTCCTCGCCAGATTCATTTTCTTTTTGCCCCTGTATAATTCTATTATTATTTTGTTTTTATTATTGAAATAAGCGACATCAGTCATATTTTCTTGGTATTATGTTAATTATCTTTCATAGTCCGGCTATGAGCAACTCTTCAGTACTACTTCCAAAGGTTGTGCACTCGTGCTATAGACTATTATTTGTCTTTATAATTTTTTATGCTAAATATTGCACCGTTATATTTAGAGCCATTATTGGGACTATTCAGTTTTCTATTGGTAGCGCCTGATTCGTGTAATTCATGGGAAAACATATATTGCACAAAATTCAAGGGCCAAAAATATAACATATTTAGAATGTTACCGAAAAAGACAGACATGTAACATAGTGTCCATACTACAATCCTAATCATGTACAGAAATATGTACGCAAGTATATAAATAACTAATAATATAAACAAGTATAATTTTTGTAACAAGTATAATTAGTGTAAACCGATAGATTTTTTTGTATATGCTGTATTTGTTGGTGTTGAATATTGTTTTGTTTTTGTTGTTTAAAGTATTATCTTGATCAGTTTTCTTTGATTTTTGTCGATTTCATTTTTTCAGATTATTTATTTACTCATGGTGGTTTACAATGTTTATTTCTATAATATTCCAGTAATTTTCTTTATGGTTTCTATAATATTAAAGTAATAATGATAATTAATATTTTTAGAAATCGGAGTTTGAAAAACGTATTAATAAGATCGTGGAAAATTATAGCTAGAGTAAGTCTGGTTAAATTTTGTTTAATGCCTCTTAACCACACATAGTGCAATATTGCAATCCTGCAGATTTTGGATTTTGAATTTTCACAAAAAATATATGTTTAAGCGTCCATTGAGCAGGAAAAAAATGTTTTAAGTTGGTGGTTAACTCAAAAACAAAGCTTTACAGAATTCAAATTTGATACTTTTGGTTGTCAAAATCGATTTAGAGAGATTTTACATTTAGATTTATAGTTTTTTAGATGTTCTCGAAAACTACTGTTGTATTATTTATCAACCAAAATCTTACTATTCCACAGTGAAGTGGAACTGGCAGAGTTGAAGTGTGAAGAGAAAAAATTAAGCCGGCAATTAGATGTAATTAAGAAAGCGCTGACGGAATTAGGTTGTGAAGAAATCCCTCCAGGTTGTGATCTTCCTATGGATGCGTCCGCTGATCCAACTCCTGAAAGTCAGGTAAGTACCCATTTAGCAAAGGAAATTGTTCAATAACAGATTGAATTTACTCTTCACTTTATTAACAACTTAATGTAGCCGAGCAGTCAGACTTTGAACATAAATTTTTTCCTTTCATTCTCCTTTAAATTGTCATGCAAAAATACTGCATGCTAATTTGGTAACCAAAAAACATTTATCTGCAACCTGCCAAATATACCTATGAGTACATAATAAATTCGCTTCATTATCTTCAGTAGTACCGGACGTACCACAGACTGCCCCTAGTCAAATAACAAGAATATCTTTGATTTTTAATTAGGCCCAGAACATTATCCAACTTTCATTCAAGCAATAAAAACACAATCCGCACATTTTAAAATTAACTGAAAATTTCATTCAGCGCAGAATTTTTCCTGATATTAACAGAAAGATGGTCGGTGCCGGTATCGCTATTTTTGTGGGTACTCATTTGATGCAGATAGCTTATGTACGTGTTCAAGAGGATAATCGCCACATACCAGACATGAAGGTTTCAATATTCACTTATTAAAAGCTGATGGTATGTGAAGGAGGAGCATGCAGTGGCATGCGGTGGTTATCCTTTTAAAGGTGAGCATGGGCGAAGGTAGTTCTGGTTGATTGAAATCCATTTCTCCATTCGTTAGCAGATCAGCCACTTCATATTCGGACATGTGACGGAAATACGCGACCCAACTGTGACATAGGTTCATCATGTTATTAATCATGGAGGCACAGAAGACATTATGTGATAAAAGGTGCCCTAGAGAAGTTACCTAGACTAGCAGAATTATTTATTTCATGTATCCATATGCGTTAGCCGAAAATTACAAACAATAATTTGATACTAAAATTATTTTAAAACTCCGTGTGTAAACTTTAGTATCACGGTGATGAATACAACAACTTAAATTCAACTAAAAGAAATTTGTTCAAGTCCAATAAAGCTACGAGCGTGATGACTACCTAAATTTTAGAACCAGCGAGAAGTCTAAAAAAGTTATAAAATAGAACAGTTCTTCGGAAACAAACGGATTATTGTTGACCCAAGTCAACAATAACTGAATTGGTTGTTTAGATTACTTGAAATACGTAATCGTGTATATGTAGTTAGTTAGCCTTATGTTAACAAGTCTGTTGTAAATTAAAATTGAATGTTTTAGCAAATATATATACATTCAAAAATATATTCTATAAATTAAGTTAAGTCGCAACAATTACTTTAAAAATAAAATAAAATAAATAAAACGTAAATAATGCCTTTCTTTAGACAGCATGCATTGCGTAAAATTTGAATTTGTATCTAATTAGACGAGTTTACTCTGTGATAATTCGGATTACAGTTTTTCTACAGAAATGGGTCTGGATTCGCTGCTGCACAATACGATCCTTAAAAACGGCATTCTAAGTCCTTCTTCAGTCGAAGAAACGTGATATGTGTCTAGAAGCGTGGTTTGATCACAAGGACTTGCCGAACTGTGAATGATTTTTTATCGCTTCAGATGAAGTTTTTTTTATAAAGAAGGTATCACTTAAATAAACTTGGAACTGTCCTGCGCATAGTAGGTCTAGCGCAAAACTACAAAAGATATTTTATCATAACGATCTAGACAATCTATTGTATCTGATATCTTTATCCAAGGCTATGTTTATTTTAGATAAACACAATTGAATGTTTAATATATTTAATAACATAGCTGAAAAAATAAAAATTAAAATAATAAAAAATAAAAATAATAAAAGTCTGCTTAAAGAGTGCAAATGGTTGGCAGGTTGTTGAGAACTCAGTGATAACCAGGAAACCATCCCTTCCGTCTCCTCCTGCGCCACCTCTTCAGCCGACCAGCAGCCTAGTGGATATTCTTAGGAAACCCTTCAGACGTAAATCGGTGCCAAGTTCTCCAATTAGTGCAAGGCATAATGTGAGAATTTTGATTTCTACACTTTTCAGAGATATTTGAGTACTCATGTGTTTTTTCACATAGCCACATAAGCGATTCTTTCATATAAAATAATATTTCAAAAATGTGAAGGTACAAAAAACAATTTTTTGGTTTGTAGGTTGGGCCAGCTAGATCTCTAGTCGATGAGGAATGGTTCCATGGCGTGCTGCCCAGAGAAGAGGTTGTTAGACTTTTGACGAGGGAAGGAGATTTTTTAGTTCGAGAAACGACTAGAAATGATGAAAATCAAACAGTTTTGTCAGTATGTTGGGGCGGACATAAACATTTTATCGTTCAAACTACTACCGAGGTTTGTATACTAAATAATCATTATAGTATAAAAGAAAAGGTTTACTTAGCTGAGTGGTTTGCGTATTGGATTCGAATCCAGCTGCCGGACCTTAGGTTTTCTCTTCCTAGAAGCTTCTTAAAGCTTACTTTACGGTGATGGTGTTGACTTAAACAAACTGTCCGAAGACTGACAATGCACTGAAAATAGCTCCGGGCACCAATTACTTAAATGCAGATAATTATAAATATATAATAATAATAAATAATAATAATAATTATTATTATAATGTACAATAATAATAATAATAATAATAATAGCGCATTTATTAAGAAGTATAATACATTATACAGAATTGATAAACGTAAATTAAGCACTTATCAGCATGGATAGTAATGTACAATAATAATATATAATAATAATAACTTTATTTAAATTAATTTACAATCTTTACAGTGGAAAAAACAAAACAAAAGGTTATGCATGCGGCTTGGTAATCCGTCAGCCGGAAATTAGATGCTTTTTTTTTTATAATTAAATACAAATAAAACAGAAAATGACTCATTAGAAATGGGATTAGAACAAAACAAAAATCATCATTAACGAGGAAGAAAGAACACAATTATTTTATAAATGTAATAAAGAAAAATTGCTTCCATGAAGTACATTAAATATTCGCAGGAAAATTAAAGAGAAAATTAAAAATAAAGCCTCAAAAATAATAATAAAATTAATATACACGTACATATTCATAACCTAATAATTAAATTCTTGAATCAATTGGTATGTAATTAAAATTTAAACAGTTAGCAGATCTTGAAAGTTCTCTTAAATTAGGCAAAGTTAAGAACGAACATCAAAGTATCGCTCTCTAAATTCTGCCAAGATAGGACAAATAGCCAAAAAATGAACAATGTCCTCTCTTGCCTTTAAATTACATAGATAGCACAACTCCACTTCTCTGTCAACACATGGGGTAAAATTCAAATAGAGTAGTTCGCCTCTCATCTTAAACAGTCAATTTAATTCTTTTAAATTTAATGCTGTAGACTGACTTGAAAAAGAAAATAGACAAGCATTAACATTAAGCTCTCTGTAAAAAAGGTATCTACTTGTGTCTTTAGCGCTTGTAACAAACACTTCCCGATGAACTATATTTATTTTATCTCACAGGACAGCAAACTGAATGTGCCATAATGACACGTCATTATAGGAAAAACTGAAATTAAGACTGTATTTTTCAAACAGTTTTATCCATCTGTCAAACTAAAAAGTCTTGTGTTTCACGATTTCTAGTGCAACTACTTTAGGGGAAGTCTGTACGCCGTTAATTCAAGGATTTTCAAAGCATATCTGAAATTGAGCCTCAAAATAAACGTAAATAACAAATCAACAACAGTTTCAAGGTACAGCAAGATGTTTGGAGTAATTGAAGACCGGGAATATAATTTTTTAATAAAAAAAAAACTCAATAATACCTCATACTGTTCAAACCCCCAAACCTGAGCAGCGTTACAAGCGATAGGTCTGAAAATAGTATTAAAAAGTTTAAACTTATGTGACAGGGGAACCATACTCTGAGCAACAAGGACTGACCAGACTGTATTAAAGGCCATTTAAGCCATACGAACTCTCTTCCTTAAAATAATTTTGGAAAGAAAAGCGATGAGTCATATACATATATATTTATAATATAAATAATTATCTGCATTACGCATTATATACAAATATATATTATATAATTTTATACATACTTATATGTATATAGAATAGAAATGTACTGAAGTAAAACTACAGGCAAATAACAACGGCTACTTTTTAATTAAAACTGTCCGGTAGGACAGTTGTATAAGGGTTGATCGTCAAAAACTGCACGAAAAAGCGTAACGTTGAAAAACACCCAACTTTGACAATTTTTTTCTCTTTTTCTATAAAAGATAGAATTCCCAAATTTTCTTTTAAATACAGGGCAAATCCTCCTTTATAATGCAATTTTTTTGCAACAACCCAGATTTAACAGTTTTCGAGAATAAAGTTGCTGAAAATGAGCAAAAACGGCTTTTTCAATTTTTTTTTTTAAATGATTTAACATAAGGCGCGTCAACATCTCAGGTTATTGGCGCCCGGAGCTTTTTTCAGTGCACTGCCGGCCTCCGTACAGTGTTCTCTCGTTACAGACAGTGTGCTATAAGAAGCTTCTAGGAAGAGAAAATCTAATGGTCAGCAGCTGGATTCGAACCCGGGACCTCCGCGTGGGAATCCAATACGCTAAACGCATAGGTAATCGCTTTCCTTTCTTCATGTTGTTGCTGTTACCTTTTTTGTAAACTGCGTAGCATTTTTCATGAATGAGGTATCATTCGATTCGGAATTTCATGTACATATGCCTTTTGGGGGTCTCGACGGTGTACATCGAATGGGAGAGGAGTTAGCCCCACTTATGTAAGGCCCCCTCTAAAATTATCATTACTAATTCCTCTGTAAATCTTGGCCCGAATTTGATAAAATTTGGTAGGATGATAGGGTTAGGGCTCCGCTTTGTAACATTAAAGCGACAGTCTGCTCTTACATCTTTTATTATTATTATTTATTTTTTTATTTATTTTGTGCATATCAAGTTACAACAAAAGAAAATTTACAACAAAAATAATACCAAAAAATAAAATAAAATAAATAAAACAAATCATACTTCTATTCACATCTATGCACATAGACAATGGATAAAATCCGTCTGTCAAGTCTGTATTTTACACAAAGTGTTTTTAAATAAATAAACATATAAAAAAACAATAACCAATTAATTAAATAACTTAAATTAAATAATAAATGTGTAACACATTTTAAATAATGATAAATTAACAGATTCTTTTTCTTTTCTTCCTTATCTCTTCTAATTTTTTTTTTTTAATATATAACAAAAATTAATTACTTTTTACGCCCTCGAAAATATAATTGCAAATAAACAAACAACATTTCAGTAAAAAAATGAAATAAATAAACATATACCCTTTCTAACAAAACAAATACAAAAACAAAAGAATAGCCGAAATAAATAATGGCTCAAAATTTAACTTCATAAAATAAAATCATAAAATAAAATAATCCTCCTATGCCCTTTACCAATTAAATTCATTTATTAATTCATTTCTGTAATAACTGGCTTGCCTTAGGTACATAACGAGATTTGACCAGTTTCCACCATTTAACAAATTAAAAACCTCTTCCTTAGACAATTTTTTCTTTTTTAACCATTTGACCCTCCATTCAGATAGAACGGTACACACCCCAATGAAGTGATATGTATCCTCTTTTTCACTGGAATTACACAGTGAGCATCTAACTGTATTGTCTCGTTTCCAGTGTTTAAAATTCAGATTTAGGGATTTAGTTCTAGCCTTACAAATCCATCTCATCGTATATAAATCACTACCATCATTCAAATATATAGTGCCGTCCCCGACAGAACAAAGCTTACCGTACAATTCATACCTTGATTGCATACAGTTATTTAAGGCTTCTTCTTTTTGAACTTTTGTTACATCTTGCCTCAAACTTTGTGATTTTTGCCGCAATGATGGGATATTTGACAAAGGTAAATGTGCTGCACCCAACTCCCCCCATTTTTTATACCAGTATATATTCCTTTTAATAGTCTCATTACACATAATGTGGGGCAAACGAATGGAAGGCATTTCTAAAACTTTTAGTATATACTTGAAGTGAAGCTTCAAAGTATAAGAATATATAGAATCAATTCCGGTTTCAAAATCAACTATATAATTTGGGGTACACCGGGGAAGTGATAATAATTTCTTTATAAAGTACCTTCTAAATTTTTCTAAACAGTCATAAGGCTCAAATCCCCAGACTTGAGACCCATAGCTGACTACTGAACGAGAAACAGAATGAAATACTTCTAACTTGGTGGAGTAGGGAATATCCTTTTTCATCATTAAGTTATGCCAAGTAGTGTTCAGCCCAAATTTTGCATGACTAATTCTTTCTAGAAAATGCTCGCTAAGAGATACTTTTGAGGAGATGGTCATACCAAGGTATTTATAAGAATTTACAATATCGATTTGTCGCCCCTCTAAATACCACTTTTCAAATCTTGAAAGTTTACCACCATTTCGGAACACTACGACTTTCGATTTTGCTAAATTTATATTCGTATGGTATTGAATCAATTCCTGGGGCTTTGTTATTTTTCGCTTTTCTAAGAACATCTTTCAATTCTAGTAGTGTAAACTGTTTATCTAAATCTGAATTAGACCAGAACGGTTCGGCATAGAGAATTACGGCATTAGTTACTGAAGGGTTTAACAATTCCTGAAAATAGTTCATAAATTGGATCTTAGATATATTCGACTCATTAATATAATTACTAACTTTAAATTGCTTTATTAGTTTCCAGTAGTCTTTCGAATCTCTCACATTTTTAAATTTATCTTTTAAACTTTCAATATATTTTTTCCTTTTATTTTGGCATACCTGTTTGAAACTACTGTTCGCTTCAAGGTATAATTGTCTCACATAAGTATTATTATGTTTTCTAAAGATCTGTAAAAATCTAAATGAACGCTTGCGATACTTTTTACATTCGTAATCAAACCATATTTGTTTACCGATTTTAGCGATATTTGGATTATATATTTGGTTACCGTAGTGGGAACAATCTACAATACAGTTTAACAACGCATCTAGTTTTTCTTCCGGCTTAATATGTTGTTTTGCCAGCAGCCCTATTTTCTTACTCAATTTTAGTTTAAAATGTTGTTCGTCTTGGTTTGACCAGAGCAATTTTGAAAGCATGCGATGTTTGCTAATATTGTTTAACAATTGTTTGTACTCGAAGGTAATCATAATTGGCATGTGGTCAGAATAAATTTCTGGAATTACCTCAAAATCAGAAACCAGGTTTAACAAATTAGGACTGACGCAACAAAAGTCAATTACTGAATTACCTCTATCTGAAATAAAAGTAAATTCTCCGTTACTGTCACCCTTGGTACGGCCGTTTAATATAACAATGTCCGAATCTTCACAAAACTGTAAAAATAATTTACCCCTATTATTCAAACATAAATCTTTTGAATTCCTAAAACTTTCTACAATACACTTTTCTTGTGCAATACAATCAGGTAAGCTTTGTCCGTCAGCAACTCTTGCATTCATGTCCCCTATCACCACACTATTACAATTTATGGTTTCCATCACATTATTTAATTTGTTAAAATCTGAATCCCAGTGTGAAAAATTAAGATATACTGGTATTAAATAAAATTTCTGGTCATAAGCGATAATCTCGATAACATCATAATCAAGAATTTTAACAAATTTACAATTTAAATTCGGATAAATATTAGATTTGTAAGCTAATAACATACCTCCACTAGGTCTTCCAAATTTATTTAATCTTTTTGCACCCAGCCAGTTAAGTTTAAAGCCATGAAAATATTTACTAAATCTATGACACTCCTCACTAACTAAGAAAGTTTCATACAGCAATATAATTTCATATTGTTTTAAAAACTCAAAAAAAGAAACATCATTAAATTTACTAAACAAGCCATGAACATTATATGAACATATTTTAAATTTGTTTGTTATGCACTTACTTGTGTTAACCTGACAGACGTCTTTAAATTATACAACTTGTTTATTACAGACATTTACTGAGGTTGTTTCTCTAAAAGAACTTTGGTCTTCTTTCTTCTGTTTATCTTCTCCCATCTCTTCTTTTCTTAAATTTAACTTCTCAGCTGATACTTCACTCAATAACTTTTGAATAACTGTGGAAAAATCGTAATTCGTAATTTCTTTTAATTTACTTATTCCACACTCTCTGCCAAAAATAAGCCCTTCTTCCTCTATCCAATGAAATCTGGAATTGTTAATAAATAAATTTTGATTCCATACTGATACTTGCAATTTAGGGTTTGTTTCTTTTATGCATTTTCTCAGATATAAAAGTTTTCTTTTTATATCTCTCTGCAACCCTGTGAGATCTTTCTCCACTGATATTCCCGTTCCCCTCAGTATTCTGGCGTTTTTTAAAATGTTCTTCCTTTCCGCTTCTTTTGGAAATTCCGCTAGAATGATTTTCTTACTGGCATTTTTATTACCTAAAGGCTGAGCTCGATTTATTGTAATATCTTCTGGAGTGTTTAATTGATTCAATCACAAGTTTTTTACCTTTTGTAAACAGTTTTCTTCAGGGCTCATTATAATACCTTTAAAAATTAAATTTTTTCTTTTCACTTCCCTTTGAGTAAATTCCATCTGACTTCTTAATTTCCTATTTATGTCTTGTTGCTTTTTTATTTCTAATTTCAGGGTGGAATGTTCATGACGAAGAAGCTCCAACTGGGCGGAGAGGATAGAAATATCTTGTTTTGTCGCCATATTTTTCAACTTTAAGTCAAATAGCTCACTTAACTGATTCACATTCATATTTCCTACCTGTTCCATTGGGCTTGCCATGATGTATTTTTCCCTTCTCTTAACTTCCTCCTCAGTTTCCGGAGAACTATTACTCCTCTGTCTTTTACCTTTTGATGGTTTTGGAGGGTAAAAATCCTCAGAATTTTTGCTCATAAATAATTTAATGTAATGAAGTTTTCTAATTCAATTTAATTTGCTATAGACAAATAACATGTATCAATATATAAGTGCAATTTTTTCTTCTTTTTTTTTATTTATTTTTTTTTTTTATTTTAATTCTTCAGAATTAAGATCTAATTAGAAAAAAGTAAAACCACTTCTCAAAAGTTCGGCACAAACGTAACTGAAGAGCAAGCTCAAGCCAAAGTTCAACTGGCCTTGAAACTTCCCCACCACAATTCCTATCACGAATTTGCAGATTTGTGCATTAAATTTCATCAATTAATTGTTGTTAATTACTCACTTATTTTAAGTTCTTAGGCGGTAATTATTTTCTGAATCAAAGGTCTTTTCATATAGAAAACTATTATCCAAAAATTTTTCCGCAAAAGTCACTTTAACACAAAGAAAAAAACACTTTAACTTAAGAGAGGCAACAGCACGTCTTACCTCGTTCGCTACTAAATACAGACTCCCTTACATCTTTTAAAGGGAAGTGAAGCAATCGTTTCAAATTATCGACACGTGAACCTATTTTCATGAAAGAAGTGTCATTCGAATCGAAATTTTGTACAGATTTGCATTTTAAAAGTCTCGACGCTGTGCCTCAAAAGAGGGGGAGTTTGCCCCACAAAAGTAAGGCCCTCTCTAAAACTATTATTACTAATATTTCTATAACGCTTAGTCTGATTTAATAAAGTTTATCACGAAGAAGTGGTTAAAGTTTCCCTACGTCAGTCTAAAGTGTCATTATGCTCTTGCACCTACTAAGAGGAAGTTCTGCAATCTTTCAAATTATAGACGCGTGGACGGATTTATGTCAATGAATTGTCATTCAATTCGAAATTTTATGTGGATAAAGCTTTTGTGGATCTCGACGTTATCATCATTAGAAACGGAGTTTGCCCCACTTATTTATGGCCCGCTTACAGCTACTAAAGGGAAGTAACGCAATCGTGCGTTTTTGAAGTTTAATTTCCCTTCGCCCACAGTGTTATATGTTTATATGGAATATAAAATAGATAAGATATGCACATTTTTAGGACAGTTAATTATTAAAGTATTTTACTACAAGTACTCAATTAAAGGGACTACAGTAAATTACAATATAGAAATCAATAATTATTGTTGAATCATTTACTTGTTATTAACTGTGTGTTATTTGTGCTCTCGAATACTTCTGTTAGACGAAATGAAGATTCAAATTTTGTTCTAACTTCGTGATTCAAATTTAAATAGTAACCAGCACTACCTTAGTCTTTTTTATATTTTAATGTGTATGTGCAATGTGCATTTGATTACTCAGAACAAAAGGTATAATAAAGATAAATCAGAAGAATAATTTGGAATAGAGTTAAAATAAAGCTTCTACTTAATTATGAAAATCAAAAATACGTTTTATTATTTTCGCAATATATATATATATATATATATATATGTATATAAAAATGAAGGGGCCAGCATAAGGGTCTGTGACATACATCTAATAAATTCTAAAAAAAATTTAATGAAAAGTTAATGATTCAAATGACGTCAATGAAGTACATATTAATGAAATGATGGGTACTTGCTGATTTGTGTACCTTTTGGCGTTTAATCAACCCTTATACTTAACTTAATAGGATTACCTATTACAACGTTCACATTCTCTTGAATGGGATACTTCCCGTTAAACCAATAAGTAAATAAACAATATTTTTTCAGGGCCAGTACCGTTTTGAAGGACCGGCATTTGGAACCATACAAGAGCTAATAATGTATCAGTACCAAAGTGGGCTTCCTGTTACGGGTCGTTCCGGTGCAGTACTCCGGCAGCCAATAGCTAGAGAGAGATGGGAACTGAACAACGATGATGTCATACTTCAAGATAAGATTGGAAGGGTCAGTTCTGTGAAAATTGAATTACTGCTTTGTGTGTGTAATACTAATTTCTGCTTTCCGCTTCTTGGTTCGGGTCCAGTCAGAATTTCGGCACAGACTCTTTGAAAGTAAATTAGAATGGAAGTTCAGCGAGTTTGGGAACTTCACGAAAGTGTTCTTGAGCTATCTCCATTCAAGGCATTTCTCTTGTGGTATTTTATACAACACATCTGTTTATTCCAAACGAAAGATCATTAAATTTTCTATAAATCTGCTTAACCCAGCGCCTCAAAACGTTCCTTATAAATAATGAAATTTTAACTTAAATGTCTAAAAAATTCGTTCTCGATGATTTTTGTTAAAAATTTCCATTTGTATTTTTTCGATGATTAATGAACCAAGGAGTCACCCAATTATAGCACCAATTACAACATTTTAATTAACACCGCATAACCTGGCTACCCCACTTAGCAAGTGCAATGTGAAACGGAAGGAAAGGTATTTAAGGCAAATTCTCTGCACCAAACTGATTGACCAACCTTCAATGTTTGATGAAAGACAGGTTTACAACAAAAAACTTGCATGCCACCACAAATAAAGTTAGTGATATTTGTAACGCTCTGGCACAGTGGTATTGGAGAATTTTACACAAAGTTGATGAGTCATTTTATATCTTGCTGCTCCTTTCCCTAAATTTTACAGGGAAATTTTGGCGATGTGTACAAAGGGCGACTTAGGGCGACCGACCAGGAGGTAGCGGTGAAGACTTGTAGGATTACAGTGGCTGAAGAACATAAAAGAAAATTTTTACAAGAGGGAAGAATACTTAAGCAATATGATCATCCGAACATAGTAAAACTCATAGGAATATGTGTACAGAAACAGCCGATCATGATAGTCATGGAACTGGTTGTAGGTGCGTATGTCTGAATACCTACATCTTCCTTGACATTAACTTCTATCTGAGCCATGTGTTCTGTATAGGTGGTTCATTGCTGACTTATCTGAGAAATAATTCCACAGTGGTTACCACCAAACAGTTGTTGACGATGTGTAGAGACGCTGCTGCTGGGATGAGGTATCTGGAGAGTAAAAACTGTATTCACAGAGATTTGGCAGCTAGGAATTGTCTTGTTGGTCAGTATTTATTTCCTTAAAGAAACTTACGTTAGATCATTATTCTAAATTAAGTAATTAAATGTGTTAGTGCCTGTTTAGTTTATAACTTTTTCCTCAAAATATTTTGCCTGATCAATGATAATATCTGTGTCAGTCAATTCCCAAATACTTGCAACAAATCGCAACATCCACCTTCTTTTCAGCATAATGTCATTCTTCATTTTGCAAGTTTTTTTCGTTTTAAATAATATTACATTTCACTTATTGAATTATATCAATACCTATATAAACTACATTTTTGATCACTAACTTTAAAAAATTCTAACTACGCACCCAAATGTGTTCTATAATTTTAATAACTTGATTTAAATGTAGGAGAGAATAATATTGTGAAGATATCTGACTTTGGTATGTCCAGAGAAGAGGAAGAGTACATAGTTTCAGACGGCATGAAGCAGATTCCTATAAAATGGACCGCTCCTGAAGCATTGAACTTTGGTAATACAATTTTTGATAAATTAATGAATGTTTTGGCCGTTATTAAAATATAAAGAAAATTGTGTTTTTTTGGCTTCAACAGAAATAGTATTAAAATTTCGTTTTCTTCTCAAATCTATTTATAGTACAAGCTCATGAATAAAAAATTTCTCTTTGATTTTTAGGTAAATATACCTCATTGTGTGATGTTTGGAGTTATGGTGTGCTTTGCTGGGAGATTTTCGCCAAAGGTGGCACACCCTATCCAGGACTTAGTAACTCCAAGGCCAGAGAAAAAATTGATTCAGGTATTACTGGTGACAACCTTGAAATAGTCGATAATTGTTTTTTATCACTCTTTTATTTAATTTCCTACGACCATTGCAAAAAAGTCAAATTTGCATAAATTAACTGATACCTAAATAAATAGAGCATGAAAGATATTTTGATAAAATAATTTTGACTGAAGTAGATTGACATCAATTTAATTGGCGGCCTAAAGTAGGATATCTTGCATTCCTGCGGAGAGACTTGCACTAAGAGCCGTGCTAAACGTAACTTGTCCGGACAGCATATAACCTGAACAAATAAAACTATTGTGCAATTCGCACGAAAACTTAAAACTATCTTTGAGAAATTAGTAAAATTTTGTGCCACTTTTACTAATATAATATTTTAGAAAAATTTATTTAAATGTTTCGATTAGACCTCTTAATTTTTGTTTTGTTTTTGTGTTTTTGTACCAATAACATTCGTAGCTACGAAAAATGGCAATTTTTCAGCAAAATTAAAGTTCAGACAATTTTGGGCACCTTTCCTAGTTATATTAAAACTGTCCGGTAGGACAGTTGTATAAGGGTTGATCGTCAAAAAGTGCACGAAAAAGCGTAACGTTGAAAAACACCCAACTTTGACAATTTTTTTCTCTTTTTCTATAAAAGATAAAATTCCCAAATTTTCTTTAAAATGTAGGGCAAATCCTCCTTTATGACTGTAATTTTTTTGCAACAACACAGATATAATAGGTTTTGAGAAAAAAGTTGCTGAAAATGGGCAAAAACGGCATTTTCAAAAATTGTTGTTGTTCTTCTTCTTCTTGTTGTTGTTGTTACCTTTTTTGTAAACCGCGTAGCGCCTAACCTTCATGAATGAGGTGTCATTCGATTCGGAATTTTATGTAGATGTGCCTTTTGGGGGTCTCGACGCTGTATACTGAATAGGAGAGGAGTTAGCCCCATGTATGTGAGGCCCCTTCCAAAATTATTATTACTAATTACTCCGTAAATCTTGGCCCGATTTTGAAAAAAATTGGTGGGATGATAGGGTTAGAACTCCCCTACGTAACATTAAAGCGACGATCTGCTCTTACACTTGTTAAGGGGAAGTATAGCAATCGTTTCAAATTAACAACACGTGAACCGATTTTCATAAATGAAGGGTCATTCGAATCGAAATTTTTTACAGGTTTGCACTTTAAAAGTCTCGACGCTAAGCCTCATAAGGAGGGGAGTTTGCTCCACACTTTCTAAAACTATTATTACCAATATTTCTATAACGCTTAGTCTGATTTTAATAAAATTTAGCACGAAGAAGTGATTAAAGCTCCTCTACGTGGCAGTGAAGTGCCATCATGCTCTTACACCGACAAAGAGGAAGTACTGCAATCGTTAAAATTTTCAACGGGTGAATCGATTTACATTAATGAATTGTCGTTCGATTCAAAATCTTTGCCTCTTTGCCTTTTAGGTAGAAGTACTGTAATCGCAGTTTATTTTTCTTACTCCTCTAAAAAGGAAGTACTGAACTCGCAGTTTAATTTTGCTATTTACGTACAAATACCTTCCTATTTTATTCAAAAACGCTTTCTCAAAAAAATTGTTATTAAGGGTGGTTTGGGGACCGCAACTATAATCATTCTTTAAAAAGATCTCTCCAGTGGTAGTTACGGTTCCTACTTAACATCTTATCAGGTTATAACGATAGAATTGCTAATTCCAAATTTAAAAAAAATCCGTAAAGCAGATATGTAACTTTGGAAAATAGACAAAAATGAAAATCTATCCAAAAGGCACAAAAATCTCCTTAACAAAAACTTACAGTTTAAAATGTTAAGTATAAGGGTTGATTAAACGCCAAAAGGTACACAAATCAGCAGTATCCAACATTTCATTAATACTGCATTGATATTATTTAAGTAATTTTACTGCATTAATTTTCATCAATATTTCTTAGAATTTATTAGATGTCACAGACCCTTATGCTGGCCAGTTCATTCATAATATTTTTTTTTTATAATTATGATAAAATGTATATTATATCTTCGTTATTAAATAGGTACTTTATTTTAACTCTATTCCAAATTATTCATCTGATTTATCTTTAATATACTCTTTATTCTGAGTAGTTACATATCGTGCATGTTAAAGTAGAAAAAGACAAAGTTCGAGTCGGCTACTGTTTAAATTTGAATCTCGGAGGATTTAAAACAATATTTTAGTCTTGAATTCGTCTTACCGAAATATTCGTGAGCACAAATAACACACAGTTAATAGCAAGTAGACTATGCAACAATAATTATTCATTTCTCAATTGTAATTTAATTTAGTCCCCCTAATTTTACTTATAGTAAAATACTGGAATAATTAGCAGTCCTAAAAATATGCATATTTTATTTATTTTGTATTACATATCTAGAAGAACACCTAGATTAAGAATGTAATTGAAGAAAACTATTATTTGCGATAAAGCCAGATTAATTATTACCTATTATTATAAACGCTTGACTACTACATAAAGTAACAATTACTTTAATCGAAGAATGAACTTAAACTGAAGATTTTTATTTAGAAATAAAAATAAATAAATAAAATAAAATCATTTATGTAAGTTGGTGTAAGCATTTTTTAAAAAAAGTTTTTGAATTTTTTAGCCTCATAATTTTTTTTTTTATAACGTTTTTCTTTTTAACCTGTAATTAATAGTTTGATTATTATAGGTAAATAGATATTACAGTCAATCTACAGTGCTACTTGAACATATATTTTGTAGACGAAAATGGCCAGCTTAAGGGTCTGTGACATCTAATAAATTCTAAAAAATATTGATGAAAATTAATGCAGTAAAATTATTTAAATAATATCAATGCAATATTAATGAAATGTTGGATACTGCTGATTTGTGTACCTTTTGGCGTTTAATCAACCCTTATACTTAACATTTTAAACTGTAAGTTTTTGTTAAGGAGATATTCATATAAGAATTCCTCATTTATTCATTTTAGGCGGACGTTTTTTCTTTGGCTTCTACGCTTTGCCAGTGTGTCAGAGAAAGAGGAAAAATTTTATTTAAATCAGAATTAATTTTTATCTTTAGGTTTATATTTTGAATCGTGAGTGTACTAGTTTTTGCCGCTGAAGCAGCTTTAGGAGGGTTGGACAACTTGATTCTGCCAATACCATCAAACAAGTTTCACCTTCGTCAGTCATTATGAAACAAACCTCGAAAGAGTCGTTCATTTTACCTGAAGAAGCCTTAGCATTTTTGTTTGACTCTGAAAAACGTCCTAACACAAAATTTAATCTGATTATTGACAAATTATTTTAAAAACCAGTCGTTAATTGAGCTTTTAATAAAAAGTGTGAAACGAAGTTTTTTCAGCTGCTTTAAATATATATATATTTGTGTATATTCGTAATCTATGGATCATTTTCTGTTAGGTTCTGTTTTCCAGGATTTTTTGTCCTTTAAATTAGTCAGTCGCTTTACTATTCAGTGGCCCTGATGAAAAACAAGAAGCGGAAGTTCAGTCTGTTTTCATTTTATGAGGCATTCTTGAGTTAATATTCACTTTTACAGTTGGTTTTGAAATTTATAAATTATGTGGTTAAAAAAGTTGCTTAATATTATCGAGACCATATTAACGATTTCTACAGATATGGTCTTAGAATTGATGAAATGGCAAATAGAAGGCAGGATGTATGTATATTAGGTCTTATGTAAATGCTGCAGACATCTCTGTTATAGAGAACTGTGAAATTATCGGCAATGAATAATGAGAACGCTACTCGTGTGGAAGAAATGTAAACAAATCGCAGAACTTCAATCTTAATTAATTAGCTGGATTGACTCGATCAGAAAATAACACATCCCCTCTAACAAATGTAGGCAACTTCATCCAACATACTTATTAGGAACAATAACGCCAATTTCGTTTGTTGACATTATGTTTTGTGTTATGTTTTTGCATTGCCTCTTTTTTTTTTTTTTATAAGCGTAACGTTGAAAAACACCCAAATTTAACAGTTTTTTCCCCTTTTTCTATAAAAGATAAAATTCCTAAATTTTCTTTTATTATAACTCTTTCCTACGTGACATTAAAGTGCCATCATGCTCTTACATCTACTAAGGGGAAATCGTTCAAATTATCGACGAATGAACTGATTTTCATAAATGAATTGTCATTCAATTTGAAATTTCATGTTACGGCTTTTTGAGGTCTATTATGGTGTATACTTTAGGAGGGGAGTTTACCCCACGTAAACGAAGTCCCCTCTTAAACTACTATACTAATAACGTATTGAATCTTCGCCCGTTTTAGATCAAATTTGGCAAGAAGAAGACTAAAGAGTGCATGATATTTAACTGCCATCCTGCTCTTACTCCTATCAAAGGGAAGTATTGCAATCATGCCGTGCAGATAATTTTTCTTTCCACTATTTAGTAGAAGTTATTGTGATCACAGCTTAATTTTTCTTACATTCCTTGAGAGAAAGTTAAGTTATCATTTGTCTTACCAATCATACTGGAAGGTACTGTAATCGCAAGTTTTATTCTATTATCGCTTACAACACGATGTAATTACACTTTATCATCCATCACTTTATCCCACAACTTTTTTTTAGTCTTATCTTCCAATTCAAAGGAACAAAAAGAAATAGCTATCTAAAAAGCACAAAAATCTACTTAACAGAAACCTACAGTTTAAAAAGTTAAATATAAGGATTATTAAACAACAAAAAGTACCCAGATCAGCGAGTAAATATATTTTCATTAATTTTTTTTCTAAATTTATTAGATCACACAGACCCTTATGCTGGCCACTTTTACCTATATAAAATGGTTCAGTAAAATATAGGCACTCATTTTATTAGATTGACTGTAATAAAAATAATAAACTACTCATCCACCTGTTAAAAACAAAAAAAAAATTACAATGTGATGCGAAAGGGTAAATTCTGTGGTTTTCAAATTCGTTAAAATTTCAAACGTTTATATCTTTTATCGTATTGTTCAGATTTTAATGAATTATTTACCGCACTGTAGAGGAAAGATAGTTCTGTAACTGACATAAATTGCAATATTTTAGTGATAATAGTTAATGAGGTATAGAAGGTTGATGTTTGGAGGTTTAAAAATTCGCCCAAATTTCAAACGAAATTTTATGTGGATATAGCTTTTGTGGATCTTGATGTCTACAACTATCAAAAGGAAGTTTGCCTACTTAAGATAGGCCCCTTTTAACCTATTATCAATCATCTTCGCCTAATTTTGATTAAATGCGTGTCATTAAAGTGCTATCCTATTCTTACTCTGTTCAACAATAATTATTTATTTCTCTATTATAATTTACTGTGTTCTCTTTAATTGAGTACTTGTAGTTTTATTAATTTATTGGCTGTCCTAAAACTATGCATTTCTTTACCTACTTAATATTACATATATACAACATGGAAAAACACGCAGATTAAGAACGTAGTTGAAGAAAGCTATATTATTCAATATTAACTTTGATTAATAATTATTACCTATTATTATTAACGCTTGACTACTTCATAAAGTAACAATCATTTTAATTGAAGAATGAACTTAAACAGACGATTTTTATTTAAAAAATAAATAAATAAACAAAATCATTAAGTATGGTGGTGTAACCTTTTTTTTTAAAAGGTTTTGAAATCTTTAGCCTCATAATTGCTTTTATATTTTAATCTTTTTCTTTTTAAGCTGTGATTAATAGTTCGAGTATTATAGATTAATAGATATACGGTCAATCTTAGTTAAATGTTGTGCAACTTGAACTAATCTTTTGTATATGAAAATAGCCAGCATAATAAAGTCATCTAATAAATTCTAAAAAATATTAATGAAAAGTTAAAACAGTAAAATTAGGGAACAATGGGCATTTTGGATTGACTGCGTACCTTTCCCTTTTTGGTGGAACCACCCTTTATTACAATCTAAAACAGTAAAATTACACAAATGAAATCAATGAAGTATTAATAAAATATTGGGTACTTGCTAAGTTGTGTACCTTTTAGCGTTTAATCAACCCTTATTCTTTAAGTTTTTGTTAAAAATATTCGTTATAAATTGTTCCATTCTTTCATTTTGACCGGTTTCATACAGAGTCTCCATTAGCTTTGGATATAGAATTTGATTTCCACTTTTAAAGCTCGATCAGGCGAGCAACATAACAAATTTCTATTTTTTTTTTTCTAGCTACATATACAATAATTATAACTTCAAGAATACGAATATCCTGAAATGTTTACTAATTTTTTGTAAAGATCATAAAGTACAATAAAATCAACAGTTTTTATGTTGCAGGATATCGTATGCCGGCTCCTGAGGGAACACCTGAAGAAATGTATAGAGTAATGTTGCACTGCTGGGAATACCAACCAGAAAATCGTCCTCATTTCGATCAGATTTACTGCATAGTTGAAAATCTTAATTCATCCTACAGATAACCAATGTTACAGGGCAGTTTGCCATTTCAGGCTCAGTTCTCTAGCAAGCCTGTTGAAATTACTTTTTAAATAGACATGTAGTTTTTAACAGATACATACTCTTCAGAATTAGACAAGACTCTTAGTTTCTTATTTCCAATTTATGATCTCAAGATTTTTATTAGACTTTTTATATTGTTCCCAATTAGCTTACCCCGGTTCTTCCGCCCAGTTACTTCATTGATCGTCCCAAACCAAGAAAGTGATTTCTGTATCTTTTATATTATTATTGAAGTAAGAGCAGCTTCATATCAAGTTAGACACGCGGTCTTCTCTCCAGGAAAGCTTGTGCACTTTCAACAAAAACATATAACAATACAGAAACATTGAACCAGCCATACTTGTTACTTTCTTCCTACCCATTTCACTGTATTATGTTTTTTTTTTTTTAATTTTAAGTTAATTATAAATATTTAACCTTTTGTTGCACATTCTTTCTTTCCTTTTTTTTATTTTTTTGTGTGACAAGCTTTAAGAAGCTGGAATCAAACAGTTAAAATCATTTTATGGTGTAAAATTTATAACCTCTATATACCTAGCAATTATACATACATATGGTTACAAGTCTCGTAATAGTAATTCCTCTTCTTGTGCAGCTTACCAAGTTACTTTTGTGTACTAATGTGAACATAAGTTTGTTCAAAATAAAGAATCTGGACTTATTTAGGAAAATATTGAGTGCCATTTTAAGAGAAAGTTGTTTTCAATTGTATTAATTTATTTTATTCTTAATTTACGAGGCGCGTAAGGGTGCCCCAATGTAATTATTTCATTTTACATAAACTTTAATTAAATTATACACAAATAAGTAAGTATTGTAAATATATTTTAATTTAATATGTAAAATTAAGATTCCAAAAGTGCCACTTTATTTTTAAATTGCAAAGTGATAAAACAAAAAAATTATTTTGTACTAATAAAAACAGTAAAATGTTTACATTATGTGTTTTCTGAGATTTTTATCCAGCATTGCGGATCCAACATCTAGAAAGAAAATTGGGCGTTAATTGATAAACTATCAACATGAAATATTATTTTTCTGTTATCGCCTAATAATGGGTCAATTTTTGTAATAAATTTAGAGAAGGAAGTTCAAATTACAATCACTCTTTTGCATGCTATAGTGCTTAATCAGCAAGGAATACTTTAACATTAACCATGCAACCAAAATAATTATACATTTAATATAATGCTAAATTCAATTAATTAAAATAATTTAAAGAAATATGCACAAAAAATTAATAAAAAATTTATTAACCACCTATTCTGTAATGAGAAAATCTCTCATAATGGTTTAGCATCAACGTAGCGACTAACTTCAAAAGATAGTACGAATATGTTTTTTGAAAATACTCCTAGAATTGAATCAGCTGCAAGATCGAACAGGTAACTCATTTAAATTTACTAATGTAATAATCCATAGCTTAACTAGATTACCTAGCAACGCAGTTTTGGAAAAAATTGTAAGCACAATAAACATCAATGTTACGAGACCATCGTGAGATAGTCTTTGTGTAAACAGAAACTATTTTAAAGTAGCCACGTTTTTGGATTTAGAGGACCTCAAAACGAATATTTTTGATTAACACTCCATATTAACACAATGGTTATAATCTTTCTGATTAGTTTCTGTAAAATTAGCGTGTCACACCGTCTGGAAAGAGACAACCAGTGAAAACAACTTTAAATAATGCTTACTTGTAACGACAGCCAACAAAAATGCATGTCTTTTGTATTTATAAATATAATTTGATGAGCTCGTCGCTGACGGCTGAAGGAGTCAGAATACCGAGATCAGTGAAAAGTAATGAAATATAGGAAGGGGGAGTGTAATCCACCAGAGGATGTTCTTGGCTCAAATCTTTCTTTAAGGCACTCCATTTATACTGAAATATATTCAATGTTTAGGTTCGGTTTAGTGATGAATATATAACTAATAATAATAAAAAAAAAATTATAAATCAAATTAACATACTTTAAATTCGTCTGGCAGATCTCTTTGATTTAAAGGATATAATCTGGAGAATTTGAAACTTTCTGTTAATACATAAAAGGGTTTTTTCATTTCTCTAGCACAAAGTGCCATTGTGTAGCTGCCTACCTGCAAATTTATTTGCGAAATGAATTTAGGATTTATTTTAGGCAAAATTAGATTAATTGATTCTTTTACTTTGTTAATAACGCCTCCACTCTCCACCACACCTTCTGCACCGATCATTACAATATCCATCTGCTCCATTACATAACCGATCGCTGAATCTAGTATTACCGTGCAAGGAATATTCATCTTTCTCAGTTCCTCAGCCATTTCTTCCCTTGAAAACAAATAAACACAAATGGTGTCTTTGGACAAAATAATGATAAATGGAGCTCTAATACAACAAAATAGAGGAAATTGACCTTACCCGCTACTGTCTGGTGAAGATCTTGTCACGTACACATGAAACCTCTTATTTGATTTAGTCGCTTCTTTAAAAGTTTCATATACGACTCTAGACTTAGAATGAGTCAGTACTTTCTAGAAAACAAAAGAGCACATTGCTTGTTAGTGCAGCAACAATCAATTCATAAACTCACATTAAAATAAATAATTGCAAAATCAACAAATGTGCAACTAAATGAATAATTCTTGCTAAATGTTTACGGTAGATCCCAGATTATCGTAACTAGGTGATTGGGTCCAGGGGTGCTTCTTATTACCGAAAGGTTGGGGGAAATTAAATAAACAGTACGAGCAATTCTTTGAAACCTTTCATAGTAACAATAAGTTTTTTAAAATGTTTTATTTTAATGTGAGTAAAAAGGGGCTTGCAAAGCTTGCAATAGATATACAGGGTGTACTCAGAGGAGAAGTCGAAACTTCGGGAGATGATTCAGCATCTCAAAAGCCACAAAAAATATTCTATTCACTTGGCCCGATTCTCAATAGTGTCCAATGTATTTGCATTTTTAACTTTTGGATCTATATTCGCGTTTTCCACCATATAAACAGTCGTAACTCAAAATTCGTGTTCAGCCTTCCCACCGGCGCAGAGTTCGAGCTCTCTACAATAAACGCGTGCCCCTGCACTGATCCATCCATATAAACATGGAGTGAATCTTGTACGGGATATCGGACGTGGATGGTTTCTAGTGCCAAAGATCTCATTTCCCACATGGGGTCAGATCCTTAATTTTTGCTTGCACTTGATCTGCCCCATATGCAAGCGGCACATAGCTATTTTCTAAAGGCTGCCTTGCGCCTAGATCCAAGTCTCTTGACACCAAGACCTCATTCACTCTAACAGCAAAAGGCTTTTGCGTTTTTAGACGCTGTGCCGATGTTTCCTGCCTATTCCAATTTAGATGTTCAGTCTTTTTACTCTTTCAAAGATGCTAACTGCCGCTATTTTTCTTCTGATTCGGAGGGGTTCTAGGCCAGCTTGGATCTCAATAGCTACAATCGGTGTAGATTTTACAGTTCCTGTTATCAGTCTTAAAGCCCTATTTTAAACTAGATCTAACGTTTTCAATGAGTAATCTGACGCAGTCAGTAATATCTCATTCTCGTATTCCATGACAGGTCTGATTTAAGATTTATAGGTCCATGCCATGAGGTCCTGGTTTTCACCCCATTTAATTCCCGCCAGCCTCTTCAACAAGCCGAGCCTACCTTCTTCCTGTTGCGCTAGCTTCTCAATATAGTTCTTCCATCCAAGCTTACCGTCCATCTTAATGCCGAGATACGTGGCCGAGTCAGTTTGTGGCAGCACCACATTCAACTTCCTCCCTTTGCCTTTTCGTACAGAGACTGAGGAACTGAAACTCTGTTTTAGAGATGTTAACTTCAAATTTGGTTTCTGCAGACCATTCGCACAGAGACTCCATTGCCTTATTCTGGTACTACTCAATGACATCTATATGGCTACTGGTAGCCCAAATGACTAAATCGTCCGCGTGTAACAAAGTTGCACACCTGGAATAGCTTCCAGGTGTGCAACCACGTCGAAATTGTTTTTGTCTTTGATTAACGTTACTTGATGTTAGTAGTTATTTTCTTTCGCTCACTATTTTTGTCTAACTTTGTAGACCACGAATATACTATATATTCTGCAATATAAAAGTAGCAAATTGTTCACTTACCGAACCATCAACAATAAAAGAGGAACCCAGTTTGGCTACTTTCCCTCTGGCTTCTTTCAATTTGTTAAGAAAAACTTCTCCGCGATGTAACATTATTTTCTTACAATCTGCAAATGTCTACACATTCAAGAAGAAAACTTAAGATAAGTATGAAACTTTTGAAAATAATGCAACCACAAACTACTTAATATTCACTTGCCGAATAATCTAACGTAGCTAATGTAATAAACCTTAGAAAAAGTTCGGAGCCGGAGACAACTGCTGTAATAGGACAGTCAGTACTCCGCATAATTTTTACTGCTCTTTTCAATTTTGTCACAAGTTCTTGTATAGTTTCCGCTGTAACCACTCAAATAATTAATCACAAAATTCCATAGGAAAAATAACAAATTTCTATTTTTATTTTCAACTTACATTTGTCATGTTCCAAATATTTTAATAAAGTGCAAATAGCAGCTATGCCTGCAGAAACTTGCTTATCATTGGCCATGATATTACAGAAGAATGCTTCTATTTCTAAATCACAAATTAAGTTATTACTTTATACACGAAAATTTCTAGTTAAAAATTAGTAGAAATTTTATAAAGCTATCTATGCAAGTAAAATAAAATGGCAATTTTATGAAATTAAATTAAAAAAGACCAATCTACTGCTTATGAAGATTAAGTAATTTCAGATTCACGACTACCTTTATCATTCATGATGAACTATTCCATAAAACTGAATCTTAGAACTATTGAATAACAGTATGTTATGTGATTCTTAACTTAACCTTCTTCATATAAACTTCAGAGAATTTGATTACAATATCCGCGGTCATTATATCATCTGTTATCGATACATAAATATCGGACAGTGTTTTACTTTATTAGATTTATTATTCTTAAAAAAACTTTTTTGAGAATTAATTTCTTGTAACAAGGCAAAGTTGCTGATCTTTTTACCTAAATGTAACTTCTGTAGGCACTTGTACCTACTTTATCAATTTGTTTTCCATTTATTTTTAAAGTTTTTTTACAATTTTATTTTTGAAAAATTGAAGTATAAAAATTTTTAGCTGAACGTCTGTTGCAAGTGACTAGATACAGTAAAGAGACAAATAATCAAAAAGTAAGTTTTTCGATATACTGAATCTTGTCGGGGCGAAATTGTACTAAGTTTTAGGCACTTATGCAATATTGGTCATTTTGTTGTGCAGTAATGAAACCTCTCCTGGTATTCACTTTAGGTTCACTTTTGAAGAGAGAAATGCATAATTATTTTGAAGGTGCCCTCAACAGTATGTCTTCAAGAACAATTTAATACCCATATTCTTTAATATATATGTATATATTTTTTAAAGTTTGACTGTAAGAGGTATAATTTTTATTTTATTGAAATTTAGTTGTTATGTATAGGTAAATAATCTTTACAAAAAATTGATTTACTTTGGTGCCAAAGGAAGCACAACATGTGAAGTAAAATCAAGTTAAGCAGTGACAATTGATATGAAATTGTACACCAATTCATCATGCACTAATTTTTATTGTGATAATAACGAAATTTTATTACACGATGGTAACGAAGGATGCTTTTATTGGATTTGACTTCAGCACCCAACAGGTAAAGCACTTTTGTACAGAGAGCAATCTGTCTTAAAACTTACTTTTTCAAGGCATAGTATGGTCTTTTATTTTATGATAATGATATTCGGTTACTTTTTTTTTTTTTTTAGTTAAAAAGTGTTGTTATCAACAAAAAGCGGGAAATCATATACGATGCTGTTGTTGAATTTGATAGCGATCTTCCGGAGTTCAGGTAGGACAGTTCTATCAATTGTTCATTTTACTTAATTTTTCCTTTACATGTAATTCTTTCCAACTTCATTGTTTATATTGATCTTTAAACTCGTGAAAGGCGAGAGCTTTGTAACGGAGAGGTCAAATTTCACAAAATATAGATTCCCATTTATTTACATTTGTGATGATTTTTAAATTTTCGTTTGTAGAACACAAAAAGGAGTAGTCCATAGCGGTAAGAACACCGTCAATGCACCCGTCCTAATGTGGGTTAAGGCGCTAGACATGGTTCTTGAGAGATTAAGGATTTGCGGTGCTGATTTTTCAAAAGTTGCTGCTCTCTCGGGATGTGCACAGGTAATTCTCTGTTAATTTCTCTAATTTTATACAAGTGAGCTATTGCTTTCATGCGTTAGACTCGTTTAGTTAGCATCAGTATATTGTGATTTTAAAGTAGTTATCGATCAATTTTTTGTTCGAATGGTTGTTCTGAGAAAACGATTACATTTCAGCAACATGGCACGGTATACTGGGCCGTCGGTGCCCAAGATGTATTGAATTGCTTGACGTACAGCCATTTCCTTCACACTCAACTTGCATCCTGCTTTTCTATAAATAATTCTCCAGTATGGTTAGATACTAGTACGAAAATTCAGTGCGAAGCTTTAGAGAAAGGTGTCGGTGGTTCATTGGTTAGTATTTTTTAAAAATAGTATTAAGTATTGCATTAAATATAACTTGATAATGGAATAAAGTTTTGAAATGTTTTGTTGAGAAACGTAAAATTTGTGAAATATCGCTGGACCCTTTTGGGGGCCTTCATCTGGGTTCCTCTTTTTATTGTCCACAACAATCTTTCTCTTGTTTAAAACAAGAGGACATTGTCTGGAGGCACTTTTATTGTTCAAAGTGATTACAAAATTATGTTTACTGGTAAAGACATTTTTCCTAGGAGCTGGCCAAAGTGACAGGTTCTAGGGCTTATGAGAGATTTTCTGCCGCACAAATTTCTAAAATATGTCGTCTTAAACCAACAGCCTACAAAAACACCGAGGTTATTACTAATGTTAAATTTTTTGTTGTGGAAGATTAATTTTTTAATGGTACGTTAAGTGTATGATACAATCCAAAACAGAGAATATCGTTGGTGAGCAGCTTTGCATGTAGTCTGTTTCTTGGAAGATACGCACCTATTGACTACGCAGACGGTTCTGGCATGAATCTACTCGACATCACCACCAGAACCTGGTCGTCAAAGTGTATGGAGGTGGGCCATAACGTGAATATACTGTCATAACTTGCATGTCAACGTTCAAAGGACATAACTTGTTCTGATTAAATAATGACACAAGTTGTAAAATATTTTTCAGTTTACTGCTCCTGATTTAGGAGATAAACTTGGTGAACCAGTTCCAACTGCTACCTGCTTAGGGAACATTTCCAATTATTTTTGCGAAAGATTTGGTTTCAGTGAAGAGTGTAAAATATTTGCCTTTACAGGTGATAATCCGTCATCGCTGGCAGGTGAGAGTTTTTTTAGAATTTATTTCTCAAAAATTTTGTAATGTAATAGTTGCGTATTTATTGTTGGGGATGAGTGTTTCTTGGGAATTGGTTGTAAATATAAACTTTTTATTGAAAGATTCCCAGATTTTTTTCACGTGTGGCTTCCTTTTTTTATCCAGCAAAAGTGTTAATAAGCAGATGTGTGCTTCCGCCCTGCGTAGATGAACGTTAGGCCTCGCTTAAAAAAAAAAAAAAAAAAATAAGGATTGCTTTATTTTACTTATTGTTTAGGAATGAGTATTAGCGGCAATGATATTGGTATTAGTCTGGGCACTAGTGACACTCTGTTCGTGACTTTGTACCGGCCGGTACTTCTCTCAGAAGGTCATCTGCTTATTAGTCCCATATCGTGTGAAAAATTCATGGCCCTCATTTGGTAAGTTGAAGTTCCATTGCTTTATTTGTCATTATTGCGGATTTCTGTATAATTTTTAATGTTTACTGCATAATGTATCCCACTTCAGCTTTATTCACCCATGATCCCAAATTTTGGCCCTTTTCCAGAGTCGTACAGCTATGCTCTGGTCACGCTAACACCGTGTTCAATTTGTCAGGGTTTTGAAGCAAATTTGTGAATATTATTTCTCAAGAGGGAATGGATTAGCCATTTCTTTAGGGCTCTGAATGCACGGTACAAACCTCGCTTAACACTGATACCCTATCATCACTCAATACTCTATAGAATCTGCAAAGTTAGTTAATTGTGATTTGATTGATCATGCAACTAGCTGCATGAGTGTCTGCAGATATTACATTTAGCGAAATCTTAGGTAAAATTAAGTTTAGTCCAATATAAGTTTTCATGCGACCTATAATGGTACGGGGTAACTGTTTAAAGAACATAAACATAGTTGTCTAAAAATATGGAACTTCTGGTCTCCTTGACAATCCACAATTCAGGATTTTCGAACAGACAACCCTTTAGCCGCATCACATAAAAATTTAATGATACTATATTTCAAATATAATTTTCATCGGCACAAAAAATATATGATCCTGCAAATAATCCTGAAACTTTTCAGTGCGAAGTTCTGCATTTTAACTTAATACAAATTGGTAATCAGCAATGAATAGATTATAACTCAAGTATTAACCATTTTTACTTACATACAACTTCATCTTCATCTTAGATAATTATTTATCATTAATTAAAGCAATGGTTTACATTCGCAGTTATAAGAATGGTTCATTAAGTCGGGAGAGAATCAGTCAGATCTACACTGGCGGCAATTGGACAGAGTTCAACAAGTTGTTGGAAAGCACACCTCGAGGAAACTTTGGCTACATTGGTTAGATATTTTTTTTACTACTAACTCTTCATTCTACTACTCTACTCTTCATTGCTGTAATTGTGATTATATTACATAGCCAATAGTGAGTTTAAACAGCTTCATTAAATATTTCAAAAATAATTTGAGGTTTTCAAAATATTAATACAATGACACAGGGCAGTTAAAATTTCTTAATAATTTGGTCAGATACCTTTTATTAAACCTACTTTTGTTTAAAACTGTACCCTGACTAATTATATTATAAAATCTTTAAGCTATGATGGGCAGTGAGGGAGTCCGTTCTGAGAGATTATCTAGGTATTGTTTTCGGAACTTTATGGAACTCACGTACAACTATTGACCTAGGAATTGATCAGGAGAATTGAAAATCATCTCGTTTTTCTATGGGCTGGGAACATCTCTTTCTGATGCTAGCTTAATTAAATTTCATTTCAATGATAATTTAATTTTTTTTTTTTTTTTTAATTTGATGAATATTTAATTGTGATGAGTAAATAGATGTTTCGAGTTTTTGGGTCAAGCTGAACATATAATATTTATGGTTGGACATTCATTTTTCTAAAGTGAAGTTAATCGTACAATTACGTCCAGCTGGGAAGCGAACATCTTTAGTCATGGAAAAAAAATAATAATAATTTAATTGAGACCAAATACATATATGTTTGTCATTTTTTGTAAGAGCGATGATATTTCATTTGTTTGCTCATTACATATTTCCCAGAAAACAAGATACGACTATTTATGCTATTAAATGTGTCAGACAATGTATTTAATTGCTGAATATTTCCTACTGAGGACACATTAATATTTTTATTTTGTAAAATGACTTAAGTTAAAACTTATACTTAATTCATCATGAATACAACTAATTTTATAACCAGCAGTTTTTTTCTTTTTTTTTGCTTCCTGGAGTTTGTAGATCGCCATAACCAGCATTTTATTTTATGTAATTTATTTAGCAAATAATGTCAAAATCAACTTGTTACTTGCATATATGGTCGAAATTAAAATAACTTATACTGTATTTTTCAGGGCTGTACTATGACGTTGAAGAGATTGTCCCTAATTTAGAAGGAATCTATCGATATGACAGGGCTGATAATTCTATAGAAAAATTTCCCTCGGCAGAAATTGAAATCAGAGCATTGATTGAAGGGCAGTTTTTGGCGAAAAGAGCTATCATTGAAGATTTAAACATGAACATCGGTAAGCTTTACAGTAATTTCAAGTTAAGGAATTTTTCTTTACTCTAAACGAATTCTAGATTTTTAATATAATAACCGAAGTATTTTTAGCCTCCAAACAATTTTTTTTTTTTAATTTCATCAATACTCTTTTAGAACGTTAGTATCAGGGTCATAGAAAAATCTGGCAAATTCTGATTCCCCTAAGAGAATTTTAGTTGGGATTTATTAGAGTAAGAAAAATGTACTATCAATGCACATAGCCTCTACTGAGAATGCCCTTCGAAGTGGCAACAACAAGATGAAATGGAGAATCAACTCCGCTGAGGAACTAGGTCCTCGTTGCTCCCATTTTGCTTGATACCTTAGCAAATTGCAGGATTAGTAGGGGAAGCACTAACCAGAGGTCAGGCGAGAAATTTATAAGCAGCTACCGGGCTGAAGCCCGGCTAATGAGATGATCGCCTTTTCTCTGGCCTTTGTAGATTGAATAAACATACATTGCACTGGCTCAGAAGTTTTCGACCGAGGTAAATTTCTCATTAAGTAATCTTGAAAACTGGCAAAAACATCAGTCAGATATCCTAATAAAAATTAAAGATAGTTTTCGAGAGCAGTCTCTTAGGCAGGCCAGATGTACAGAACGCTTTCTTTTGTACAGGCACTGGTGGACTTAAGTTCTCAATTTGGACTGTTCTTTGGTGAAAATGCAAAAAAGTAAGTTGCTATTGAGTGATATGCGTTGGCTTTTTAAACTCAGAGGGGAATTATTACCCTCGAGTTGTGTCCCTTGGATTAAAAAAGCGGACCCTCAGAAGCTGCGTCCTCTTTGCTCCCAAAGTGTCCAAGAAGACCTTTTTCACTTCTTGATTGATTGTCCGATATTAACGGAGCTTCGATCTCAGTGTTTAGGGAAATCTAGTGTTACAGGTTATCACATAGTTAATCTTCCCGTTATTACTTTTGCCTGCAACTACAGATTAAAGCACTTCAATTGTTAATTTTCTTTAGTACATATATTTTCTTTGTCAGAGAAGAATTGAAAATCTTTTGGTATAACTTATTTTTTTATTTTTACTCTCCAAGTATCTTTTATTTTTTCATTTTATAATTGTATATTATCTCTTTTTCCTCTCTTTTCGTTCTCATTAGTGTATTAATATAACATTGTAATAAATATCTTAGTAATTCATTCTTCTGAATATATTTTTCACTTATTTTCTATAAGCAGCTACTCCAGCAGAAGGCACTGGCCATGCTGTTACCTTGTGCACTTGTCACTTTTGTAAAATTGTATTTATTAAAATAAAGGTTATAAACATACATCGCAAAGTCTGGGCGGATGACAGCCTAAGTAGGTTTTGTCAGTAAGAAGGTAAAACAGTACTGTACATATTGTACCAGTGTTGAAGGGCTAGTTTGGTTTAAAGTTCGGTTCTTCATTGAAGAAAAATTTACGCCTTCAAACTTTGCCCTGGTGCCTCTCACGGAACTTCTAAATGTAGTCAAACAGACATGGCTGGTGGGGTTGCTTTAATCAGTGGGTGTCACAATAAATTCTGTGCTCAAAGAGGTGGCGTAGACTTTTCGCCAATTTTCTTAGATATTATCTAATCATGCTTGATGTTAGACCTTTTTATGGATCTTCTGAATATGTCCGAAAATTTACGTCTCCATGCAAGAGGCCAGGAACCAGCCCTGGTCTAATTCTTGTATACTATGAGTACTTGTGAGCGAGTAATGCACCTTCTTTTCATGTAATAATTACGTCGAGATTTAATTTATACTTATACTTTTATACTGCTTTTTTTTTTGTTTTGTTTTTTTTTTTGTTTTGTTTTAGGGGAAAGTACAAAAGTTATTGTATCTGGAGGAGCTTCTGTAAATGAAACCATTCTACAGGTTATATCGGATATTTTTGCAGCCCCTGTTTACAAGTTGGTAAGTTTTTACGAACGTTTCTAAATTAAAAGATGAGATGGAATGAAATTTTAGGTACTTGCTGATTTTTCAACGTGACAATCACTGGACAGTGAGCTAGAAGAAGCTCCTGGATGAGAAAATCTAAGGGCTAGCAGTTGGGTTCTAACTGGGAGCTCGTCGTGGAAATCCAATTCGCTAAGCATTCAGCTAGTTGTCTCCTTTATTGTGTTTATTTTGATGCACTTGTGGGCATGTTCATTTCTTGTTGCAGAGGTATGCTCATTCCGCAGCCTTTGGTGCAGCCTACCGTGCAGCTAGTTGTTTGGAGAATTTAGTTGAAAACCTAGAAGAAGAAGAATATGACGCTAATCTTTTATTCGTGTGCAAGCCGTTTGAAGATTGTAAACAGGTAACTAAATGTTGAGTTTGTGCCAGATCAGGTTGTTTCTGACATTTTGAAGTTGATAATGTTTTTCTTTTCTAGATATACGATCCAATGGTAGCTCGATTTAGGCAAATCATACAGAATCTTCATCTTAAACGGAATCAGTGACTTGGATTTTTACATTTATTTCAGTCTATAAACATTCCTTTATTTTCTGCAATAAAATATATTTTTTATCTCCGTTTGTTGACTTCCTCTTTCGTTAGATGACAACAAAGAAGGCACTGTGTTGGCAGCCATTTAAAAAATCGCCCCAATCTGGTGGACTTTAAATATTCAGGAACGATAGTGGTATTTTAGTGCGTTACTTTAATATCTTATGTAACGAAAAGGAAATATGAATTTATAACTAAATGACACCAAACGGAATCTATCACAGAATGCTCTGCCAGCTCTGTGGAGTTGTTTACATAAATAGCAGCTTGCAACCCTACGATTTAGATGTAATTGTGAAGTTTAGAGGGGAATTTTAGTGAATAAATTTCAAACTTTTCATCCTGAGAAAAATGTACACTTGTTCTCTGTGCAACATAGAAGAATCGAAGAAGACCATTTCCTTGGTCGTTGCGCTCCTCTTCCAAAAAGTTGGGTGGATATTTCCAAAACAAAACTTGCTGTCAGCTCGGAAACGTTGGATGACTAAAATGAACCAATGGCAAATTTATTTGATTATCTTAATAATGCATTGATTTACAAGATATTTTTCTTAATCAATTTAATTATAAATTTCTAAAAGTATTGTTGATTTTGCATTTTTTTTTTTTAACTATTGCTCGATGGTGAGAAAACAATTTAGTTATTGTATTTTTTTAATATTTATTTATTTATTCATTTTCTCTTTGTATGAATTTTTAAATTTTAACTAATATGTTTTAATATAAAATAAAAATGTATTTCAAAGTGTAAAATGCAGTGTCATTTCAAATTATAGGTAATTAATTAACTTAGTACTCCTGATCCTGACAGCAGACAGCGTCTGCTCTAATACTTATTTTTTGGGATTTCTTGACGATTTCAAGAATAAACTATTTTTCTTTATATGATGAACTTCTCTAGTTTCACTGAATATCAGAAGGGCAACTCCATCCGTTCTATTTTATCAGGAGAGAGATTCAAGTGCAGTCTGCTTGCATAGATTATTGTTAAATTCCTAAAGAGGATTCCAACTTTCGGTTTAAAATAAGGGTAATTGAGATATCTGTTCAATTTTTTCTTGAATAAAAAAGGGTTATTCTCATTTAGGTTTCTTGACTTTGGTTAGCATTCGACATGTTTGGTTGAAAATAAATTTGTAGTTTTTTTACTTAGAATGTAATATAAATATTTGGTGCCAATGATCACAGTGTGTGCAAATTTATATATATATATATATATATTTATTTATTTAAAATAAATCAAATATTTGTTAAGTAGTCCTGGACGGGTTATCAAATGTGGATTGCGAATTTCTATTTATACCGAATTTAGTTTTTAATAAGGGAGAATTTCAAATTTTGCTAATAAATGATTGTTCACTGGGTAACTTCTCCCCTCAATTAGTGAGTTTGTAGTGGTCAGTTATTGTCATTGTTACTAATAGTGCATCTAGCGCTAGTGTAACTTAACAAATAAATAAAAAAAAAAAAATAATAAAAAAAATGATTGTTCTTTTGGTTTTACCTGGCTTGAATTGTATGCTTCATTTATAGGAAAGTACTTAAATTATTGATTTGAAACAAAGTAATGCCCATTTTACTAAAAATAAAAATGGGGTTTTAATTCATTTATTTCTATTAATTTCAAAGAAGTTTTAGTTGTTGAAACTTGCAATGTTTGTTTAATTTTAAAGTTATTTTTGCAATTTGAGAATTTTTTAGAGTTAATCTTGGGAAAAGTGATCGCATTTTAAAATTAGACTGCCAAGTTATAGAAATAAACATAAAAATGGGGTTTTAATTCATTTATTTCTATTAATTTCAAAGAAATTTTAGTTGTTGGAACTTGCAATGTTTGTTTAATTTTAAAGTTATTTTTACAATTTGAGCAGTTTTTAGAGTTAAAATTTATTATAGATTTGTTTGTGACTTAGTCTACGTGATTTTGTTTTTTCGTCTTTTGAGAACCGAGACATTTCAATGTAAAAGTATGTTATCTCTTTGTCATGGCAACAGTTTGCTAATGATATTACCACTCATTGTTAATAGTTAATTTATTACAGGTTTTATTTATATTTTATAATCGTATTTTTTTTTTGTAAATTCTTTTTTGCTCATAGGGAATGGTCCCACAATATTGATTGTGTGTAGCCAGTGTGGACGTGTTTTCTTACCCGTGCGGTTACGACCTGTCTTAGAGGTCGTTCGTAATAAAGCTTTCTTTCTAAGCGCATGTGGCCCGCTCTTATTATTTTTTAAAATCAGACTTAAGTGGCATTATAGAAACAAAGCCTTATTTTCGTAATTTAGAAAGACGTTGGAGGCCATGCTGATGTTTTTAGATTGACTGAAAATTTTCCCTATTGCCCAGTCGCCTTTTTAGTGGAATAGGTCCTTTTGTAAATAAACATAAGTTTAAACCAAAAGTAAAAGAGGCAGCTAATAACGACGTGTGTACAAGATGTATATTCATATCATTATATTTTTTTTGTGGTAGTGAATTTTGAAATTCATTGAATTTTGTAAATTGAAAATCTTCTTTTTCGGGTGCAATAGTTTCATCGCGCACTTGCTCATCAAACGGTTGGCCACATCGAGCTCTACTTTTTATAAAGATATCGATGTACAACCCTCTTTCTAGGAGCTTCTTACAGCTCACTGTCCGGCGATGGACAGTGTTGTCTGTAACGGGAGAACACTGTCCGGAGGCCGGCAGTGCACTGGAAAAAGCTCCGGGCGCCAATAACCTTAGATGCTGATGCGCCTTAAATCATTAAAAAAAAAAAATATCGATGTACAACATCGTTCTGGGGCTAATAGTCGATGAACAAAAAAATAAAAAATAATAACATCTAATAGATAACGTAAAAAGTATGGCTTGTGTGCGAGACCAGACCCCACCATACATTCCCTCTCCAATCATCTGGCCCTGCATTCTGCTGAGTACAGCCAGTACATTACACATTGCATGCGCACTATTGCTTACGGTTCTTTGGGCAAGTGGTCTATAACATACTCTAAAAATTCGAAAGTACAATATTCACATCTTCGAAGAACAAAATTGTGGATAAAATTTCAGGACAGAACTTTCCATATCAATGGCAAAGATTTAGTAACAACAATTATTTTCAAGTGAGTACACAATGTTATTAATCTTATCACAATTTTAAACAATCGAGTTCACATAGATAAGATAAAATTGTTGAGATTGTTTACCAGTTTATTTTATTTGAGGACTGATTTATTTTGTATTTTTTTGGCCCAGTCAAAAAAAAAATGTAAGACAAAAGTTTTTTCGTTGAGGAAAATTATTGCTTCTTTTTTAATCTGATTTTTTGATAAAAATGACCCTCATTTATCCTTTCATTAATTATTTACTTTTACAATAATTATAATAATTTATGACGTGATAAGTGATCAAATGCTGTATAGGTGAAATGTAAATTAGAGCTAAGCACCTTTGGAAAACAATATTATGTTGAAGTAAATTATGTATTATGAAGTATAGTTCAGTATGTAGGTGAATTAGTGTGCTAGCGACAAGTCATTTTATTCTTCTCTTTGGTTACTTGTGACTTTAAAGCTATCTCTAATTTCCGAGGTTCAGTTTCATTAACCCGTTGTAATTGTTAAAATTAATCTTCTCCCCGTTTGTTGAAAATTCTTAGTACAGTATCATTTTTATAGTAAAGTAATTTTCTCCTTAAAGTACGTTTTCTTAAACGTTTTTAACTTGAGCAAAAATTGAATTAATGACGAGTAGAAGATTCAATGTACAAAAATATAGTGAGTGCCTCTGTAGAGAGTGATTTAATAAAGTTCCTACATATTGGCTAGAACAGGGTGATAGCAATAAATTATGTAAAGAGACGATTGATTGTCGAGTCTACGCGTCATCTATGCTTCTTCAATTACTCACTTGAGCTCATTGATTTATTGATTGAAATAATTTTTTTCTTATTCATTTAAATTATCATATTATTTTTTATTATTCAGTTAATGAAATTAATTCAATTGCAATATAGTAGGGTGAAAATTCAATGTCAAAAAAAAAAAGCAATATATCGGATAACAATTTTTAGGTTTAAAGATTCCCATTTAATAATTAATGGTTTCTGAACATTACTAAGCGAGATATTCGGACTCCTTCTCTCCCGAGAATCTACAAATTCAGCATCCTGTATCTACCGGCCGTATGTTGGCGCTTCTGCCATATTTCTATGCTTTACGAATAGAAACGATGTTTTATTCTTTCAAAAAAACAAAATAAACTTTGTCAAATAAAAGTGACAGGTTTTTTATCTAGACTGTTAGTATCTGTATAAAGGAAGTGAGGTATAATTTTCATCTATGTGAGAGTGACGTCACAAGAATCTTAGTTATCTAATAAGAGACATGAAAGCATCAAATCTTCATGAATGAATCTTCAAAAAACGTTGGAAGTTCAATCTAAAATTTCGTACTGGTTCTGCTTAGTGACCCGTCCGAAAAAGTTGGCGGTAAAAAATTATTTTTTCCTTAATTGCACTATATCACGGGTTTACCACTTTTTAACATTTTCTCAAAAATGATGTAAAATTTTTCTTGACTACTTACTCTCATTGCACTAACATACTTTTAAACATTTTGTTTGAAACATTTTTTATAGAGAATTCAATTAAGGTCTAGGAAAGGCTTTCTGTGAACACATATATTTTCATATTTTGTTTGCACAAACGTAGACCGGGCACATGTACCTCTACGGTATTTACAATATGATATATAGAATAAGTGTTTTATATTGTTCGCTATTTTCGTTGTTTACCAGCCGGAACGTGGTTCTCATGGTTGTGTTTAGTCAGCCTTGGCGGGATGACAAAGTTCCAATTTAGAGACATGTCAGTTAGGGTGCTGCGAATTACAATTCTGCCGCCATCAGAAGTATAATATGGCTTATGTGTGAGAAGTAAGCTAATGAGGGCAAACAAATATAATAGATCTGTGTGTTTGGTAGAAAGTAATACAGCTGACGCTATGTAGTTCAAGGTGTGAACTGTTCACCACATAGTTACATCTCGTACAACTTTAATCGCATATTTTTTCGAGGATTTTCATAATGACGTAGATTCTCTCACACAAGCTTTTCTCTTTTTACTCTACTGCATTAAATGAAGGTATTGTTATAGTGCAGTTTTCCACTTTGTGTTTTCACCGGAAATAACAGATTGCCTCGAATTACATGTACAGGGTGACCAGAGTTATATGCTCCACCCTCTTTTTTTTAAGCGACGGGAAATTTCGAAAAAAATAAAAAACACTTATTTAATCATTTTTAGCCTAGTTTATTTTCTGTGATTGACTCATTTTTTTAAACCCCAATATCCCGATATACAGCATCCAACTTTTTTTTCAAATGGAACGTTATCTTTTTTTTTGCATATTTTTATAGTATTTGAGCTCCTAAAAAAACAAAAAAAAAATTTAATCGGTTAGGTTTTGCAAAAGTTATGGTAATTTAAAATATGAAAAACAAATTTCAGTTCGAAATTACATTACTTTTTTTTAAAGAAGCTATTCAAACGGGGTACCATCAACGGATAGCAAGCCAAAACTCTGGACTCCCACACTCGGTTTGTAGCAGCACTTATGGTAGCGAATTCAAGATCTCTCTAGACTAGGGTTACGATATCGTGTCATAATAGGTTTTGTCCTGACATTTAGAATTCGATTTAAATGAGTGGTGATTTTTGTGATATAAAGTAAATGCAGTTTATAAGGATGTATTTAATTTGAGAAGTTGATTAATTGAGACAGTTTAGGTTGACTCTTTTTTCTTTCTAATCTTCACCAGTTTCATTCCATTTCGGTAGGTCCTGTATAATTAATACAATTAGTGCGTGACGGAAATGGTTTGAAACTCTGGATCTTTCCGTTGAATAACTGTTTTATTGGCTTTCAACTGTTGACTGTAATGTAAAAGTGATATAGTGCCTACTATTTCAGGCAGCTTTACGTACATCAAATTTGGTGTCGCGAACGGAGTTGACTACCAAACATATTTTACTATAAATTTCTTATAACACCATTAAATAAAGTCCAAGGCCTTGATAAGGAATCAAACACATTTGCGGACCTCGCCTCTAACCGCTCAGCTACCGTGACGCCTAAACTTTGATAGTTTAGGAGACGTTGCTTTTTTGTAATGAATTAATATTTATTTTTATTTGGCCGTAAAAATAAATTCTGATGGAACTGTGCCCCTCCTAGTTACCTGAGTTCGTTATCTCTGTCCCCTACTTTTCACTGATAAGGGCAATGTCTTACCTCTGGGCTCATTAGACATTCCAGTCTAATAATCGACTACTTGGCAACGTTGACTTCAATACTCTCAGGTGAGTGTAGTTTAGCCGATTCCTGAAACTCAGGGTCAAACTGGCATCTGCTGTAATGGTGTCATAGACAGTCCAGCTGTGTCACGGAAACTCTCTCGCTTTCGAACAAGCAGCTCAGCCCTATTATAATGTAATTATTAGCGCAGCGGGGATTTACCCGAGGTGATTCCATTCGCAAGTGTTGCCATCGTGTTAAAACATTGTTTTACAAAAAATAAGTTTCTAGTCTGACTGTGTGTGGAACAGGGGTGAGAGTTCCCTTAAGTGATCTGTCGCCATATTTTATTATCTAACAGTTACTTGCTCTGATCTTAAGAATTAAAACATTTTTATAAAAATAGCAAAATGAATTAATGAATAAAATTAATAAAATAAATTAATGTAAGTGTTTAAGTTTTCTGTATGTGTTCTACATAGGTGTTGTTTTAGATTGGTCCAGTTGGATTTGTATTTTAGCAGAAAACATTGAGTCGATGTAGTTCCCTTGTGGGCATTTTTAGCAATCTACTCTCTAGGCCAAATATAATCTACTTGAAAGTTCCAAGAAATTTGTATTACTATGCCACCTTAGCATCATTATATCTATCCTATTCTGAAAGGGCTCCTGAGATCCGGAGCAGTTGGCCATCGTGTAAGTCAGGAATGTCAAACTCAATTAAACCACGGGCCACTTGGTACAACAGTCAAGATTCACATGGGCCACAACATATTTACAAATTTTTCCTTGATTTCCAATATCTGGATTTAAAGGCTGAGAACAGACTATCTTCATTAAGGTAGATAGATGTTTATCAGTCAATCTTGATCTGTATGCTGATTTATTTTATTTCATGGACGGAAATAGTTGCCGACATAAGTACTTACTCCAAAAATAACACAAACTTTTTACAGCAGTCATTTTTGGATATTTCTCAACTAAATAAGAATATAAATATTTTGGAAATACCTACTTCTACCTTCTTTTAACTCTTAACTTTTTTTAAACTCGTATGACTTCCAAACATCGCCGGAACTATGTCTGCACGTTTATATAAGCCCACAGGAAAGGCCCTGGGCCACGTGTACACTCGCCTTCAGTAGTTAACGGAAACTGGGAATCGTGTGTACGATGTTGCCTCGATCTCCTCTAAGCGCTATTTCCTTCGTAAAAACTTTTTATATTTTCATTTTATTTCACAACAACGTTGACCACAAGAAATGGCCTCGGGGGTCTCATGCGGCCCGCGGGCCACCAGTTTGACACACCTGGTGTAAGTGAATGATTAACTAGATGTATTAAAATAAGGAACATCATAGATGCGTATCGAAAATGATCTCGTTCACGGAAATGCTTGATTAGATGTCGAAACTTAATTTTGAGAACTACCAGGCTATCTTGATGAGTACTCTAACATGACAAACGATACCATTTAAACCACCTACACTCTCCTAGAGATAAGATAATATTGTTTATTAAATAGTTAAATTTATGATATTATTTAGTGTTTGCATATTTGCACTACTATTTGAAGATTTTTTCAACATTTTGGAACCAGCATACATACATATGTACATATTATATATATAATATGTAATACATATATATTATATATATGTATGTGTGTATGTCTAGTATATATGTATGCTTATGTATATATATAAAGCAGCAGCTTTAACGATTTTTTTTGAAAACTTAATGCACATGTGTGTTTGACTTCGGCTGCCAGGGCATAGCTTGCATTATCAGTGACGTCATTCGATATAAGAATCTGTTTCAGAAGGAAGAAAAGAATAACGTAAATTTCAGTCTTGATTTTTAGTCATGATTTCAGTCACTAAAACAATGAACAATACTAGAACCTGTCTTCAATCCATTTATATCGGCAACCACGTGATACTCCTTGCTATTCGTTTTTCTTGAATTTAAATTTATTATTGAAACCTTAAGCTTCATCTTACTCCATTTTGTTTGTAAAATTTAAAATTTCATCTCAACTTTATGGTTTGTGCAAACTTTATAAAAATTTAACAACCAGAGGGAACAAATACAACAGACGTGTGATTCCTCGTTGTTCCATGACTTAAACGTACGGGGAAATAAACCAAGTTTTTAGAAAGGTGTACAACGTGGTTGTACTGGTTTTCGTACAGTCGCCAAGTAAAATTCATTTGAACTTGGACATAAAGAATGTTAAAGTAGGTTTGAAAATATTTTCTGTGAACAATAATTTATTGAATGCGGTGGAAGCTCTGACTTTACACTTCCTTCAATAGAATTATTGAACAATATTGAAGTCAACTATTTATTTAGTTCAAATTATGAGTCAAGAGAAATTAATTATGCATATTGTGGTAGGAGGGTTTTGTCAGATTTTTAAAAATAAAAATGAGCTTCAGAGGATAACTATAAATTAAAAATATTTAATATTTGTTTTCAGGTAGAAGTGAAAATGGGCAGTTTGTTCAGAAGCGAGCAGATGTCTCTTTGTCAGCTGTTCATACAGCCAGAAGCTGCTTACGCTTCTGTCAATCTGCTTGGCGAGGAAGGCATCGTTCAGTTTAGAGATGTAAGTTTCTAGATTGGTGCATCATGAATTCTGAACTTCTTCTTTAGTCTATTTTCATCATTTCTAATGGTCTTTTAGTTAAACAGCTGTTTAGAAACAAGCCTTTTAGAAAGTAGGCAACCCAGTTCTTACACCTTAACTAAACTAAAGTATAATCTTATCTCTGAAACAATCAAAAAGGGCTAGTATGATATGATTTTTTTTTTCACAGACGGCTATAGTCGTTTGCCACCGAATGCTGGCCTCCATTTCATGACCCAAAAGCAGCTGTAACTCATAGATATTTGTTCTCTTGCCAGAATTAAGGGCCAATCCTAGTGCTGGCAAGTGCAAGCTTTGAAGTACGAGTAAATACACAACTTATTGGCTTCAAGAAGAAGAAGAAGAAGAAGAATTTATGGAACATAGAAATTTATTTCTACATTCGGACCCAGTCTTTCTAAATAAATTTAAAAAAATCGTGTTGATCATTTTCTGTCATTGTAACCCTACCGATTTGTCCTTTTTAGATCATATTTTTCGACCTCAATAGCTCGTAACAGTATCCGAACATCTCCACAGTCCTTTCCTTGCCTTAGATGACAGTTGCAGATGTTCTTTTAAACGTCACATAACATATCTTCGTGTCAATCAACATTCACCCTGAACGCGTTTCAAATCCGCTTTTTAGCTGTGAGGGATGATGAAAATGATCCTCACAATGAAAATTGAGAGTTTGAAGTTTGTCCTAAAAAGAGCGGTTGAGAGAATTGGTTTGAGCTGTTGGCGCATGCGCTCACTCTCCCTGATAAAAATTCTGAAATATATTTAAATATAAGAGTAACCACAAAAAGTGCATCAAAGAACCGATAGACAGACCTAGTTTATTGTACAGAAATGAGAATTGGTGGGACCTGTAGCGGGTCTATTGCATGTTCAGCTAGAACCGTTATAGCTGCTGTCGGTGCTGTGCAGCATTTCATTGAAGCTGCTAGAACTCCTTATTCTCCGTGGATCTCAGTCAAAACCTGTTACTAGTTGCTCCCTGTTATTTTCAAGAAAGAGATTCTCTTCTATTATAAATGAAACATTTCTAAAATGAAAAATCCATGCATTTACTTGTGAAACTAAACAAATGCATGAAAAAAATTCTGGCTGCCTCTGAGGGAGCGAGTGAGTTAGGGACAAAACCTCTCTACTTATTAACGAGTTTCAGCTTAACGGCGAGATGAGTGCTTTCCAAAGGAAATTTGTGTCAGAAGTAAGACGTTGCGAGGAAGTTGAACGCAAGCTGCGCTACATCGCTGCGGAAGTGAAAAAAGATGATGTTTGCATTCCTGAGTTGCAAGAGATTCCAGAAGCACCAAATCCTAGAGAGCTCATCGATTTGGAAGTAAGTCGTGCATTGTATTTTGTTCTAATTTATGTAAGGCATATTTAGCCTTATATAATTCTACAGGAAATTTAATTGAAAATCTTTCTATTTAGGAGTTAAAATAATTTGCCTTCTAATTTATCCATTACATCTAAAATTCTATTTCTGTCAAATGAATGGACAATTACTTTGTACTTGCAGAAATATTCCATCATTGCAATAATAATAAAATAAATAAAAATTTATGTTTACTCTATTTAATTATATCCGTTCACTTCTGTGGTATTTGTGTTTTTAGGCCCAAGTGGAGCGCACTGAAAATGAAATTCAAGAACTAAGCCATAATGCGACGAACCTCAGATCAAACTTTGTAGAACTGACCGAACTAAGAAATGTTCTGGAAAAGACTGACGCTTTCTTCCAAGAAGTAAGTAAAGTTACTGCACCTAATTAAGAATGCAAGGCTTGATCTTGCAAATCGGATTGAGTTTAGAAAACCATATATTTTAATGCTCAAATTATCTGTCAGTCGCGTTCTCCTAATATTTAAAAGTAAATATGTATTGGTCTTTCTTGACAATAGAAAAAATACGTTCTACTGCAGACACTAGTACAGTAATCGTCAATACCTAGTTCGTTAACTTATAAATTTCAGTAAACGCTTTACTGAGGCAACATTTTTGAAAATCTTTATCAATTTTTGAAAACTGGTTTATTAAATTCTGAAAAATTTACTCTGCCAATTTATTAGTTTTTAATGAGAAAAAATATATCTAGGAAAGTTATGAAATAAGGTTTATTTAACAGTTGAACAAAGTATAATTTTGATAACAACTTACAGCGTGATTCTGACTTATGTGTCATCAATAATTTGGTATTGCGTATACTTTCATAATTACTGGAATTGCAATTTCTCGTTTATATTAAGCTATGTTTCATCAAATTCAATCTAATTTTTTCGACGAAAAAATTTAATTTTTAAAATAAGTTTAAATGCAATTAAAGTGTGTCTACTAAAAGATATTTTAGCTGTTGTATTAATTTTCGCGTCTAATCCAATTGCCTTTTTTTTTGTTAAGTCTTTCTCAAAATATTGAGGAACGATCTAATAAAAACCCTCACGCCACTAGAATGTAGGGAAAAGTTATTCTTGTGCACTTGGATGGCGTAGTTTTTTTTTTTTTTTAATTGTTGGTACGAATAATGCAAATAGTCAACTTGATCTGACTAATATTTATGTTTCATTCGACTTTTCAAAGTAGGCATCTCAGAGAACTTCCTGTAATGGATAAACAGGAATCTGATAAGGGAATTTCGATTTCAACTGCCGAAGCAGTCACTGCCACTGTTTTCTGGAATCCAAAAATAATTAGTTTTATTACTTACTTGCAAAGAGTAAATGAATATCTGGTTAATAATACGCAATTCTTCTGGACTAAATAATGAAAATTTCGTGATAAGAGAATGGATTATCATAATGCGACTGCCTCATATACATAGGTGGTTTGGCAATGGGGGAAAAAAATTGAAATTAGAATGGTTTGTAACTTCCACCTATTTTCCACTATTCCTATTAATTTAGCACTCTCCAGTTCCCACTATCCCCAAATCTAAAAATATTTGGTTGGAAAATATCTTGAGTCGAAAGAAGAGAGGATAGCAGCCGTATGTGGATATTTTGCCCACATCCAGAACTGCACTTCAAAAAAAGCGATACTTTTTTTTTACGGCGCATCAACAACTTGATCAGTAGCGCTGTTTAAAACCTCGTCGTCTAAAACCTCTCGTACTGTGTATGGAGCCAAGGGATACTGGAGCTTATCGCCCCATTTCAGCCCTTAACAAATACAAATGAAATAATTTGTTGGTTGTAACCGCAGTGCTGTAAACGTGAAAGGTAGTTTCCAGCACTGCGGATTCAACGAAGTACGTTAGTCCTTTATCTCAATGTATACTTCACACTAAATAAAGCGGCTTCAAGACAAAATTTCCCATACTTTTCAATCACACTCAGCGAACTTATCGAAAAAAAAATAAGGTAGAATCTTTTTCCTGATTGTCAAGCAGCTTTTAATCCGCAAAGGTCAAATTTTGATAGTAAAATTAACAATTAATCGGGCATCGGCTTTTGGGCGGAGAGTAAAAAAACTATTGTTGACGTTTCGACAATCTTCAGGCGGATAAAAAAATATAACCAAAAACCATGTTAATTAAATTTAACTGTCCGAGATGAATAACTGTTGCATTACTCCCAGGAATGGCAGTGTGTAGTTAGAAGGCCTTGGCGAGGAAGCCTGGTGGGGGCCTTCCACCAATTTATTGATAATCTCATCATTAATAATTATTTTACAATAGGATAAAAAATAATTAACAGCAATTATTCTTTTGCCATAATTGGCTTAAACCATGGTATCTTTTCGTGAGGAGTTCCATTCTTTATGGGAGAATATTTATGAAAATATTTATTCCAGAAGTTTTCCTGGCTATTGTTTCCCAAACTTGCTGCATCTTACCTCAACTGAAAATACCATAACTTATTAATACCACTTTTGAATTCATGTCGGATTTTCCAAAATGTTAGAGCAATTCTTATATTCTGCTAGTGTACCACTTCTTAACGTTTCTATTGGGAACAAATCAGCAGGCCATTTCTGAGAGCTACCACCTTTTTTCTTAATGAAATTACTTACATAGTCTAAGGTAAATGGCTAATTGAAGTTTTATTTCTGTTGAGCTTGACGAGGATGTGAACTTTCTAGAAGTAAGTTATGAGAAAATAGAGGAAATTTTGTAAATAAGCCACTAATTTCAGATATCTCGCTTTAGCAAAATAAAATAAAAATGTCTCATCCTTTTTATATCTTAAAATGCAAATCTGCTTAAAATTCTGTAAAGCTCTATACCGAATGTATTTTAGAGAGTTGCTTTCATTACGTAAATAATCTTATAGATGGTAGTCTAAACGGCTGAATACTGTTTTCATGCTTTTATCCGCCGCAGCATTCGAGTTTTCAGATTTTCTTTTTTACTTAGAGAAAGGTTCATCAGATTCTGTCGGCTAATGTCACATGTGGAAGTCAAATTCCCTTAACAAACGTGATATCCTACTTCAGAAGGTGGATGAAAAAAATTGAACTGAAGAAAAGAAAGCTTGGTATGTGTAGAAAATCAAGGATACGAAGGATAAATCCTCTGAATGCAGCCAATGGGCTTAGACGGCAAGCGCCAAATATCCTCTTACAAGAAATTGACCAAATACGATTTTTCATTTGTAAACGTTGCACTGTATATATTTCAAGGGAATGCATGTGGATCACATCTGTGTTAACTTTTATTTTTTTTCACTCACACCTTGATTATGTTCGTATATCGATCTTACTAACATCGTTCACTAATGTAATCTATTCTAGTAAATCAAACAATTAATTCTAGTAGATCATAATACTCATAAATTTACAAACTAAACTGGGTATAATTCGTTAGAAGATAAACCAACTGCTCTTCAGGTGATTGTACAAACTAGATAAATGTTATTAAAATGTCATTCGTCCCAATTGATTGTATTTTAAGTTGCCTCATTTATTGAATATGGAAAAATACTGAATTATGTAAATATAGTAGTGGCACCGCTTTTAAGTCACAAGTAAAGAGCTTCGCGCAGAACTATTGCTTACGATCATTGAGACTGGACGGCGTTCTTTTCTCAGGAGCAAAATCTGTAATCATATGATTAATGAGCGCAACTAGAAAGTTTGTGTAAATCATTCAAGTTTTCTTGTGCATTATCTATATTGCAACAGAAGAGTTATAACACAGTTCCACTTAAAAAAATTAACTTTTTAATTTTCTTGATTTAGGACTTGTTTCTATTTTTCAGTTAAAAATTCCGAACTATTGAACCAAGTATAAAAATCGTGTTCATCTTTTATTATCGACAGATTTCCAAACTAAGATGAGCAATTGCAAACTTATACTGCTGCTAACCGGTACTGTTCTATTGTTATAACCATAGAACAATGATTGCAAGATCGCTGGCTAATTAGTTTGGCAGAGCGAAGATTTTATAACTTAACGGTTAAATATTTGTAAATATTTATTGAAGATAATAAATTACTTTTCTATTGTTGTTTTTATTAGATGATTGAAAAGTAAAATGCTTACTAATTTTAATTGCTTTGCGATTAGTTTGGTGTTTGGTCAATGTTTGCTTGTGTTAGCGCCTCTTGTCCATAGGTTCTGTTTTCTCCAGAGTGTTTGTTTCCAACAGCAAGAAGGTGAAAGTGTCAGCCGGGCACTGATTGGAGATGAACCTTCCTCAAGGACCCAGTTAGGGTAAGATTTTTTTTATATACATATTTGCAAGACATGTTAATGTACATTCAAAGATAATGTAAAATGTAATATTCCTTCATCTAAGAATTTTCCATCTTAAAAGGGTTTCTTAAGTTAAAATTACAGAAGCCGTCATAGTAAAAAAAAGAAGAAGAAGAAAAAAAAAAAGTCAAACAGGAAAAGGCTGATTACTGAATCTTGTGGGCGACTCAGACCAGATATTGAGTTTAGACATCTTACTTTATTGAAACGAGAAAATAGCATTAACGAAATGTTGAATATCTCAACTGTAATGCCTTATTCAAAAGTTTTCTAATCCAATAGAAAGATTGTCCATTTTCAAAGAAAAAGTCCATAGAAAACGTGTCAATTTTTCTATTCTCTATCAAGACTGTTTGAAAACGGTAAAGACTGCCACGGTACTTTGTTTTGTATTAAATACTGAGGCAATATATACTTGTTAAGTTGTGTACTATGTCTCCATTCTGTTCTTGGCAAGTTCTGTTCCTTGTCTCTTTTTGGATGAGTAAAATCTCACCTTTAAAGAAATATGTGTTGTCAAACAATTCAGAAGGATAGCTTTTGACTTTACTCCAAGATTAATGAGAAGTTGTTAATACTAATAATACCTAATAACGATAGTATCCATTTATAAATATTTATTATTTATTTAATTCAATACATTGGGATTTCAGTTTTGTAGCTGGGGTAGTGCCCCGGGAAAGAGTGTTTAGTTTTGAGAGAATGCTGTGGAGAATCTCCCGAGGCAATGTATTTCTCCGAAGGGCCGATATTGAAGAACCCCTTTTGGATCCAACAACTGTAAGTATTTCCCAGTAACTAATAGCCTAACTTAATAACAACTAACTAATAGAACAACAATAATATTCTTAATTCTAAGTTTCCTTTTGTAGGGTAAACTCTTAGTTAAAACGGTGTTCGTGGCGTTCTACCAAGGGGAACAATTAAAAACTCGAGTGAAAAAGGTTTGTTCTGGGTTTCATGCAACTCTTTATCCATGCCCTTGCACTCTCGCCGAAAGAAATACCATGGTCACCGAGGTCAAAACAAGATTAGAAGATTTAAACATGGTCAGTAATGTTATTGATTTATTCATTTCTTTCCAGCTCAACAGTTAGAATAGCCAGCAGGTCAAAACTGGAATGTACGGAGTATTCACCCCTCATTCTCTCACAACAAATCCATTCCATAAATTCCCATGTGAACACATTCAAAACTTTTAAAAATTCCAATTTTAAGTCGTCCTTGAGCATCACTCAATTGGAGATGTTTGACCTAGGAGTAGATCCTACTGACCATCACTATTTTTCCACTCTCTAAACATTGTAACTGATTAAATTGAATGAAGGGCGCGCCTTGTTCTGAATTCTACAGAAACTAGAACGGACAACAAACATTTGTTGGGACCAAAAATCATCACGCCCCGTGCTTTCTTACTAGACCATACCAGTTAAGGTTTATGAATGTATGAGAATATAATTTCTATGGCAAACGGGTACAAATAATATTATGTCTAAAACATTCTCCTGAAATTGAGGGACGTTATCCCTGCTTCAGAGTACAACAGCACTTAAATATTATTTGGAGAAGAAGCACCTTTTACCAACCTGAGCTTTTGGTCATTACTGTATTTAACTGCTTCAATCTGCTCCGCTTGCAGATATAAGTGACCATATTATATTTACTCATATACCCGACTAATTATTTGTTTAAATTTTATTATTGTCAATTATTAAATAAGATAATTGTTCTCAGGTTTTAAATCAGACCGACGATCACCGGCAGCGAGTATTAGTTACAGTGGCCCGGGAAATTCCCAAGTGGACCGTGATGATCAGGAAAATGAAAGCAATATATCATACAATGAATATGTTTAACATGGATGTGACGAAGAAGTGTCTTATTGGGGAGTGCTGGGTGCCGACCAGGGATCTCGGCACAGTCAATAGGGCCTTGGCTGACGGAGGGGTAATCACATCAATATAATTAAATTGCTTTAATAGTAATTAAAATTTAACGATTTTTCCCCAGAAACCTTTTATATTTGCACTCAATTATTTTGCAACAGTCATTGGTTGCAAAAATTGTACTTTAATAGGGACTTAAAATCTCAACTGAATCATTTAAATTACAAGACAAGGCAAATATGTACTGCTTTTTCAGTACCTGAAGAAGTTCTTTGTTTGAAAAGAAATTTATTTTGTTCGCAAAAGATTTAGAATGCAACTTTATTCCCACTTTCAAGACAGATGCAGTTTTAAACGTGTGAGAATATTTTTCTGGGCAGGTTTTATGACGGATGGAACGTAGGAGTGCTTGTCATAGCAGGTGAAAACAGTATTCAGAAACAGTACACAGAAAGGCCATACTACTTTGCTGCCTTGCCCTCAGGAACATACAATCTTGGAAGCTCACCATTGTAACCAGCCGAGCTGTGGTTTCTTAAAATCCCACTCTCTATTCTCTGGATCTCTTTGGAAAATATAAAAATAAGCGAATAAGATCCGTCTATAGCTTAACAATTTTTTTCCACATTTTTGTGAGTGGACTTTCTCATTACGACTAAGCGAATTTTTCCTAGAAAGACGGTCACGTTTTGAGTTTTGGGGATGAGCTGGCTTCGTTGACCAGCTGGTGGACGAAATGGAAGGAAGAAACAATTTTTTAGTCTCCCAGTCGAACAGACATCTCATGAAAGTGGAAAGTTCTTGCCACAACAAGAGTAACCTGCTTTTTTATTCTGAGCCTAGACGAAATATATCCTGTCTATTATTAGTATTATTTATATTATTATTGTTTTCATTATTATTTATATTATTATTATTTTATTTATAATTATTAATATTACTATTATTTATATTATTATTTTTTTATATTTTTATTATTTAAAAGAGATAATAATTAATAGATTACATTTAAGTTAACTCCCCCCTCTCAAAAAAATAAGTTAATTAGTTAAATAAAATTAAAATAAATAAAAACCTCCAAAATTAGGTTTTAATTAAACTAACAGAAAATAAGAGCGGCCTACAATTGAAGATAGTGTAGGTTATTTTCATTTAATTTAAAAAAGAAAAAAAAGTATTTCAGGACAGACGAATAATGAGGGTACTAAATTGCTTACATGGGATAAGTAAGTCAGCCTTTAAATGAAGAAAACATTATTTCTTTTATAATTCCCTTTTTACGGCGTAGAGACTTAGATTATTAAGAGACGATAGAAATGGATTTTTCGAGGCGCGCGTCCGGTCGGATATAGCTGGAGCATGTTCTCCATTGTGAAATAAAGAAGAATGCCAACCTAAATGAGGTATTTCACTCCATTGATACGAGGTTTCTGCTGTGGTACGGCCATATGATGCGAATGGGAAAGAAGAGATGACCTAAGAAGCTGTTCCAGTCTGTACGTTCAAGCAGAAAAGTGGAAACGAGACCAACCGAAAAAGAAATGGTGGTAAGGCATGAGGAAAAACTTATGAGACGAGCACTGCAAGATTCGGATTAAATGGACAGAGCATAATCAAGCAAGGGGTTTTGGGCATCTATGTATGGCATAATGGTCGAATAAAAAAATAAAATAAAAATAAAAAATTAGTTAAAATATAATTGTTCAGAATTTTCTTTAGTTATTTATAGTAGCAGTAAATTTAATTTTTCTAATATATTGCTTTTCCGCCAAACCGACCGACATTGGCCGGGTAATTTGATGTTCACCTTTCCTCTTCGGGTCTAAGATATCTTCAATGTAGATTCACTTTGCAGAAATCAGTTGGCAGTTCAATTCCCTCCTTTTTAAATGTGATTCAAGCCTGTGGTCCGCCACCCACCTTCAACAGGACAAATAAATTTACTCAGGGATTTCAGAATCTTATAGACAGCTATGGTATTGCATCCTACAGAGAAGTGAACCCAGGTAAATGATGAATCGTCATAGATTGGTTTATTTTATGTTTTGGGGGAAATAAAGAAGTGAAAAATGTCAAAAATCTTTCAGCTCTGTACACTATAGTTACATTTCCATTTCTTTTCGCGGTGATGTTTGGTGATCTGGGCCATGGCATCATTCTGGCAGTATTTGGATTGTGGATGGTCCTGCGCGAACAGGCGCTCACCAAACAAAAATCCAACAATGAGGTCATTATATTCATACTAACATGAGTGTGAACACTGCCATAAGGTTTGGATTGTGAATTTAGATTGTTGTTTGTTTTAGATTTGGAACATATTCTTCGCAGGACGATATATAGTGCTCATGATGGGGCTCTTCTCCATGTACACCGGCTTTATCTACAATGATATCTTTTCAAGATCTCTGAATATCTTTGGGTCATCATGGAAAATTAATTATAATACTTCCACAGTTTTTACTAACGAAATGCTACAATTAGATCCGGCCACTGATGATTATAATAAGAAGCCTTATCCATTTGGAATAGATCCTGTCTGGCAGGTAATTTATTCTAGAATAATTTTTTTTCATTACTTATCACTAGCAAAGATTCCATTGTGTTTTGAGTGAGATATGTAGCAATATATTGGTGTCTGATGAGGAAAAACAGAGCAAGTAATCAGGAGTTGCTGTAAATTGTCAACTTCGCCAGATTTACAGAGTCCACAATATTTAGGTTCCGAGAATTCATGCTTTATTCCAGATAGAAATAAGCGAATTTTTTTTACTTGGTTAACGAATTAGCGTTATTAGCCTTAACTTCTTTATTTGAGAAAGAAACTCAAAATGTGGCTCAGGGAAACCCAGAGCGCTAATTTTTTTATAATAATTATTAAATGAAGAGTTGACAATTTGGTCATTACAATTCAGCTTGTGGCAAACGTTTTAGTGCAAGAAAGCTACCGTTTTTCTTAATGCTTTTTGCTTTCGATACCCAATCCTGTATCAAAAGGTAACTTTATAAAACTCACCCTGGAAGTAAATGCAAAGGTTTTAATACTTTCAAAACCAAAATAGATTATTTTTTAGATTACCACATTATTTTCTGGTACATGTTGGCGTTAACGCATTTCATCATAAAGGAAACGATTTATTAAAATTATTTTTAATTTATTTCTACAAGTCACAGACTATTCCTTCGATTACAACCCCTTGGTGTGTTGGTCTATTTCTTCATTGTATTTTATTCTTAACATTAACAAACACTATTAATTTCTTACACCAGCTTCGATTTCTACCTCTATAGTGCGAGTGAGTACTTGTATAAATACAGATATCGTCCGCGTATTGAATTACTTTTTCATCAGACGGCAGGATTTCTACTCACGCAGCAAACTGTAAAGGACTTTCCACCTTGAAGAAGGCCTTATTAGGGCCCAAAATAGTGCCATTTAATCTGAAATATACCTCTCTATCTGAATTAATTTCACATTATAAACGAAATAACTGGAAAAACTTATTTTTTTTTTTTAAATTTTGGGCTCAATATTTCATCGTAATTTAATATTTTTGGTTTAATTTATATTATCTTATGCAACATATTTGCCCTAGAACATTACAGATTTATTTACTGTAAAAATCAAAGGACAAAAATAAATTGTGCATTTCTAGAGATAAGGAATTTACTTTTTCGGATTCCAATATTTTGTCCAGTCTATTCTTTCCGCTTTTTACTAAATCTAAAGGAATGAGTGTGAGGAATTAGTCAATGAGACGGGTGAATGTTCTGACAAGTCGTCTATAGTGGGTACAATAGTAAATAGCCCATGTAATATTAGGTATCTCAGGTAGGTTTCTTCCTGGCGTAGCCAATAATTGCTTCAATAATTATCAATTATGAATTGATACTTATTACCAACAATAACCTTTTGAAGATGAGTTTCTATTGGGTTTGCTAACCCTACTTTGAAATATGGGGTGTTTGACGTTAAAATCCCCACCAGCAATAAATGTATTCCCTAACGATGAAAGAACATACGAAATTTGTTTAAGTCAGAGCTTCTATTTGGAGAAAAGTAAATAGTTTTAACTATTGGATTCAGCTGGCATTCAACTTGGTCTGTAAGTTGACTTCAGTCCAGCTTTGCTGGACACTGTAATTTAATCCTATTATCGTGGTGATCAGTCCTAATGGTTGTTGATTTCGAATATACAGATTAGTTTATGAAGTCAGATATGATTTCGTCAGAAGAGAAATGCCTCTCCCATTTTCCGTTCAATAAAATTTCAACAAATTCGTTTCTGTGTGAGGTGACACCATTACAGTTCCCTTTGAGAACTTCATTGAGTCGTCAGCCATTCGTTTTTTGTCATAAAAGTTCTTGAATTATTACGGTTAATAGTGTTATTAGTGGTGTGATAGTGTTTTTAAATTCATTTAAGAATTATTTGATATTAAGAGTAATGTCTTGGTAGTTAAAAGTAAAAGAAAAAACTAGATATTACTTTAATTTTTTAGTACACGATTTTTTAATATTAAACAAATTATTGTACAGTATATTAACGAAAACAAACTTCTTTTAGTATTTAAGCTTAAAACGATGAGTAAGAAATCACAAAAATTTTAATTTTAAAAGCCTCTTTTTTTCAACCTCTAATTTTTTTGTTTGTAGTTGGCAGAGAACAAAATTATATTTCTAAATACATACAAAATGAAGTTATCCATCATCCTCGGGGTCGTACACATGATCTTCGGGGTTTTCCTCAGCACTGCAAACCATGTGTAAGTTAATAGTTGAAAATATTAAATAAAGTTAAGGTAAATCTTAAGAATATTGGAATCCTTTTCAAAACTAGCTCTAACTAGTAGTGATGGCAAACGCATTCAATGGTGACACGCAATGACAGGGACAAAAAATTATTATATAATTTTAAATAATTTAGCGAGTACTTTGAAGAAATTACGGTAATAATTGAGAATAAGTATCTTGTAAACTTTTCTCAGATCAATTACCATAAAGTGCATCATTTAATAAACCTTTTTTTTTTTACTATGATTGCAAATTTCAAAAATTTTTGAATATTTCTATATTGACACAGCGCCAGAAGTTAGGTAGGGTTTTCCAAAATTTTGACACGCCGAGCTCAAAAGGTTCGCTATCACTGGACTAGTAGATGGCTTCTTGTTCTGAAAGTAAATAACTAAACATTCCTTTCTATCGAATAGTGATCTGTGGACGATTCTTAAGTTTAAGAACTAGGTAAAAATTTTCGTCTCAATATAATTTTTTTAAAATAAGCCAGCAAATTCTTGCTTTGTAAACTATTTAAAAATTAAGATTAAAATATCGATTGCTATTTAGGTGACAAAATATAAACTTTTTTGCTTGTACTGAAACGTATGAATTTAATTTACAATTTACGTAAACAAAAACTTCATTTAATTTTCAAAAGTTCCTTTTTTACACACTCGTAGAACACTAATCTTACACTCTCTTACAACTTTTATTACTGCTTCTAATTACTTCTTCTACAGCTACCCTTGATGTCTTCAACAACTTCCTTTTACCCACTTCTTTCATGCGTTTGTTGCCGTTTAAAAAGACAATCCCATCTACATTTCTTGAAAGATGAAAGATTTCCTTTCATTATGTAGGTGGACACAGCGAACCTTTCTTTCAGTATTCTTCAAATCAGATCAGCCTTGAGCTATTACTTTTTGCCTTGTCTTCTTCGTGACACCGATATAAAATCGTGGCATTATTTTGTTGAACTTGTTGTAATGACTTTTATTTGTATTTTAAGGTTACCAATACTGATTGTAGTTATACTCCTCACTCAATCTCATCTACCAACAACTACTTTTTCTTTTTCCTGACATTCGGAATTTTATCAAAATAAGCACATTAATTAGTATGGACTTTGGATGTGTGCGTTTATTACATTATTCTTCAATTGATTAAGCGCAGTGAGCATTTATAAAAATTTTAATGTGGGGTACACCGGAAAGGCGATTTCTTTACTTTATAAATTTCACTCATTTAATCCTATTAGTAGCTTCATGAAAATAATTTTGCTGGTAAATTTTGTTAGAATTCTAGGGAAAATGTTTTCCCCGCTCAGGAGAATATAGTTCGTTAAGGACGTACGATTCAATATCACAGTATTAAGAACATTTGTGATTAAGAAATTATTAGAATTTTGTTATTATTTAATTTGATATGTAACTGTATAATTTCAGACACTTTCGCAAAGCTGTTTATATAGTTCTGGAATTTCTACCCCAGGTATTGTTCCTAATTCTTTTGTTCCTCTACATGGTTGTCATGATGTTTATGAAGTTCGTCATGTACGCCGCAGAAAACCGTAAGTGTTCGTACTTTTTATGAAAAAAATTCAGTTCAAAATAAATAACTATATTATTCCAGTCAAAAAATTTATTTTTTTATCAACATGGTATATTTTATTTTCTTTCTAGGTTTAAAAAAAAAAAAATGGATCTAAAAATGTAATTTACTTTAAAATAGCAAAAGTAGTGTTCGTTGCCCTAGTGTCAACAAGCTAGAGCCCTGAAGATGACCTAGTCCATAGGCAGAAAATAAAATAAAAAATCATGACTGAAATTGGCAATAAATAATCTTCCTTCCTTAATTTTTTTTACATTTTCTAAAAACTAAAAGTTATAAAATTTTAAGATCTCATATGCATTTCAAACCGTTGTAATATGCATAAAATAAATATAAAATATAAAATGCGTAAAATACCGTTCTAAATCAATAATAGGTACACGCAGAAGATGTAAAATTAAAACTGTACTTCAAATTTATTTAAATTAATTAAGAAATGACTATAAAAAAGGCCCTCCAGTGGAGCAGGAGCAATCTACTCCGAATAATTTGGAAGGCGCTTCTATGATTGCTGTGACTGCAACTTCATCATCATTTATATTGATCATCTAAAGAAAGGAGACTGTATCGATATGTTGTAATTGACAGAAATATTTGTCTTTTCTAGATAACCCTGTTATCTTCGAATGTCCTCAAGGGCTTTATTAAGTCAATTTTTTTTTTAGCAGGCTTAACAGCCAACTTCCAGTAATGTATTAGAGGACAGTCTAGGGTTTTATAGATTACTTATGATTCTTCTTTAGCTGAGTTTAAAAGCTCACATGAAGGAAAGCTGAACTGCTAGCCGTTCATAATGAAAGCTGGCCCAGTCTGGCCCTCTAGTGGTATGTGAGCGTTTTTAGCACTTACGCATTAGCCCTTCTTACAAACGTGTTAATATTAACTAAAAATTAATATTACAATGAGTAAATAGGAAAAACCTTCTTCGTAACGGTATGTAACATCTGAAAGAATTACCGTAAATACCTGACAAATTATCGTAGGTAGGCTTAAAGATTTTTCTGTGGGTTGGGTGACTAAGAGAGCAGTGTCTGTATTAGAGCTCTAAAGTAATCTTTGTTGCAGCTCTGAAGAGAAGCGCTCGGTGCGCGCCATCCGTTTTAATCATGTTCATCAACATGATGTTGGTTAAGACTCCAGAAGATAAAGAAACTGATAAGCCACCTGAGAAAAAATGCGACCTTTTCATGTACCCTGGACAGGTAAGTACATTAAAGTTTTACAAATACACTTTTAGACAAATTTTAATGCCCTTAATTTTTATTTTCTCTTACTTTTTAAGAGGAAGTATTGCGATTGCGTCAAATTTTCGATTTTGAGTTTTCACCAAAATACGAGTATAACTTGCGGCACCCCTGAGTCCAAAAAAGTTGATTTAAGAAAACGGTATGTGTGTGAATTTCTCAAAAACGTCTTCATAAATAGAACACGAATACAATTTTTAATGAATCATTTTTCCAAACAAATTTTATTAAGGGTCTCACTAGGAAATGGTGGGATATGAAATGAAAGAATGGCCTTCCTTTGAAATTTCACATTGCAGTAAAATTTTCGGTTTTCATCTTATTAATAAAAAATAATAGTTTATTTAGGTATATGCAGGCAACCGAATCCTCGCAAACATAATCCTAATTATGATGTGGAGATGGTTTAATGGCAAATGCTATATCATCTTTAAAAGTCAGAAAAATTAAGAAACCTGAATGAAGTGAAATTAAAGTTCATTTACAGTAGAAAAGCCTAGTTACAAATCATATGTAAGAGAAAGAGTTTTTCTGACTGTAGTTCCAATATACACTCTCATGAAAACTATTCTTATAAGTAGTTATAACCTTAATTTACAAACTAAGGGGTAAAAATAAATGAACTGTAACTACTTAACAGAGTTTTTGAAGCAAAATGTGCCAACCTTTTTAAATAGCGAACTCTGAACGCTGCAGATAATTACTTAGTCTAAGGTAAGCTTTCTGGAAATCCACAATAATTGAACCAAACTGTAAAGAGTGTTCTGCATAAGCGAATAAGTGGTTAATGTAGACTTTTGTTTTCAAACCGTGTGATTCCAGTTTTATATATGTATGTAAGTAGAAATTAGAGAAGAGGCTTGTTGACTTTCAGTTATTTTCGCTTGTCACAATAAGTTTGAAATTGCTCGGTAATTTGTAATGATAGATATCACTCTCATTGAAAATAGGAATTATGTAACCCGTTTTTAGCACTCAGGAAATTTTCTCGATAGAAGAATTTGTTTATTACCATTATTAAGAACCAGAGTTATAGTTTTAAAAAACTAAGGGCTAGGTTAACTAGTCCGTCATTGCTAGATCCTTTATGAGTGTTAAGAGAAGAAAGTTTTATATTTATGTCATCAACTGAACCTGGAATGTGATCCACTTAATAAAATGTCTTACAAACAGAGTTTGAAGTAAAATCCTCCACCTCATGAACCATTCAACGTCTGGATTTATGTTTTCTTGGTTTCGAGAATGTCATCAATCCTAGATTCGTCCTAGACTGTGTGTACCCATTGTACATGTAAATGTACATTTATTTTTTTGAAAATTAATTTGTTCGAATAGCACACTGTGCAGTTAGTGTTACTATTGGTTGCCCTGCTATGTATTCCTGTTATGCTGATCGGAAAGCCAATGTACATCCTAATGTGCAGCAGCAGAAGAAGAGACCGCAAAGTGGTAAGTTTCAGAGTGAAATATTAGAATTCAAAATTTTGATCTACTGTCAGCAGTTACAAAAAAATGATTTCCGTCTTTAAATTTTACAAAAAAAAAAAGAAAAACAAATTGTTTTTTAGGGATCGAACGGTACGCAAAGTACGTCTATCGAAATGCAGGTTTTGAATGGTTCGGCTGGAATTGCCGGAGCTCCATCCAGTAAAAGTGAAAATGGAGGTCACTCCGACCACGAAGATGAACCTCCCATGGAAATCATTATTCATCAGATCATTCATACTATAGAATATGTACTAAGCACTGTGTCACACACAGCTTCATATCTGCGACTTTGGGCCCTGTCGCTGGCGCATGCTCGTAAGTACATACTAGTTACATATTTAAAAATGTAGCCCTGCACTTTATTCTTCATAATTATTAATTTGCATATAATAAAATTCAAGGTAGCTACTCCCGTTGTATTTAAAATAGAGAGCAGTAAATTTAGATAAAATTCAAGTCTTTCCAACTACCTTTAGAGCATTCAAATCTCACTTGTTGCAATGAACCTATTAAAATCGTAATATTTTATTTTCTGTTATCAAATTAAATTTAGAGATTTAGTTCATGCTCATTGAAGGACCACTCCTTGTTTATATATTTTCTAGGAATTCAGGAATATACTGTATTTATTCAGGTATTCTGACCATCATCTTAACTGTTCCAATAATTTCGACCTAATATTCGTACTTTGCTCACCTATATTAAAAATGCATAATTTAAAACCCTTTCTTATGCTATAATTCATTAAATGCTTCTAAATTTACTATTAAGTCCAACGAAGTAAACGTTATATATTTTAGAAGACGGTTGAATAACTCTTAATTTTTTCTCTTCAAAATCTAATTAAAATGTGTTTTAGGAAGTTAAACAAAAAAACTTGTGAATTTTAATATTTTTAGTAAGCTCTGTTTTCTTACAATAGTGTGCTTCTTAAAATAAGCAGCCCCTGACTTATTTTGATTGGACCACCGATGATGGCTAGTAAGCAATGCAAACATAAAACACCCAGAGGCTGGGAATTAATTACCAAAAAATGGAAGAAGAAAAAAAATAAATCACCTTTATTTAATTTTTAGTTCATGCATTGATTCAAATGCATACCTGCAAATATGAGTATAATCAATACACTTTTTATAGAAAAAAACTTTATAAAATGACCATGAAGTAAATTATATCAGAAACGAACTAAAAATCTCACCTGCCTCTCCTATCAAAAATAATCAACACTAAAAGTTTGAAATTGTTCTAAACGCTTCTCCAACATATATACACAGTTTTTACTAAATCTATCTTTATACCCCATTTTTTTGTATGACTCTATAATTTTGCTCACCATACATTCACACCCTTTTACTCAATGATGTTTCGCTTTCACCACTTCGCATACTGCGCCCTATTAAGGCATATTGATTATGTTACAGCCATTATTCATTTCCAGAACATATTGATACCTTTAACGAATGGTGTAGGAATTGGAGAATTCAATTCAAAAGTTGTGGGGAGATTGTAGCTCTCCGAATCCTTTCCTGAATGTCATATTGATATGGGTTAATAATATCAGTTATTAGTCTGTGATGTGCTATGACCTGCTTAGAGATTGTACAATACCCAAGCAATTAGGAATTGATGTTCCTACAGATTTCAAACCGATTGCCAATTGTTTGTTAATCGTAAGTTCCAACAAAATCGAATTAACTTCAACTGGTTTCAGTGCAGTCAGAGAACTAAAATGTACTAACTACCCGGGCATGCACTACAGGGCACAGGAACGTTAAAATAAAATTGCTTGCAAAATTTGTGGGTGTGCCTAGAGTATTAAAGCTTACCAAGAGAACTCTAATTCGAATTAGGAGCCGCACTAGCGTGCTAGGGTATCAAAACAAGTTGGAAACTAACAACAAATTGCTTGTAACAAACCTATTGTAATGTTCGATATTTAATTGTACTCATTCTAAGCGTTTTCCAAAAATACAGACAAGTTTTCCATCTGTATTTGATTTCAGAATTGTCGGAAGTATTGTGGACAATGGTGATGCAGAACGGCTTTATGTTTCGAAACTATGGAGGAAGTGTACTTCTGTATGTAATATTTGCAGTCTGGGCTGCACTTACCGTCTCCATTCTCGTCATGATGGAGGGTTTATCTGCATTTCTGCATACACTGAGGCTGCACTGGTTGGTATTTTTCTCTGGAAAATTAATATGCATTTAGATTAAGTACGTACTCAAAGTGACAATTTTTCCGCCATGCAAATTTTTGATTCATTCTTATTGTTGGTTTATGTAAATTCACGCAAGCCATTCTTTTTTTTCCATCATTTAAACTAGTTCGTTACGCCTCATATCTTCGCATGCTTGGCTCCGAATGTGTATGTCCTTGGTTTAGTTGTTCCAATCTCATTAAAAAAAATATTTTGATTAACTAAGAATTGTTTCCATAATTCATAAATTCTTATCCTGAATGAGGTATTTTAGGGCAGCCTTAATTACCGCCACAAGATTGATACTTTATTTAATAAAATATTTCCATTATTTCCTTATTGATTTTTTGGCAAAGCACCTATTGTACTTCAGAATGTGAAACATCTTCAGAAGTTTCTTATTAAGTTTAGCTCAGTATTGACTTTTGGTTTTCTTGACCTATGTACGATTTTTGTAACAGTCAGCCCTCTCAAAGTTTATGAAGGCGATTTATGCTGAAGTGACCATTTTTTCCAGTTCCACTCAATTTGTTTCAACAATATTTTAGGGTCGAATTTATGAGCAAATTCTACGAGGGACTTGGCTACCCATTTCAACCGTTTTCTCTGAGGAAGGTGATGGATGAAACAGAAGAGCCCATTGAAACTTAGTGAACAATTTTAAATATGTTTGAACCGAAAAAAGCAGATTGTTTGAAGTGAATAAATATATCGTACTCTAAAATATATTTAGTTTATGTGTGTAATTTATGTGGTTATAAATAATTAAACATTAAAAGAGTGATTTCAGTTATGGTCCTTATATTGACTACCTATGTTCTTTTACTTAACATCTGTGAGGGCACCAAAACTATTCTCCTGAAGATGTTTTTGGCAAGCGATGTAGATAATTTTCATACATCTTAAGGGATGTGTTTAACAACTTTAAAAAAGTTGAGAAAATTGCAAAAAAATCTGCTTCAAACACTCATAAGACTTTCTTATTTATTATAATTGTAGTTAAAGGTTCTTTCTCAGTTTTTGGGAATAGGATTTTTACTAGTTACTTTTAACTTTGGAGTTGAAGAATGTATAAGTTAAAATTCTAGAACAGACAATTTTTCCGGAAAGCGAGTCCTAACAAAATATTGAAGTGACATTATCTACGCGGGTGAGTAGTAAGTAAACGAGGTTTAAAGAAAATCTTTGCAGCGATTTTTGCAGTAATTTTCCTGGAAATCGCTGTGCTAAAAGCCAATTTCTAAATTTCAGCCGATACCTCAGACTTCTTAGTGCCCAGAAGCAACTCATTATCCAACCTTATTCTTTCATTCCCTTACCACCTCATCCACCACTAATTACTACCACCTACGGTCGTCTTCAAACATGTTCTTTCGTTGAGAACTGATTTCGAAAATGTGGTAGGATGCAAAATAAGAACGAGTACAAAAATTGAAATATCTTTAGATAATAGAGGATGGTGATGATTATTCGATTCATTGGTTTTGAAAAATTTCCTGCTGGCGCCTAAGCGAAATATGAAATATCTGTATTCTGGCAAATTGCTGATCACCATATTAATGCACCACCACTTTTTAAAAGCGACTTTTTTTTACTCTAAAGAGATCAAAAGGAGATTTCCTCTGCCAACTGCAATCAAGGAAGTAAAGTAATCACCTATTTTTTTCAGGCGGGGCTTAACGTCCAACTACCAATTAGGTATCGTGGCCGGGGGCGGAATCTCATACTTTACTGGAAACAATTTTTTCCTAACAAATAAAAAGTAGCCATACGCGGGATTCGAACTGGGGACCTTCCACTTAAGATAAGATTCTAATAGGTGGCCCTTAAGGCCTACGCCACTGCGGCCCCCTTTGGATCTAACCTCCCACTTCCTAAGTCATGTTCATGACTATTAGACCAACTACCGCCCCCCCCCCACGATTGCAACAATACTTATTTTTATAACGGTAAGAGAAAGTCGTGTGAGTACTCCAGATTTGTTTCGAAAATAGACTCTTCGCAGCAATGAGATGAAAGTATTTGGACAGGAAAATTGTTCTCAAGGGAGCGACATACTCGCATCACTAGCATTCAATATTCACAACCAAATCAATAACAACACATGGTTTCTTAAAAAAGTTATATAATACCAAAACAACGAAACTCTTTTAAGATTAGGTACATTTAGTAAGTTGCTGGTTCTCTTTTTTGTTTATAACAATCATTATACAATTGAGGGTTGGTACAAACAATATTTGTATACAAGTGTACAAACATACAAAATATCCTTGGTAAGAACTCAGATTGGTATTTAGCAGGAGGTGATTGGAGAAAATGCGCTAGTGCCTATCTAACATACCAGTGAGATTTTTACAAATTAAACTAGATGGTGTACACACACAAAAAGGCGCGTGTTTGAGCAAGAATACAAACTTAATAGATAATACCTGACCACCGGCGCCAGTATCTTTCACTGGATTAGTACCGTATGAACTAATGGTAGTGTGTGTATTTACATGAATTTAAATTCAAGTTATTTTTGAAGAATAAAATACTATTATGCGCAACGTCTCTTCAATGAAATCAAATAATCCAATAATTAACAATCTCAACAATAGTAAAATATTAACACAAAAAATAAAATGAAAATCCATTACATATATTTATATTCTTTAAATAAAGTTGAATGTTAGTAGAATGGCCGTCTACTTGAAGTCTGTCTGCCCTGAAATTCTGACTTTCAGACAACACGGCTAGCATACGAATTCCAAGAATATTTCTTAACATCATAGTCTAACAACTGAACAGTTGTTACAAGTAACAATATTTAATTTTGTTAAATTATTACAAATTAATAAACCCTAACTAAACTGCTTCATTAATTTCTCAACTATTAGAATTTTTTTTTATTATATCTATATTTATTAAACAACTTCTTTTGTTACTAATATATTTAGACTGTTTAAACAGTGGTAACAAACAGACAAAATTAAAATTAACTTTAGACGGCAACCAAAATATCTGAGAACAACCTAACCACAGTTAAGAGTGTAATCATAAAATTATTTAAGTCATAAAAAAAAACAATTATTTATAATATACTTTGGTGAATTGGGATATACAATGCTTCATATAACTATATCAAATTACTTTATAACATAATTGGTGTTGCTCTTACAGACCAATATGTACATCGCAATAAATACTGACCTTTTCGTTACTACTTTTCTTCGCTGACAAAACAGAGATAGATATAAATGGAAAGGTAACTGTAAAAAAAATCAACGTCACCCAGAAAATGCAGAAATTGTTAGGAGAAGAATGGAAGGAAAGAGAGAAGAAAGTAATAAAAGGTTCAGACTGGCGTGCTGTTGAAGCGGTTGGGGGCGCAGCGCCGCTCAAACTGCAGCCTCCGTCTGGAAACCATGCCGCTGCACACGGCTTCCACACCTTCAGGACACCTACTCACCTCTGCAACAAAATAGTCTCCTTAATAATCTACATCAACTTAGAAGCCGGCTCGCTTACAAACAATTCATCAATAGCTAAAGTCGTACCCATATTTAAAAACTGAACCCAAACATTTCTAACATATGTACCGCTCGCAAAGTTGTACTAAAACAGTATCGCGAAATACTTCCAAACTTGACAAATTTTTAGAAACAGTTTCTGTACAAAACTAACACATTTCTTAATTGTTTTAACGACTCGGAGGAGAATGTGACAAACTGCTTTACAGACGGTTCCAGGCAATAGCCGGGCGAACATTATAGTCCGATTACTATTTAATTAAAATTCTTTAAGGCGGTTTTAACAATTCACTTTTGACGATCATCAAGGATGATTTACTAGGAGGGAAACAAAGTTACTTTGGTAAATTCAATTTTCTTTAAAAGGATCATCCAAAATGAATTGATCAGTTCTCTTCGTTTGCTGAAATGAATTTAATTTGCATCCGTATGAAAAAAGTATCTTTCCTTTGTTTTATGCATTTTAAAGCGTCAGCAATACATAACAAAAAAATTCATGTCCGTCTACGACACCTAATTTGGTAGTTGAACGTAAAGCCTGCCTAAAAAAACATGCAATTACTTTACTTTAGATAAAAAAAAAAGTAAAGAAAAAGAAAGTAAGAGAGTCATGTTCGATTTGTAAACAACGTTGTTTTGATCTCTAAAATCAAAATTAGCTGCTGTAGACATGAAAAAGTTTAGCCATATTAATAAATTCTTATTAATTTTTTTCTCACAAGGAAAAATTTTCTTGGGGTCATTCTGGATGAAAACTCTTGATGTTTGCTGATTAGGCTGTACACTCGAATTCACTTTTGATAATCCTCCCAAAGTCAAAGGTAAACAGTTTACTACCGCTTTTACGTACAAAATAATAACATACCTGAGGGAATGGATTAGCTGAGTGGTTAGCAAATACTGGACTCCAACGCAGAGACCCCGGGTTCGAATCCAGCTGCTGGCCCTTAGATTTTCTCTTCCAAGGAGCTTCTTAAAGCTCACTGTCCGGTGATGGACAGTGTTGTCTGTAATGAGAGAACACTGTCCGAAGGCCGGCAGCGCTCTGAAAAAAGCTCCGGGCACCAATAACCTCAGATGTTGACGCGCCTTAAATTCCAAAAAATAAAAATAAAAAATAAAAATAACGTACCTGACTTTAAAAGAGGTGGTGGTTCCAGGTTTGTTACACTCAAACTGGACTTCGCGTAGGCCTGGCCTCCATTGGCAGCTAGTAAAACAGGTTTAGTTGTCAAAATACAATTTTACAACGCCAATTATTTAAGCGATAATTAATTCAAGTTTGTCAGTTTATAAACAAGTTAGTATTATTATTGAATATTATAAATAAAATCAAATATGCTTGAAGGCTGATAATGTAAGCAAAAAGAGAAGTGGCGTAATGATTAAATGATAGGCTAGAATGACTAAATTAGTTGAATAAATAAATAAGTTCACTGACCTGTCTGTTTGGCAATGGGACTCACTACTCTCCGTCGAGTTGTAACACCCTCGCCATGCTAAACACACCATGCGCATGTCACTACAAGTGCCCTCTACATCTATCTCTCTTGCTGCACCTTCTTACTTTTTACATTGCTCTTTTATAATTATACTAGTGCACAGCTTTTTTTAGCCAATTACTTACTACTTACATATTATTATAAAATGAACTTTCTTGAATCTGGGTAGGAACGATGCAAGTAAATTGGTTGAACACAAGAAAAACACCACTTGGATTTGTCTATTTAATCGAGTTCAGGATGCAGCCGCAGCTGTAATGGGACAAAAAATTAGTAAATAGAAGCGTTTGCCTACTTCTCGAACTTAAACCCAGTATTATCTGTAAACATAGGTAAGGCCAAATAAGAAGACAAAATAAATTGGCCTTCTTCTCCGCCACCAATAATATGTAGCTACTTTGGAGGAACCGAACTTTGAACAATATACCATCTTATCCAACAACGGCTAACTTGAGATATGTAAGAGAGCATCTCCCAATCTGTTCAGCCTTAACAAATAGTCCCTGCCCGGATAATTCCACCTTCGTTAGTTGGCAACGAAAGTTCTTCGATTCACAAGGCTGGTGGAGGTGGACACAAGATGGTTTTGGGCGGCTGTTTGAAGGCTAACCTCTTGAAACGTAGTGATTACGCAGCAAAGGTAGAATGAATTTTTCCAGGCCCCCAAGTGCCCCATCTCTGAAAACCCAAGTGCCGACCAATTGAACTTGCATCGAATCCTTCTTTCTACATGCTAAAAAAAAGTGGTCATGCGCTTCTTGAATAATAAAAGAGAGTTGCACTTTTGAAACAAAAAATGGAAATTGTAAACGCTTTGAAATATTTATAAATAAACAAACAATTAGGATGGGAGGGGGCAGCAAAGACAAAAGCAAGTGTAGAAGATATAGTTATAATAAAGCCGCAGGGGAAAACATCAACATTTTGCCATGATACAATAACTAATTAAGACCAAAACCATACATTAAACTAAAATGGCACTTTAGAGGAAACCTACCCCCCCCCCTACTTCAGCGTTACTCTTATTCGACTATTTTATTAATAAGTTGTTGATTTATAGGTTTCACTATTAAAAGTTTTAATAATAAATTGAGGACCGTTTTGGAGAAAAATTCAAAATGCTGGAAAATTTATTTAGTAAAGTGGCACTTCCGGGGGAAGGGAACTGATCGTTATGTTTGAAGAAAACGAGTTCCATGATTAATCAAAATAATTATTATACAGGTGGCACGACAATATAATAAACCATAATGGCTTTTTAGAGGAAAGCCTCTAGCCTACCCTCTCACTCTCTCTCTCTCAGAAGTGCCCCTAAAATGTTTCAAGTTTTAAAGTTTAGACAAGAAACCAGTTGACCAAGTTTAAAGAAATTAACTCGAGCTGTTTTCGAGAACATCTTGAAGACCGATTTTGACCAAAATCTTATTGGCTTCCTCTAGTGGTACCTCATCGCAATATCCGGTTTCTACTTCCTGCGTTTCTTCGTTTTTGAGTTAATATTAATATTAACCATATACGAGGCATGTCCAGAAAGTAAGTATACTGAGGCTTTCACAGTCGGAGGGATTTGTTTTTCGACATGTTGGCTACACTGCCGTGTAGCCTGATTCCTCCCCTCCGCAATGAGACCGGTTCGAGGTCAGTACGTTGAGAACTGTCGACGCGACAACAGGTTTCGTGAAAAACGTCAATCCAATCTCCCCCAAGTGCGAAATACTCGGCATCATCCGCTACCTCGTTTTGAATGGAAAAAATCCGGTTGAGGTTTATACTGAGGTAAAAACTGCAAATGGTGATAAAGCTATGAATCGTACGAGTGTGTTCAAGTGATGTCGCGAGTTTAAAAACGGTTGTACGTCTGTACATGATGATCAGAGGAGCGGAAGACCTTCAATTATTGTGACTGACGAAATTGTGGAAAAAATCGTAAATGCGCTCCGTGACGATCGCAGATTGACTGTGGATGAACTTTCTGCGATGTTTTCGCAAATCTCCCTTTTCCCCTTCCTAACGAGATAACGGATGACGCTGCGTATTTCGCACTTGGCGGGAGATTGGATTGACATTTTTCATGAAACCTATTGTCGCGTCGACAGTTCTCAACGTACTGACCTCGAACCAGTCTTGTTGCAGAGGGGGGAATCACTGCCGTGTAGCCAACATGTCGAAAAAAAAAAATCCCTCCGGCCGTGAGAGCCTCAGTACACTTACTTTCTGGGCATGCCTAAAATCAGTCTTTACTATTTAAAAACAAAATTATAATACTCGTGCAATCATGAATTTTTATGGTACAATGCAAAGAAGTGAGAGTTAAAGAGTTAAGGTGGTGAGTAAATAAGGGAACCATCCAGTCATGCGTTCAAATTAAGGTGATCAATAGATTAATTACTAAAAGTATTAGAAAATATTAGAAATGATGGTCTTCTATAGTGTTGAAAGTACGTTAATCTGAAGGTAATTATGAAAAAGGAAATCAGGACAGCTGTTACTACAGCTCAAATCGTATTTACATCAAGAACAGCCAAAGGACTGCAATAACGATAGCAGGTGGAAATTACTTACTGGATGGTCGTGCAGGCGCGACACGGACTCGCTGCTCGCCTCTGCCACAAGGTGCGCCCTTAACTGTCTGTTTCTGCAACATCCATACAAAATACAGTAGTTATTCATCCAGGTTTCCCATCAGCTCGCAAACTAGAAACTTTTTTATTACGAACGATTACAACTAAAAGGGACGATGATCTTAATCGAGCAACGCTAGGAATTTGATCACACATTTTAATTAACCTAGAAACGAACTTTTTAACATTTTAATTAGATAAGAATTGACTTCTAAAAAAAAAAAATTGCGCAGAATATTGCTAAAGGTATTATTACTACATTGAAATATCCAAATACATTTGCAAACCTTGGTTTTGTCTTGAGAAAATTAAAAATTTTAATTTCTTTGGAATTCATAGAACCAAGATTTTCCAATTTACAAAACTGATGTAAGCTATCTTATAGCTATGTTGATGTCGTTGTCCCAAAAACATTATTTACATTAACATAATTACAAATAGAGCCATTATTGTGTAAGTAACAATGTGTCCTTAGATTTTCTCTTCCTACAATTCTTTTACAGCTAAATGTGTGGTCTGCAGTAAAAAGCCTACAGTCGCAAATGATCTGAGCCATTTCATTTTAACCACCATTTAACCATTTGACCCCCACCCACCTGAAAAACATTTGCTCTGAAAAAAAGTAATAAAAGAAAGGTGCGAACTCTTACACAACTTTTTCTTACTACATTCTCTTGGTACTAATTTTCTTCAAATTCTGATAATTTGAATCATTTTTAATTCTTGCCCACATTAAATATTAAAAATGTGGAATGGGCCTGTGCTTGAAAATCTTACACCCAAAAAGTCAAATGCTACCACAATTTCTTCGACTCAACTAAAATATTTTTATTTTCTTTTTTCGTACGCCTTTACAAAAACACTATTTTGGTTTAAGATGCATTTGCAACTAGATTACTATTTCTGTAGTATCTAGCAAGAATTTCAATCTAAAAAGTCTGGACACAAAATCCCATCTTGGTCATGGATATTTCAGCAAGTAGAAGCTGGGTCTCCTACTCTTAAGGATGCATAATTAAAAGAACTTTATTAACTGGCAACTGACGCGTCGATTTTTTATTCTCTGAGTCGTTTTCCAACTTTTATAACACATCGTAAAAATGAAAAAAAGTTACATTACAATGTCCTAGTACTGACGACATTTCAGTAAAGGTGAAAAGGTAGCGAAGGAAAGTGGTGTGATAGAAAATGAGGTATGAGTTACCTGGCGTCCAGTTGGATGATATGTTGATGAGCGTGGGCCAGCTGTTGAGTGGCGACTCTTAATTTATCCTCTAAGGAGACACTCTCCACACACTTTATCGAATATTTGTCAGTAAGTGACAAGATCTCCTTTTTAATTTCTTCCATTTCAGCTCTGAAACAGCCGAGTTTTAACAAACGATGCCGCACTGCACACTTGGACTAGACACAAGTTCTCAAACTACTTACTGGTGCTGTTTGTGGAGCGCCGTAATGTCATGGGTTGACTGCATCTTACTTACGTATTCAGCTTTGAACTTGGCAACTTCTTTCTGCACTTCTGCTTCATGCGCCTTTCGCATTGCATCCAAGGCTGAAAATGTCACACAGGTTTAAGGTAAAATCGGTATGAGATCAATTTTGTAAAAACAACTTTTTCGCGCTCAGGGAACTTCAAAACGGGCATTTCTGGAGAAAACTTAAAAACTATAATCTGCACGATAACAATACCTTCTTTTAGTAGAGTAAGAGAAGGTAAAAAAGGGTAAAACTTGTAATTTTTCTAACTAAATGCTACTCTTCTAATTGCTTCTGCGCAGTTCTCATATTTGGTAATATAAAATTCGTTGCTTCTCTTTTATTATTACTTTTGAACTCCAGTTCAAATCTATTCCAATAGATTATGGTTGGGTATAATTGATACAAGACTGATACAAACCTTCGTGATTACACTACCAAATCATCCCAGTTTTTCTTAATGTAATCCATTTTCTTGTAGGGTAACAACTACTTTTATTTAAAGTTAGATGATTCCAATAGATAACAATGGAAAGTGGTCCGGTCAGTACCTATGCAGACTGAATTGTTTCTCTACAGAAAGGTGTGCAGTTATAATTGCCACTACTTTCCACTAGAATGGAGAATACAGTCGTTTTCACATTCTCTGAGGGATGTTATGATGCGAGAAATAATATCAATATAGTCTATTTAGTATTAATGCTGTTTAAATTTACAGATGCATCGAAACACTAATACCATTTAAGAAAAATAAGTAGATTTTCATTTTGTTTTTTGTTTAATGCCATCCCACCTTTCATATATTCTAGATCTTCTTTATTAAGGAAAAACGGAAGTGCCTTATCACATGGAAGTCCCGGGAAAATGTTTGAAACATAAGTTTTAGAACTTCTTGTATACAATTAGAACAACAAGCAAGCTTTAAGAAAAGTAGCTATTTTCGAGAAAATATCAACAGTAAATTCTATTAAGTAAAGCGGTATCTCCGGTTGATCGATCTTGTTAAAACCTTATCGATATCACTTGTAGGCTCTCTGAAGAAGCCCTTAAAATGTTAAACTAAAATTTAAAGTGTGAAATAAAGTAATATTAGGTATTGGGTAGTGAGCTGAATGTAAAGTAAGCAAAGCTAACGCACCGGCTAGAGTAGCGTGAGTTTCTTCCGCCAGAGCTTGCTCTTTCTCTAATTTCAGCGACTTCAGTTCTCTTTCATGTTTTTCTTGAAGTTCCACAATTTGTCTCCTGTGGGAATTCTCCATTCCTAACAGACCTTTTTCACAAACAGCCTGCAAATTACCATTACCAATATTTTACTAATAAATAATTCTTGAAGCAGTATCAAAATAAAGCTGTCAACATGATTATAGTTCTTTACGCGAAGATGTTGTATTTCCGCTTGATATCTTTGCCTCATGTTCTCTTCTTCGTCCAGATCAGCAGCTGTACTGTTGAGTGTTTTATTATAGGCCGTCTTAATATCTTCAGATTCTTTCATAAATTCCTCCTCCCAAGATTCCAGTTTTAATTCCAATCTTTTGTTACGATCAATCAGTTTACTTTCCTCGGCCTTATAATGCTGCAACTAATAAGAGCACAAGTATTTATTAACGTAATAATGAATTAAATTTTGAAGGGGCTTTGGCTTGCATCAAGTCAAACATCGGAATGTCTTTAACAACCAACCGATATCCCAATAACAAACAATCTCTAGTTTAAAGAATTACGCACTCAGCTATCCACGATTTAATACAACACACCACTAATTTTTACTTTGTGTAGAAGAAGTGATCCGATCATTTCTAATTTTTAACTACAGTTATTATCGGAAAATTTCGTTTTGACGTCTCCTAAATGAACAAAAAAGAAGAGAATTTAGAAAATGGTCTGTTCATGTCTGACGCTATAAAACGAGAAATCGCTGGATGATGAGGACGAGTAGGTATTGGACCTGGCCATAACTTAGCGATAAAAATCCCTTAACCGTAAGTTCTACTGCAATGGAACAGATTTATTGATTTCTTATTATTGCAAATCGGCTCTTATGAATTTTCTTTAAATATGAATCAAATTCCTAGTAATTGCTTTTCTGGGAGGTATGTGGATGTTTTGTTGTAATAGGTATGCTGCTAATTCTTACATAGTCATAGCCAAGGATTAAATAAAATCTAAGTTTGAAGACTGGAAATGCTAATTTCTTGCTAATGTTCTCGAAAAGAAGTTTATCCTTAACTTTGTTTACGCGAGAACACCTCAATTCAAATATACTTTTAATGTGTTTCTGATAAAATAGATTTTAGGAGCTTATCCCAGGGTGTGAGGTATTTAAGGCTTCCTTCTAAAGTGTAATGCCTCAAAATTTCATGGTTTTCAATCAAACCATTTATTGTTAATGAAAATTATATGCCACTATAACTCTCAAGATTTTGATTGTTACTTTAATTGGAAGAAGAGTATGTGTGTTTCATAGAAAACATTTTTATTGATAAGCCACAAACATGACTAGCGTATTGCTAGTTCGAATCCAGCTACTGGATTTAGACTATCACTTCCTAGAAACTTGCTATGCTTGTCCGATGATGAATAGTGTGTCTTTAACAGAGAATACTATCCGGAAGATGATAGCTCATTGAAAAAAGCTCAGGGCATTTCTCTGTCAATGCGATTTAAATAAATAAAAAAATAAACATGACTTACAAGATTCGCTTTCTGTTCTTCGAAATCGGCCTTCATTTTATTCAGTTCCAGTTCCTGCTTCCTCTCTAACTCACTAATCTCCTTTGAATGATGTTTTTCAAGGCTAGATGAGAAAAACTTTGTTTATTTATGGAAAATTATCATGCCAACCTAAATAATCATTTAGTAAGAAAAAAATTATTTTACCACATTATTTCTTGCTGCATTTCTATACAATTTTTACATTCTTTACTACTTTCGCCAAGTTTCTGTAAAGTTATCAGCTTTTCCCTTAACTGTTCACATTTTCTGCAAAGACTATCAATCCAAGCATCATTTTTTCCTTCGCTTTTTTCTGGGCTTGATATTTTTTCTTCAGGATTTAAAATTTTTGAAAGGCAACAAACTTCTTTTGAAATACGTTCAACGGCTTCTTTTAAACGTTCCTCATCTTTAGAATCTTGTGACAATTCACGGCAGAATTTTACATACAGGAATTGTATTTCTGATAGAAGACTATTTTCATCGAAGGAGGTCTGATCGGGATCCACCATTGGATCGGAGTAGTCTGAAGAAGAGAGGACAGCTACCCGGGCGTCCAAGAGCGCCTTGTGTGCTACTACATCCACCAGCTTACACAATATCTCTCTGTTGTGCGCCTCGTCTTCCTCAGTTGCCCTGACCACCAGTCTTTCAGCCTGCAGAATTGGTCCAAATCTTAGAGTTTCCAATGTTTTATTTCTATTAATAAAGAAATAACCCCACCTAATATAAATGATGGTTTCGCTACCGATTCAAGTTTATTTCAGTTCAGTAACGAGATCAGTGGATCATGCAAGTTCTCTTTGAATATATTCTCAACTGTGTGCTTTGAATGTTTTCGAAGGGTTTGCGCACTGAAATTTAATCTTACTATCTATTTCATGCACTGAAAGATACACTTTTTACAGATTCATACACAAAGATTCAAGTTTCGGTATAAATTAATAATTAAGGATTTTTTGGCCAGATAATGATCAACAGCTAACATATATCCGGAATATTGCAACATTTCTATTGTACCAATAAGCTTCATGTATCCCACAAGATCGAATTATTAAACTCATCGAATCAAGTACATTCGCAATAGCTTCTTAGGGATGGCAACGAAGTACTGATCATACTATAACTTTTCAAGTGCTTGTGTTCAATTATGTCTTTAAATGTGAAATACTGATTTTGACCCAATACTTTTGAACACAGTCAAAATTAAATTTGTTACCTATCGGTTTTAGCTGCATGTAGAAGAAAGTAAAGCAGCCAAGGCCTTTCAACACAGGCTTCCTCACATTACTCCGTTGTTATAGCAGAGTTTGTGATTGAAAAACCTCAAATTTTTATGCGTAGCAAAGAAGGTAAGAGAAAATGACACTCTAAACAGATTTGTAGAAAGTAAAAAAAGACCTCATACAACCAAATTTGAAAGATACCCACTCTTAAAAATCTACATTTTTTTTCCAGAATCTTTGATTTATTTTATTAAATATAAATAATAAATTTGAACTTATAAACATTTAATTGCAAAAACTGTTACATGCAAACAGTACTTTAAAAAGTGAATAAGTTTTTGACCAATTCTTTACTATTTGTGATGAGTATCTTTCGTTTCTAATTACCCCTCTTAGTTTTGAGAGTTAATAAATTCTATTTGAAAAAAGTGTTCATTAGGTACCGGGGTGTAACAAAAGTCTCTGGTTTTTTGCAGTTTTAAAGAACAATTCAAAAATAAGACTTACTTTTTAAAGTAAACTCCATCTATTTTGTATTTAAGGCGCGTTAACACATGAGATCTTTAGCCAATACCAACGCTAAGTTTAAATAAACCGACTTTCCAACTAAATGAAAGAAAAAGCACAGTTCTCAGCCATACACTATTATTATTTTAAACTAGAGAAAATTTCAATGACCATCACTTGGATAATTCATATTATTTCTTCCAATATTAAAACTATCCGGTAGGGTTGTAAAAGGGTTGATCATCAAAACGTGCACGAAAAATCGAAACGTTGACAAAAACCCAACTTTGACCAATTTTTTTTCTCTTTCTCTGTAAAAGATAATATCCCCAAATTTTCTGTAAAACTATAAACTATAAAGGAAATATCCTCGTTTACAAGAGTAATTTTTTTGCAACTACGAAATTTAATAAATTTCGAGGAAAAGGTTGCCAAAAATGAGTAAAAATGGAATTTTCTTATTAATATAGTGGTGGCCATAATCCCTATACCTTAAGCTCTGCAGCAGCTGAAAACATTTAAAAGTATTATAACATTAGAAGGATTGTACAATATCATAAAAAAGAGAATTATTCTGTTATTAAAAAAAGCGGTACGTTGACTGCTCAAAAACTACATTTTTTATAACGAATCTTCTATTAATATTAAGTTCAATTTTTTTTTTTTTTTTTTAATTAAAATAAAAGTTAATTTGGAATAATTAGAAGGTGTATAGATTAAGTCACAAAAGAGAGCAGTGAGGTTAAGTAAGAAATCGCCTACTTTTTCGGACGAGGCTTAACGTCCAATTACCAAATTAGGTGTCGTGGATAGGGCTATAAACTTCACTATAAACAATTTTTCTAACAAATAAAAAAAAGTCAAACACGGGATTCGAATGGGGGATCTTTCACTTACAAAGCCACGCTCATGACCACTCGACCAACACCCGCCTCAGTAGAGTGGTTAAACGAACCTTAAATTGATGCAGACGAGCTTTATACTCGTGTTCCAACCTTGTGACTAAGGATGCCATATCTCGAGCCAAGCCCTCATCAGCCAAAGCCATCCACATTTCAAGATTAGCTCTCTCCTTGACAATACCAGCAAATCTAGTCTCATTTTCCGCTTCTATATAGCTGCGATAAGTCTGCGATGCTTGTGACAATACTTGAGTAATTTCCACTTGGATGAGTTCCTGATTGACGGCTTCCTGAGCCATGGTCCATGCATCTTTTATTCTATCAAGATTTCTGTCTGGTTGAGTGTCATCTGCCAAACTTTCCATGGAGAATGCACTTGCTAATTTATGAACAACTTCATTTATATATTTTTCTACTTTTGAATCTAACGCAGACTTCTTGTTCATTAGTTCAGCGATCACAGGATCATGTTTCTTCCTCTCTTTAACTTTACGGCTCACCCTCTTCACCCCTTGCTGGGTGAGATGTTTGGCCAAGGATTTCACTAGATAATCTAAAGAAGTTTCAATATTTGGTTTGCCGCCACTAATTTTACTATCTAAACTATTAATAAGTCTCTCTGCATCGGTTACATCTAAACATTTACTCTCCATCACGGCGTCGTGCAGCCTTCCAATAAGTACAGATTCATAGGCCAACTTTTCAGCCAAAAGGTTCAATTTTGCTTCATTAGTCCACTGGCCAGCCTTCATCAGAGACTCTTTCTTCTTCGCCAATACCACTAATTTTGTTCTGAGTAAGTTTTCCATTTTTTTCACTTCATTTACCATTTCCGATTTCTGCGAACCATCCATTTCATCGCATTCACCATTGAATAATTTCAATTCCACCTGTTTGTTATCTGAAGTCTCGATTTGTGTCATTGCTAGTTTTGCTTCTAAATTGCTAAGCCTTAGAAAAACTTTTAGCGGTTCAGAACCTGTAGCACTGTCTAGAGATTTCCTGCGCAAACGAGATGATACTTTGTCTACTTTCTTATTCTCCAGAGGAACAACACTCACAGGCGCTGTTGAAGGGTTTATTATGTTCATTTTATTTTCTAATTCGGTCAATTTTTCTTCTAGCTCTTTACAAATTGTGAAAGATTCACGTCCTTTTAAGGAAAGCGATCTCCTCTTTTCTCTTGTTTCAGTTTTGGCAAGCTTCTGCTTCAAAGATCGAATCTAAAATAAGAAACAAGCACTGTTAATGAAATAAAATCTGAAGTAAACCATAAATAAGACTGTAGAACAAAATGCTTTCAATTACCACCTACTTTCATGATTTTAAAGAACTACTTTCCAACCAGAGTTGGGCAAAAATTTAATCAATTAAAAAACAATTGAATTAAACCGAAATTTAATTTTAATCATGATTAAAATTAAAAAATTTAATCGGCCAAAATTAGTTGATTAAAATTAAATTCACTTTTAATTTAATCGGAATTTAATCAATTAAAATTTTTAATTATAACTAAAAATTAAGATTAAAATTAAATAATCAGAATTTTAATTGATTGAATTAAATTCCAAATTTAGTTTTAATCACTTTGGACGATTAAATTTTTGAATTTAAGCAAAATTTGAGAGATTAAATTTTTAAAACCAAACATTGCCAATGGTTAAACCAGAATCGGACCAAAGCATCTTTATTCCGCCTAGCTGGTGCCTCTTCTCTATCAATATTATCCACCTTTTCCAAACTTGGCACCTTCATTCTACCAGTCTGGTGTCTCACCTGTACCATGTTGGTGACTCTCAAGACTTACATAGGATCACCTTACACTCACATTTAACAACGTTTACCACTCACTAGACTTAGATAGGACCACCTTACACTCACATTTAACTATGTTTACCACTCACTAGACTTAGATAGGACCACCTTACACTCACATTTAACTATGTTCACCACTCACTAGACTTAGATAGGACCACCTTACTCTCATATTTCACCATGTTTACCACTCACTAGACTTAGATAGGACCACCTTACACTCACATTTAACATAGTTGGCGACTCACTAGACTTAGATAGGACTAACTTACACTCACATTTACCTATGTGCAGTGGTTCTAAACATTTTCATAGACGCGGAACACAATTATATGTATATATTTTTCTCGCGGAACATTAACATTCAATAGTTTGAAAATCGGTATTTAGCAAGAACTAAAATTAAATTCAATTAAAAAAAAAAGGAAGAATTTTTTGTTTTCGTATCTTTCCAAAGTTTCTAAATTTCAATACATTCAAAATTGAAACTTCGCGGAACACTTGGACCATATTCGCGGAACACCGGTTAAAAACCACTGCTTTATATCTTCCAAAATTATAGATCTGTGCACAAAATAACTATAGTTTATAATTGAGAAAAACAAATTGTATAAGAGAAAAAAATTCCATGTCAATACGTGCTTCACAGTGGGAGATATAGAACGGCCATAATATTAAAGAATTTCATGACCCAAAAAGTTTTCAACCCTTTATATCTTCTACATTTATAGATCTGTGCATAAAATAACTATAGTTTATAATTGAGAAAAACAAAGTGTACAAGAGAACAAAATTTCATACGAATACGTGGTTCACAGTGGGAGATATAGAACGGCCATAATTTTACAGAATTTCATGTACCAAAAAATTTTCAACCCTTTATATCTTCTACATTTATAGATCTGTGCACAGAATAACTATAGTTTATAATTGAGAAAAACAAAGTATATAAGAGAACAAAATTCCATATCAATACGTGGTTCACAGTGGGAGATATAGAACAGCCATAATTTTACAGAATTTCATGACCCAAAAAATTTTCATCCCTTTATATCTTCTACATTTATAGATCTGTGCACAAAATAACTATAGTTTATAATTGAGAAAAACAAAGTGTACAAGAGAACAAAATTCCATACCAATACGTGGTTCACAGTGGGAGATATAAGAGGCCATAATTTTACAGAATTTTATGACCCAAAAAATTTTCAACCCTTTATATCTTCTACATTTATAGATCTGTGCATAAAATAACTATAGTTTATAATTGAGAAAAACAAAGTGTACAAGAGAACAAAATTTCATACCACGGTTCACAGTGGGAAATATAGAACGGCCATAATTTTACAGAATTTCATGACCCAAAAAATTTTCAACCCTTTATATCTTCTACATTTATAGATCTGTGCATAAAATAACTATAGTTTATAATTGAGAAAAACAAAGTGTACAAGAGAAAAAAATTTCATACGAATACGTGGTTCACAGTGGGAAATATAGAACAGCCATAATTTTACAGAATTTCATGACCCAAAAAATTTTCAATCCTTTATAACTTCTAAATTTATAGATCTGTGCACAGAATAACTATAGTTTATAATTGAGAAAAACAAAGTATATAAGAGAACAAAATTCCATATCAATACGTGGTTCACAGTGGGAGATATAGAACAGCCATAATTTTACAGAATTTCATGACCCAAAAAATTTTCAACCCTTTATATCTTCTACATTTATAGATCTGTGCACAGAATAACTATAGTTTATAATTGAGAAAAACAAAGTATATAAGAGAACAAAATTCCATATCAATACGTGGTTCACAGTGGGAGATATAGAACAGCAATAATTTTACAGAATTTCATGACCCAAAAAATTTTCATCCCTTTATATCTTCTACATTTAAAGTTCTGTGCACAAAATAACTATAGTTTATAATTGAGAAAAACAAAGTGTACAAGAGAACAAAATTCCATACCAATACGTGGTATACAGTAAGAGACATAGAAGGCCATAATTTTACAGAATTTCATGACCCAAAAAATTTTCAACCCTTTATATCTTCTACATTTATAGATCTGGGCACAAAATAACTAGAGTTTATAATTGAGAAAAACAAAGTGTACAAGAGAAAAAAATTTCATACGAATACGTGGTTCACAGTGGGAAATATAGAACGGCCATAATTTTACAGAATTTCATGACCCAAAAAATTTTCAACCCTTTATATCTTCTACATTTATAGATCTGTGCATAAAATAACTATAGTTTATAATTGAGAAAAACAAAGTGTACAAGAGAAAAAAATTTCATACGAATACGTGGTTCACAGTAGGAAATATAGAACAGCCATAATTTTACAGAATTTCATGACCCAAAAAATTTTCAACCCTTTATATCTTCTACATTTATAGATCTGTGCACAGAATAACTATAGTTTATAATTGAGAACAAAATTCCATATCAATACGTGGTTCACAGTGGGAGATATAGAACAGCCATAATTTTACAGAATTTCATGACCCAAAAAATTTTCAACCCTTTATATCTTCTACATTTATAGATCTGTGCACAGAATAACTATAGTTTATAATTGAGAAAAACAAAGTATATAAGAGAACAAAATTCCATATCAATACGTGGTTCACAGTGGGAGATATAGAACAGCCATAATTTTACAGAATTTCATGACCCAAAAAATTTTCATCCCTTTATATCTTCTACATTTATAGTTCTGTGCACAAAATAACTATAGTTTATAATTGAGAAAAACAAAGTGTACAAGAGAACAAAATTCCATACCAATACGTGGTTTACAGTAAGAGACATAGGAGGCCATAATTTTACAGAATTTCATGACCCAAAAAATTTTCAACCCTTTATATCTTCTACATTTATAGATCTGGGCACAAAATAACTAGAGTTTATAATTGAGAAAAACAAAGTGTATAAGAGAACAAAATTCCATACCAATACGTGGTTCACAGTGGGAGATATAAGAAGCCATAATTTTACAGAATTTTATGACCCAAAAAGTTTTCAACCCTTTATATCTGCTACATTTATAGATCTGTGCACAAAATAACTGTAGTTTATAATTGAGAACAACAAAATGTACAAGAGAACAAAATTTCATACCACGGTTCACAGTGGGAGATATAGAACGGCCATAATTTTACAGAATTTCATGACCCAAAAAATTTCTAACCCTTAATATCTTCTACATTTATAAATCTGAACACAAAATAAATATAGTTTATAATTGAGAAAAACAAATTGTATAAGAGAAAAAAATTCTATGTCAATACGTGCTTCACAGTGGGAGATATAGAACGGCCATAATTTTAATGAATTTCATGACCCAAAAAGTTTTCAACCCTTTATATCTTCTACATTTATAGATCTGTGCACAAAATAACTAGAGTTTATAATTGAGAAAAACAAAGTGTACAAGAGAACAAAATTTCATACGAATACGTGGTTCACAGTGGGAGATATAGAACGGCAATAATTTTACAGAATTTCATGAACCAAAAAATTTTCAACCCTTTATATCTTCTACATTTATAGATCTGTGCATAAAATAACTATAGTTTATAATTGAGAAAAACAAAGTGTACAAGAGAAAAAAATTTCATACGAATACGTGGTTCACAGTGGGAAATATAGAACGGCCATAAATTTACAGAATTTCATGCCCCAAAAAATTATCAACCCTTTATATCTTCTACATTTATAGATCTGTGCATAAAATAACTATAGTTTATAATTAAAAAAACAAAGTGTACAAGAGAAAAAAATTTCATAAGAATACGTGGTTCACAGTGGGAAATATAGAACGGCCATAATTTTACCGAATTTCATGACCCAAAAAATTTTCAACCCTTTATATCTTCTACATTTATAGATCTGTGCACAGAATAACTATAGTTTATAATTGAGAAAAACCAAGTATATAAGAGAACAAAATTCCATATCAATACGTGGTTTACAGTGGGAGATATAGAACAGCCATAATTTTACAGAATTTCATGACCCAAAAAATTTTCATCTCTTTATATCTTCTACATTTATAGATCTGGGCACAAAATAACTAGTTTATAATTGAGAAAAACAAATTGTATAAGAGAACAAAATTCCATTCCAATACGTGGTTCACAGTGGGAGATATAAGAGGCCATAATTTTACAGAATTTTATAACCCAAAAAATTTTCAACCCTTTATATCTTCTACATTTATAGATCTGTGCACAGAATAACTGTAGTTTATAATTGAGAACAACAAAGTGTACAAGAGAACAAAATTTCATACGATTACGTGGTTTACAGTGGGAGATATAGAACGGCCATAATTTTACAGAATTTCATGACCCAAAAAATTTTCAACCCTTTAGATCTTCTACATTTTTAGATCTGAGCATAAAATAACTATAGTTCACAATTGAGAAAAACAAAGTGTACAGGAGAACAAAATTCCATACCAATACGTGGTTCACAGTGGGAGATATAGAACGGCCATAATTTTACAGAATTTCATGACCCAAAAAATTTTCAACCCTTTATATCTTCTACATTTATAGATCTGAGCATAAAATAACTATAGTTTACAATTGAGAAAAACAAAGTGTACAAGAGAACAAAATTTCATACCAATACGTGGTTCACAGTGGGAGATATAGAACGGCCATAATTTTACAGAATTTCATGACCCAAAAAATTTTCAACCCTTTATATCTTCTACATTTATAGATCTGAGCGCAAAATAACTATAGTTTATAATTGAGAAAAACAAAGTGTACAAGAGAACGAAATTTCATACGAATACGTGTTTCACAGTGGGAGATATAGAACGGCCATAATTTTACAGAATTTCATGAACCAAAAAATTTTCAACCCTTTATATCTTCTACATTTATAGATCTGTGCATAAAATAACTATAGTATATAATTGAGAAAAACAAAGTGTACAAGAGAAAAAAATTTCATACGAATACGTGGTTCACAGTGGGAAATATAGAACGGCCATAATTTTACAGAATTTCATGACCCAAAAAATTTTCAACCCTTTATATCTTCTACATTTATAGATCTGTGCATAAAATAACTATAGTTTATAATTGAGAAAAACAAAGTGTAAAAGAGAAAAAAATTTCATAAGAATACGTGGTTCACAGTGGGAAATATAGAACGGCCATAATTTTACAGAATTTCATGACCCAAAAAATTTTCAACCCTTTAGATCTTCTACATTTTTAGATCGGAGCATAAAATAACTATAGTTTACAATTGAGAAAAACCAAGTGTACAAGAGAAGAAAATTCCATACCAATACGTGGTTCACAGTGGGAGATATAGAACGGCCATAATTTTACAGAATTTCATGACCCAAAAAATTTTCAACCCTTTATATCTTCTACATTTATAGATCTGAGCATAAAATAACTATAGTTTACAATTGAGAAAAACAAAGTGTAAAAGAGAACAAAATTTCATACGAATACGTGTTACACAGTGGGAGATATAGAACGGCCATAATTTTACAGAATTTCATGACCCAAAAAATTTTCAACCCTTTATATCTTCTTCATTTATAGATCTGAGCATAAAAAAACTATAGTTTACAATTGAGAAAAACAAAGTGTACAAGAGAACAAAATTCCATACCAATACGTGGTTCACAGTGGGAGATATAGAACGGCCATAATTTTACAGAATTTCATGACCCAAAGAACTTTCAACCCTTTATATCTTCTACATTTATAGATCTGTGCACAAAATAACTGTAGTTTATAATTGAGAAAAACAAAGTGTACAAGAGAACAAAGTTTCATACGAATACGTGGTTCACAGTGGGAGATATAGAACGGCCATAATTTTACAGAATTTCATGACCCAAAAAACTTTCAACCTTTTATATCTTCTACTTTTATAGATCTGTGCACAAAATAACTGTAGTTTATTATTGAGAAAAAGAAAGTGTATAAGAGAACAAAATTCCATACCAATACGTGGTTCACAGTGGGAGATATAAGAGGCCATAATTTTACAGAATTTTATGACCCAAAAAATTTTCAACCCTTTATATCTTCTACATTTATAGATCTGTGCACAGAATAACTATAGTTTATAATTGAGAAAAACCAAGTATATAAGAGAACAAAATTCCATATCAATACGTGGTTTACAGTGGGAGATATAGAACAGCCATAATTTTACAGAATTTCATGACCCAAAAAATTTTCATCTCTTTATATCTTCTACATTTATAGATTTGGGCACAAAATAACTATAGTTTATAATTGAGAAGAACAAAGTGTATAAGAGAACAAAATTCCATATCAATACGTGGTTCACAGTGGGAGATATAAGAGGCCATAATTTTACAGAATTTTATGACCCAAAAAATTTTCAACCCTTTATATCTTCTACATTTATAGATCTGTGCACAAAATAACTGTAGTTTATAATTGAGAACAACAAAGTGTACAAGAGAACAAAATTTCATACGATTACGTGGTTTACAGTGGGAGATATAGAACGGCCATAATTTTACAGAATTTCATGACCCAAAAAATTTTCAACCCTTTAGATCTTCTACATTTTTAGATCTGAGCATAAAATAACTATAGTTCACAATTGAGAAAAACAAAGTGTACAAGAGAACAAAATTCCATTCCAATACGTGGTTCACAGTGGGAGATATAGAACGGCCATAATTTTACAGAATTTCATGACCCAAAAAATTTTCAACCCTTTATATCTTCTACATTTATAGATCTGAGCATAAAATAACTATAGTTTACAATTGAGAAAAACAAAGTGTACAAGAGAACAAAATTCCATACCAATACGTGGTTCACAGTGGGAGATATAGAACGGCCATAATTTTACAGAATTTCATGACCCAAAAAATTTTCAACCCTTTATATCTTCTACATTTATAGATCTGAGCGCAAAATAACTATAGTTTATAATTGAGAAAAACAAAGTGTACAAGAGAACGAAATTTCATACGAATACGTGTTTCACAGTGGGAGATATAGAACGGCCATAATTTTACAGAATTTCATGAACCAAAAAATTTTCAACCCTTTATATCTTCTACATTTATAGATCTGTGCATAAAATAACTATAGTTTATAATTGAGAAAAACAAACTGTACAAGAGAAAAAAATTTCATACGAATACGTGGTTCACAGTGGGAAATATAGAACGGCCATAATTTTACAGAATTTCATGACCCAAAAAACTTTCAACCTTTTATATCTTCTACTTTTATAGATCTGTGCACAAAATAACTGTAGTTTATTATTGAGAAAAAGAAAGTGTATAAGAGAACAAAATTCCATACCAATACGTGGTTCACAGTGGGAGATATAAGAGGCCATAATTTTACAGAATTTCATGACCCAAAGAACTTTCAACCCTTTATATCTTCTACATTTATAGATCTGTGCACAAAATAACTGTAGTTTATAATTGAAAAAAACAAAGTGTACAAGAGAACAAAATTTCATACGAATACGTGGTTCACTGTGGGAGATATAGAACGGCCATAATTTTACAGAATTTCATGACCCAAAAAACTTTCAACCCTTTAGATCTTCTACATTTTTAGATCTGAGCATAAAATAACTATAGTTTACAATTGAGAAAAACAAAGTGTACAAGAGAACAAAATTCCATGCCAATACGTGGTTCACAGTGGGAGATATAGAACGGCCATAATTTTACAGAATTTCATGACCCAAAAAATTTTCAACCCTTTATATCTTCTACATTTATAGATCTGAGCATAAAATAACTATAGTTTACAATTGAGAAAAACAAAGTGTACAAGAGAACAAAATTCCATACCAATACGTGGTTCACAGTGGGAGATACAGAACGGCCATTATTTTACAGAATTTCATGACCCAAAAAATTTTCAACCCTTTATATCTTCTACATTTATAGATCTGAGCACAAAATAACTGTAGTTTATAATTGAGAAAAACAAAGTGTACAAAAGAACAAAATTTCATACGAATACGTGGTTTACAGTGGGAGATATAGAACGGCCATAATTTTACAGAATTTTATGACCCAAAAAATTTTCAACCCTTTATATCTTCTACATTTATAGATCTGTGCACAAAATAACTATAGTTTATAATTGAGACAAACAAAGTGTACAAGAGAACAAAATTTCATACGAATACGTGGTTCAAAGTGGGAGATATAGAACGGCCATTATTCTGCAGAATTTCATGACCCAAAAAATTTTCAACCCTTTATATCTTCTACATTTATAGATCTGTGCACGAAATAACTATAGTTTATAATTGAGAAAAACAAAGTGTACAAGAGAACAAAATTTCATACGAATACGTGTTTCACAGTGGGAGATATAGAACGGCCATAATTTTACAGAATTTCATGACCCAAAAAATTTTCAACCCTTTATATCTTCTTCATTTATAAATCTGAGCATAAAATAACTATAGTTTACAATTGAGAAATACAAAGTGTACAAGAGAACAAAATTTCATACGAATACGTGGTTCACAGTGGGAGATATAGAACGGCCATAATTTTACAGAATTTCATGACCCAAAAAATTTTCAACCCTTTAGATCTTCTACATTTTTAGATCTGAGCATAAAATAACTATAGTTTACAATTGAGAAAAACAAAGTGTACAAGAGAACAAAATTCCATACCAATACGTGGTTCACAGTGGGAAATATAGAACGGCCATAATTTTACAGAATTTCATGACCCAAAAAATTTTCAACCCTTTATATCTTCTACATTTATAGATCTGAGCATAAAATAACTATAGTTTACAATTGAGAAAAACAAAGTGTACAAGAGAACAAAATTCCATACCAATACGTGGTTCACAGTGGGAGATACAGAACGGCCATAATTTTACAGAATTTCATGACCCAAAAAATTTTCAACCCTTTATATCTTCTACATTTATAGATCTGAGCACAAAATAACTGTAGTTTATAATTGAGAAAAACAAAGTGTACAAAAGAAAAAAATTTCATACGAATACGTGGTTTACAGTGGGAGATATAGAACGGCCATAATTTTACAGAATTTCATGACCCAAAAAATTTTCAACCCTTTATATCTTCTACATTTATAGATCTGTGCATAAAATAACTATAGTTTTTAATTGAGAAAAACAAAGTGTATAAGAGAACTAAATTTCATACGAATACGTGGTTGAAAGTGGGAGATATAGAACGGCCATTATTTTACAGAATTTCATGACCCAAAAAATTTTCAACCCTTTATATCTTCTACATTTATAGATCTGTGCACGAAATAACTATAGTTTATAATTGAGAAAAACAAAGTGTACAAGAGAACAAAATTTCATACGAATACGTGTTTCACAGTGGGAGATATAGAACGGCCATAATTTTATAGAATTTCATGACCCAAAAAATTTTCAACCCTTTATATCTTCTTCATTTATAAATCTGAGCATAAAATAACTATAGTTTACAATTGAGAAAAACAAAGGGTACAAGAGAACAAAATTCCATACCAATACGTGGTTCACAGTGGGAGATATAGAACGGCCATAATTTTACAGAATATCATGACCCAAAGAACTTTCAACCCTTTATATCTTCTACATTTATAGATCTGTGCACAAAATAACTATAGTTTATAATTGAGAAAAACAAAGTGTATAAGAGAACAAAATTCCATACCAATACGTGGTTCACAGTGGGAGATATAGAACGGCCATAATTTTACAGAATTTCATGACCCAAATAATTTTCAACCCTTTGTATCTTCTACATTTATAGATCTGTGCACAAAATAACTATAGTTTATAATTGAGAAAAACAAAGTATATAAGAGAACAAAATTTCATACGAATACGTGGTTCACAGTGGGAGATATAGAACGGCTACATTTTTATAGAATTTCATGACCCAAAAAATTTTCAACCCTTTATATCTTCTACCTTTTTAGATTTGTGCACAAAATAACTATAGTTTATAATTGAGAAAAACAAAGTGTACAAGAGAACAAAATTCCATATCAATACGTGGTTCACAATGGGAGATATAGAACGGCTACAATTTTACAGAATTTCATGACCCAAAAAATTTTCAACCCTTTATATCTTCTACCTTTTTAGATCTGTGCACAAAATAACTATAGTTTATAATTGAGAAGAACAAAGTATATAAGAGAACAAAATTCCATATCAATACGTGGTTCAGAGTGGGAGATATAGAACGGCCATAATTTTACAGAATTTCATGACCCAAAAAATTTTCAACTCTTTATATCAGTGGTTCTTAACTTTTTTATACACGCGGAACACAATTATATGTATATATTTTTCTCGCGGAACATTAACATTCAATAGTTTGAAATTCGGTATTTAGCAAGAACTTAAAATTAAATTCAAATTAAATAAAAAGGAACAATTTTTTGTTTTCGTATTTTTCCTAAGTTTATAAATTTCAATACATTTAAAATTGAAATTTCGCGGAACACTTGGACCATATTCGTGGAACACCGGTTAAGAACCACTGGTCTAGAGACTCATGAAGAAGTCCAACTCTAGAAAAATTAACCGAAAAGTAGTTATTGAAGACGCTCAGAAAAATTGCCTTGCCAAAACGTGGTTCGAACCATTGGTTGAATTCCATAAAAGTGGATGATTAAATTAGTTTGATTAACGATTGAAATTGAACTAATTCGGTGATTAAAATTAAAGTAAAATTTAATTCTCAGATTTAATCATAATTTTTTTAGTTTAATTAAATTAGTTTGATTAACGATTAAATTTGAAATTAATTGATTAAATAATTGTCATATGATTAAAATTACGATTAAATTCGCCGATTAAATTCTGATTAAAATTAAAAATAAATTTAATCAATTAAAAAATTTAATCAATTAAATTTAGAATTTAATTGTTTTTTTAATCAGTGCCCAACTCTGTTTCCAACAATGATTTTGTTATCTAGTGTTTTCTATGTTTACATACTCATCAACAATGCTCATCGCCGAAAAGAGAGATGTAAGAGTTAGCCACTGAACCACAAACCTCAATTCATTCCCTTTTTCAACTGTTTATCGCTACAAAATAGTATTTAAATTAGAAGAAAGTACCTGTTTTTCAGCGGACGATAATTTGGAAGCCAGATCTTGTATCCGCGCTGCCATCAATTTACTGCTAGCTTCCGCTTCTTCCTTCATACCCTTAGCTTCCTGGCGTGCGCTCACCACACTCAACTCCAACCAATCGGCCGCCGCTTGTGATTCACGTAATTCTCTTTTTAATGCTCTAATTTCACTCACCGCTTTCTCGAATCGCGTTCGTAAATCATTATATTCTTCAGCAATCCTGATTAAAACATGTTAGATTAACTAACTCAAATCTTCTATTAGATTGGTATTTTTACAATAAATCCTAAAAACACATAAATTACCTGTCCTTGTCTAGTTTGTCTAAATCTAAATCCAGATCAATGTTTGTAAGATCGGAAAGGGAATCCACGGAGCGAGCTCGATCTCTGGCCGCGGAGGAAGGTCGGTCTAACTCTCGAACCCGTTGGTACAGAGCTTCATTGTCGTCAATGGCGCAAGCCAGCCTAACTTCTAACCTGTGCAGTTCACCCTCTAATCTAGTCTTCATCTCACGCTGCTCCGACACTTCTGTACATAAGCTAGCTACCCGGGAGTTTGCATTCTCTAGTGCACTCTCTACAGACTGCATCGCTTTTTCCCACTCCACCTTTTCCTCAACATACCTGTTACAACAATTTAAATTAAGATTGCTTAAATTTAATATTACTTAAAGTGAAAACGCTACTGAAATTTTTACTCCTATCTATTTTTTTTAGTCCCATAAAAGTTGAGAATTTACTTTTCTTTTCAATTATGCGTGGATGTATTATATATATGCACTACGAATTATGAATTTTAACAAAGCCATGGACCCACCCAAAAAAGCCACTGTTTTCTTAGACGGGCTACAGATAATCAAAATGTGACGAACCCAGTTTTTAAGGGAAGTCCTGCTTAAGATGTATAAAATGAAATCTTCATGCATCCTAACCAAGGAGCTGAACAGTTAGAGCGTTTAAACTGGCCTCAAGTTAAACAGTAAATGTGGACTTTCCCCAACTAATATGCTTGATACATTTTTTTGCTTAAATTTCCTTAAAAAATCTAATCATTTTAAATAACATTTTTTCTAACAAAACATTTTACTGTATGTAACCGAACTTTAAATTAAAACCTAACCTTACAGGAAAGCCTACCCAAACCCCACCCCCCACGATTACTGCTCTAAAACGAATTTTCCTAGGAATAAAGTGATTAAAGTTAAAGTTATAATAACAGATATTTATAAAGTTATAATATAATATATTAGCTTTTAGAGAATAAATTTTTCATTGCTAAGGAACCAGATGTGAAACGAAAAATGAAAGAAAAAAACTTATTATCTTGGAATTACAAATAATGATAATCTTATTGCTATTGGAAAGAAATTTAACTATCAAAATAATAAAAACATGTCTCACATACATGAAAAATTAAGTTTTTGAATTTTATATCAAATTTGAATCTCACAAAAAAGGAAAAATAAAAAATCCGTGAAGTTTAAATAGTGGAACTTCGATCAGGTTCTGGAGGGACCCAATAGAAATATTTAGTTCTTGTTTACTGCGACTTTTTGTTTTAGAGATAATTGGTTCAAAATCAAATCAAATCAAATCAGTAGAGTGAAGAATGCTCAATCTTGAGGAAACATTCTGGAGTGGCGAACGTCTTTATATTTGTCTTTCTGCGGAGGTCTGGCTGAATAGAATAAATATATCATTGGTAATTAGTATTATCAAATGTAAATAGCTTTTATCTGGGACTATATCTCTCAACTCAAGGGTTCATCCAGCTTTATACAGGGTGTTCATTTTAAGACGGCTCAAACGCATTTCATGCTTAAACGGTTAATCTCAGCAAAAAATGGTAGAGGAAAAATTTGTTGCCCGTCACCTCTAGTTTCAGAATATGTGACTTGATTTTAGATTCCTGCCTGCGTACGCGGCTGACGCGCGACCAAAAGTAAGGGTTCGCAGTTGACCCCCATTTTCATATACACAGTTTTAAAGAGTTTAAAAAGTTATGAAAGAAACCGGAAACCGCAATTCGATATTTTCAAAATTAAAGGTGCTAGGCCATTTCAAAATCTGGAATTTATTAATCATATTTCAATTTTTTAACTTGTTATCAAAGAGAAAGAAGAGCACGCGATAGGTCATTTTTATGTATTTTTTCATCCCCTTTCTACTGAAAATATTGCCAAGGCAGTAAAGCTAGTATTTCTATTAATATCGGGAAATAAGTCGTTTTCCGAGTGATTTTTCTAAGAAAAATCAAATGTTAAGAGCTTTAGATGTTCTCAAGCATACTCAAAATGGCTAAAAAATAATTTTACATCTGTTACAAACAAGAAGGTTTAATAATTATTTGGTAATTTTGGGAGAGTTGCGTTTAATTACCAAATGATTATTAAACCTTCTTGTTTGTAACAGATGTAAAATTATTTTTTAGCCATTTTGTGTATGCTTGAGAATATCTAAAGCTCTTAACATTTGATTTTTCCAAGAAAAATCACTCGGAAAACGACTTATTTCCCGATATTAATAGAAATACTAGCTTTACGGCCTTGGCAATATTTTTAGTAGAAAGGGGATGAAAAAATACATAAAAATGACCTATCGCAAGCTCTTCTTTCTCTTTGATAATAAGTTAAAAAATTGAAATATGATTAATAAATACCAGATTTTGAAATGGCCTAGCTCCTTTAATTTTGAAGATATCAAATTGCGGTTTCCGGTTTCTTTCATAACTTTTTATACTCTTTAAAACAGTGTATATGAAAATAGGGGTCAACTGCGAACCCTCACTTTTGGTCGTGCGTCAGCCGCATATGCGGGCAGGAATCTAAAATCAAGTCACATATTCTGAAACTAGAGGTGACGGGCAACAAATTTTTCCTCTTCCATTTTTTGCTCAGATCAACCGTTTAAGCATGAAATGCATTTGAGCCGTCTTAAAATGAACTCCCTGTATATAAACGGAACCTAATGAGCAACATTATGATTATTGCAGAGAATCTCTTCTGTAGCCTGCTTCTAATGGATGCTGACCGAAAGAATCTAGTTTGTCTGCTCTTACTGAGTATTTATATCTAATAACTACGTACTTAATTAGTATACTTATGAGAAGAACCTCATCCCTGGGATCACTTCTTATTTGACTAAATAAATGTTCACAAATTTATTTCTAAAATCTTTCGTTTTCTAAACTTTACTAATGCTAAAATATTTATTAACATTTTAAAGAGGTTTTTTTTAAATAAAACATTTTATACAAGTACTTGTCATGTTTATTAAATAGATAGCTTTGTTTGTAATGACCAACGTTATATTATGCAATAACCTTTCGCGATTTAGTTACTTCAGTAACCTAACAGGCTATATAATATAACTCTATTAACCACACCTATCTAGAAAGCTCTGGAGTTAATTCTAAACAAGTCTCCTTGCACACAAGAGCCACCTCATCTTAAAAAAGTTACTTTATAGTTAGTTACCTGCTTTTAAAAGACTGAAGTTCTGCAAAATCTTTCGCTCTTAGATTGCCAGTTTCTTCGCCTTTTTTAAATAAATTTTCAACCTGAAATATACAAGGTAATAATTAAAAAAGAAAAAACAAACACAAAATTCGGAACTTGAAATTAAAGTCTTTATACCTTTCGTTCGAGTGCTACGACATCTGGGGAATGTTTCTGTCTAAATGATTCATCCTTGCTGTTCTTTTTCTCTTTAAACACAGCGCCATCTTGATTAGCATCACTCAATTCCTTAGCCTAGACATTACAAGTTTATTATTGATTGGAAAGCGGAAACAAGATACTAGCAAACAAGTAAAACTAGATGAGTCACTTGACAAGGCGGTTAACTTGATAGAATTGCAAAAACCTTCATTTTAATATTATTTTTGACCTAACTAAAATAAAACCCTTTTATTTTTTCTCACCATGCAAAGGAAGAAATAATGAAGTGTCAAATTTTCGAAACTGAGTTTCCACGGGTATTTTCCCCAGAGTCCAAAAAATGGTTACTACAAAATGATCCATAAATACATATAGTTATAAGTAAGGAACGGATTTTTATGTATTTAAAAATGCCAAATATTTAATTAAAATATGCATTTATTTTCGTCAATTATGTGGAAAATATGTGATTTTCTTAAAATATTTTCTGGAATATTTAAGTAAAATGGACATTTTTTTTATGAAAATGGATTTTTTTTTGGGGCGGGCAAGTTATAATTATTTATACAAGAAAAGAACATTTTTACAATTTATAATAATTTATTAGGAACAAAATAATTTGTTTTTACAAGTTATAATGATTTATACAACAAAGAACATTTTTACTATTTATAAAAAGATGTGTTAAATTTTCAATTTTGAAAACTTCACTCTTCGAAATTGTTTGCAACCACATGAAATTTCAAATGTTGGAACGTAAAGTGACGGCGATCTGGGCATAAGATGTACTTGTAACGACTAAAAGATCGTTCAACATCTACAGATGTTATAGGTGCCTTGCTGAAAGAAGTTATCTCGTTGGTTGTAAAGGGTACACGATGTTCTGAGGTGACTTCTGTTCCACTGATAATATCAGAAATCTAGCAGATGGTCTCCCACCCTTTGTTCTTGCTCAGTACTTCTAACAGTTTTGATCTGATCAGATCTCCCTTTTCCCAGGTATTCCTTCCACCTTTTCGATGTCTTTTTTAACGTTAGACACGTTTTCTGTCAGTCGAACATTTTGGGACTCAAGTTGGGTAATGGGCTTGAAAAACGTCTGTAAATTGCCTAGAAAAAAATATGTAAATACATACGAATCCGTTCCCTAGTTATAAGACAGTCAGTCTGTGTGGAGAGAGAGACGTCATCATAACTCAAATACGAAAAATATCAGGAAGTTCAAATTAGTTATTCAGTTTAGATTACACAATCGCAAGTGAAAATAAACTTACTCGTGTAGATCAAATTAACCAAACAGTTTTTAAAATCTCTTTATAGATTTTAAAACATTTTTTCGAATATCAGTTTTGGGTTTTGTGAAAATTGGCATCTACAATTTTTTTAAAATTTGTCATATTTCTTGTAATGCAGACCTACCTCTTTTCTCTTTAAACACAAATTTAAAAATAACTACCTTATTTTCTGGAATCAGTGGCTGACTGCAAGCAATGAGCTCCTGACTTGACACAGAATCAAGTGTTGATCTTCGAGAGTTTGGCGGTGAAGATCGGGATCTTTTATTCCCATAACCTCGCCATTTGGACACTCCTCTGTTAGAAAAAAAGTTTCAGTGAGATATAGCAGTGAGTTTGTTAATTTTTAGATAAAAATATAGTTTGGAGATTAGAGAACCTTGCTCTTTCTTTCACTCTAGACATGGGTGTTCTGTTAAGTGGGGGCGACGGAGGTAAAGCCTCGCCCCACTCGCCGCTCTCCCTCCTAGCACTACCAGACTCTGAGGCTGTTTTGTAATCGTCGTCAGAAGACAAGAGCAACGATCTAGCCGTCAGCGTGCTGGACGAACTAAGTGCTAGCTCACCCTCCCTGCAACACAACGGATTAATACTGCAAATAAGGAGAGAAATTCCCAACCTAAATAATATGTATTTCATCATAAATAAATAACACTTCGGTTCGCTGTGCAACTACAAAGAAAACGAGGACAGTTTCCATGTAATCGATGGATGCTCTTTTTTTTTTTAATTTTTGCCTAAATATATGATACGCTACTGTTTAGGTTAGCTGACGAAACTTGCGCGAGCGCAGTAAACACAGTTCATGGCAAATTTGAAAGAATTCAAGACTTCAGTGCAATTGAAGTGATTGAAATGATTCAGATATTTTTAGTATACCTTTTAATGTAAACTGTGAAGTAGTGAAAACTTAACTGAAGCTTAAATTAATTGAACTCCAATCTATTTATTATCTCAAACAAGTGTTTCTAAATGTTCCAAATTCAGAGTTCTACAAGGGCTTGTAGAAATCCAGTTTATCAAATTTATATCACACGCTCAGAAAATTTGTGCCATGTTTGCATCTTCATATATCAAAATTAGATTGACTGACGAATGAACACTTCAGTTCCCTCTTAGGAACAACTACGTTCCAATTTGAACCAAAGTATGACGATCTATTATCAAAACATTCTCAGCTTCATCCATTGCATTAGTTTAATTTTGATATTATCAAAATGTCTTACTCAGTATTTTTTTTTTTTTAAATAAACAAATTATTATGGCCATCTAAATTTGTCCTTTTAGCTTTTGGCCCTCTACTAAAAACGTTTGCCTATCACTGGTCTAGAATATAGAAAATTAAAAGGATTGCTATATAACCGCTGTAAAATCTACTAAAAATGAACTTACTGGGTAGGAGATGACAAATCTAAAGAGGAATCTTGAATCCCAGCAGCTTTGCGTAGCGCTGACATCCAGTTAGTTCTAATTCCAGCAGTCACAGCTGACAGGACAAACTGTCTTCCATCCCACGTCTGAAACATTAATAATCTATCAATGAGCTGAAAACATTTGCATTATTACACTAAAGCAAAAGTACAATTAGCTAAACAATATTTTCAGCAGCTTGAGAAAACTGAAAAAATACAGGTTCTATGTCAAACAACTATTATTCCTAAAGCCTAATATTTCTGAATTTTCTAATTTCAATTTTTCTCTTATTATTTACATGTTTGTTCGATTATTAATTGAAAATTTCCCAACTTTGTAAACGGTTATAACAATTAGTATTTAATTTGTAGAATCTATATATCAAATAGATATTAAATAAGATTTTATAATATGAAGTGCACAATCATGTTATCTGATATAAAACGCTTAATCTAATTAAATATGAATGAAAGAATACGAAAAAATGCTCGGATATACTCCACTACTTTTCTGGCTCTTTTGAGATGGCAATATATGGTAGCATTACACTGTCACCTACGATGCAATAATAAGGTAATTACAAAGACTTGTAAAATATGTGGTATGCGGTATAAGGGAACCACCACCCAGATAAGCTCCATTCTAGCCTCAGAACTTAGTTCATCTCCCATAAAATGATGTTCCTCCGAAATAGCATCCGTTAGGCTACTTTTTGTTTTGGACTTCTTTTACTGTGCTCCTGAAGCCGAGATTAGATCGCCATTAAACTTTATTAATTTCGCCCCTTAATGAAATTTATTTATGCTCCAGTCCAAAAACGTTTCTTACATTAGGTACATTATAATGGTCAAGATCAATGTCCTAATGTCTGATCTAGTTCCTCTCAGTTGAGGAAATATCTAGGCAAGCTAGTTCTCAACATCCCAGTAGCCTTAGTACATTCCTATTGGGTAGCGACTCATAGGAGAGCAGCCCGTTGAAAACGCAACAATGTCTGACAGACTAAATTAAGAAATCCAATCCAGAGTCGAAATTACTATTTTGTAAGTACACCTATTACATTTAATATTTATTTTATTTAAATTCGATTCGACTTATTTAATTTAACTATTTAAGAATATGAACTTCAAATGGAGTGTTGCATTTCTGTAGTTTCCACTTCCAAAATGGACTTCTAGATCCTGAAAAATGGCCAATCCTATTTCCCGAAGGAAATTATCCTACAGATAAGACAAACTTACACACAATTGAAGGCCATAATTTCTTTGGACTTGGCTTTCTATCACAGAGCTAATGCTGGACAGATCTATAACTCCATCCAGTATGCCTTGGTCTTCCGCTTTAGGATCTCTATAATACAGCAATCCATTTCCGCGTAGAACAAACCAATGTTTAGTCCACTCCTAAAAAATGAATGGTTTTTAAAATACGCGTTTGTGAATTTTCAGATGTATTAATAGAAATATCATTACCTTATCCTGTCCTTGTTTCATCAACCAGCCTCTCTTGATGTTCAACAGATCTTCTGCCGGAAGATCAACTCTCAGATCACTTGGCGAGTATCTCATCAACGAAACATCAAGACCACATCCATCTGGATCTCCTCTTACCTGTTCCATTGCACAAAACGAATACTTTAGTATCATATAAATCAAATGTGTCCGCAAATTATTAAATTAAGTTTTCAATATTTTAGCTTGCTTCTTTTCCTCATAAATTCTGAACTTCATTTCGTCTTGTCTCGTTAAGAGTGCAAATCATCAAGAGTGAGATGGGGCATTAACCTCCAAATTCTAAGTGTCCGTCTTATTTATTTAATGTGGGAGCAACGACTCTTCAATAACAATGGAGTTTAATCCAGAATCTGTCAGAAGTGAGGAAAAGAAGGCAGCTGAGGCCGGCCACTACGCGTTATTAGGCAGAACATCTATATCCATCACCTTGAGTCTATGGCAGAAAAGTCGCTGAAAGGCGTGTGGCAATAAAAATAAATGAAGACTGTCAAGGAGCCTTAACTTGAAGTAGCATAAAGCTATGCATTATGGTAAGGAAGTTGGTAGAATTTTTTAAAAATAGTTTTATTTGAAATTTAGAATTTAGAAAAAAAAGTAATTATAGATAGAATTACTATAAGAAATATGCTTCTATGCTTTACAGAAAGTTCAAAATATAAGAACTAACTGCCAGTGTACAGTGTTCTGAAGCATAATAAGACCAGAGTGTCATCAAACCCAGTGAGACGGGTTTCGCCAAAGGATAATTAAGTATCATTAAACATGTCAAAAACATCATCTTCTTATAAAATGTGCGATCGTATCGATGGAGAACAGAACCAATGAGGAGCTACGTATTCTCTACGATCTGCCAAATTTAGAAACCTTTGTAAAAAGCGGTCCCTTAAGAAGGGTGTTTCACGTTAAGCGATGGAACCGGAACACATCCCTCGGAGATTGCTATAAGGGAATCCGGGTTGTGACCGCAGATGTGAAAGCCCGAGGTCTGGTATGGTTAATGATGCTGAAGGTTATTGTTGTAAGGAAAGAATGACAAAAGATCTCTAAAAAGGCCTTGTTAAAGCGCTGGTCAGCGGAAGAGAATTTGCTAACAAATAAATATTAACAATGAACATATTAAGATTGTTTAATTCCTGATTTGAGTGTAGGTATTGTTAGAAGCGAGAGACCTGTTTGTGAGCGGAAGGATCACCGTCTCTGGTGGGCTCAAGACAATGCTGTTGGCTGCTGGCTGATATTGCAGTTCTGCTTCTCGGTCGAGTTATGCTGTCTGCGATGTTCTTTAACTTGCACTCACTTTCATACTCTTCAAGCAGCAAACGATGCGAAACTTCAGGATGATCTGCAAAATAATAATAAAAAGCTCTGTTCCTAATTTGGATTATCCAAATAAGCTGTCTCGACCTTCATTGATAAATGAAGTTAAAGTTACCTTTTGAAGACGGTTTGTCTTGCCAGGATGGCACCATTTTCGTAATATCTTCCGAGAAACTTCTGCCGGACTTCAAGCCCCTTTTCTCCCTGTTGGCCATCCTTCTAGTTCTACTTTTTTCCTCCACTTTATCTCTAGTCGGCGGTGACCCCATATACACTAGACACCATATACATTCTTAGTACTGCATACTACCACACTTTAGAGCTAAATTAATGTAGTAAATAAATAAAAACCTTTTCTAGTTTCTGAAGAAGTATTATTCCGAGATATCTGTTCGATAGGTGAAGATTTGGGTGATGCATTATCTTTGGTGGGGAATACATCGTCTCCTTCCCAGACAGGAGTTGATATCCGACTGTTGTATTGGTTTCTTATGGCGTCACTTACTGGTCCTATGTATTGAATAATAAAAAAAAAAAAGCAAATTTAGACTACAACTTTCATTTTAAAAAGACCAAAAACTTTTACTTATTTAGCATATTAAGACCTTTCAGGATCTATCATCTTATTGATCGAAAGAATAAGTTGTGTTAGAGGAAAGAATGGTATGGCGATTCCCCAAGAAAGTGTCAATATATTATAAGAAGCAATTCTTTTCTCCTTTAAAGCGCAATTAACAGCCAGAAGAGACAACGAAATAAAACAATAAAGAAATAAGCTCTCTTGGCCACAGTTACTATATTTGTAATATAATTTAAAAAATAAATAAAATATAAAATAGAATTTTTGTTTTCTCCAGTAATTGGAAGTTTTTGGTGGACCCATTCAAGAACCAAATAGAATCGTCTGCCGTGTAAATATGGTATATTAAAAAATCAAGAACCCGTCGGTCGTCGTGTCGTTATACAAAACACTGAGCAACCTTTTTGCTACTAAATACACTGTCTATTACAAAAAATTCTGAAGGAATACTAACCCCTGATTGGTGGAGTCTGCAGGATGTGGGTACTTTTTGATGAGCACTGAGTGCCTGGAAATGTTGCGTTCCTCTTGTGCCGGCCCTGTAATTTTGTCTCGATAAATAAACAGATTTTCTTTATTTATTTATATAGTAAAGCTATAATTGAATTCTATCCCATAATTTTGCATCACAGCTGGTTAGACTAAGTATTTCGATAGGACAGAATTTTTGGTCGAAACGAAAGCTTTCAGGTCCCCTGAATGAGATGGTGGTTCTGGGCAGAATGACAATATGGCAGAAATATGAGCCATCAGGAACAGTCATACCGCCACTTTTTCCAACAGTTACTCAGTCTAACCCTGAAACTTTTTCTGTCCCACCTTCATTTTCAATATGGCTGCTGCCACTGAGCTGTTTTTTTTGCCATTGCGCATGACCCAACCATGACAATCCTCTAAATAATCTCTTATCGCATCCTCTCTTAGATTTATTCCTCCTTTCTTGATTAAGCAGCACTTCACATCCAGCCAGTAAGTCAATACTGATATAAGTATATATTTAAGGTGTTCAATAGTAACGTTTCCATTAGATGTTTCTGTACTTAAAAAAAATAAACTGAATATCTGGGAAGGGAGGAGCGGGATGAATTGGCAAGGACAGCCATCCTTCCGGTCTACACTTTTCCTGGATGACCGTGGAAAGAGGGTAAATCACCTTCGGGAGCATCACCAGCAGGGCCTTTATAGATAATCAGAGTTCTTTATTACTTATTACGTGACTTTTATGTATCCATAAAATTCTATTATTTTCTAATCATCTGTAAATATTGTATTATTTTACCCTTGTACGGACCTTAGATCTAGGAAAGACAGAGAGCACGTCATTCCAGAAGCGAGCCTCCTCTCTGGAGGTGCCTTTGACAAAGTGAACTATATCTGGGGCGGTGATGGCGAGACTGAATGGGTTTCCAGTGATCTCCTCAGCACTTGCTACTTCCAGCACCTTGTTCATGTCTATACTCGCCTGGGGCACAGTTTCCGGCTGCAACACAACCAAAAAACAATTTAAAAACGTATTTGCAAAATACATAAAATATGTGTTTATATTGAGTTTGAGGATTTCTTGAGCCCATGAAGCAACATTTGGATACTTTAATGGACAATGATGTTTAAAACATGTTCGTGAGCTTCAGCTGTGAATCTAGTTACAAAGGCACGGAAAAAGTACACAGAATAGCAAGAAAGGCTATCATAGCGTACAACAATTTACAGTAATAAAAGAAAATGCGGAAATGCAGCTGGCTAAGATGCAGTTTGCCTAAATATAGAGAAGAAGAAACCACGAGATTAAAGCTAAGCATGCTCTGGATTTATAGCTGTCACCTAGTTGGAAATTACGAACAGTAATTGGTTCGAGGGTCTGTCCGAGAAGGTAGATATATCCTCCCCTACCGGAAACATTCAAAACTCCGCTATTTAAACGTTTCAGTCATCAATAACCAAAAAAAGTAAGTAAAAAAGCCATAGCACTAGTGAACGGGCTTCGAAGTTGTGTCCATTGAAGCGCGCAATGTGGGCATACATATCGCACATACCGGCGAGTCTAATACCGATCTACTGTCTATATTCAAACGCCTGGAATTGGAAAAAAAACACTTAAAAGATGCTCATCAAACCCTTAGCACTTTAGAGCACCAAGTTATTGAAGCAATTTTGGGAGACCTCGGAGTAACTGGAATATTTTGCAACCAACATCTTTCAAGGAGGAAATAGAGAATCCAGCATCATTAAAAACAATCGAACCAATAAAGTAACAAAAAAAAATAATGAAAAAAGAAGAAAAAGTGGCCTCAGGATGGTTGCTGGGAAAAATGGAAAAATAAAAAGGCGAATTATCCTCTTAAAAGCCAAAAAATACACTTCGGAGAAGGCAGGTTTGGTCACTGAGGAAATATTCTAAAAAATAATTGAAATTAGCACAATAAAATATAACATGGTTATAGGACAGTTTAGATGTACTACTATCCGGACGGGGATTCCAATGCCTTCTACTAGGTGTGGGGATGTTGCCGGAAGGACGGATTCTAGCGGTTAAATACAGTATGCGCTTGAGACTTCAACAATCCCAGAAAATTATCTGGATAGTTGTAGTAGGAGTGAGGATTACTGAAAGTCTTGTGTGCCTTTCACAATAGGTTTCACACAAAGAAAATTAGGCCCAAAGCTATGTCGGTGTAAAATTGTAAATGACCTACATTTGTGTGAGTAGAATGGAGAATAAGATAAAAAGGTGGCGCGCAGGTGGCTAGAGAGGGGACACTGAGGAATGTGGGTAGTGGCTGCCAGCCCACACGTGCAGCGCTAGTATCGTGGACACACCTATATACAGACCACCACAACTATTTATACTACTATTACGCACTGAATATTCCAACGCAAGTCGCCTGCCACCTTCGGACATTCAAGCGCATACAAACGGAAGAACCCAAAATGAAAGAGATCAGTACGTCATCACAAGACCAGCCTTCATTGGGTTCGCCCATTGGCTCCAACGAACAGCCCACCTACAGCAACCAGAAAAACTTCTAAAATGTTGTTTTTATCGGATTTACGCGTTTACAAAGCTCCGATTTCGAAGATTTTTTTTTTTTTGAAAGCTACTTGCAGTTTAAAGAGATCATGTTGCATTAATTCTGAGGCATTCCCAGTGGCTGTACCAATTGATTAAAAATCCATTATACTTGATTAACCACTTTAAAATATAGGTTAATTATTAATGTAAAGGAAGAAATCGTGTGTTGTTTTAATCTTTATAAATTGTCTCCATAATATGGAGTATTTCCCTGGCGGCAATGCTACCCCCACTATTTCCAATACTTCGGTTTAGGGTATCCAAGGATCAAACTGGCACTCATTTCTCGGGTGGAAGCAGTGAGCAAATACGGTGCGAACACTCGCACGACCTTCTTTTACCACGATTTACAAGTTAAATTTTCTTAAAATTTACAATTTTGTATCAAAAGGCAATACGCTGACTAACTGGAACGTATGACGTCACAGCTCCACCAGTTGCCGCCGAAAAAAGTACAAATGAGAACTTACAGCAACTGACCAAACAAACAATACATAAGAATGAAGATGGCGTTCAGCACAGTCTCATCTACAAGGATAAGTAAATTTGAAGCCTTGGTGGCCAACTCAACAGATCATTGAACTACTAGAGGGGGAATAACGCATCGACAAAAACTTCATCTCCGATCCGAAATTCATATTCATCATAATGTTTTAACGCAAACATCACTCATCTAAAGCACTGATTTGTTGCTTTGACCCGAAGAAGCAGTTGCTGGAATAGCGAGACCCGTTAGCAGGATGGACAGGTGCTTATTTCCGGTGTGCATAACACGTATGACGGCGCTCACTAAGTCAATCAGGGCGAATTAAAGCCAGTCGTTATACTTAACCCGCTGAGATCAGCTTTGTAGCAGCATTGAAACTGAAAAAATTAAATACAAGAAAATCACCTGATTGGGTTGAATACTCACGTGTTCGTCCAGGGAGTAGCTCAGCTCGCCGTCGTCGTACAGCACGAACCACCTGCGCTGCCATCTCTGCAACAGAAGCAATTAGTTACACAGTGTGTGTTACGTTAGTGATTGACTAAATTAGTCCATTTGAAATTATAACTACAGAATCCATTAATCCATTTGAAATGATAACTACAGCAGCTATTAATCCATTAATCCATTTGAAATGATAACTACAGCAGCTATTAATCCATTAAGTCACTCACCCAAGTTCCTCATAACGCAGTTCAGCTAATTAATTTTTCTTAATCTTGCGACTAAACACTTTAATGTTATAACTGTTTATCTTAAATGCACCATTCTAGGAAAAATCCATAAATACTAGAATTATCTATTCTGCCACTCGGTTGGCTGTTTTTTATAAAAGCTTTTGTCAAAATATCGATAACCTAAACCAGGAATCAAATTTGCACTTCCATTGATTTATAGTTTAAACTAAGTTGACCTCATTTTTCAAAGACAGACACAATCCTAACTGGAAAACCATTTTTTTGAATTCATGGTCTTAAAACGATATTTCCTGTGAAGCAAAGCGGCGGTGTTTTAAAGGCAAGGATTGAGGATAGACTTTCTAGATGAGAATAGCAATGTTTCAAGTAAGGCAGAATATATTTATACGTAAATTGGTTATATAATTAATTTACATAATGTCTCAAGTATGGCGGGTTACAGAGCGTTGGAGATGTTCCATTCAGGTACGCGGTCCCCAGACGGCGAACATGCACAGTGAAGGAGATAGATCGCCCTCTGGTACTGAATATACAGGAGCTAAGATAGTCGAAGACTGCCTTCGCGTTGCGATCATGACCGCCTCGATCATATGTACATCTTTTTACATTATTATATTACATACTTCTAGTCATTTAATTCATAGTATTTTTATTAAGAGTTGCAATTTTTTATTTCTAAAAGTTTTAGTTTAGAGATGTGGAAATCTCCTCACCAAACTAATTAATCTACCTCTAATGATGGATGAAAATCCGAAACCGGGGGCAGAGATAGAATACTCGTACACATGCGCGCTCTGACGGATGCTGTGACGTAAAGACATAATTTTATCTGACCGAAATTTACGTAATTAAATTTTCTTGAAACTTACAATTAGTTCGCATCTGAATTAAAAAGATTCTGGAGCAGATAGGCGATAAAAAGCAAAGCATTGACAGTTATTATGTCACCTCACAGTAAACAGACTGCATTTACCTTGTGTATGGTATCAATTAATTAACTGAAGCTCAAGAAGATAACACTGCTGAAACTGTGCTGAGAGATTTCAAGCCCCCTAAGTTGGGCATGTGAGAATGCGACCACTACTTACACCTCCAGCCTGCTGATAAAGAGAGTTGGAGCCCCGAGTGAACGACCTCAGCACTGATACTGGCCAGTGAAAGTACCTCAGCTGGCAACTTTCTCTCTGGGTGCTCCTTTCTAACTTGTAACTGCACATTGGTAACCTGTCGCCACAGTCCAATAATAAATTGTCCCTTCAAGATTGCCGGCCAAATAGAGATAGCGAGTAATGTATGATGAGAGTGACTTTGTGTTCCAGCTCGGGGACACATCTTATTGCCGTATGAGAAGATCTACTGTAGAGCAACAATTCACAGCTATATCCCTTAATACAACACATTCCAGCTTCTTTAAATAATCGAAGGATTGGCGTATTATTAGTTCTCTGCTGGCGAAACGGGATTGCAATCTGGGTGCTCCTAGAACACTTGAACCTAACCAACTCTTACCCCAAAAAATTAAGAAACAAGGAAAAGTTTGATGACTAATATCTGCAGAGCGTAAGCATTTCAGGCTTACGAAAACGCGATAAAATAGAAAGTAGCTTAAGCAAATAGCTTAATTTTGCAATGGTCAATCCCCAAATTTCTATTTTCTTGAAATACTAGGATATGAGGAATGGAGCAAAATATTGAGGATATGTCAAATACAACTTCAACAGTTACGAAGCCGCGAGTTGGGAGCGTCGGTCACAACCTCGTTTTTTCTGCTCCGACAGACATTTAATCCAAAGGCTGCGACTTTCCGATCACGTGTGACCGCAGACCGGGTCCAAGGAAGTTTGTTTCTCCCAAGACAGCTGGCGTGATCGAAACTGGTCATCCTCTAGCCAACTATTGTTACACTAAACTTCCGCTACTCCGGCGTAGCTTCAGTGGAGACGGGGTGGGCCGAGGTGTAGGCACCAGAGATAAATAAATAAAAAAAAAATAAAATAAAGTGTATAAAAATTGGAAATATATATATATATATATATACCTGCGTTATATTTGGGCGCCACGCCGTTTTAACATGAACTTCCGTAGTAAACGGCGAAACCTACGGGGGAAGGGGGAGCAGGAAGAAAATCAAAGAAAAGGCAAGTAGGAGTATATAAAGCGTATATTAAAAACTATTAAGCACAAAGAAACAGAAATAATAGCAAATGCAACCTAGTTTACTTGTTCAAGTTTGAACGTTACGCTAATTACCTTAATTACGGAAGCTTCCTTACACAGACAATAAAAACTAGAACTTATATAAAAGCTGAATGTTAACACAAAATTACTAGAAACACTTTTTATAATGAAAACCTTAATACCACAAAGAAAAATTAATTACATGCAACAAAAGAAAGAATCGAAATAGTAGAAAAAGGAAAATCCGGTCCTTCACACCGCACGCTAGCTCTCACACTGTCCTCCTAGCCCTTTCCTTTCCAGAACTTCCCTAATTTCCCAACCAGGAAAATTAGAGGTCCAAATCCGGCCTAGCCGCAGGAAAAGGTGGCCATGTGCCTCGCACCGAGCTCCAGCGCTCACTGACCCTCACACCTCTTAACTATGCGCCGCTCTGCTTTTTTTTCCCTTCGTCAGCAGTACGAAGTACACCTTCACTATATTCTATTGTTTTGTGCATAAAAACTACGTATTGCTTATGCTAGGCTTGCATTTGCTTAATAGATTAAATTATTTAAAATTAAAAGTATAACTAAATTTTGTTACCCGAATTTTAGTCGGTAACACTATAAAAGCGAGCCTTAAGGGAAGAAATGAGTCTGTGCAGAGTAAGTTTTTAGTCCGGTAAAGTTAGTGGTGGATCCTCCACTTAATCTTATCATTTTTGTTTTTATTTTATCTTTGTTGAATTTTTGAAAAAAGTTAAATGATATTTCTCCAAAATCTCTCAACAATCACATGTGTTAAGACTCATAAAATTAATACATTTTTGAAGCACGAGTGTTATAGCCAATATAAAATATAATCGGTTCTATAAAAATTTACGAACCATGTTTATTGAAAAAGTAGGGCGCGCAGCGCAAAAACTCAGTTGCTATATCGCAATCCCCACCAGTCTTTCAGTTGGGCGTGTCCTTAACATTCACACACACCAACACAACTTTAACAACACCAACAGTTTATGTATGATTTGAATTTTTCCTAAACCCAGCAACTATAACTCCCTTTTATTCCAATAAATTTCTAATCCAAATGAGAAGAAAACACTGCGAAATAAAGAAATGAAGTCCCCGCAAGTAGCGCGAGATATAAGACAAGTGACAAGGCCATTCAACAGCATTAAGGCCACTTCTAGCAAAAGTAATAGCGCTCAAAGTATTATTATTTAGAAAGGCCAAAATGATAAAATAATTTTTTGAAATAATGAAAAAGTGAAACACTGGTGTACGTAGCATCATGTCCAACAGATCGGAACCGGTGGTTGTAGGCAAGAAGATCAAGGCCGCTATGACTGATAGAAGGTCGTGTGTTCTTCAAACAGCAAGAGTGAACGAGAAATACATGACAAAAAGAACAATCATCGCCACATCATACCGGCTACAGGATAACTACATACTAGCAGGTATACTACACTTCTGAAGACGACATTTTACCCATCCTATACAACACGTCTACCGGGTACCCAACTACATACTCGTAGCAGGCGTCCAAAAGTGGAAGCCAAGATTAACACCTAACCGCTGCTAGACTCTCAGTCTCCGAAGTCGGCCGGGCCCAAAATTGAACAAACTGTTCATTTTGTTCTGCTTTTCAAATCTGTAAGCCATATGGGTCAAGATGATTGCTCGAAGAGTATCTTTGAAGACGAGAGATTTGAGTTTGAGTGTAGTGTAAGTACACACCAAGAGCTAACATTGCTGAAGGCGCCACGCGCGGACATCGTTTCTTCACCTATTTTAGCTCTTTAGCAACCTGTTGATGCTAAAATTTCTCTCCTACACCGCTGCCATTGGCCAAATCTAGAATGGCGAGATAAAATAAGCTAAATTTATCTGTAAGAGAGTATAGTGAAATTGAAACTGGTTAGTTGGGAGGGACGACCAGATCGCGGCTCTAACACTTTCACTGCAACCTCAGCGCACTATGCACTTTCTCGGTAACTACCAACCTCGAGACTATTTCTAGCTGGAGAATTAATGTTCTCCGTATTCCTCTATTCTTACCTCTCACCTAGCTGAATTCTCAACTCCCTCTAATGGTAACTCCTACTCTCAAATGACCCTGTGTGATGAACACCACGTTGCTCACTTCCAAATAGGGACTTTGCACTCCTAGATAGTGAAACAATCCCACACACAATCATCAGCAAATCTGACTATGTCCTGAAGAAAGGGCAATCTTCTAGGCATTGGCGTTTCAATGTGGACCTATTGAAATTTGAGATTACTTTAAACTAAATATTCGTTATAATTTTCCAGCTTGTTGCATCCGTCGTTAGGTGCAATTCTTGGAATTAAAAGTGCCCCCCACCATGAGATACCATGGGGAGTGGTCAGAAAGCTATGCCCTAAGAACAACCACCGCGACCCAAGGCGTAGACTGTACACTAAAGTGGCATATCAGTTCAGGTTACGGAATTATCACTGTACAAACAAGCTCTTAGAAGAGCTTAAGTTGGCGCTGAAATATAGGTTAGCAAAAAATATAGGTTTTAGGAAGGAAGTGAAACAATTTTTTGAGGAAATATCTCTGGAGTTGGAGTTTTACTAATATCTAGATTACAGCGAGACAAATGCAGTGCAAAAAGTATGAAATTGAACATTTCATTATCACACAAGCAATATTTAGCCTTTAGGAGAAGTGCATTTAATGGCAAAAGGTGATTTCTGACTCGGTTAGGGCCAAACTTGCTGCAGAAAGTTTTTCTTTCAAATAGTGAACTTAGGAGAAGAGCAATGTTATTATACCAAGATATTTGGATCAGTTATTTCTGTAGAGGCACTGCAAACTTGGCTATTTCTCTCCAAAACTACTATACTACACTTTGATCTTGGCCAAATACCAAACAAATTGTTTCTCTGCAAATCAACTGGACTATTTGGATTAATTGCTGTCGGCTTTTAGGAAGGTGTTGATCTTCAAGTTGTCCATCAAATCACCACCCTTGAATGGAGAAGGAATATGGTCGTCGAAGTGGGAGGGACACCCTTGCTCCACAGGCAGACATCAAAAACTCCCATCTCTTCGGCGCTCTGCTCAGCTTCCCTGATCTTTCAGAATGCTAACAAACTTGGATGAAACACCGACATTAAGAAATTCAAGTTTTTACGTAATTCTGAGCTGTGCTTTAAAATTGAGGAATAATCGGTACAGTTTTGTCCCAGTTGAAGAAATTGAATATTTATTAAAAGTGTATATTTGCATTTGTGCTTTAGTAGTTAGGACATAATGTTTGTATGCAACTCTCCCAGGGAGGGCGTGTGTGTGTGTGTGTGTGTGTGTGTGAGAGAGAGAGAGAGAGAGAGAAATGCATAACCTTGCCATAATAAACAGCAAACTGCATAATGAGAGGAAGTTTGCTGGGACTGTCCTTGGCTCGTAAACCAGAATGACCACCTCATTCATGTTTTGTGACGTGTTCGCCCTGATTGTCTCCATACCTCTCTTTTGTTGTTCGAGGTGTAGGTAAGAAGTGGCAGATGTGCCGGATTGGACGCTGTATTGCAGAGAGACGCCCAGCTTCACATTTCATGTTTCCATTTTCACACACTCCATAGTTCAGAGGGGTAGCTCCATCTAATATTAGATTCCATCTACTAACCCTAATTTAGCATCCTCCTTGGCTTTTCAATCGAACATGCATGCCAAGAGAAGAGTGACTGCGCCAAATATCCAATCCCCAGGACCCTTATAGCCACTCTAAAGTGAAATTGCCCACATTTTCGACGGTTTGTGTGATCTGCTCTTATTCAGTTTTAGACAATTTTCAATGGCAGCTCCGAACTGAAGTTGCCAATTCTGTGACTAAGGCATTGCTACACTTCATTAATGAGACATCCACCGAACCGAGAACTAATTATTGCTTTTAAACTCCAACAACAAAACAGATAATGATTCCAAAGCAGTGACATTACAAATAATCTATGATTACAAATAATACCTTGGTTCGGTTGATCGGGATGGTGAAGTCCCAGCCTGGCGCCACAAACAGGTACCCACATTTTGCAACTTTCCTGGTAGCCTGTCAACAGATTGTCTCAAATTAGTAAGAATATCTACTCTATCGTACATGCACTTTTCGGCGTACTTCTTACACACAAATGAATATTTAAATAATTTCTCTTTATTTTGGTTTGTTTCTATTTTACTTTATTCTATTTTAGTTTCTACTTCATATTTATGCAGTATTTTACGTTCGTCATAAATGCTTGTTGAGTCAAAGTATTACGCAGTTGCGAATTGATCAATAAAGGTAAAAAAAAAAAAAAATCACGATTAAATATTTTATACAATAAGTAAATAAGATGAGGGGCGAGCAAGGAATGAAGAATAGAAGAAAATTTACCCATTGGTAGCACTCTACACGAATTAATAACAGTCCCGAAGGATTCCTCAGGATTATAACAGTCAGAGAGAACTGTAAGGTATTTTTTCCTGAGGAGTTATTATGTTGGTACGTTGAGGTCGTTATGAAGAAAGTTTGGATAGTAGAAAGGAGCGTTCAACTAATGTCGGAGAAACTTGAATTGCTACGTCCATCGTACTGTTCGAATGTTTCTCAGTTTAGCTGAATCTCATCATTTCTTTAGTTCCGTAGTTAGTGTAGTGACTTCCGGATAGAAACCTGTGGTGCGTTGGCCGTTACCGAAAAGAATTTAGTTCTGTCGTTTAATATCCAGTTTCGCAATTAATCCTAAGGTCAATCGAACATGAGTCGTACTTGTGGAAGGGGTAATACTTATGACCTTCCTTTACTTTACTTTTTCTTAATTTATTGTTAGATTAGGCTTAATGGGCGGACGTGAAACAAAGTTTTAGAAGCTGTATAGAGGCTAAACGTTTCACGAGCCATTATTTATAAAATGATACTCTAGAACTAGAAAAAAATTATTTGCACTTGATTAATCTCTTTCCTACAAAAAGTACTAGGCACGGCACAATAGAACATATTACAAAATATAAAAAAAATAATTAAGCCTACGAAAACTAGAGATAAATATACAAAAATACTAACTACGCTAAAACAATTTTGCCCTCTAATTTTTTTGATAGAGAAACTATCAAGGAGGAATAAATCTGTTGGCTGAACACAATGAACTACTTCTTCACAGGTTTGTCGGACGATTTGACGCATAGTAACGATGATATGGTAACGAGAGAGCCTCTGATACCACTCTGAGCACACTTATCATCAAACCAATAACTGTTAAATACCGTCACCAACTGACAGGTTGGTAACCTTCCTTTCGTGATCAATAAAGATAGAAATGAAAGATATAGGTAAAATAAGGCAGTTAGAAACAGCGTTAACTAAGGTCCTTCATTCAAACGAAACAATTCTGAATATAAATTCTGATCTCCGATCAGAAAAGATGGTGGCCCTTCGGAATGTGGGACTAGCCTAATAAACCACCAACAATATGCACACACACACACACACACACAATGAAACCCTTTATTTACAAACCCGAGCATGCACGAGTAAAGACGAACTCTTACGGACAGTAATTTAGCACTTGGACCTTTAGGATCACATTTTTAATTAAACGGATTTACTGGATATTTGAATGCATTTTGTATATCAGTCAGCTATCCACTCTGCACTGCTGGTCTCCGTCCATCACCGGACAGTGAGCTGTAAGAACCTTCTAGGAAGAGAAAATCTAAGGGTCAGCAGCTGGATTCGAACCCGGGACCTCCGCGTGGGGGGTCCAGTATGCTAACCGCATAGCTAATCCCTTCCCTCTCTACTAACTGTTATTGCCATTAAGAAATAAGGAGGCCGACCGACTTTCCATTAAGACTCGACTAAGAGAACGCGGCAGTCACTATTTACTACCCATATTTGCAACAATACACCTGATGAGTGAATATAAAGTTGTTTAAAAGAAGATAAGATTTGAAGGGAAGAGACGGGCTGCAGTTGTGATTTGGAGGAGCTGGTTAAGGTTGGTGACTGCAGCACAAGTGTCTTGAAGAGGATGGCAGTTGTACGTGCAGCCATCTCACTACCGTTGCGCACACAGTTCCAACTGTTATACTAACGGTTCGACACACAAACACTTCTCTGTGTCTATGTATGTTAGATTTCCGGTGAGTACAAGTAACTCTTCTCCGTAGTGCAACCTAACCTAACCTACTTAGCCTAGTAATACCAGCTGACCGGCGCGAGGAAATCTGATCAAAGCTGTGGCTGCCTCCCCCATTCAGCAGACTTCACACCTCCAGCCCAACAGCACTAACATCACTTTCTCTTCTATTACAATTTCCACTAGTCTAATTCATAAACTTTCTTCAAACTGCCAGTATTTGGGCCATACCAACGTTCTTACCAATATTATACTGTTTGACACCCTTGGGTGGTGGTAGTGGTGGGGGGGAATGCGACCCTCATTTTGTTCACACAACTCTCATAAAAAACAAAAACATTTTAATAAGGGAAATATTTAGTCCACTGTGTGTATGCGTAATGAATGCAGTCAGGTAAGAGATCGTAGGAGCTATTTTCCTAGAAATCTCTAGAAAGAGTAAAATCTGACATGTGACTTCCGGTAAAACTCGGCATTCTAGACATACGTTTGCCAGAACGCTAACAACCCTTTTTTCGGCTACCTTTTTGGATGACATCATTCGACTTCAAAGTCAAAATTAGTCTTTCATAACGAAATTTCAATTTTTACCTTATGGATAGTAGTTAATTTACGAGAATAGATTAAGTAATTAAGAAATAATATGAAATTTTCAAATCTTAAGAAAAAACGTACCCCATAAAAAAGGTTTTGGGAAAAGTAGGGGAATGAAGTTTGCACGTTAAGCTCCGCATCATTGGTGTAAAGTGCATCAGTGAATTGCGATTAGATGGTGATGATTGGAATTGTATCTCAGATGTGCAGACACAGCACGGAATGTGTTGGTTGCTAACATGCTGAACATCTATTTGCCACAACTATCCACCACCGGCCAACTTAAACATCTATATTTCTTCATCACAAATTCTACTCAGGGTCTGTTAGCAATGTGACCCAGTTATAAGGAGCCAAACAAGCTAAAAGAGCTGCTTTAGAGCTGTTCGTCCAACACCAGGCAGCTCTTCTTCTAACTTGCCTGAGAAGAATCCGCACGTCCGGATACGCTCGACACTTCTGTTAGCTACTTCTTCTGCTACTGGCTGCCAACTTCGCGTGATTATTCCAAATTCGTTAGGGCCATTTTTAATCGCTCGGCCATACATAGCAACCTCCTCTACTTACTAAATATTCAAGGCAACATTATTACCACCATCTTAACTTTCCTCACTTAATACCTACCCAGCGCAATGGAATCTACTTCTCTTGGAACGGCCAACAAGCAAACCTTTCTTCAAAGTACACATTGTACAGAACTTTTCCTTCGGCTACTTCAATTAGACGTATAATTTCAACAACGGTTCGTTTGACCACTTTTGCTCTTTAAACTTTCCAAAATTTAATTTGGAACTTTACTTAAATGGTTGGTTCCAATCAATACCCTACGGTGATGAAGCCGTACATTGCATTTAAATGCACTTTGGAGAGAGCATCTTGCCACCCTCAAAACAGTCTATTCGAATTTTTGTGGGAAATGCTAGAAACAGAAATTATATGTTATTTAACGGAAGTGTTAGAAGTAGGCTGAGATTATTCAAACGAGTTTCTCAAACTCTCAATGAGCAACTAACAGAAAGGAAGTGCATACATCTTCAATAGGCCGCAAGGCATTCATTGAACCCATTTCATTCATTTGCCTCAAATTTGGGCAAAGGTTGTTTCAAAAACCATTTTCCGAATGATTTCAAGTAATATCACGCGCTTAGACTCCTCTATTATGGCGGCTCAAGTTATTCCTCAAACCGCAAGTTCACTTTACTCGACACATTTTGAGATTTCCTTATCTCCTTTTTCTTCTACATTGTTCTACAATTTTGATTTTTTTTTTTTTAAGAAGATATGTTTTATGAAAGCTGTGGAGATTGGGGAGAGACTAACCCTCCGACATTACAAGTGGTTTAATTTAAATGAATAAAACTTAATTTCGCAAAATGTGCCTGGATGTATGAGTGTAAGAGAAGGGAAAAAGATGGCCAATCATACTGAGTGTAGACAAACCGTTACAAAAGCACTGCGATTTGGAGGACATTAGGAGTGTGTACAAGGTAAACACGTGTGTGAGCGTGCGCTTCAAGGCCATTCACTTCGCAACAAAATTCAGGCAAATATTTACAGGTAAGGCAACACACAGCTTACTGTGCTTATATACAGGGGTAAGGTTCCCAGCTCCCACTTTCAATATTAGGAAAGCACTTCTCTTAAGACCGTCAGACCTGTTTTCCGCACTAAGCTAGAAGTAGAGAGGAGCTGCTCAACTTATGGTTCACAGGAAAAGGAAGATCACCAGCGTTACCAGGAGTATGCCTATGGTCTCTCCTACACTGACGGTAGGTTTTTTGATTGAAGCAGCTTCTAACTTTTTCTTCCAAATTTGGCAACTTTTTATCAAAATAAACGTCACTCATAAACAAAATAAACCTTTAGTTTACAGAAAATTAGGTGATTTCATATTTTTTATATCCAAGAGAAATCAAATTTGGGTGCTTTTAAATAGTATGTCTTTTCGTGCAGTTCGACGATCAACCTTAGTGGAAGTTCGTACTGGAGAGTATTAGAAGGAGTTTGGCACTTAGTATGCATAATAAAGATAGCACCAGATTCCAGTCCTTCAACCTAGATGCTGGATGAGCCCTATTATATCAACTAATACTTACGAACTGCACTTGAATCATCTTATATAGTCATCTTCAACTTTATCATCCTAGTCATTACACACTAAGCGTCCTGAGCCACCTCGAAGAAAGGTTAAAGATATTTAGGACAAGGGCCAACGGTCACAGCCACGCCCGGTAAATCGTACACGTGACATTCTCACAAATACATTTGGCAATCAAGGTCACCGCCGAGAAGTACATAAATGAAAATAATTCTAAGTGGCTAGTTGGGCAATTTAACATGTAAAAGGAGCACATGTGCAATATATATTGAGGGGAGAGTATGGCGACTAGTCCGGAAATTCTGCCATTCCAAGCGCTGCTTGGCTCAGACTAGTGCCAACAATCTGATCTACTTCCATCTGGCTTATTATCTACTAAATGCAGTTTAATTTGCATTATAACCTTCACTTTTGTAGACTTTTGCTTGATTCAACCAAATGACATGTTTCTTTCATAAACACAATTTAGTTGCGAACATCGGTGTATATCGTATTATATTTGATAGGCAGGCAAAGAAATCTTGCCTGTAATGTTGTTTTCAAAAACAAGAGAGTTGGGGCAAGATCTCTCCGCGTCAAGTAACTGTCAATCAACTGCCCCTTCCTAACTTGAGTGTATCACCAGAGTGAAAAATGTTCTACTTGCGAGTAGTACTCAGATTACCTAAACGAATTTTAGTTGAGACCTTTACCATCTGAGAGATTTACCACTTATGGTGTGGAGAATTCGACCAACATTCCTATATTGTACGAGTATTTGTCACCTTCCTGTTAGAAACATTAAACAAAAAAGGTCCAATTAACTAAACCCATCTGATAAGGCATGAAAATCCAAAACCAACCAAAAGAGAAAAGAAGATAATGAGGACAAAGGATAGAATCACTTTGCAGAACAGTAGAGGACAGCAGAGTTGTCTGATGGCCAAACCAGAGCATGCGACAGTTGAAGGCGGTGACGTAGTTGGAGGACACTCCCCTTGGTCCACTTACCCATCACAACACTCCACAATTAGAAACTACATCCGTTCGACTGTCATTCGCAAACAATACTATTGCCACTGTACTGCACTCGGTTCTACGTGGCACAATTATTACTTCAATTACTAATTCTTCAGTGCTATTTATTATCTAATTAGTTGCTATTTTATTATAATAATAGTTCTAATGGGCAGTAAATAAAGAGCGGTCATTTGTAGCAAGCATTTATACCTTTAGTGGGGGAACTCTCCTAGATCTTAATAACGTCCATTGTGAAACCCAACAAAGTCAAAGCCCAAGAAGGTGAAATGGGTGGCCGACGAGCTAAGGAGGCATCCAGCGCACTTCCGTCCAAAATCTTACGTTGAATACATGGAAAAGAATCATTGCAGTTGAGACCTAAGTTGGAAAAGGTATTCAGATTACAGTTATCTTTGCAACATTTAGCGCATGAATCTAGCTAATAATTACCATCAGGGCGAATGGGAGCCTGCCTCCACCGCTTTAATAAAATTGAAAGCCCTCAAGCTCCTGTGAAAGGCACTGACGGAGCAAGTATCTCTCAGGTAATGGAAACTGAATCAGAGAGAATTCAACAGGCCCAAATAGTAAACAGATATTTCCGTGTTAGAAAATAATAATTTGACGATTACAACCCCTTCTTTTTATGATGAATAAGAGAAATTAGGCAATTATTCTACCAAAATTAATCAAATTAATATGAAAATAAAGTTGCTTGGAAGATCCCCAAAAAATACACACTCAATGAGTTAACTTCATTTGCGAACTTCAATTGAAGTGCAAGTTCGAGTCACTTCTATTTAATTATTCCTTCAATTGCACTACAGAACAATAAATATTTCAAAATAACTTGAAATGAAAAACAATTTGTTTTATTGCTAATAAAATTATTGGCATTATTGTTGAGGCCTAAAATGCCTTAACTTTCCTTATCATTCCTTAAATCCATGGCATAGAATAAAATTTAAAACCCTCAAGGAATTGGTGAACTAGTTTTAGGAATCAGTAATGCACCCGTAACGAATAGTGAATTTAAAGCAGGTGGAGAATTTTTGATAAAATTTCTGACTGAAATAAGATACTGTCTTGGCCTGATCCAGTCTGGGGCAGAATACTCTATCCAGCAATCAACCACTAAAACTAGCGGCAATCAAATTAGTTTAAATTGATTGCTTGTGTTCCGGTCACTTAGAATGTACGAGATAGATACCCAGAAATCTAACTTTACTATTTTCGTTATATTGTAAAAAAATCCTGCTCCATACTGCACCCAGTGCTAGGACACTACCGCAACAGATGGAGGGAATCGTTTGTTTGTTAATGGACGGTTGTCTTTAACCCCGAAGTGGGCAGTGCACTGGTAAAAACTTCGGGCGTCAATAACCTCAGATGTTGTCGTGCCTTAAACTGAAAGAAAAAACTACCTGTAAAGATGACATACTGGCAAGAAGAGGGGTTAGTCAGCACTGCCACCAACAGTCCAACAAGCACTGCGCACCAAACAACCTTCCACTGCCACTGCCTCCTAGCTTGGCTTGCCATGACAGAAACAGGTGACTGTGGTCCTTGAGAGTTTCCCTAGCTGCAATTGTAATCATCACGTGTAGCCACACAAACATCCACGAGATACAAAACTAGAAGCAAGCTTAAGAGGTGAGATAAACTCAGTGCAGTAACCTTGACTCTGCATGTTCCCTTCTTTAGCAGGCTATATCAGCTGAATTTCATAATCCATTTTAGTTACAAATAAAGCTTTCTTTAGGGAAACAGAAGAGAAGAACAGCTGGTATCAAATTTTGGAAATAATTTCTTAAAGGAGGAAATAAATGCACAAATTGCTTGCCAATAACTTGCTATGCTCAATCACACTAAATCTCGTATAAATCACTCAACAGTTTATATCGTAACTGTACGTATGTTTGTTAGGCGCCTCCGTCCATGATATTTAATTAGGTAGTTGGGTGTAAAGCCTGCCTGAAATAATAGGCATTTCTTGACTTCTTACTTTACTTTTCCAAATTATAAAATCGCTTTTTATTCGAATGCTAGCAAAGGCGAGTGGTAATAGTGGGCCTAAACTCAGCCACAGGAGTTCCACACTTCTAACGCCCACATGGAAACCAAACATTTTTTTACAAAAATATGTAATATCAGGCTCCTGATAAGAAAACTTAAGTGGCACTTCCTGTTCTGGGATTCTGATGGCTAAGTCCTGCGATTTACTATTTCCGAGCAATTTTTACCAAATATGAGAAGTTCTTCTTACCTCAGTTCAGATGAAGATTTTAATTCGGAGAGAATCGTTCTTTTGTGGAATTCGCAAGTTGCTATTTCTTCACGCTCGGAACTGCAATAATTCTGTTTTTATGAGAAAAGCCTATGGGTAACTGTTTTGAGGGAAGTCTGACCGACCACCTCTTGTCCCAGTAGGTCTTTAAGCGACAAGACAATACTAAAGCGTAACCATTCGCTGAAGTTCAAAGTTGATAAAATGCGGTCGTACGACCGGCTAGCCAGATGGAAATGTTTTCGGTTTCGCCGTGGCCATTGTACATTAGAGTTGTACACAATGCGATCGATTAATGTTTAGCCCATCGGACAGCTAGAACTGTGTGAAAAATCGTAGGCTACTTTGTATGTATGTGAGCCTTATAACGTCAGATTGTTCCAATTAAGTGCCTGAGGTAAGGTTGGACTGACGGAAGGTGACGGTTGGTCAGAATAGAGTGAAAACGAATTCAGGAAGGAAATACAACCAACATAATTTCAGATATCCACCCTTATTAAAGAGGCACTGGTCACACTGAAGCAGCTAAGTGTCTTAATTACAAGCAAAAATGGGGAAGTTAAATCTGGCGGAACAGAGTGTACACACGTTTATTACTGCAGTGTAACACAGTAATTAGATAATTCTCTGTCCACAAAGACTCGTTTACGTTATAGAATTAGTTATGTAATCGACGGGCCGAGTTGAATGAACATTCAGGTGAAACTTCCAGCTTCTTGACTGGAACGAATAGAAACGGTTCGCTGGCGCAATTCTATTCTGGCCATACATTCAAGCAACACAATCACTTGGACCGTTAGCAAGCTCACCAACTACTACAATGCTTCTAAATTAAACATATGATTTAATGAAAAATCAATGTACTTCTTTAACCCTCTGATTACAATATCTCTGATCGTCTATCTCTTAGAAATATGGCGCAGGGAGATCGGCAGATTTTCCATTTAGGGTTATCTCTTGATTTGTTTATTTTGAGTCCTCTGGTAGCAACACACGGAAGATCGCGTTGTTTAACTTTCAGTTCAGCTGCATTGGATCAATAAAAATTTTTTTTTATAAGATTAGCAGTGGATGTGATCTAGACCTGGCCGATTTTAATAAATCCCTGATATTACTCAATGAAAGCTTTCTTCTTTCAATACAATTTAAAGTCTGTTTCTAAAACATTATGTCTAGAAATAATATGGCCGTAACTATTACTTACTACTCGTAATGTAAGCTCGGGGTCAACAACTGTCTCAGGCTCCTCAGAGAAACTAGTCCCATTTTGACTCGCAGACCAATTTACCTTCCAGTGAGGAGCCCTCAGCCCACACGACCCCCCCCCCTTCATTTTATTTAGCATTTCAACTTTTATTTTAATATCCATATGAAGGTGAGGTTTCGTTCTGTGTGCAAAAAATTTACTAAAATGAGGAAATTATATTCTTAGTGGGAGAAATTTTCTTCAAGTTAATAATTTTGTTGGGATGGATTTTATTTAATTGGAAAATTTGGCCAAATTGAACTTTAATTTAATTTTAAAACTGAATTCAGATTTGACACCTGAGACACTGAAATAGATGAGTTCGAACAAGACACAACAGTCTGTGTTATGTTTCAGCGATTTTTAACAAAACACATTCTTAAAAAAATTAAATACCGGTTATATTTGATTAGTGAGGGCTGTAAATTAGATTTGCCTTAATTAGTTTAACAGCAGCTGATTGTATGGATTCCTTGTGTTGTTTGCCCATATTAGGAGTGATCGCTTAGACAGCCCAGAGTGTGCGCTCAGCAATATACGGTGACTCCCTTTTATTTGGTACAGTCATGCAACATTATCCACCACCAATATTCACCAAATTCACGTAATTTAAGCACAAAACTAGTGCGAGAGGTCAAGTTAACCAATATGGCGACCTACCAAAAAATCTTCTGAAAATTATTAACAAAACCCAGTCGTACGTTATTCGTACTCTGCATTCCTGAGCCAGGGCGCTAATGAATATACTCAGTTAAGATTAGATATCCTGATCAAAGTCAACAATCCACATACTCACTCGACATTCATTTCTTTTAGTTGAAGAGAGGTCAACATTCGAGGTCATTGGTGCCCGGAGCCTTTTTCAGCGCTCCGCTGGCCTTCGGACAGTGACCTCTCATTACAGGCAACACTGTCTAACCGCGGACGAGCTGCAAGAGGCTCCCAGGAAGAGAAAATCTATGGGCCAGCATCTGAATTCCTCACCCCTTTAGGTCATAATATAAAATAAAATGCCCCAGACTAAAGCTGTATTAAACATATGTTCACCAGCAAATTTTGGACAAGCTCAGATATTGACTCCGTCACGGGAGACTAGTGGCGCTCTCTGGAAGTAGCCACTGAGATCTGCTGGGTCTGATAGAACCCCTTCCTCTAACACTATTTAAGGTGGGGTAAAGGACAGGTGCCGTGACTCAAACACAGACATATTCACGAGATGTTGGCCAACAGTTTCAGGTATTTTGATGAAGAAATCCCACACACACACCACACTGCTGTTCCCCTCCACCCCCCCCCCCCCGCATATCTATTAACATTAACAATAATCACTAGTTTAAAAATAATAATGGTATTGTACGAGTAGTTCAGCTGGTTACTTCTTCTATCAACATTCTGCCTAAGATTCTCTTGGCCCATTTAACCTTCACATTATCTACCCTAACTAGCAAAGATTTTACCATGTACCAAAGCTTCACATGGACCCTTACCAGAATTGCCCCTAAATCTTAAAACCAACGAAATAGAAGACTAGCAATTTGAAGTGCTAGGACTAATCCGACCATGGTCTCAATCAACAAAACTAGGGGTGTTGATAATGTATTTGGGTAGAATAAAGGTAGAGGTTAACACATACATAAAAATAGCACGGAACAAAGTAAGATCAAGTATAGAAACTTACCAGATAAGTTCACAATAATTTAATTAACAAGTGCAGTTGAAAGTTGCAAACTGGCTAGAGGCGGTGCTTGTATTTAATAAATCAGAAGTGAACTTTCTGAGGGTCGAGGTCAAAACTAGGAAGACTATGGATTAAATCTGTGTTATAAATCCATAGTGGCTAGTGTGTACTAAACTGGATTAAAGTTTAAGAAGACCTGGTGGGCAGTCATAAACGGGCATTTTGAAAGAAAAAGATATGGATAGAGTAAAAAGGCGATAAGATTGGATTTAGAAAGCAGCGCAATGCTGGAGCTAGCAGGTAGATGGCCGGCCGCAGGTAAAATGGGGTCACTGACCTACTTGCAGCACCATCTCGCACTGTCTCCAGGAGGTCACCCTAGTCTAGATTCTGCATTGCTGTAAAACTTTCACTCAGATCGTCCTACACTTTTGAGATGGGAATTCGAAGCGATCCCAGGGCTTCCTTTACAGGCTGCCAGAAAAAGTAAAAAAGGTGGAACTGAAGAAACCTCAAAATAAGATGCGCCGATTTAAGATCTAATCTCTCATTTAATACCAAACGACTATTGTACACATCTATTCTAAAACCTAGCAGGATGTACCGTACTGAACTGTGAGGTTTAACGAAACGTTCTAATCATCAACGAATTCAACCCCTCCAGACCAAATTCTTCATATTACATTAGCACTCCAATTTTCTCTGGTCAGAGTAAGACAGCAGTTAGTGCTCACATAGCGAGTGAGTTGATGTGTCAGCAAAGTGGTCAATCTCGAGTGTACTATTCAAAATGAATTGAAAATCACTTTGCACTTTGAGAACTGGCCCCTCACTCCGTGCAGACTTCACTCACACCTGCTGTGAGGAGAGTGCAGGACTGTTTGCGAAGGAGGCAGAGATCGAGACGGCTCAAGCTTGGCAACTGTCTGTAGAGAAAGCAAACAGCTTGTCGCCAATAAGAAAGCAACAAACATGACAGCAGTACTGCAATCATACAATTTCATTTGGGCGAAAATAGTGAAACTTTGTAGTGGTGAGCAACCTGAATTGGCCACTAAATTGACAGTGAAAGTGACTGGTCCATACCAGAAAACGGGCAAGTGAACTGAATTTCTAAAGCAAGCCCCTCTGCGAGAGATTTGGTCGCTGGAATTAAAGATGTCTGCACCTCAATATCGTCCGTCAGTGATGGCTAGAGGATCTCATCTAAAATCCACAACACTAACACCGCTAACCACAGAATGATACCCTCAGTTGTCGTTTTTATATGTTATGTACAAACGCAGTTGCAAAGCGCAGATCACAAGAAGGAGAAACAGTTTAATAGTGGCTACTCACTTATACTCAGCCTATCCACTGTTCATTTAACAAACAAAAGAATCGCCAGCGGATTGCCAATGAGCTTCTGTTTTTTGAGAAGATAAAACAAGATACAACAAGCTGTCAGTCTAGTCTGACTCAAAATAAATGCCTTCTCTCTTTGCCTGAACTCACAGTTTGAGTACGGAGCGGTGTTCTCTCTCAGTTCATACCTTTTAATTGAAACCTGGCTCTTCTGTCATCCTTGAGAACCATTGGTTTATTCCTTTACAGTTGAATAAAAAGTAAATATGTTTCTCCTAATTATGGAGTTTCAAAACAAGTTCACTCGATCAGAAGTGTGAATTACAGTTCTGGCATCGGGAAGAATGAATGCGGTGTATTACAACTCAAATCTCTTGTGCAACAGGTGCTCTTCTTTTTACTACAATTCCACAGTTCTCTCACCAGCAGAAAAATTGATTTTATAAAAGTTTCAGCCTAGTTAGTAGTAGAGTTAGAGAAGCCTCTAGGGATATTTCAGTGAATTGATCCAACTAAGTTTAGGAAAAGCGGAGAGAAAGCGAGATTTGAAAACCAATTTTAAGTATTTCAGAGGAGGAGGTGGTGTAACAGATATCACAATTACATAATAAATAAACAGATGATAAGATAATGTTCTTACCGTCCGGGTTGGTTCCAGGAATAGTCTGGTAATTGTTTCGTAACACTATCACCTAAAACTGAACTACCGCTTAGATGAAAATTTCTGACCGCCGACGGTCAACTTGCGTACGTGCGAATAATTATGAAGTTTATTTGACTAAAGCGAAAACTGATATGAAACGGAAATAGCACTGCAGATGGAAGCCTTCCCAACCCCCTTTCAAAACAGGTTCCAGTAATTTCGAATAAAAGTTGACGATTTTAAATGCGCAATGAGTAGTTTACCAAATTTAAATAAAAATTTAAATTAAAGCCATTTCCGGAGAAGCCCAAAGAGGGTGAACAAAAAATTCATCACAGGAAACTTCCTGGAGTCTGATTTCGGCAAAGCACTTTCTAACGCCCCACAACAGTATTAAGACTAAACATAAAATTTGACAGCCATTTTCCGTTTTACATACTCTGCAGACATTATACATTAATGTTTTCACCGTAAAAACCACATTTTCTATCTTTGGGGGCTTCCTAACTTCATTTCAGGCGAAACTTCAAAATAGAAAATGTGCACGATTTCAATACTTTCTCTTTCGAGCGGTTAGAGTAAATGAAAATATAAGCAAGCGAATGTCTTAATAAAAAATAAAATAAGAAACTCGACGGCAACAGAGCAGTAAAAGAGTGAAATAGGTTGTACTGTTAGTTCAATGACCCACAACACAATTATGACACTTTCTAATCAATGTATTCACTTAGCTGCAGATGGTCATAATTTGTGCATTTCCAAAATACTGATTTTTAGTTTTCGTTGAATTAAAAAAAAGGTTTCAAATTTAAAAAAGAAACCCTAAAACAGTCTAAACTTTGTGACGTTTGTGTAGATTTTTTTAAAACATAAACCATTGTAATAAGGTAATTTAAATTTCCCAAAAAAGAAAGAAAAAGATATTTTTATTTTTCAACAGCGCTATTTCATTAACTCTTTGCAAGCCGTCCCAGAAATTCAGGTAATTGAAAGTTGCGAAAATGGTCTCGAGATTTGGTAATAGTTTACATAATGATGGAAGATTAGTTCCAATGTGTTTCTTGAGAAGTTTTGGGCCATACAATCAACACCTACATATCCACTTCAATTAAATTTACCTTATGCACTTTCTGATTCTCAATAGAGTGAAAATAATTCGTTAAAGAAGTGTATAGACAGATAAAATGTCTCAGGCTTATTAAATTTAAGTTTCCCTCTTTTCCATAAACAATAAGCTTGCAAATAGGAGACTGAAATTAAAGCTATGGAAATTTCCCAGTGAAACAAGACCAATGCCAGCAAATTGAATTTTCTAAGCCCATGTAAATGATTTCAATACACATGTTAAAATGATCACAAACATTAATCAGGCATTCAAACAAAGCTTTACTCTAGAACTGCTTACCCTATTGCTTTCCAAAGCTTCTGCACTATGCTCTTCTTTTTGTCGAAAACAATTAGTACACTTAGTTTTATTAAATATGTTTGGTGAAAATTTTCTACATTCACCAGAGCGAATTAATTGGCTTGACATATTTTTTTTTCTTTTTTTGGCAAGAGGAATTTAAATCTGAAGCATTGTTACTAAATTAACTCACAGAGCACAATTATCCAAACCACAGTATATTTTAAAAACATGAAAACAAAATTATACAAACTGCGAACTTTTTTACATCCAAGCTCCCAGACAAAGATATAACTGTGTTCAACACCGGTACTGGGTTTACTACATGGCGACGATGTATTCCAATATTGTATGCAGCAGAACATTTAATCACTCTGTTAAACGATAAAACATGAGATTGCACAATTACTCTTTTATGAAAAAAATATGACGAAGGTGAGCATTAGATATAGGACAACATTAACTACCGCACCTCGCCGTTTTGCGATTCAACAAGAACTGAATTCCTACAAGCAATATGGCCACCACACTAACCAATGTACAACATGGCTGCCCACAACCAGGCAACCTGGCGGCCTTATGCCCAACTATCGTCTGCGCGAGTTTAGAGCGCCCAAACTTACGTTTCAGTGAGCTCATTAATTTGAATTTTGACTTGATAACAAATAGTTACAAATCTAACCTGCCTCTCCTAAATAAAACTGCAAACATTACTGACTTAAAATTCCTCTTCTTGGGTTCACCGTGCAGAAAATATATGTAGTTGTATGATTGTAAAATTTGGGGATCCATCAAATCTTCTAACTTCAAGAAAATATAGACATTTCAATCTAAACTGATACGATTCATTACTGACAGATCTTACTATCCTTAATCCTTTCGCTAAACACCGGTATTAACATACACATATTTTGTTACTAATAATAATAAAAAAGTTTCCAGAAACAGCACAACTCAACTTTCCCATAATCCAAGTACCCCCACTTTGTATTTTAATGTATGAATTCTTCAACTTAATTACATCTTTGAACTTTTTTTAATTATTATTTATCAGGCTATAATTTTAAGAGAAATATTCTATCTAAACATATTAGATAAGTCGGGAAAACTAATTGAACTTGTAATACATATTTGTACAGGCTACATTGGTTTCTAGTTCTAGAAACTTTACAAAATACAGTCACTTATAAATTACAAATGTTTAATAACTTTTTTCAAACATTATAGGACCATCAAAAAATCTCAAACCCGTTATTTGTTACTATATTTCCTCTCTCTCTCTCTCACTCACTCTCTCTCTCTCTCTCTCTCTCTTGGTGGACGTTCTTACTTTTCCAGAAAGAATTCAGCGGTAAAAATAGACAAATTTGAGACAGTTGTAATAATTATACATATAGCTACCAGACATCTCTACATTCTGAGATTGAACTCAATAGGAATAAGTCAGAAATTGGACTTCAAAATAAGCAATATTTTTAATTGAATTTGATAGCGCATGGCGAGCCTGTATTCTCCGAACTCATATTGGAGAATTCATCACTCTTTAAAGAAAAGGATAATGTTCATACTACTCTCATACTCTTATGTTATATCAAAATTTATTTGTGCTTTACACTACCTCGAAAAACCAATGTAATTACACAAAAATATAATATTTACATTTTAACACAAAATATAAACTATATCAACTCTTATATAACTGTCCTGCCGGACAATGAACAAATTCTGTCTGTACATTTCTTCACAAATGGTCATTTAGTTGATGATGTACTGCAAGGAGAAACTTAGAGGACAGAGACAGGTCAAGGATGTTGTACGCTGCCCATGGAAGATCTCAACATTGATGAGAATATACCCATTGATCGGCTCAATAGTTCAGAAGGTGATCCATCTTCAACTATCTTTCCTAATTCTAATACTATGATACGATCGCACGATAGCAACGTTGTCAGGCGGTGCTGTATCAAGAAGCAAAAAAAGATTATAGACATTTGTATTTGAGGGTCTCTGTTCAGGATGAGACTTTGTCCTATACAAGCGTTCAAATATAAAGCTGACACTTTATTTCGATCTAAGAGGAGACATGTCTCATTCTAAGCAGGTTTCCACGACAATTACATTAAATTGACTTTAAGTAATATAGTAATTGCTTACAGCTATTGTTATAACAGTCTTATTTGCAAAGGCTTTCTCAGCGGCATGAGTGAAAGTTTTTTCTGTGGTTAAATCAAGTGCACTTGTGGCCTCATCCATAACTAAGCATGCAGCGTCATGCAGTACAGCTCTGGCCAGGCACAACAGCTGACGCTGTCCTGCACTCAGGTTCACTCCTCCTTCTTTCACAGGCCCATCTGAAAGAACCCCAACAAGAATATAGAGTTTAACAATTTCTCTCTTGTCAGAGGAACGCTTGAACAAACCATATTTGCAAACGTCTTCAGACACGTTCCGTAACTAACTGTGAAAACTCTTAAAGCAAGAGCATTAACTATAATATGGAGTAAATACTCACTCGGCTTCCACTCACCCTATTTCACATAAACATCCTTTCTTTGTTTTAAATAGGTGCTTCATTCCTATCTTCCACAAATAAAAATGATTCTATTGAAGGAAATTTAACTAGTCATTTCCCCACAATCCCACAATAGAATTTTTGTTCTCTGACAAACTTCGAAAATCAAAGTATTCGCTCACTTAAGTTATGTCCAAGCATTCTTTGGCACTCTTTAGAAGAGCTAATATTTTTCGAACTCGGACTTTTCGATAAAAAATTGTTATTCGCTCAATTTTTTTAATTTAAGAAGCTTCTTAATTTAAGATCAATGGCGCCCGGACCTATTCAATGCACTGCAGCCCTCCAAATAGTGTACAGAAAAAAAAATCAATCAGCTGATAATGAGTTGTAAAAAGCTCCAAAGCTGTAAGCCATAACTGTGTCTGATGCTAGACTTCTGTCGCCCTCATCAAAATAATTATTGCATTTTTTCTGGAGGGGGCTCGCTATGGACGTACTAACTCAATCACATTATTATTATTATTTTTTGAGCACTGTAGAATTAGATAATAACTTATCACATAAGATGTTACTTAAGGATAATAATTAATTATTGCTAAAAATCCAAAATTTGAAAAAATCAGTTGATGTCCCTGAAGGGATTGTTTACTGCTGTTGCAAGAATTTTAATAAAATTCTTTTAAAAATTTGTTTTATAGCTTTATCACATTAGTGAGCAAATATTTCTTGTAAGACTGAATGGAAGGTCCATTCGTGATAAGATCGTGAGCAAGTCCAAGTCCAAGTTTAACAGTTTCTCCTATAACATTAAAAAAAAATACCGAATTGTAGTCGTAGAACCTAGCTTTGATTCTACTAACTGTACCACTCTAAAAGATTATTTATGTGAACCTAAGCCTCCAAGTTGAGAAGATATGATTTCTTTCATTTGTGCCATTTCTAAGGCTTCCCACAACTTCGCATCGGAATAACGGTTTTCCATATCCAAATTTTCCCTGAAAATAAATATTTCTTTTAAATCTTAATAAATTCCAAGATGGTAATGTAAGATAATAAATCAGCTGACTTATCGATTACTTCCAAGTTATTTATCAGATTACCTAATAGTGCCACTGAACATGATGATATCTTGAGGTATAATGGACAGGCGAGAACGCAGAACTTGTAGTGGTAGGGACGATATGTCAATACCATCGATTAGGATACTGCCTTCGATGACCGGCGACATTCCAAATAGTGACATAACTAAGGAAGATTTCCCACTTCCAGTTCGTCCGCAAATACCAATCTATGAGCAATTAAAACAATAAATCCCTTGATAATTAAATTTCATGTCAAAGATGCAGATTTTGTGGAAGACAAACCTTTTGTCCTGGCGGAATAAACAGGTTCAAATTTGATACAGCCACCTCATGCCTTTGATCGTAGCGCAGTGACACTCCTATAAATTTGATTTCACCTTTCGCCGGCCAACAGCGGGGGACAAAACCTAAAAAAAAAACACATGGCTCTAAAACAAATTACTTCTGAACTAAATTGACATTAGGTAGTCACCTGGAAATCAGGAAAGGATTAGATTAAATCAAAAGACTTGCTTCTTTCATTTGAAATGTTTCGTGATCGAGTTGATGAAATTTTGGTTTTTAATGTAACCTAACCTTTAAAATTAGATGTAAGTGTGTAAATGTTTATATATCCAAAATTTTTGAAAGTTTATTTATGTCAATGCATTGCAAACTAACTCTATTTGTTTGGGGGAATATCCCTACACATGCAAATAAATAAATCTATCTATCTATCATTTAAATAAATTTAAAGGCTGATTAAATTGTAATCGAACTCATTGTATTATTTTAGAAGGTGTGAGCTAAACTAGTAATGACAAAAATATTCTTTGTGGTTTCTAATATTTAGTGAATATATCTATTCACTAGTGAAAATATCTGTAAATTGACCATAGCCACATTATACCAACTGCAATTTTAACAATGGTTGAAAATTTGCCATGAACTTATGACTTTTTCCATTACTTTTTCAATAAAATATTACCAATACAAGTGTTTCTTCTTTGTTCTTTGATCTTTCTTTCTTGTAAGTTTTATAGGGTTTGAATTCGCGGACGCTAAAGCCTTAAGAAAGTGGGCATTTCCTATGCGTTACGGGAATCTGTAGAAGGTTATATCCAGCGGAAGTTTAAAGGTACTCATATACAAAGAACGATTGAAAACGTCAGAAACACACTGACAATAGTCAAAAATTCCCACGGAAGAAATACCAAGTAACTGATGGCGTACCATTAACTTTATAATCTTCCGGTTGCATCTTGATATAATGGCATACTCTTTCTACGCCTGCCATGTACATCTCCACATCTGAGGTGAATTTGACGACCCAGTTCAGGTAGATAGGAACTAGAAGGGTATAGTTGATGGCCAGACCTACCAACGCTGGTGTCACAAGGTCAGGCATCAGTTGGCTGCATATTAGTGACACCAACATGGCCACTAATACTATCGCCGCTCCAAGATAATCCTGCAAAATTGAATAGTAAGTTATTCATAGCATTTAAGAAGGCGGCTAAACATCTTGTCTGACTTTAACCACTATTTATTGTACAAACCAAATCTAAGATAAATAAATACATAATTGTCATTGCAGGCAAATGAGACGTGAATAGCGTGAGGAGAGTAGCCCTCCATTAAAGATTCTCCAACATTGAACAAGTTCAGTCGCTAGGGATATCCTTAGACCACTTCCTTTTCAGTCTCCTCGCGGTGTTTGGTGTAATAGAAGAGAGAGATTAGCTATGAGAGACCTGTGTTGGGCTAATGTTTTATGTTAACTGTACAAAGGGGGGGAAAAAAAACTTGACGTTCGATGAATAGTGTAAGGTTTAAAAAGTAGTAAGGTACGAAAGTTATTTGCCATAATCGTTAAGATTAAAATGTCTAAATCCTGTTGAGGCTGGAAGGTTTGGCGCATCCCCAAACTTCACAACCTTTGTACATAGATCTGATAACAGTCTTGTAAATTAGCCACACTGTGTAGAGGCTAAAAATTCTAAAATAGTTTAGATTCAATTTGCATTTTAATTAAAAATATCTTCATCTGAGAAACAGATTTTCAATTCAACATTATCAAAATAATAAGACTTACAAGAGCGATTCCAAGCCATCTGGCAGCTGAGTTGGCTATTAAAAATGCATTTGTATGATTATCTAATTTAAAAAAAAGCGCCGCGATGAATCTTCTCTGCTGTTTGTACGCCCTGATTGTTTCAAGGCCAGATATGGTTTCACACAGATGAGACAAAATAGGTGTTCGAGTCATACTGTCCAGCCTTTGTAGCTCCCTGATTATAAAGACAGCAAAATTATTGTTTGTTTTAAACGTTTAAGTTGATGAAGTTACAAATTTTCACCGACCTGGATGAACAGCGATAAAACTTTTGTACAGCGTAATATACTATACAAATTGGCACAGCTAGAATTAGAAACCATGGAGTAACTATTGCATTCACTAAAATTGCTGAAAAACATAGCAGAAGGAATTGTAGTAGTCTCTGAACAGAAGTAGTTAATTTCTGAAATCACACCCGAACTACAATGAGAGATCGTTTTGAACATTTATAGTGAATTAGCTAAAAATATTTGCTGACTTACCTTGTCAATAACCGTTATATCAGTTGAAAATCTAGCCAGTATCCTGCACAGAGGAGTAGTTTCAAATATTCTCATTGGCAGTGCGAGCACTGAATACAACAGATATTTGTGCAATCTTCGTCTGGCCTTGGCGCCGCAGTACTGCCCAATCAGGTTGGCCATTAGAGCTATTAGGACGCAGCCGAATGAGAAACCACAGTACACTATCAAGTAGTAAAACGTCTGAAATATATTTAGCTAGCTGAATAAGTTTGCTAGATTAAAATATACCAGAGTAAGATAATAAATATTAATTCGCTAGGATAATACAGAGCTAAGTTAATGTACTTTACTTCGTACTCACACACTCTAGTCTTCTTCAATTCTGACCAGTCTTAATTAAATCGGATAAGAAACTCATTACAAATTATTAGGACATGGGTTGAGGCTAGCCCACAAAAAGGAACATAATCTTACTCAAATTATGTGAAAATAACATTTTTTTTTTTTAATTAGCACTTATGAAATAATCGAACTTGAATTGGATACATATAATAATTTAACACAATGTAGGTGAAAAATAAAAATTTATTAATAACAATAAAATTGTATCCTAACCAAAGTCAATTTTTGTTAAACATTTTTAGATTAAATTGACAAATTTTAAAAAAATTAATCATCAATAAAATTTGTCACTGTTTTCTTTATTCGTTGCTGTTCTAGTTTTCAAGTTGCAAAACGACTGCGGTGCTGTGCACTCTTATTTATAGACACACTCCTTTCTTTTCATGCAGCTCCTAAATCCACTTTCAATCTAGCATCATTCTGAAACTATCTAATGCAAAAAAGTAACACATTATCTAATGCTTTTTCTTTATTTTTATTGTAGTCAAAAATAGAACAGGACTCATTTTACATAAGCCCGTTTTACTCAAGAAAAGATTATATTTTCTTTTTAAGTTTCACTCTAAATGTACTTACTCGTAGTTTGGATGAGTGTGATTCGTTTTTAGCTTAGGTCTACGTAAAAAAATTGCTTAAGATATCCAATACATCCAAACCTATCACAAGCAGTAGAGGGAAAAAGAGAGATCTGGCGCATGACGTCATCAACGTCGGATCCAAATCCCCTCCTTCCTTCATGTGGGTTGGGGGGTTGGGGGTCAGGTTAATATAAGAAAAAAAGTTTTTTAAAATACTCCTAGCTTCGATCCTGCGATCTTTTACTCTAAAGTCAGCAACTCTAACCACTAGACCATCAGTGTTACTGGTAAAAATATGTATTATTTAAGGTCTATCAAGTTGGGGTGGTCACTCCGCCTTTCCTCGCCGTAGCTGTGCCGATGGAGCGTGAGGTGTATGTGTGTGTGTGTGTGTGGGGGGGGGATGTATTGCATTCTCCACAGCTTCATCTATCATCTTTTCCTGGTTAAGACCACTAACCTTTTTATATTAAAATTCATAGCTCTCTATATGGTCACATATTGAAATGCTAGGTCACCAATACTAGAAAATGCATATTAATCTTTAGTAAATTAGTTCTACACAATGGGGAAATATTAAAGTACTAAGTGTCCGTTCATTACCCTCCGCATCTCTACATACATTGTATGTATGTACATACATTACATTACTTCCGCATTAGTTGAAAGTGCAAATGCTAATATTACTTTGAATTGCTGATATTAAATTTTTCCCACGCACATAAACATTCTATAGCCCATCTTCATAAACATGGCTGTTAAAGTACGAAGAATCATTTACCATCGCAAGTTAAATACGAGTTGGTGGGGGAGGATATTATTGTGTTTATAAACCACCTTCAGCTAGGATTTTACTGAGTTTGCTGTCCTGTGTGTCTGCTGAAGAAAACTCCCATATCACAGTTAGTACGATTTGTATGTTTTTTTACTTTTTTTCTTTCAGAGTCTATAGTAACTAGTAGTTAATTAGCATTACTTTTAATTTCCCTGTTTTTAGATGTTATAAAAGTAGAAATCACTAAAAGTCTTGTAGATCCCCCCCACTCACTCTTCGCCAAAACGTTTAAAAAAATATCGGTAAAAAATTAAACTGAGAGAGGAGGTGGTATAACGGAAGTTACTTGAGGAACTGTACAGCTAGGGACGTGGAAGAGCACCCTCCTACCCATCGAATAGGGGGGGATCTAACCGTGAACAGAGATGAAGCTGTGGAGAATGCAATACATCCCCCCCCCACACACACATACACCTCACGCTCCATCGGCACAGCTACGGCGAGGAAAGGCGGAGTGACCACCCCAACTTGATAGACCTTAAATAATACATATTTTTACCAGTAACACTGATGGTCTAGTGGTTAGAGTTGCTGACTTTAGAGTAAAAGATCGCAGGATCGAAGCTAGGAGTATTTTAAAAAACTTTTTTTCTTATATTAACCTGACCCCCAACCCCCCAACCCACATGAAGGAAGGAGGGGATTTGGATCCGACGTTGATGACGTCATGCGCCAGATCTCTCTTTTTCCCTCTACTACAAGCTCTTTCGATACTACAAAAAATGAGCGATTGATACTAATATTACGCATTTTGGATTGAATTTTCCAAAACATCCTAAGGATCCATTCTTATGAGGCCACTATGAAGTCGGTCTGCTGCTTGCGTAATCAGCTGATGGCATTTCTAATAGCTTATCTTCTTCTTCCTTTGGCACTGCGGCCCTTGTAGGACCTTGGCCTCCTTAAGCAGATTAGACCAGCCGTCTCGATCTACTGCCTTTCTTCTCCATTGGTGTATCTGCATTTTTTGGAGGTCATCCTCCACATCTTGCAGCCAACGGAGTCGCGGTCTACCCCGCGGTCTTTTCCCCCCAGGATGCCCCTCAAAAGCCTTGCGTGGGCCTCTCCAACGATCCATTCTTTCTAGGTGCCCCAACCATCTCAGTCTTCCGATTTTAATAGTGGTCACCAAGTCTGCATCCTTATACAGCTCCTTCAGCTCGATGTTCCTTCTACATCTGAGAACTCCATTGTCAGCTATAGGTCCGTAGATAGTTCTAAGGACCTTCCTTTCCCAGCAATTTAGTCTACTTTCATCGGCCACCGTCAGCGCCCACGTCTCCGAGCCATACATAACAACCGGTCTAATAATCGTTTTATAGATGACCGCTTTGGCCAGCCTGGACAAGTTTTTGTTCCGGAGCGTTTATCTTAGCATGCCCAGGCATCTATTCCCAGCTGCTATTCCGCTCTTAACATCGTGGCTCACCTCGTTCTTGGATGTAAGGGTAGCTCCCAAATATTTAAATTCCCTCACTCCTTCGAAACTGTGTTGGCCAACTTGTAGCTCCCTAAATTGCCTGGCTCTTCTCGTAGTCACCAGATACTTGGTTTTTTGAGCGTTGACACACAGTCCATTCTCGGCAGCGTTTTTCTCTAGTTCTATAAAGGATGATTTTAGTGACGCTGCGGATCGAGCTATCATCCGCATAGGCGAGACACTGCACTAGCCGATTGTATACATTGCCGCCGGATATTGACAACATATTTCTTATCGCCACTTCCAATACCAAATTAAAGAGAAGCGGTGACATTGGATCTCCTTGTCTAATAGCTTATAGGATTACAAAAACCAAATAAATCTTCTTTTCATTATCCTTCCCAATGTTTCACACACGGAGCAATAGAGCTGGGATATTAACGCCCTGTGTATCGTTATTAGTATGTCGCCTGCAGTAATATTTCGGTCCGTAAATGTATCTCTCGCATGGAGGACCGCATAATGCACAATTAAGCCGATTGCTATAAAACCAATCAGGGCCACACACACTCAATGATGAATAAAACAAAAACATTATACCTCATTGACTTTGTGAACAGGAGAATTCTGGGTCCATTTACTCAACCAGAAATCTGTGTACACTTTAAAAGATTGCCACGATATGGCCAACATGATGTAGAATGCTGCAGCAACAAGACCGCAAGCTCTGATGTACGATAAGTAGACATACGGAGATATTGTTCCATATTCTCGTTCGTCCAAAGAACTAGTGCCGCACCAATCTGCATTCACTGCAAACATTGTAACACAATTAAAGAAAGTCTACCAACTGTATAGCCTGACAAAATAATTCTTACAATTTTCCTCTTCATCATATAAATCATCGCTACAGTCACTGCACACAGAAGGAATTCTCTGTATTGGATGTCGGTCGTTGTCATTGAATACAACTGATCTAAAGTCAAAAATGTGATATTAGTCAACTAGCCGATCACTGATCTTTAAAGGTCAAGTCACACTTTACCCACTTAATAGATGAAGATGACATTAACCTCTTCAACAGATTCTTCTCTTTGAAACTGGTTGTGTGAGCAGGAGGTTCGCTACCACTGGTTACGTGCCTAAACATACCCCCCCACCAATAAATTAATAATCTGTTACGTCTGTAATTTGTCAGAAAATGGTTATTTTACAATTCTTACTTGCTGGTAGTGATGAAAATTTGTTTTAATAAATTTTCTCCATGCGAAGTCATACCATCAAATGTATACGTTCTATGTCTGAAAGTTTTAATAACAAATGATTAAGAAACTCCATGAACGTGGGCACATCGTTTTGTATATGTCTGACGTGCTAGGGTATTAGTACATCTTAGGTCATGGGTGACAAGATGCCAGCATCGGTGGCGGATTTACACTTTTAAGGCCCCAGGAACAATTCAATTTAGCCTAATATTTTCGTACGACTATAGTGAATGTTCTAGGCACACATTAACTTCAGGTCCCACAGCAACCTCGTGGCAGGAGAACAGAACAGAGGGTACTAATATCAGCGCATAAGTTAACACGTAGTTGCTGCAGATAGAAATTCTCTTCTATTAATCATTACTGATCACCTCTTTTTACATCTCATGGTTAAATTCAACACCGAGTTCCCTCTCCAGCTTGGGCTTCCATGGATAGACGGGCACATAGTCGGAAGAAGAGATATCCTTCCTTGAACCCTCTAACTTTAACTTGGGAAGTGACTGGGTTGAGGTGAGTGGCGCCATGAAATGGTGATTACGCGTAACTGCCGCCTTCCCCCGCTTTTGTTGGAACCTTCCTCAGTGAACCTGGGCGAATAGTTTCATCACCTGGAGGTCACACCTGGCACCTGAAGCATTTAAGGTCGCAGAACACCCTGTTACCAAAAGTAAACCAACAAATAATATTCGCACGAGTTTACTCACTTTTCATATTGACTTTAGTTCTATTCAATTCAGTAAATAATAAAGAGGAGAATAAAACATTAAACTGACTAGAAGAGACTAGAGGTCCCCTTGGTATAAGAGGAAGTAGAATAAAGTCCGGCACTGACCTGCATGTCATTACTAATTTTGCCATATAGATAGGTCACTGGCGTACCTACCTTGAACCTTGGTTGATGGAGGGAGTGGACGCCTGCCGGGTTACCGAGTTAATGTGAGTAGGAGCCAAGGAATGTGGCTGCAGGGAGCTGGCACGCGCCACAGGTCTGTGCCTCGGAAGCGTGCTGGACCTCTGCAACGACTCCATTTCTCCCCTTCCACTCTGCAACGGACTTGGCAGTGGCAACTCCTGTGCCCAGTAGTACTCACTTCCGGCGCTCAGTCTTTTTCTGAATGGAATGAATAACTGTTTCCCCTGCAACAAAAAAATTATTAATTCTAAATCTAAAAAAGTGTCAACTGAAATAAATCTTTTTATAATCAGTGCCTAGAGTAGTGTATAAAATTTTCAAATTGAGAATCGCCACATGTCCCAGTAGTAAGGACGGCAAATGAAATTTCAAAACAAACCATTATCCAATATTTCCCACTTTCGAATTATTAGGTGTTTATGCTTAATTAATTGTATAATTAATGGGCCAACCCCATCTCTATGTCTTGTTGACTATAACAGAGGTAAATGTAAATAAATAAATAAAATAAATTATTAGGTGTTTTAGTCGAATTCAAATTTTTTTAGAAAGTCACAATTCTGAACTTCCTCAAAACTAGATTAGAAATTAGACTTTGCTTCTGACAGGTGAGAAATAATAAAGATTTAGAAAAAGAAAGCAGATTTCAAGGAGGTACATGATGCCATTGAAACTAACTTGCTGAATATTATTGCCGTTTTTTGATAAATTGATATATGTATATACAGGGTGACCAGAGTTATATGCTCCACCCACTTTTTTTTTAAACGGCGGGAAATTTCGAAAAAATAAAAAACACATTTAATCATTTCGTGTCTAGTTTATTTTCAGTGATTGGCCCATTTTATTAAACCCCTGTATCTCAAGATACAGCATCCAATTTTTGTTTTTCAAATGGAACGTTATATTTTTTTTTTGCATATTTTTATAGTATTTGAGCTCCTAAAAAAAACAAAAAAAATTTTTTGAAATCGATAAAGTTTTTCAAAAGTTATGGTAATTTAAAATATGAAAAAAAAAATTCAGTTTATTGTCAAAATTGCGCTATTTTTTCAAAGAATCTGTTCAAACTGGGCACAATCAACGGTTAGGCAAGCCAAAACTCTGGACTCCCACGCTTTGGTTGTAGCAGAACATATGGTGGCGATGTCAAGATCTAGGCAGGCTAGAGTTATTCGACGTTTCAGGTCGTCGACTAAAGCCACGGGATTAAGGTTACTGTACTCTTTATTTTTTAGATATCCCCACATAAAATAGTCCATTGGGGTTAAGTCCAGTGATCTAGTTGGCCATTGGATGGGACAAGGAGTCCCTAAGCACTGTCCAGGTAACCTCGAACAACTCTCGCATTATGTGCCGGGCAACCATCTTGTTGAAAATACATATCGTCGCCTAAGAAGTGATACCTCGTAACTAGAAAATATCAACTTTACAGGAGAAGGAAAAAACAGGATATAAAATTCATTTTAAGGCATACAGTAATTCTTCTTTCAATATTAACTATTAGTGTGACTGTCGTCTTGAAAGTGTAATTTATAAAAAATAAATTTTATATATATATTCATTTTTTATATATAAAAATGTAATTTTCGTTGAAATTGTAGTTACGAGGTATCACTTCTTAGGCTACGTTCTAGCCGACGTTTTAGAGGAACATCTTCAAGCAGAACTGGTTTGCCAGTACTGTTAAAAAAAGTTAGATACCTTGCACCACTTAAGTTCTCTCTGTAGAAGTATGGGCCGATTAGTTGATTTCCTAAAACTCCACACCAAACGTTTGTAGAAAAAACAACCTGAACGTCGAATAACTCTAGCCTGCCTAGATCATGACTTCGCCACCATAAGTGCTGCTACAAGCTAAGCGTGGGAGTCCAGAGTTTTGGCTTGCCTACCCTTTGGTTGTGCCCATTTTGAACAGATTCTTTAAAAAAAATAACGTAATTTTGACAATAAACTGTTTGTTTTTCATATTTTAAATTACCATAACTTTTGAAAAGCCTAACCGATTTCAAAAATTTTTTTTTTGTTTTTTTTAGGAGCTCAAATACTATAAAAATATGGGGAAAAAATATAACATTCCATTTGAAAAACAAAAGTTGGATTGCTGTATCTCGAGATACAGGGGTTTAAAAAAATGGGTCAATCACTGAAAATAAACTAGACTAAAAATGATTAAATACGTGTTTTTTATTTTTTCGAAATTTCCCGCCGTTTAAAAAAAAAGTGGGTGGAGCATATAACTCTGGTGACCCTGTATACAGGGTGTTCATTTTAAGACGGCTCAAACGCATTTCATGCTTAAACGGTTAATATGAGCAAAAAATGGTAGAGGAAAAATTTGTTGCCCGTCACCTCTAGTTTCAGAATATGTGACTTGATTTTAGATTCCTGTCTGCGTACGCGGCTGACGCGCGACCAAAAGTGATTGTTCGCAGTTGACCCCCATTTTCATATACACAGTTTTAAAGAGTATAAAAAGTTATGAAAGAAACCGGAAACCGCAATTCGATATTTTCAAAATTAAAGGTGCTAGGCCATTTCAAAATCTGGAATTTTTAATCATATTTCAATTTTTTTAACTTGTTATCATAGAGAAAGAAGAGCACGCGATAGGTCATTTTTATGTATTTTTTCATCCCCTTTCTACTAAAAGTATTGCCAAGGCAGTAAAGCTAGTATTTTTATTAATATCGGGAAATAAGTCCTTTTCCGAGTGATTTTTCTAAGAAAAATCAAATGTTAAGAGCTCCTGCCACATATTTGAGAGATCAATATCTTTCACATATGATCGTTTGAATAGTGGAAGTGTTTTTGCTCTCTTAAAAAATAAGTTCTATTCTAAGCAAAAACAGTGGAAACAGTGCTCGCGACAAACCTGTAAACATTGGAAAGTGTTTGTGAATTGTTTTTTCCTTTTATTGTTTTTCTCTTAATTATTTTACACGGTGAGTATGTCTGCGGATAGTGGGGGCCAAGGGCCTCCGGAAAAGCAGAAGATAAGTGCAGATACATCAGGAGCTACGGGTAACAAAGTAACAGAAAGTTCTAACATCCAACTAGCTCCTAACGATACCCTAATTAATGTTAATTACAGTAACCAACACGTTGACATGGAAATGGATTCTCACACACTTAACCCAAATAAACGTCCAGCTGATTCTAATAATAATGGTTCAAGGAAAGTGCATATTTATGAAAATAAACTTTCGGTAAACCAAAGTAATGCAACAATAAAGGACGATTATATGAATAAAACCTTAAATAATAGATATAAAGTGAACGACAAAGGGCCCTATGTAGTGAACCTAGAAGGCAACCGCGGGAATCTGGGGAAAGTGCATAGAATGGCAGTGGGAAAGTGGCTATTGAAATCGACTTCCTCGCTTAGAGACAATATTATTGACATCGCTGTGAGCGGTAAAAACCGAATAAAGATAACAACCAAAACTCCACAAGCAGCTAATAACCTACTGACACTGGAAACCCTTAAAGAGAGGGAAATAACAGCATATATCCCCAACTTCAGGGTACAAAGCACAGGAGTCATCAGAGATGTGGATATCGAATTGGATGAGCAAGAAATAATAACGGAATTGATCTCCGCTGTTACACCTATAAATGTTCGAAGGGTGACAAAGAGAACCTATAACCAAAATAACATAGTTCACGAAAAAACCCCGGTCTGCTTTGTAACATTTGACGGCCAGTCATTACCCGAATATGTTACATTATATGGAGCAAGATGCCGGGTCGATCCCTATGTACCTCCAATACGACAATGCAGAAATTGCCTGCGTTTCAGACATGCTGAAGACCAATGTCGTAGTGAGCCTAGATGCGACCATTGTTCTGAATCTCACAACATTCAGGAATGTACAGCAACCGAAGCGATGAAGCCCGTCGGCATACACTGTAAGGGTGAGCACAGGTCAACCTATAAGGACTGCCCAGTAAAGCTAGCCCACAATGTTGAGGCTAAAAATAAAATTCTGAACAAACCCTTATTCTCAGCTGTCACCAAAAACAAGTACCAACTACTAACTGACACAGAAAATTTTCCACAATTACCGGACACTTACTCAACCCCTCAGCCATTTAACAAATCAAAAAATTATAAAATAAACAACAAAAACAAACCTATAATTAAACCTACTATGTCCAAAGAGTATCGTGACAGCCTCAAACACTCTCCTGAATTGGAAAACTTTGAACCTCTAAATGAAGAGGCGAGTGCACCAATCGTAACTAAGAAGCCACCTCAGAAAAAGGCTCTTAATCAAAGCAGCAACATCAACTACATTATAAATCTAATTGATAAAATAGATAGTCATCACTCCAACAGTGAGGAAATATTTAAACAACTCACTAATAGGTTAGAAGAAATTTTAATTGAAAATAGCAAAAAATCAGCGGACCAAAACCCTACAATCAGAGCTGCTACACGATCAAGTATCTTACCTTTAAACAATAATCCAACACACAGTGTAATAAGCCCAACTAACATTTCCCAACAAACGACGTAATTCCATTCTGCGTTTATATGTATTCCCAATTCACGTCCCTACTAAATAATATTTGTGCAGTATGGTCCGCTTCATATAGTTGTATTCCTTTTAATACGTTACTCGACTCCCTTAATGCTAATTGGCTGATATAATGATCTCAGTGTTACAATCAAATATTTGTAGTATTTCAAGTAACAGAAATTACCTAGAGGCATACCTAAGAATTAACAGCATAGACATCGCTTTGCTATCTGAGACCAGAGTTGGGCAAAAATTTAATCAATTAAAAAACAATTGAATTAAACCGAAATTTAATTTTAATCACGATTAAAAGTAAAAAATTTAATCGCCCAAAATTAGTTGATTAAAATTAAATTCACTTTTAATTTAATCGCAATTTATTCAATTAAAATTTTTAATCATAACTAAAAATTAAGATTAAAATTAAAATTAAATAATCAGAATTTTAATTGATTGAATTAAATTCCAAATTTAGTTTTAATCACTTTGGACGATTAAATTTTTTAATTTAATCAAAATTTGAGAGATTAAATTTTTAAAACCAAACATTGCCAATGGTTAAACCAGAATCGGACCAATGCATCTTACTCCGCCTAGCTGCTGCCTCATGTCTATCAATATTATCACTTTTCCCAAACTTGGCACAATCATTCTACCAGTCTGGTGACTCATCTATACCATGTTAGTGACTCTCAAGACTTATATAGGACCACCTTACACTCACATTTAACCATGTTTATCACTCACTAGACTTAGATAGGACCACCTTACACTCACATTTAACCATGTTTACCACTCACTAGACTTAGATAGGAACACCTTACACTCACATTTAACTATCTTAACCACTCACTAGGCTTAGACAGGACCAACTTACACTCACATTTCACCATGTTTACCACTCACTAGACTTAGATAGGACCACCTTACACTCACATTTAACTATCTTAACCACTCTCAAGACTTAGATAGGACCACCTTACACTCACATTTCACCATGTTTACCACTCACTAGACTTTATATCTTCTAAAATTATAGATCTGTGCACAAAATAACTGAAGTTTGTAATTGAGAAAAACAAAGTGTATAACAGAAAAAAATTCCATACCAATACATGGTTCACAGAGGGAGATATAAAACGGACATAATTTTACAGAATTTCATGACCCAAAAAATTTTCAACCATTTACAGTGGAACCTCGCATAACGAGCACCTCGCTTAACGAGTAATTCGCATAAAGAGTAAAACAAATTGATTCTTATAGCGAGCGATGTTTCGCATAACGATAGTTTTCTAATGACATTTCGCTGACTGCGCAGTTTTCGCTGACTCATCGAAAACTGCGCCTTCTTCGATTAGTCATTCCTGTTTACGCATATGCGTTTCATATTCTCCACGTATCTAATGCACTGATACAGTCGAAACCGAACTTCACCGAATGAGTGGTGTATAGGGAAAGTCCATATAGTGACATTTGTGTTTAAATATTGTAACGAAGTTGCCCTGGGCAGAGAAGAAAGGCTTAGATTGTTCTAGGGGTTGAACGATCATAGTCAAGAGCTATCCACAGAGGAACTTGTTGAGTTGCAACACATTTCACAACAAGAATTGGTGGAAGAGAATTTATTAGACAAAGAGGAGAAAATATCAGAGGAACAACAATCATCCAGCGCAATAAGAAAAATGTTGAAAGCATGGGAAACTGTTGCAACACACGTAGAAAACTATCACCCGAATAAGGCTGTGGCTATGCGATCTATAAATTTATTTAATGATAATGCTGTGTCACATTTTGAAGACATTTTAAAGCGACGGCAGAAACAAGGAACATTGGACAAATTTATAATTAAAAGGATTAATTATGAATGTACATATTTATCTCAATTAATATATGTAATTTATATTATATTACATAATATGTACATATGTATATAATTTTTTCAAAATAAATGTTATAAAAAAAATTTTTATCAATATTTTTTTTGCATGGAACCAATTATCCCCTTTTATTTTAATTTAAATGAAAAAAATTGTTTCGCTTAACGAGTAATTCGCTTAACGAGTAAGGTTCTGGAACGAATTACGCTCGTTAAGCGAGATTCGACTGTATATCTTCTACATTTTTAGATCTGTGCACAAAATAACTATAGTTTATAATTGAGAAAAACAAAATGTACAAGAGAAAAAAATTCCATACCAATACGTGGTTCACAGTAGGAGATATAAAACGGCCATAATTTTACAGAATTTCATGACCCAAAAAATTTTCAACCCTTTATATCTTCTACATTTATAGATCTGTGCACAAAATAACTATAGTTTATAATTGAGAAAAACAAAATGTACAAGAGAAAAAAATTCCATACCAATACGTGGTTCAAAGTGGGAGACATAGAACGGCCATAATTTTACAGAATTTCATGACCCAAAAAATTTTCAACCATTTATATCCTCTACATTTATAGATCTGTGCACAAAATAACTGTAGTTTGTAATTGAGAAAAACAAAGTGTATAAGAGAAAAAAATTTCATACCAATACGTGGTTCACAGTGGCAGATATAAAACGGCCATAATTATACAGAATTTCATGACCCAAAAAATTTTCAACCCTTTATATCTTCTACATTTATAGATCTGTGCACAAAATGACTATAGTTTATAATTGAGAAAAACAAAATGTACAAGAGAAAAAAATTCCATACCAATACGTGGTTCACAGTAGGAGATATTGAACGGCCATAATTTTAGAGAATTTCATGACCCAAAAAATTTTAGACCCTTTATATCTTCTACATTTATAGACCTGTGCACAAAGTAACTGTAGTTTGTAATTGAGAAAAACAAAGTGTATAAGAGAAAAAAATTCCATACCAATACGTGGTTCACAGTGGGAGATATAAAACGGCCATAATTTTAGAGAATTTCATGACCCAAAAAATTTTCAACCCATTATATCTTCTACATTTACAGATCTGTGCACAAAATAACTGAAGTTTGTAATTGAGAAAAACAAAGTGTATAGGAGAAAAAAAGTCCATACCAATACGTGGTTCACAGTGGCAGATATAGAACGGCCATAATTTTGCAGATTTTCATGACCCAAAAAATTTTCAACCCTTTATATCATCTACATTTATAGATCTGTGCACAAAATAACTGAAGTTTGTAATTGAGAAAAACAAAGTGTATAACAGAAATAAATTCCAAACCAATACGTGGTTCACAGTGGGAGATATAGAACGGCAATTATTTTACAGAATTTCATTACCCAAAAAATTTTCAACCATTTATATCTTCTACATTTATAGATCTGTGCACAAAATAACTGTAGTTTGTAATTGAGAAAAACAAAGCGTACAAGAGAACAAAATTCCAAACCAATTCGTGGTTCACAGTGGGAGATATAGAACGGCTATAATTTTACAGAATTTCCTGACCCGAAAAATTTTCAACCCTTTATATCTTCTACATTTATAGATCGGTGCACAAAATAAGTATAGTTTTAAATTGAGAAAAACAGAGTGTACAAGAGAAAAAAATTCCATACCAATTCGTGGTTCACAGTGGGAGAGAAAGAACAGCTATAATTTTACAGAATTTCATGACCCAAAAAATTTTCAACCATTTATATCATCTACATTTATAGATCTGTGCACAAAATAACTATAGTTTTTAATTGAGAAAAACAATGTGTACAAGAGAACAAAATTCTATACCAATTCGTGGTTCACAGTGAGAGATATAGAACGGCCATAATTTTACAGAATTTCATGACCCAAAAAATTTTCAACCCTTTATATCTTCTACATTTATAGATCTTAGCACAAAATAACTATAGTTTTTAATTGAGAAAAACAAAGTGTACAAGAGAAGTAAATTCCATACCAATTCGTGGTTCACAGTGGGAGATATAGAACGGCCATAATTTTACAGAATTTCATGACTCAAAAAATTTTCAACCCTTCATATCATCTACATTTATAGATCTGTGCACAAAATAACTATAGTTTTTAAATGAGAAAAACTAAGTGTACGAGAGAACAAAATTCCATACCAATTCGTAGTTCACAGTAGGAGATATAGAACGGCCATAATTTTACAGAATTTCATGACCCAAAAAATATTCAACCCTTTATATCTTCTACATTTATAGATCTGTGCACAAAATGACTATAGTTTATAATTGAGAAAAACAAAATGTACAAGAGAAAAAAATTCCATACCAATACGTGGTTCACAGTAGGAGATATTGAACGGCCATAATTTTAGAGAATTTCATGACCCAAAAAATTTTAGACCCTTTATATCTTCTACATTTATAGACCTGTGCACAAAGTAACTGTAGTTTGTAATTGAGAAAAACAAAGTGTATAAGAGAAAAAAATTCCATACCAATACTTGGTTCACAGTGGGAGATATAAAACGGCCATAATTTTAGAGAATTTCATGACCCAAAAAATTTTCAACCCATTATATCTTCTACATTTACAGATCTGTGCACAAAATAACTGAAGTTTGTAATTGAGAAAAACAAAGTGTATAGGAGAAAAAAAGTCCATACCAATACGTGGTTCACAGTGGCAGATATAGAACGGCCATAATTTTGCAGATTTTCATGACCCAAAAAATTTTCAACCCTTTATATCATCTACATTTATAGATCTGTGCACAAAATAACTGAAGTTTGTAATTGAGAAAAACAAAGTGTATAACAGAAAAAAATTCCAAACCAATACGTGGTTCACAGTGGGAGATATAGAACGGCAATTATTTTACAGAATTTCATTACCCAAAAAATTTTCAACCATTTATATCTTCTACATTTATAGATCTGTGCACAAAATAACTGTAGTTTGTAATTGAGAAAAACAAAGCGTACCAGAGAACAAAATTCCAAACCAATTCGTGGTTCACAGTGGGAGATATAGAACGGCTATAATTTTACAGAATTTCCTGACCCGAAAAATTTTCAACCCTTTATATCTTCTACATTTATAGATCGGTGCACAAAATAACTATAGTTTTAAATTGAGAAAAACAGAGTGTACAAGAGAAAAAAATTCCATACCAATTCGTGGTTCACAGTGGGAGAGAAAGAACAGCTATAATTTTACAGAATTTCATGACTCAAAAAATTTTCAACCCTTCATATCATCTACATTTATAGATCTGTGCACAAAATAACTATAGTTTTTAAATGAGAAAAACAAAGTGTATAGGAGAAAAAAAGTCCATACCAATACGTGGTTCACAGTGGCAGATATAGAACGGCCATAATTTTGCAGATTTTCATGACCCAAAAAATTTTCAACCCTTTATATCATCTACATTTATAGATCTGTGCACAAAATAACTGAAGTTTGTAATTGAGAAAAACAAAGTGTATAACAGAAAAAAATTCCAAACCAATACGTGGTTCACAGTGGGAGATATAGAACGGCAATTATTTTACAGAATTTCATTACCCAAAAAATTTTCAACCATTTATATCTTCTACATTTATAGATCTGTGCACAAAATAACTGTAGTTTGTAATTGAGAAAAACAAAGCGTACCAGAGAACAAAATTCCATACCAATTCGTGGTTCACAGTGGGAGAGAAAGAACAGCTATAATTTTACAGAATTTCATGACCCAAAAAATTTTCAACCATTTATATCATCTACATTCATAGATCTGTGCACAAAATAACTATAGTTTTTAATTGAGAAAAACAATGTGTACAAGAGAACAAAATTCTATACCAATTCGTGGTTCACAGTGGGAGATATAGAACGGCCATAATTTTACAGAATTTCATGACCCAAAAAATTTTCAACCCTTTATATCTTCTACATTTATAGATCTTAGCACAAAATAACTATAGTTTTTAATTGAGAAAAACAAAGTGTACAAGAGAAGTAAATTCCATACCAATTCGTGGTTCACAGTGGGAGATATAGAACGGCCATAATTTTACAGAATTTCATGACTCAAAAAATTTTCAACCCTTCATATCATCTACATTTATAGATCTGTGCACAAAATAACTATAGTTTTTAAATGAGAAAAACTAAGTGTACGAGGGAACAAAATTCCATACCAATTCGTGGTTCACAGTGAGAGATATAGAACGGCCATAATTTTACAGAATTTCATGACCCAAAAAATTTTCAACCCTTTATATCTTCTACATTTATAGATCTGAGCACAAAATAACTGTAGTTTGCAATTGAGAAAAACAATGTGTATAAGAGAAAAAAATTCCATACCAATACGTGGTTCACAGTAGGAGATATTGAACGGCCATAATTTTAGAGAATTTCATGACCCAAAAAATTTTCAACCCTTTATATCTTCTACATTTATAGACCTGTGCACAAAGTAACTGTAGTTTGTAATTGAGAAAAACAAAGTGTATAAGAGAAAAAAATTCCATACCAATACGTGGTTCACAGTGGGAGATATAAAACGGCCATAATTTTACCGAATTTCATGACCCAAAAAATTTTCAACCCATTATATCTTCTACATTTACAGATCTGTGCACAAAATAACTGAAGTTTGTAATTGAGAAAAACAAAGTGTATAAGAGAAAAAAAGTCCATACCAATACGTGGTTCACAGTGGCAGATATAGAACGGCCATAATTTTGCAGATTTTCATGACCCAAAAAATTTTCAACCCTTTATATCATCTACATTTATAGATCTGTGCACAAAATAACTGAAGTTTGTAATTGAGAAAAACAAAGTGTATAACAGAAAAAAATTCCAAACCAATACGTGGTTCACAGTGGGAGATATAGAACGGCAATTATTTTACAGAATTTCATTACCCAAAAAATTTTCTACCATTTATATCTTCTACATTTATAGATCTGTGCACAAATTAACTATAGTTTATAATTGAGAAAAACAAAATGTACAGGAGAAAAAAATTCCATACCAATACGTGGTTCACAGTGGCAGATATAAAACGGCCATAATTTTACAGAATTTCATGACCCTAAAAATATTCAACCCTTTATATCTTCTACATTTATAGATCTGTGCACAAAATGACTATAGTTTATAATTGAGAAAAACAAAATGTACAAGAGAAAAAAATTCCATACCAATACGTGGTTCACAGTAGGAGATATAGAACGGCCATAATTTTACTGAATTTCATGACCCAAAAAATTTTCAACCCATTATATCTTCTACATTTATACATCTGTGCACGTAATAACTGTAGTTTGTAATTGAGAAAAAAACAAAGTGTATAAGAGAAAAAAATTCCATACCAATACGTGGTTCACAGTGGGAGATATAGGTAGAACAGCTATAATTTTACAGAATTTCATGACCCAAAAAATTTTCAACCATTTATATCATCTACATTTATAGATCTGTGCACAAAATAACTATAGTTTTTAATTGAGAAAAACAATGTGTACAAGAGAACAAAATTCTATACCAATTCGTGGTTCACAGTGAGAGATATAGAACGGCCATAATTTTACAGAATTTCATGACTCAAAAAATTTTCAACCCTTTATATCTTCTACATTTATAGATCTTAGCACAAAATAACTATAGTTTTTAATTGAGAAAAACAAAGTGTACAAGAGAAGTAAATTCCATACCAATTCGTGGTTCACAGTGGGAGATATAGAACGGCCATAATTTTACAGAATTTCATGACTCAAAAAATTTTCAACCCTTCATATCATCTACATTTATAGATCTGTGCACAAAATAACTATAGTTTTTAAATGAGAAAAACTAAGTGTACGAGAGAACAAAATTCCATACCAATTCGTAGTTCACAGTAGGAGATATAGAACGGCCATAATTTTACAGAATTTCATGACCCAAAAAATATTCAACCCTTCATATCTTCTACATTTATAGATCTGTGCACAAAATGACTATAGTTTATAATTGAGAAAAACAAAATGTACAAGAGAAAAAAATTCCATACCAATACGTGGTTCACAGTAGGAGATATTGAACGGCCATAATTTTAGAGAATTTCATGACCCAAAAAATTTTAGACCCTTTATATCTTCTACACTTATAGACCTGTGCACAAAGTAACTGTAGTTTGTAATTGAGAAAAACAAAGTGTATAAGAGAAAAAAATTCCATACCAATACTTGGTTCACAGTGGGAGATATAAAACGGCCATAATTTTAGAGAATTTCATGACCCAAAAAATTTTCAACCCATTATATCTTCTACATTTACAGATCTGTGCACAAAATAACTGAAGTTTGTAATTGAGAAAAACAAAGTGTATAGGAGAAAAAAAGTCCATACCAATACGTGGTTCACAGTGGCAGATATAGAACGGCCATAATTTTGCTGATTTTCATGACCCAAAAAATTTTCAACCCTTTATATCATCTACATTTATAGATCTGTGCACAAAATAACTGAAGTTTGTAATTGAGAAAAACAAAGTGTATAACAGAAAAAAATTCCAAACCAATACGTGGTTCACAGTGGGAGATATAGAACGGCAATTATTTTACAGAATTTCATTACCCAAAAAATTTTCAACCATTTATGTCTTCTACATTTATAGATCTGTGCACAAAATAACTGTAGTTTGTAATTGAGAAAAACAAAGCGTACCAGTGAACAAAATTCCAAACCAATTCGTGGTTCACAGTGGGAGATATAGAACGGCTATAATTTTACAGAATTTCCTGACCCGAAAAATTTTCAACCCTTTATATCTTCTACATTTATAGATCGGTGCACAAAATAACTATAGTTTTAAATTGAGAAAAACAGAGTGTACAAGAGAAAAAAATTCCATACCAATTCGTGGTTCACAGTGGGAGAGAAAGAACAGCTATAATTTTACAGAATTTCATGAGTCAAAAAATTTTCAACCCTTCATATCATCTACATTTATAGATCTGTGCACAAAATAACTATAGTTTTTAAATGAGAAAAACAAAGTGTATAGGAGAAAAAAAGTCCATACCAATACGTGGTTCACAGTGGCAGATATAGAACGGCCATAATTTTGCAGATTTTCATGACCCAAAAAATTTTCAACCCTTTATATCATCTACATTTATAGATCTGTTCACAAAATAACTGAAGTTTGTAATTGAGAAAAACAAAGTGTATAACAGAAAAAAATTCCAAACCAATACGTGGTTAACAGTGGGAGATATAGAACGGCAATTATTTTACAGAATTTCATTACCCAAAAAATTTTCAACCATTTATATCTTCTACATTTATAGATCTGTGCACAAAATAACTGTAGTTTGTAATTGAGAAAAACAAAGCGTACCAGAGAACAAAATTCCATACCAATTCGTGGTTCACAGTGGGAGAGAAAGAACAGCTATAATTTTACAGAATTTCATGACCCAATAAATTTTCAACCATTTATATCATCTACATTTATAGATCTGTGCACAAAATAACTATAGTTTTTAATTGAGAAAAACAATGTGTACAAGAGAACAAAATTCTATACCAATTCGTGGTTCACAGTGGGAGATATAGAACGGCCATAATTTTACAGAATTTCATGACCCAAAAAATTTTCAACCCTTTATATCTTCTACATTTATAGATCTTAGCACAAAATAACTATAGTTTTTAATTGAGAAAAACAAAGTGTACAAGAGAAGTAAATTCCATACCAATACGTGGTTCACAGTGGGAGATATAGAACGGCCATAATTTTACAGAATTTCATGACTCAAAAAATTTTCAACCCTTCATATCATCTACATTTATAGATCTGTGCACAAAATAACTATAGTTTTTAAATGAGAAAAACTAAGTGTACGAGAGAACAAAATTCCATACCAATTCGTGGTTCACAGTGAGAGATATAGAACGGCCATAATTTTACAGAATTTCATGACCCAAAAAATTTTCAACCCTTTATATCTTCTACATTTATAGATCTGAGCACAAAATAACTGTAGTTTGTAATTGAGAAAAACAATGTGTATAAGAGAAAAAAATTCCATACCAATACGTGGTTCACAGTAGGAGATATTGAACGGCCATAATTTTAGAGAATTTCATGACCCAAAAAATTTTCAACCCTTTATATCTTCTACATTTATAGACCTGTGCACAAAGTAACTGTAGTTTGTAATTGAGAAAAACAAAGTGTATAAGAGAAAAAAATTCCATACCAATACGTGGTTCACAGTGGGAGATATAAAACGGCCATAATTCTACAGAATTTCATGACCCAAAAAATTTTCAACCCATTATATCTTCTACATTTACAGATCTGTGCACAAAATAACTGAAGTTTGTAATTGAGAAAAACAAAGTGTATAAGAGAAAAAAAGTCCATACCAATACGTGGTTCACAGTGGCAGATATAGAACGGCCATAATTTTGCAGATTTTCATGACCCAAAAAATTTTCAACCCTTTATATCATCTACATTTATAGATCTGTGCACAAAATAACTGAAGTTTGTAATTGAGAAAAACAAAGTGTATAACAGAAAAAAATTCCAAACCAATACGTGGTTCACAGTGGGAGATATAGAACGGCAATTATTTTACAGAATTTCATTACCCAAAAAATTTTCTACCATTTATATCTTCTACATTTATAGATCTGTGCACAAATTAACTATAGTTTATAATTGAGAAAAACAAAATGTACAAGAGAAAAAAATTCCATACCAATACGTGGTTCACAGTGGCAGATATAAAACGGCCATAATTTTACAGAATTTCATGACCCTAAAAATATTCAACCCTTTATATCTTCTACATTTATAGATCTGTGCACAAAATGACTATAGTTTATAATTGAGAAAAACAAAATGTACAAGAGAAAAAAATTCCATACCAATACGTGGTTCACAGTAGGAGATATAGAACGGCCATAATTTTACTGAATTTCATGACCCAAAAAATTTTCAACCCTTTATATCTTCTACATTTATACATCTGTGCACGTAATAACTGTAGTTTGTAATTGAGAAAAAAACAAAGTGTATAAGAGAAAAAAATTCCATACCAATACGTGGTTCACAGTGGGAGATATAGGTAGAATGGACATAATTTTACAGAATTTCATGACCCAAAAAATTTTCAACCCTTTATATCTTCTACATTTATAGATCTGTGCACAAAATAACTGTAGTTTGTAATTGAGAAAAACAAAGCGCACAAGAGAACAAAATTCCAAACTAATTCGTGGTTCACAGTGGGAGATATAGAACGGCTATAATTTTACAGAATTTCATGACCCGAAAAATTTTCAACCCTTTATATCTTCTACATTTATAGATCGGTGCAAAAAATAACTATAGTTTTAAATTGAGAAAAACAGAGTGTACAAGAGAAAAAAATTCCATACCAATTCGTGGTTCACAGTGGGAGAGAAAGAACAGCTATAATTTTACAGAATTTCATGACCCAAAAAATTTTCAACCATTTATATCTTCTACATTTATAGATCTGTGCACAAAATAACTATAGTTTTTAATTGAGAAAAACCATGTGTACAAGAGAACAAAATTCCATACCAATACGTGGTTCACAGTGGAAGATATAGAACGGCCATAATTTTACAGAATTTCATGACCCAAAAAATTTTCAACCCTTTATATCTTTTACATTTATAGATCTGTGCACAAAATAACTATAGTTTTTAATTGAGAAAAACAAAGTGTATAAGAGAGCAAAATTCCATACCAATACGTGGTTCACAGTGGGAGATATAGAACGGCCCTAATTTTACAGAATTTCATGACCCAAAAAATTTTCAACCCTTTATATCTTCTACATTTATAGATCGGTGCACAAAATAACTATAGTTTTAAATTGATAAAAACAGAGTGTACAAGAGAAAAAAATTCCATACCAATTCGTGGTTCACAGTGGGAGAGAAAGAACAGCTATAATTTTACAGAATTTCATGACCCAAAAAATTTTCAACCATTTATATTTTCTACATTTAATCTGTGCACAAAATAACTATAGTTTTTAATTGAGAAAAACAAAGTGTACAAGAGAACAAAATTCCATACCAATACGTGGTTCACAGTAGGAGATAAAGAACAGCCATAATTTTACAGAATTGCAGGACCCAAAAAATTTTCAACCCTTTGTATCTTCTACATTTATAGTTCTGTGCACAAAATAACTAGTTTTTAATTGAGAAAAACAAAGTGTACGCGAGAACAAAATTCCATACCAATTCGTGGTTCACAGTGGGAGATATAGAACGGCTATAATTTAACAGAATTTCATGACCCAAAAAATTTTCAACCCTTTATATCTTCTACATTTATAGATCTGTGCACAAAATAACTATTGTTTTTAATTGAGAAAAACAATGTGTACAAGAGAACAAAATCCCATACCAATACGTGGTTCACAGTGGAAAATATAGAACGGCAATAATTTTACAGAATTTCATGACCCAAAAAATTTTCAACCCTTTATATCTTCTACATTAATAGATCTGTGCACAAAATAACTATAGTTTTTAATTGAGAAAAACAAAGTGTATAAGAGAACAAAATTCCATACCAATACGTGGTTCACAGTGGGAGATATAGAACGGCCATAATTTTACAGAATTTCATGACCCAAAAATTTACAACCCTTTATATCTTTTACATTTATAGATCTGTGCACAAAATAACTATAGTTTTTAATTGAGAAAAACAAAGTGTATGAGAGAACAAAATTCCATACCAATACGTGGTTCACAGTGGGAGATATAGAACGGCCATAATTTTACAGAATTTCATGACCCAAAAAATTTTCAACCCTTTATATCTTCTACATTTATAGATCTGTGCACAAAATAACTATAGTTTATAGTTGAGAAAAACAAAGTGTAAAAGAGAAAAAAATTCCATACCAATACGTGGTTCACAGTGGGAGATATAGAACGGCTATAATTTTACAGAATTTCATGACCCGAAAAATTTTCAACCCTTTATATCTTCTACATTTATAGATCGGTGCAAAAAATAACTATAGTTTTAAATTGAGAAAAACAGAGTGTACAAGAGAAAAAAATTCCATACCAATTCGTGGTTCACAGTGGGAGAGAAAGAACAGCTATAATTTTACAGAATTTCATGACCCAAAAAATTTTCAACCATTTATATCTTCTACATTTATAGATCTGTGCACAAAATAACTATAGTTTTTAATTGAGAAAAACCATGTGTACAAGAGAACAAAATTCCATACCAATACGTGGTTCACAGTGGAAGATATAGAACGGCCATAATTTTACAGAATTTCATGACCCAAAAAATTTTCAACCCTTTATATCTTTTACATTTATAGATCTGTGCACAAAATAACTATAGTTTTTAATTGAGAAAAACAAAGTGTATAAGAGAGCAAAATTCCATACCAATACGTGGTTCACAGTGGGAGATATAGAACGGCCCTAATTTTACAGAATTTCATGACCCAAAAAATTTTCAACCCTTTATATCTTCTACATTTATAGATCGGTGCACAAAATAACTATAGTTTTAAATTGATAAAAACAGAGTGTACAAGAGAAAAAAATTCCATACCAATTCGTGGTTCACAGTGGGAGAGAAAGAACAGCTATAATTTTACAGAATTTCATGACCCAAAAAATTTTCAACCATTTATATCTTCTACATTTATAGATCTGTGCACAAAATAACTATAGTTTTTAATTGAGAAAAACAAAGTGTACAAGAGAACAAAATTCCATACCAATACGTGGTTCACAGTAGGAGATAAAGAACAGCCATAATTTTACAGAATTGCAGGACCCAAAAAATTTTCAACCCTTTATATCTTCTACATTTATAGTTCTGTGCACAAAATAACTAGTTTTTAATTGAGAAAAACAAAGTGTACGCGAGAACAAAATTCCATACCAATTCGTGGTTCACAGTGGGAGATATAGAACGGCTATAATTTAACAGAATTTCATGACCCAAAAAATTTTCAACCCTTTATATCTTCTACATTTATAGATCTGTGCACAAAATAACTATTGTTTTTAATTGAGAAAAACAATGTGTACAAGAGAACAAAATCCCATACCAATACGTGGTTCACAGTGGAAAATATAGAACGGCAATAATTTTACAGAATTTCATGACCCAAAAAATTTTCAACCCTTTATATCTTCTACATTAATAGATCTGTGCACAAAATAACTATAGTTTTTAATTGAGAAAAACAAAGTGTATAAGAGAACAAAATTCCATACCAATACGTGGTTCACAGTGGGAGATATAGAACGGCCATAATTTTACAGAATTTCATGACCCAAAAATTTCCAACCCTTTATATCTTTTACATTTATAGATCTGTGCACAAAATAACTATAGTTTTTAATTGAGAAAAACAAAGTGTATGAGAGAACAAAATTCCATACCAATACGTGGTTCACAGTGGGAGATATAGAACGGCCATAATTTTACAGAATTTCATGACCCAAAAAATTTTCAACCCTTTATATCTTCTACATTTATAGATCTGTGCACAAAATAACTATAGTTTATAGTTGAGAAAAACAAAGTGTAAAAGAGAAAAAAATTCCATACCAATACGTGGTTCACAGTGGGAGATATAGAACGGCCATTATTTTACAGAATTTCATGACCCAAAAAATTTTTAACCCTTTATATCGTCTACTTTTTTAGATCTGTGCACAAAATAACTATAATTTTTAATTGAGAAGAACAAAGTGTATAAGAGAAAAAAATTCCATACGAATACGTGGTTCACAGTGGGAGATATAGAACGGCCATTATTTTACAGAATTTCATGACCCAAAAAATTTTCAACCCTTTATATCTTCTACATTTATAGATCTGTGCACAAAATAACTATAGTTTATAATTGAGAAAAACAAAGTGTACAAGAGAACAAAATTCCATACCAATACGTGGTTCACAGTGAAAAATATAGAACGGCCATAATTTTACAGAATTTCATGACCCAAAAAATTTTCAACCCTTTATATCTTTTACATTTATAGATCTGTGCACAAAATAACTATAGTTTTTAATTGAGAAAAACAAAGTGTATAAGAGAACAAAATTCCATACCAATACGTGGTTCACAGTGGGAGATATAGAACGGCCCTAATTTTACAGAATTTCATGACCCAAAAAATTTTCAACCCTTTATATCTTCTACATTTATAGATCGGTGCACAAAATAACTATAGTTTTAAATTGATAAAAACAGAGTGTACAAGAGAAAAAAATTCCATACCAATTCGTGGTTCACAGTGGGAGAGAAAGAACAGCTATAATTTTACAGAATTTCATGACCCAAAAAATTTTCAACCATTTATATCTTCTACATTTATAGTTCTGTGCACAAAATAACTAGTTTTTAATTGAGAAAAACAAAGTGTACGCGAGAACAAAATTCCATACCAATTCGTGGTTCACAGTGGGAGATATAGAACGGCCATAAATTTACCGAATTTCATGACCCAAAAAATTTTCAACCCTTTATATCTTCTACATTTATAGATCTGTGCACAAAATAACTATAGTTTTTAGTTGAGAAAAACAAAGTGTATAAGAGAAAAAAATTCCATACCAATACGTGGTTCACAGTGGGAGATATAGAACGGCCATTATTTTACAGAATTTCATGACCCAAAAAATTTTTAACCCTTTATATCGTCTACCTTTTTAGATCTGTGCACAAAATAACTATAGTTTTTAGTTGAGAAAAACAAAGTGTATAAGAGAAATAAATTCCATACCAATACGTGGTTCACAGTGGGAGATATAGAACGGCCATTATTTTACAGAATTTCATGACCCAAAAAATTTTTAACCCTTTATATCGTCTACCTTTTTAGATCTGTGCACAAAATAACTATAGTTTTTAATTGAGAAAAACAAAGTGTATAAGAGAACAAAATTCCATACCAATACGTGGTTCACAGTGGGAGATATAGAACGGCCCTAATTTTACAGAATTTCATGACCCAAAAAATTTTCAACCCTTTATATCTTTTACATTTATAGATCTGTGCACAAAATAACTATAGTTTTTAATTGAGAAAAACAGAGTGTACAAGAGAACAAAATTCTATACCAATTCGTGGTTCACAGTGGGAGATATAGAACGGCCATTATTTTACAGAATTTCATGACCCAAAAAATTTTTAACCCTTTATATCGTCTACCTTTTTAGATCTGTGCACAAAATAACTATAGTTTTTAGTTGAGAAAAACAAAGTGTATAAGAGAAATAAATTCCATACCAATACGTGGTTCACAGTGGGAGATATAGAACGGCCATTATTTTACAGAATTTCATGACCCAAAAAATTTTTAACCCTTTATATCGTCTACCTTTTTAGATCTGTGCACAAAATTACTATAGTTTATAATTGAGAAAAACAGAGTGTATAAGAGAAAAAAATTCCATACCAATACGTGGTTCACAGTGGGAGATATAGAACGGCCATAATTTTACAGAATTTCATGACCCAAAAAATATTCAACCCTTTATATCGTCTACCTTTTTAGATCTGTGCACAAAATAACTATAATTTTTAATTGAGAAGAACAAAGTGTATAAGAGAAAAAAATTCCATACGAATATGTGGTTCACAGTGGGAGATATAGAACGGCCATTATTTTACAGAATTTCATGACCCAAAAAATTTTCAACCCTTTATATCTTCTACATTTATAGATCTGTGCACAAAATAACTATAGTTTATAATTGAGAAAAACAAAGTGTACAAGAGAACAAAATTCCATACCAATACGTGGTTCACAGTGGAAGATATAGAACGGCCATAATTTTACAGAATTTCATGACCCAAAAAATTTTCAACCCTTCATATCTTCTACATTAATAGATCTGTGCACAAAATAACTATAGTTTTTAATTGAGAAAAACAAAGTGTATAAGAGAAAAAAATTCCATACCAATACGTGGTTCACAGTGGGAGATATAGAACGGCCATAATTTTACAGAATTTCATGACCTAAAAAATTTTCAACCCTTTATATCTTTTACATTTATAGATCTGTGCACAAAATAACTATAATTTTTAATTGAGAAGAACAAAGTGTATAAGAGAAAAAAATTCCATACGAATACGTGGTTCACAGTGGGAGATATAGAACGGCCATTATTTTACAGAATTTCATGACCCAAAAAATTTTCAACCCTTTATATCTTCTACATTTATAGATCTGTGCACAAAATAACTATAGTTTATAATTGAGAAAAACAAAGTGTACAAGAGAACAAAATTCCATACCAATACGTGGTTCACAGTGAAAAATATAGAACGGCCATAATTTTACAGAATTTCATGACCCAAAAAATTTTCAACGCTTTATATCTTTTACATTTATAGATCTGTGCACAAAATAACTATAGTTTTTAATTGAGAAAAACAAAGTGTATAAGAGAACAAAATTCCATACCAATACGTGGTTCACAGTGGGAGATATAGAACGGCCCTAATTTTACAGAATTTCATGACCCAAAAAATTTTCAACCCTTTATATCTTCTACATTTATAGATCGGTGCACAAAATAACTATAGTTTTAAATTGATAAAAACAGAGTGTACAAGAGAAAAAAATTCCATACCAATTCGTGGTTCACAGTGGGAGAGAAAGAACAGCTATAATTTTACAGAATTTCATGACCCAAAAAATTTTCAACCATTTATATCTTCTACATTTATAGTTCTGTGCACAAAATAACTAGTTTTTAATTGAGAAAAACAAAGTGTACGCGAGAACAAAATTCCATACCAATTCGTGGTTCACAGTGGGAGATATAGAACGGCCATAAATTTACCGAATTTCATGACCCAAAAAATTTTCAACCCTTTATATCTTCTACATTTATAGATCTGTGCACAAAATAACTATAGTTTTTAGTTGAGAAAAACAAAGTGTATAAGAGAAAAAAATTCCATACCAATACGTGGTTCACAGTGGGAGATATAGAACGGCCATTATTTTACAGAATTTCATGACCCAAAAAATTTTTAACCCTTTATATCGTCTACCTTTTTAGATCTGTGCACAAAATAACTATAGTTTTTAGTTGAGAAAAACAAAGTGTATAAGAGAAATAAATTCCATACCAATACGTGGTTCACAGTGGGAGATATAGAACGGCCATTATTTTACAGAATTTCATGACCCAAAAAATTTTTAACCCTTTATATCGTCTACCTTTTTAGATCTGTGCACAAAATAACTATAGTTTTTAATTGAGAAAAACAAAGTGTATAAGAGAACAAAATTCCATACCAATACGTGGTTCACAGTGGGAGATATAGAACGGCCCTAATTTTACAGAATTTCATGACCCAAAAAATTTTCAACCCTTTATATCTTTTACATTTATAGATCTGTGCACAAAATAACTATAGTTTTTAATTGAGAAAAACAGAGTGTACAAGAGAACAAAATTCTATACCAATTCGTGGTTCACAGTGGGAGATATAGAACGGCCATAAATTTACCGAATTTCATGACCCAAAAAATTTTCAACCCTTTATATCTTCTACATTTATAGATCTGTGCACAAAATAACTATAGTTTTTAGTTGAGAAAAACAAAGTGTATAAGAGAAAAAAATTCCATACCAATACGTGGTTCACAGTGGGAGATATAGAACGGCCATTATTTTACAGAATTTCATGACCCAAAAAATTTTTAACCCTTTATATCGTCTACCTTTTTAGATCTGTGCACAAAATAACTATAGTTTTTAGTTGAGAAAAACAAAGTGTATAAGAGAAATAAATTCCATACCAATACGTGGTTCACAGTGGGAGATATAGAACGGCCATTATTTTACAGAATTTCATGACCCAAAAAATTTTTAACCCTTTATATCGTCTACCTTTTTAGATCTGTGCACAAAATTACTATAGTTTATAATTGAGAAAAACAGAGTGTATAAGAGAAAAAAATTCCATACCAATACGTGGTTCACAGTGGGAGATATAGAACGGCCATAATTTTACAGAATTTCATGACCCAAAAAATATTCAACCCTTTATATCGTCTACCTTTTTAGATCTGTGCACAAAATAACTATAATTTTTAATTGAGAAGAACAAAGTGTATAAGAGAAAAAAATTCCATACGAATATGTGGTTCACAGTGGGAGATATAGAACGGCCATTATTTTACAGAATTTCATGACCCAAAAAATTTTCAACCCTTTATATCTTCTACATTTATAGATCTGTGCACAAAATAACTATAGTTTATAATTGAGAAAAACAAAGTGTACAAGAGAACAAAATTCCATACCAATACGTGGTTCACAGTGGAAGATATAGAACGGCCATAATTTTACAGAATTTCATGACCCAAAAAATTTTCAACCCTTCATATCTTCTACATTAATAGATCTGTGCACAAAATAACTATAGTTTTTAATTGAGAAAAACAAAGTGTATAAGAGAAAAAAATTCCATACCAATACGTGGTTCACAGTGGGAGATATAGAACGGCCATAATTTTACAGAATTTCATGACCTAAAAAATTTTCAACCCTTTATATCTTTTACATTTATAGATCTGTGCACAAAATAACTATAATTTTTAATTGAGAAGAACAAAGTGTATAAGAGAAAAAAATTCCATACGAATACGTGGTTCACAGTGGGAGATATGGAACGGCCATTATTTTACAGAATTTCATGACCCAAAAAATTTTTAACCTTTTATATCAGTGGTTCTTAACCTTTTCATAGACGCGGAACACACGAAAAGTGGATGATTAAATTAGTTTGATTAACGATTGAAATTGAACTAATTCGGTGATTAAAATTAAAGTTCAATTTAATTCTCAGATTTAATCATAATTTTTTTAGTTTGATTAAATTAGTTTGATTAACGATTAAATCTGAAATTTAATTGATTAAATAATTGTCATATGATTAAAATTACGATTAAATTCGCCGATCAAATTCTGATTAAAATTAAAAATAAATTCAATCAAATAAAAAGTTTAATCAATTAAATTTAGAATTTAATTTTTTTTTTAATCAGTGCCCAACTCTGTCTGAGACTTGGCTGAAAAATAATAAACCTTTTCATATCTCTGGCTACTCTACAGTCCGAGCTGATCGGGAAGATGGCTACGGAGGTTCCTGCATATTAATTAGAAATAAAATATACTTCTCTGAGCTTAGTTTTAATCGCAAATTTAATAATCGCTTCATTCAGACATGCGGAATTACTTTGAACATACAAAATACAGAACTAAAAATCCTTTCCTTATATTGTTCACCTAAACACAAATTATCTTCCGATTTCTGGGTTTCATTAATGAGGAGCGTTAAACACCCTGTTCTTATCTGCGGTGACTTTAATGCGCATCATCATAGCTATGGATGTGCGTTCGGTGACTACGAAGGCAGACAGTTGCTAGATGCAATTAATTCGGAAGACCTTTGTATTTTGAATGATGGATCCCCCACACTATTCAGTAGATTGGACTGGCGACCTTCCGCAATTGATATTTCTCTGTGCTCTCCCCCCTAGTAACTAGATGTGAATGGAAAGTAATTGAAGAACCTTTCGGATCCAACCATCTGGGCATACGCATAGATGTAGACAAAACTAATTGCCAAATACCAGCCAATCAAAATCCCCACTTTAAAAAATGGAAATTGAAATCCGCAAATTAGGAGAAGTATTCATTGCTTTCCGATCAGTTTCTCAGCAATAGGTGTCTCTCTTCCGAACACTCCTCTAATTACAACAGTTTTATCAGTGCCATTCTCAAAGCCGCCGAAGATTCGATACCTCAAGCCAAGCCTTATAAGGGATGTAAACCAAAATTCCTGAAAAAGCCGTGGTGGGACGATGAGTGCGACGAGGTCAGAAATGATAACATACAAGCATTCAAACAATTTAAAAGATTCCCGACTCTCTCAAACTTTATCAACAGCAGGAGATGTACAGCGATATGTCGCAAAATTTATAAATCTAAAAAGCAAACTAAATGGGTCGAGTTCTGTAACTCGTTTAACGCTCAAACGCCTATAAAACAAATTTGGGATGGGGTGCGGGCGCTCAGTCGTGGGGGCCCTTCCCCCCAAAATGATGGTAAATGGCTCCCAGATTTCCTAGATTCTCTTACCCCAGAAACAGTACCTGAACTAGCTCCTGAGATCCCCTCACGCCCCCATAGAATCAGTGGCCCTTTCAGCTATGGGGAACTGCTCCATGCACTAAAAACAAATGCGAATCCTCCTGGAGTGGACACCATACACTGCCCAATGCTCTTTCACCTGCCTGATGCAGGGAAAAAAGTATTCTTGCGAATCATCAACGATATATGGATCAACCACATTTCAGTTGAAGACTGGAGTAAACAAATTGCGGTACCCCTGCTAAAACCAAACAAAGACCCGTCTGAGTTTACGTCACACAGACCAATAGCGCTATCATCGTGTGTGTGTAAGACCTTTGAACGCCTAATAAAAACGCGTCTTGAATGGTGGATTGAAGCAGAAGGCAAGCTCCCGAGTCATCAGACTGGGTTCCGTAAGAAACGAAGCACACAGGATGCGCTCTCCAACTTCGTAATGGACATCCATAGTGGTTTCTCAGACAATATGTTCACAGTTGCTGCTAATGTGGATCTAACCAAAGCGTACGATAACGTCAGCATCTCAGTCTTGGTTAAAAAAATGATAAACATGGGTGTTCCTTCTCGTATAACTACTCACATCTATAACCTGTTTCATGAACGGCTGATATCAGTACGTCATAAGGGGAAAATATATGGGCCACGACATACCCACAATGGATTACCACAAGGGGCAGTACCTAGTCCCATTTTGTTCAACCTATATACGGCGGATATGTGTATGACTCTGTGTCCTTCCATCAAAATTTCCCAGTTTGCAGATGATATCATCCAATACAGTAAAGCGAAGTCACTCGAATCAGCCATTGATGCTCTGGATACGGCTATGTACGCTTTTAATGACTGGTGCATCAGTGTAGGCATGTCTATCTCTGATAGCAAGAGTAGTGTAACCATCTTCACGAGACGTAGAAAATATAATGTGACATCCCCGGTAGTTCTCGGGGGATGCAGTCTACGACTAGAACCAGTGATGAAAACTTTGGGAATGTATTTGGATGGAAAACTCCTCTGGAGGACTCACATAGAATATCTCATAGCTAAGTGTGAACAGAGTCTGAATATTTTGAGATTTATGAATCATAAAATGTATGGAGCAGATATAAAAATATCCTTGATGATATACCGTCAGCTAATTCGCTCCAGGATTGATTACGGCTGCTTTCTCTATGGGGATTCGGCACCTACACATCTCCAAAAGATTGACCGCATCCAATACAAAGCCCTTCGTACATGCCTGGGCGCTCTCAACTCAACCCCCATTAACGCGTTACTAACGGAGGCGAAGGAACCTATTAGCCTCGCGCTATATCGCTGACAGACTGCCCTTGTTGAATCAACCTGTCATTCAGAAAATAAGCAGACTCGCTCCCCGAATCCTCACTGAAAGTTATTGGTATAAAAAAAGTACACCAATTCTTGTACATCAGTTCTGGTCTCTGTCGCAATTCATGCAGTCCCTACACCGGAGTAATCATCTCCCAACATTTTCTTTTGACCTTGAGTGTACACTGGGAGCTCCAGAATGTGTCATACTCATAACTAACTTCTACCAGTACGATAAAAGCATCCCTGAATCGGCAAATAATGAATACTTATCGGCGAAACTAAATACCAGGTTCCCAAGTGCGTACTTCCTCTACACTGATGGGTCTAAATCCCCTGAAGGGGTGGGATGTTCAGTGTATGACCCGCAAACCAACCTCAGTAGACTATATAAGTTACACCACCATGCCTCAGTCTTCTCGGCTGAACTCACTGCCATCAATAAATGCGCAAATCTAGTGGCCTCGACAGAGGCACAAACAGTTATCATACTTTCTGATAGCAAGAGTGTGCTCAACAAGCTTAAATGTCCCGGGTATAACGCCGATTTCACGGTGCTCGAAACTGTCCACCTCCTGAAGAGAGCGGGTCTTAGCGGAAAGACAGTTCGATTGATATGGATTAGGGGCCACTCAGGGATAACTGGCAATGAAATTGCAGACTCTAAGGCAAAAGAGGCAATACATCTGGAGAATCTAAAGCTCGAGAAACTGTTACCTTCAGATCTAAAGAACTTCGCTAAACGTACCTATTACAGGGCATGGTCTATAGATTACGAAAATTCAAAATATGCCAAAGGTAAATTTTACACTTCACTGCAGCCGACAATACCTAAAAAACCGTGGTACTCTGACTTAGCAGAAGGTAGAAAGTTCTTTACTACTCTGATCCTACTGCGCTTCAACCATAACTTCTCGCCCCACCACCTCAGCCGTTTAGGAATCTCAGTCCCTCCAATTTGCTCTTGCCCCTCTGATACAATTATAGACGCCAACCACCTGATCCTTGATTGCAATAGTCACCAGATGATAGGGACAAACTGTGGAATGCAGTCATCAAAGCGAAATGTCCACTTCCTGCCAACCTACATACCATCCTCACAGAACCGATATCCGAAGCGTATCTGGCTATTTTTCAATTCATTACTAAAAACAAAATCAAACTTTGAAAATAAAAATAAAACATAAAACATAATAGCCACTAAAACAAAAATAACAATAGTACTCATAACACATATCATTAAATAATACACTGGTACATCTCTGGCTAATCTGCACAGACAGGAAGCCATAAAAAAAAAAAGAAAAAAAAAAAAAAATATATATATATCTTTTATGTAAAGGATCAAATTTATTCCTTAATTTATCAAATAATGCACTTTTGCAGCATGAACTGTGTCTTGAAAGGTGCCTCCTCAGACTCGCAAGCCAGGTAAGCCAGGAGGTTATCAACTGCTCTCTGTATCTGAAGAGACACCTTTGAAGGCACAGTACATGCTTCACAAGTTGAGTAAAGTACATTATTTGATAAATTAAGAAATAAGTTTGATCCTTTACATGTAAGATATTGATCACTTAAATATGTGGCAGGAGGTTTCCAAATTTTTTGGTAATTAAACGCAACTCTCCCAAAATTACCAAATAATTATTAAACCTTCTTGTTTGTAACAGATGTAAAATTGTTTTTCAGCCATTTTGTGTATGCTTGAGAATATCTAAAGCTCTTAACATTTGATTTTTCTAAGAAAAATCACTCGGAAAACGACTTATTTCCCGATATTAAGAAAAACACTAGCTTTACGGCCTTGGCAATATTTTTAGTAGAAAGGGGATGAAAAAATACATAAAAATGACCTATCGCGTGCTCTTCTTTCTCTTTGATAATAAGTTAAAAAATTGAAATATGATTAATAAATACCAGATTTTGAAATGACCTAGCAACTTTAATTTTGAAGATATCAAATTGCGGTTTCCGGTTTCATTCATAATTTTTTATACTCTTTAAAACAGTGTATACGAAAATGGGGGTCAACTGCGAACCCTCCCTTTTGGTCGCGCGTCAGCCGCGTATGCGGGCAGGAATCTAAAATCAAGTCACATATTCTGAAACTAGAGGTGACGGGCAACAAATTTTTCCTCTACCATTTTTTGCTCAGATCAACCGTTTAAGCATGAAATGCATTTGAGCCGTCTTAAAATGAACACCCTGTATATATTTTTTTTGTGTAGACCAAAATTTGTCTTTTTTACCAAATAGCCGCAATGATATTCATTCTATGATCAGTACTAAGTCATCAAAAATTATTAATGTATCAAATTAAGTGATATGTTCCAGCTAGGTCCTACTCAGTGACGCATCCACAAGTATGTAAAGAAAATCTGGATATTAAAAGTAGCTAACACTAAAAAAATCTATTTAACAAACTCCTCTGCTCATTGTCCGAGAGTTTGGAATTTTATGTAAATATTTAATTCTAAAAAATGTTAAACCAAGAGATTTCACAGAAAGAAACTCTTAAAAGTGGAGGTAAACTTCTGATTTAAGAAGGGTTTCTACATGAACACATACTCATGCAATGGGCACACCAGCTTCGATCGATACATCTTTCTTTGAGAAAATCTCAATGATGTGAACAAATCCATAACTCCCGACACTTCCCGTTGGATTTTCTTCATTAAGTTATAGTCAACTCCCATGGAGAACTCGAACGAAATATAAATTAACAACCACATCGCTATTCATTTGCCAGGACCAAATTCTATCAACACGACATTTTACCAATTTCTTTCACATTTTCAGTTAAGCATATTGTAAATGGTATATGTGCTTACTTGGTACTTTATGTTCTGCTGTCTGATGTGATGCCCCAACTTAGAAACCAGCTTCACTAATTGCCAGCGCTCCCTGGCGGTCCTGCCTCGGGAATCAAACCTCAAGTCGGGTTGCTCCATCCCGGTCACAACCCCATCAATCAACTGCATATCTCTCAGTTTGCCACACGCTCGCATCTTGCCATTCTCCAGTGCTATCACCTGAAACAGTTATCAGATCTTGGTACTTAATATACACTAACTTTTTCAACCATTCCTTTTCTACGACCAGTTAAACCTGGCATATAAACTAAAGTGGCAATTAGGTAAAAAGATAACGCGAGAGCGAACAAACTAGAAGTAAAATATAAAAGCCTTAACTTCACTCTTAGGCACTTTTAACAACCCGCCTTCAAGTGATGAAAGAGCACGTTGACACACACCTTATGCGCGTAAGTCAACAGGTGCCAGGAATGGGTCACCATGATTACAGTTTTCTTTTGCTTCGTCACCAAACTCATTATCCCGTTTTCAAAAACATGTTGGGCCACATGATAATCCACAGCTGACAGGGGATCATCCTAAAACAAACAAAAAAACTCTTGCATCCATTTCTATCTCGCTGGTCATAATTACTCATTGAAAACTTTAACCAAGAAACTAGGTACCCATAAAATTAATCAGTTCGTTAATTAATTAAAGTTTTATTTTTCCAATCATGCTGTACTCAATTCGTTTTATTATCCATTAAATTTACAAAAGTATTTTACTTTTTTCTGTAAAATAAAAACGAAAAGTTGAAAAACTCTTCTGCTGACGGTGAAGTGTGATCCAATCAATCAAATAACATATTAAATTTTTGTTAAGAAGAGTTAACTCTTCCACATTTTTTAAATACATATATTTTAACTGGTGAGATGCTTATTTTAATGTTCGTTAGTTGACAAAAAAATTAAAAAAAATAAACACTGCTTCTGAACTAAATGTTAGGTTACATATTGTGGCAAACAGAATTTGCGCTTTATTTGCAACAGTCGAGTAATTCATTCCAAGCATATTTTGCGACGAAGAAGCAAATGAATGAAAATTTTAAACTATTTCTTGTTAATCTTGATTCCATGACGATAATTTAACTAAAGATGGAGTAAAGTAAGTTCAAGTGGATTCCAAAAAATGCAATATCTGATACGACATTTCTGCTAAAATGTGCTAAATTGGAATCGTTGCCACCGCTGTTGAAGAAAACCCTGCAAATTCTTGGGCCATTCGTCAGCTACTGTGGAAGATGGGCTTTTATGTATTTATTCAAGTGACAATAAAAGGCAAAAAATCTTTTGCATAAAAGCAGCGATTTGAGTTTGGCTATTTCAAAGAAAGAGCCAAGTTTCAGGAAAAAAAGTAAAAAAAAAAAAAATGGATTGATACAAACAGCCAATAAGAATTAGCCAAATACACAATCCATTAAAATAAAATTATCCAAACAGTTAGGGGGGGGTGCATTGATGTTTGAATTATTTAATCTTCTAGAGTAAATTGCTTCTTCACGCTGCGAGTGTTTTACTGTGCGGTGAATACAGTTATTTTATAATTATTTGTATGTAGCTACTATTTAGTGTAGGTTAAACTGCTTTAAAATATATAATGGTCATGAACAAACAATTTTCTGAAATCTGACCGCCAGATATGTTCTAATCAAAAGATCTGGGGATTTTCATATTTTAAACGTTGCACAAAACAAAATAAATAAATAAACGATTAAGATGAAATAAATGCCTTGATCTATGGAGAAAACTCGAAAGTACTTTAACTACAACCTGACATACGGCGACTTCCATTTCTGGTGAATATTTAATTTCAAAAATGAAAAAAGGTATGCACTTACCAGGATGATTGTAGTTGCCTTAGAGTAAAGTGCTCTGGCTAGAGCAACTCGCTGTCGCTGACCGCCCGAAAGATTAATCCCTTTCTCACCCAACTCCGTCAGATCCTTATTTGGCAGAATGTCTATATCGGGCTGCAGAGCTGTAGCTGCGATCACCCGGTCAAATCTACGTGGTTTGTACGACAATCCCATCAGGATATTTTCCCGTAAAGTTGCATTCAGAAGCCAAGGCTGTTGCGACACGTAGGCAAAACTAACATCTCTAAAATTTCAGACATAATTTCTTGTACAACATTTAGCAGAGGTAGTGAGTAGAAATATCATTTTTTACCAACAGTTCAGATAGACTTACTTTTCCCACTTCAGTAATCCAGATGTGCACTTGATTTCGCCTAATAAAGCGTTCAAGAAGGTAGTTTTACCGCAGCCAACTTTACCAATGACAGCAGTTAGTTGTCCTACACATTACAATGTGAGCAGTTAGTTGTCCTACACATTTGGGAAGAAGGATTCTGCGTAAAGATTTGCTAGTGGGTGCAGAATGTTAAATATCATGTAAGTAATAAGATTCATAAATTGTAAATTTATATATTTTTAATTTGAGTAGCTTCAATATTGGGACAAATTAATTATTGCTTTTATATTTGGGATTATATTGTTAAGTCCAGTGAGAAACAAAGGTTACTCTTTTCTTTTCTAATTTAACTGAATAGCTTCAACTTGTGATTTAAAATTTTTGTTGAAGCCTCTCACACTCAATAATGAGTGTTGTCTACTGTTACAGAACACTTTCTGAGAAGGAAGCGAATACTAGAGTATGATAGTAGTTGGTATTATGAGGAAGCAGAATATGGTGTGTATACGAAGATCGCACCTTTAGGAATGTTGAGGCTACTGATCCATAGCGAAGGTTTGCCGTTGTCAGTCCAAGAAAAACTCGCTTCTCTCAGAATGCAAACGTTACTTCCTCTCAGGGAGCTTTGTTTGCTTTCTCCGCTTCCGTCTTCGTCCAGCTCCTCTTCCTCCAGCTCCTCAACTATGCCTCCCAAGCCAAACATTCTGCCTTTCTATAAGTGTAACAAACTAAAAATAAGTTTCTAAAGATAGTGAATTTATATTTTTCATTCACCTGCCTGAAAGTGTACTTAAGTTACACCACATTACCAACCATCAATATTACGGCAATTTTAGAACTAAAACTGAAATCTAGTCCTCCTTCCTAAATCTTCATCAAGTTATCGATAATGACAATGCTTTATTTGCGAAACATATATTATTTTTGTACTGCATGTATCTATAAATTCGATTCCGGAAATCAAGTAACCCAAAATTTAACGTATAAATGAATAAAACTAAAGAGAAGAAGAAGAAAAAAAAAAGAATTAGAATCAAAGGCTCTGCTTAAGGCTTAGGTTTAAGGTAATTTTTTATTGTTTTAAGTCTGGTTTGCTCCCAACTAGAATATGTCTTCACTAATTGGACACAATATTCTGCCAAGGACTTTCTATTGATTGCATTAACTACAAAGAAAATGAGTCCGTTTTTTTACGAGGTGTTATCACAGAAACTAATGTTTATTTTAAAATTCACATCGGAGACAAAGATTGGCCAGAGTTTTGGACTATCTGGGTCTCCTCAGCGTCGTTGAGATGAACTAATTTTCGAGTTTTCAAGGCGAACAGATATTTTCGTGACAAGCCAAGTCCTTTTTTTTATGATTGAAACGAATTTATTATTTGTTTAGACCAAAAATTTTATCTGGTTTGCTATCATTTCTAAAGTCTAGACCTGCTGGATTCGTATAATTAGTATTAAATTTAGACTTGAAAGCTTTTTGTTAATAGGATGGTTGCTGACAACTACATTCTTCATCTCTAAATGTTCTGTAAGTAAAACAATTTTTTTTTGCCTAGGTACCTAGACTAGAACAACCATATCTCGAGGATATTAGTCTTTTTGAACTTTCTTCATCAATCAATCATTCATCTTTTTCTATTCAAGATCCTGATTTTTCAAGATGATGATTCAAGATGATTTTACTCTGCAAAAATCACTCAGTATTGAATATTTTGTACGGTCGCCATGTCTCAGACAGGGAGTTTTTTTGTTCACTAAATGATTAGAGATATTCACTAGATCTCACATCCTGCCATTTTTTCTGGGGAGTTTTCTTAACGGTGACCAATGATGTAGAGTCTACTGGGAAATAGCTGGACGTTTCTTGCTGCCCCAGGAATTCTTCCAAACGTCTTGTACTAACCTACGCAAAATGTATGAGTTGATTAAAGTGCTTACAGAGCAGAGCGCTAAAGAAATGAATTGACTTAAGTGACCTACCATAGCGCTAATTACGATTGGTACTGTGATGGGGAATATGAATAAGGGCACGGTGAGCTGGTTGAACAAGGCGAGTGCACTGAAGACGTTGGCTGCGGAAAGCTGGCCGCCTTCCAGGTAATAACAGGCGACTAGGGTCACCAGGGTGATCACTGTGGATGATGCTTGCGTTAGAAAGGCTGTAAAATAGGCAACCTTCAAACAAACATTATAACAATATGCTTTAAGTTTAACTGGCTGCCAACGGATCTTTTAGAAAAACGTCACATGTTATTTTCCAAATCTAGGCCTAATGCCGCCAAACAGACCAAGTAGTTAAAAAAAAGTTTCCATTTTAAATTTTCTTCTTAACAGACATCATTCTTTTAAAGGGATACCGGCTCCTTCTGTAATGTGTTTAACAGGAATGATCACACCATGTACTGGTCTGAAACAAAATGGAATCTGTTACTAAGTCGAGACATTCAACGGCACGCAAGAAAGTTGATGCAGATTAGAAGCTCAGCAAGTTATTACTTTAGTAGAAATTAACTGCGAAAATGTTTTAATTTTATCAAATAAAAGCCTAAATAGAACTCCTTAACAAAAACTTACAGTTTAAAATGTTAAGTATAAGGGCTGATTAAACGCCAAAAGTTACACAAATCAGCTAGTACCCAACATTTCATTAATACTTCATTAATAGTTAAGTAATTCTACTGCATTAATTTTCATTAATAAGTTATTTTTTAGAATTTATTAGATGTCACAGACCCTTATGCTGGCCATTTTCGTCTACAAAATATATGTTCAAGTAGCACTGTAGATTGACTGTAATATCTAGTTATTTATAATAATCCAACTATTAATTACAGGTTAAAAAGAAAAACGTTATAAAAAATAAAAAAAAATTATGAGGCTAAAAAAATCAAAACTTTTTTTTATAAAAAACTTACACCAATGATTTAGTTTATTTTATTTATTTTTATTTTTAAATAAAAATCGTCGGTTTAAGTTCATTCTTCGATTAAAGCAATTGTTATTTTATGAAGTAGTCAAACGTTTATAATAATAGGTAATAATTATCTGGCTTTATCGCAAGTAATATAGTTTTCTTCAATTACATTCTCAATCTAGGCATTCATCCCACAATGTTGTATGTATGTAATATAAAGTAAATAAGATATGCATATTTTTAGGACAGCTAATTATTCCAGTATTTTACTATAAGTAAAATTAGGGGGACTAAATTAAATTACAATTGAGAAATGAATAATTGTTGTTGAATAATCTACTTCTTATTAACTGTGTGTTATTTGTGCTCACAAATATTTCGGTAAGACGAATTCAAGACAGTAGCCTACTCTAACTTTGTCTTTTTCTACTTTAACATGCATGTACATATATATGTGATTTATCATAATTATAACAAAAAAATATTATAAATGAAGTGGCCAGCATAAGGGTCTGTGATATCTAATAAATTCTAAAAAATATTAATGCAGTAAAATTACTTAAATATTAATGAAGAATTAATAAAATGTTGGGTGCTTGCTGATTTGTGTACCTTTTGGCGTTTAATCAACCCTTATACTTAACATTTTAAACTGTAAGTTTTTGTTAAAGAGATAAAGTAAATAAAGTGATGGAATGCTCCATACTATTTAATGGTCCTACTCATAAAAATTTCCAACAAGAATTATTCATTAAATTTGAATCAATTCCTTGGTGGAAAGTTATAATCTCCTCAATAATTTTTCTTCTATTTTATTATTTAAGAAGCATGCTAAGTATTTCCTATGATATAATTCATAGCAGCACTAATTGTCAGAATTATCTTTTTAGGTTTTTTGAACAAATATTTCTTACCTATTGGACCTTTCAAAAATAAATTTAGGTTCGATTCGAAAATTTGAAATAGCTTTATATCTTCTTTCGAACTTTTCTAGCATTATTGTTCTTCCTTTCAAGACTGGTGAAGTTCATTAAAACTGAGATAAAGCAATTTCTCTACATCGACTGGGCAAAAAAAAAAAAAACATTTGCTTTTTTAGAATTTACAAGTTTGCACTGATCAGGTTCTATATTTTAATTTAATTGATTCAGTTAGAGTTTTTTTTTCTTTTCTTTCCGCTCCAACTAGTACGGATTCATCAAACAATATTGTGATCGAAATTACCCCAGTAACACATGTTTTTAGTGGTCCAGCGAACCTAAAAATTTGTTTAGCCAACGGCCTGAGTGAACGGCAAGCACAAATGGTGGGCTATAATTTGGTGACAGATACAGTGAGTATTTACCTACTAATTGCGATACGTACTCATTAGAGCCCAGTAAAGAGAATCTCTGTCCAAAAATTTCAATTCTTTGTTTCTGGACACCATCAGTCTTGAACAGAAGTGAGTCTCCCAGGCGCACAGCTTAAGCGCTTTGATACCTTGCAGCATCTCATTCGTCATCCGTAGCCTCTCATCGCATAGATTCTAAATAAAACGAAAAAAAGTCATATTTTTGGTATACTAACAAAGTTGTATTGGTTCTCTTACTCACAGATATAATTTTAGAGTTTATCGATATTTTCTTTCCAATGAAAAACTGTAAAGGGGTCATGAGGACGATGCAACATGAAGCTCCGATGACTGCGCTGATGCCAAGTTTGCAGTACAACAAGTACATGAGGAGAGAGATCTACAATCAAATTTGGTAAAATCAGTAAACATCCTTGTTTGCAGTTTGCATTCTATAATCTAAGTAAAGTTGAAAAATAGCATTACTAGGTTTGCGATATAGCCTAGCAATTGCCATTTTGTAGTGATAGTGTCATGCTAAAAATGTCATACTTTTACGGGAATGGCCCAGATGTAGTGTCCAATCCATAAGCCGGTCATAATATTGAAAGTGTCCTCTGCCATCAAGTTAGTGATGTTGCCAACTTTAGAATCCGTATTAGTAGATTCGTCATCTTGATTTGAAAGGCTTAGTTTTAGTGCTTTTCCATAAATTATTCCCTAAAAGAAATATATTACTTCTTTTTAATTTGCATATAGTTTTTATAGCTATTGAATTCTAAAGTAACTAAGTAACGACCTGCAGAGCAGTTTTCAGACGGATGCCCTCCACGGTGACGAGGTGTGTGCTGGCCTGGGAAAAGCTGCCCTGAGCCACAGCACTGATAAAGATGATTGCGGTCATGATGTAGCCATTTGATAGGAAATCTTTCACTGTCACAGAATACCCCTGTAAGAATACCCCTGTTAATTAATATTTACTTTTTTAAGAGTTTCAACTGGTAGATTCCATTCTGGCCCCACCACACCAAAATTCCCCACCCTTGATTTATTGTTTTTGTTCATGAGGATTTTGCATTCTACATTTAAAAAAGTTACTGTATCCTTCACTGGAGCCAGGCTCACCCGTCAACTCAGATATGAATCTAGAAACTCAAATGCTACTTTAAAAGATTCTGGTGTCTAAACTTCAAGTTTAAACCAGTCTTTCTCCTGCTACTAATCTTGACTACAGAGGATTTACTTCATTTTAATCAAAACCGGAGCTGCGGCTGAGAAGTCCGATCGCTTATTGCGTTTAAGGACTCAGCCAAACACATTAGCTATTAGATCAGAAACAATGAATTCTGGAAATCAAGATGACAGTTTGTCTGAAGACTACCTGACTTTGTTCAGCCAGCTGGGATTGAGCAGCGTAGTCGACGACCACTGCAATGCCCAGCGGCGCCACCAAGCCCACCAGGTCCCCTGCTAGTTTCAGGATGCCTCCCAGCAGGAAGTTCTTCCAGTGACAAAGGAAGTAACACTTCCACAGCGACGGCACTTCCTTGCAGCCCTGGTATAACAAACAAACAATAAAACTGAATCTTCGCAGACCAGACCGGAGTGGCTCGTGTTTAAAAATTATTGGAAGCAAAATAAACTTGATGGTCTTGAAAGAAATCAATAATATCAAATTAAAAAAGCGTTGCATCTACATGAGTAGCAACTTAAACTAGTCATCTCATTGAATGCTGCAGAATGTCAATCATGGCGGCAAGTCATCAAGAAAACATAATGACTTCGAACAATCAAATCCTTAATATTACCTTAGTTTTATTGAAAACCCTGATGAAGGTTTCGTACTGATGAGCAGAAGACTCCTTGGCAGGCAGTTTACCTAGATCGTCCAGTTCCAAGGGATTCTTGAAACCCATCTTCAAGAGTGGTATGAGCCAGAAGAAGGTTACTCGGGAACACCACGTGGCTTTGTGGTGTCTGTAGCTCTCAAAGGCTCCTACAAAGGCTTTCTCTTCCTCTTCCAACTTTATCTGCATCAATTCAAGACAAACTTGAACTACATAACTGACATAATCCAAAGATAAGAGTAGGGTTTGAGCGCGGACTTGTGGGGAGGAACTAGGTATTAAAACTGTCCAGTAGGACACTTGTATAAGGGTAGATCGTCAAAAACTGCACGAAAAAGCGTAACGTTGAAAAACACCCAACTTTGACAATTTTTTTTCTCTTTTTCTATAAAAGATAAAATTCCCAAATTTTCTTTAAATTATAGGGCAAACCCTCCTTTATCACTGTATTTGTTTTGTAACGACCCAGATTTAATAGGTTTCGAGAAAAAAGTTGCCGAAAATGAGCAAAAACGGCTTTTTCAAAAAATGTTCTTGTTCTTCTTCTTGTTACCTTTTTTGTAAACAACGTAGCGCCTAAACGCGTGAACCGGTTTTCATGAATGAGGTGTCATTCGATTCGGAATTTTATGTAGATGTGCCTTTTGGGGGTCTCGACGCTGTACATTGAATGGGAGAGGAGTTAGCCCCCTTTATGTAAGGCCCCCTCCAAAATTATTATTACTAATTACTCTGTAAATTTTGGCCCGATTTTGATAAAATTTGGTAGGATGATAGGGTTAGGGCTCCCCTACGTAACATTAAAGCGGCGATCAGCTCTTACACTTGTTAAGGAGAAGTATAGCAATCGTTGCAAATTATTGACACGTGAACCTATTTTCATGAATGAAGTGTCATTCGAATCGAATTTTTGTACAGATTTGCACTTTGAAAGTCTCGACGCTGTGCCTTATAAGGATGAACCGATTTAAATCAATGAATTGTCGTTCGATTAAAAATCTTTGCCTCTTTGCCTTTTAGGGAGAAGTACTGCAATCGTAGTTTATTTTTCTTACTCCTCTTAAAAGGAAGTACTGAAATCGCAGTTTAATTTTGCTATTTACGTACAAATACCTTCCTATGTTATTCAAAACGCTTTTTCAAAAACATTGTTATTGAGGATGGTTTGGGGGAACGCAACTATAATCATTCTTTAAAATGATCTCTCCAGTGGTAGTTACGGTTCCGACTTAACACCTTATCACATTATAATGATAGAACTGTTTATTCCAAATTTTAAAAAAATCTGTAAAGAAGATATGTAACTTTGTAAAATAGACAAAAAGGAAAATCTATCCAAAAGGTACAAAAATCTCCTTAACAAAAACTTACAGTTTAAAATGTTAAGTATAAGGGTTGATTAAACGCCAAAAGGTACACAAATCAGCAGTACCCAACATTTCATTAATAGTTAAGTAATTCTACTGCATTAATTTTCATTAATAAGTTATTTTTTAGAATTTATTAGATGTCACAGACCCTTATGCTGGCCACTTCATTTATAATATTTTTTTGTTATAATTATGATAAATCACATATATATGTACGTGCATGTTAAAGTAGAAAAAGACAAAGTTAGAGTAGGCTACTGTCTTGAATTCGTCTTACCGAAATATTCGTGAGCACAAATAACACACAGTTAATAACAAGTAGATTATTCAACAACAATTATTCATTTCTCAATTGTAATTTAATTTAATTATACCTAGATTGAGAATGTAATTGAAGAAAACTATATTACTTGCGATAAAGCCAGATAATTATTACCTATTATTATAAACGTTTGACTACTTCATAAAATAACAATTGCTTTAATCGAAGAATGAACTTAAACCGACGATTTTTATTTAAAAATAAAAATAAATAAAATAAACTAAATCATTGATGTAAGTTTTTTATAAAAAAAAGTTTTGATTTTTTTTGCCTTATATTTTTTTTTATTTTTTATAACGTTTTTCTTTTTAACCTGTAATTAATAGTTGGATTATTATAAATAACTAGATATTACAGTCAATCTACAGTGCTACTTGAACATATATTTTGTAGACGAAAATGGCCAGCATAAGGGTCTGTGACATCTAATAAATTCTAAAAAATAACTTATTAATGAAAATTAATGCAGTAGAATTACTTAACTATTAATGAAGTATTAATGAAATGTTGGGTACTGCTGATTTGTGTACCTTTTGGCGTTTAATCAACCCTTATACTTAACATACTTAACTGTAAGTTTTTGTTAAGGAGTTTACAAGTTTAAATAAAATCATTAAGTGAGAGCATTTAGAAATTATAAAAGGGAAGGCGTTTAAGTGGTTACATTAGATTTACTTTTCGAGTTAGACAACATCAGAACATGAATTTCGGTGGAAAGTTTAACTTCGGATCGCACCTTTTATATCTTGGTGTCAGAGAAAGCTACACAATTCAAGAGTAGACCTTAGAGTATATTCTACTTCTTAATTAGTATCAGCTGGGTAAGAAGACAATGAAGGTTAGTTAGAGGAAACTGGATGAGCAGAGCAAATAGTCTAGCAGATTAGAAAGAGATGCTGTGAGCTTGTCTGGAGAGGGGCAGTCCATACTGGAGCGACTGAAAGAACAGCTGGAGAATGAACAGCCTTCTCTTATAAATATTGATGCTCTATCAATCAATTTTCATCATCTCATTACTCTGGTGCTGACATTTACACAGCTCTTCATGGCCCCTTCGTTTCATGTTCATGATCACGTCTCTCCTCCATGTTATCTCCAGTTTGTTTACATAAATTGTTACTAGTCCAACGTAATTGTTTAGATTGACGAAGCAATTAACTAGCCAGATTAACTAAGACGATTTCTCTCTTGATGAATTCCCCTCCTAGTGAGAGAGTAGGGCTGCTTCGTGCTCCTGGTGAGCCAATGAGATAGTTTTATCAGAGTTTAAAAGGAAATTACATTACCGGAAGTGCTACCATATTGGATGAATTTTCTCTTTTATTTTGAGATTTTCTCAAAAATGGCTGGAATTCCTTAACAAAAACTTACTGTTTAAAAAGCTAAGTTGATTAAAGGGAACACAAAACAGCAACTATCCCACATTTAATTTATACTTGAGCTCGTTATTTCAGCTGATTTGCGTAACTTTTTGTCGTTTAACCAATTCATTTACTTTACTTTTTAAACTAAAAGTTTTTGTTACGGAGGTTTTTTTATCTTTTAGCATAGATCTTTTTTTATTCCTTGATTTAAAAAACTTTAAATATATCTAATAATAAATAAATATTAAGATACCTGGAATTATTAGGCTGATATACGCCGGAAATAGAGGATAAGAAGATTTCATTAACGTTTTGAGGTTCTGCACACCCAGGCGCATAAACATTTCACATCAATATCATAGATTCCAGAAATAAATCCAACTAATTATTTGTTTGTACTTCCTAATAAAATTAATAGATAAATATTTCTTTAATTTTAACTTTTAAAATAATCGACAATGCCGTTTTCCAGAAGATTCCAAATCTTAGAAAGTCTATTCGGTAAAGTTGGTTAACCGAAAGGTTAATACTGTTAATCTGTCGGTAAATACTCTTAGCTATTTCGTATTCAAAATTAACAAAAATTAAAATATTGTAAAGGAAATTTGGGAATTATAACTTTTATAGAAAAAGAGAAAAAAAGTTGTCAAATTTTGGTGTTTTTCAACGTTACGCTTTTTCGTGCAGTTTTTGACGATCAACCCTTATACAATTGTCCTACCGGATATTTTTAATACATTTTATGGGCAGTTTGGAGAGGTGTTGGGTTAGGCTTCCATGTGTGTAAAATGGGATGTTTTGATGCGATCACGGATGCTATCTCTTACTAAATAAAGGAACGTAATGAAAGATGACAAGTTTAAAGAAAAAGAATCCCGATAAGTTGTTGGGTTCACATCTGACCGGAAATTCAAAACTTGTTTTTATCCTTTTCTATCTTTGTTACTTTCTGCATTTAAAGTGAGAGGAGCGCTAGTTGGCTGTTGCGATTGCGATGAGGCGAGTTAATCTGTTGCACAGCACTAGTACTTGCCCCTGGCTGCCTGTATGAAGTAGACAGATGATGAGAAGCTGCTCGGGTCATCTTGATTACAATGATTACCCGGCCTACCTATGTTTAGCTCCTCCACCATTCATCATTCCTTCATTTAAAATCGGTTAATTTAATCGATTTATCGAGCCGAAGTGTACTTAGTTAATAAGAGGAAGTCAATGGCGCTGCGCCATGTTAGAACCTAGTGTTACCCGGGTACTGGGTGGTCCTCAGCTCAAATATATTTCGGTATGCTGCTTACAGACTTCTTGTTAACCAATTGTTGGCCTCTCTGTAATCCCTAATTCTCTCTGTTATTCCATTACCACTAAAAAGTGATTTTCAGAAAAACCACTGTGTTTGTGCTCTACCTGTTTCGCGGTTCCGGTCAGTTCAAAACTTTGCGGTGAAAATCGCAACAATTGTTACCAATCTCAAGGTTTAAATCCGACTGTTTTCCGAGATTTATTGTTTACGATTTGTTATTACTCAAACACACAAGCCACAGCAAGCAAAAATAACCACCATTGAATTTAAGCAATAATTTAAAAAATTATTGTTTCCATATGTAATTTATACGTTGCATTATGCCCAGGAATTCCAAAATTTCATCTCAATTTTCCACTATGCTCAAATTAAAGTTTCTGCTGAGCCAAAGAATCAGCATTTTGTTCCAGCGAGACACCTTAACTCGTTCATTATATTATTCATAAACTAATATTATTCATTACTCATCGAGAAATACAGAAACCACGACGAAAGTTTAAAATTTGGCGCATTGGTGAGGTATAGGCCGCAAAACGTGAATAAAAAATTGCCGTTTGTTCTAAATCAACTTGGTTTTTACCATAGTTTTACCATTGCGGACACAGATTCACTATGAAATAACTTTAAATGTAAACCAAAGGTTTTAAAAACTATAACGCCTACCCGCGAAAGAGAATATCTGTCCCTAAAATTGCACCATTTTAAATTTTGACGCCTCCTAGAAGTTTGTCTTTATTTATTTTCTTTTTGCCTGCTTGGAATTTACTCTAACCATGAAAAGGTGGACATTGAAACTTCAGTGAGGGTTTTATGATGTGGATATCCCTCAGATAAGCAGCTATAGATCATGAGCAAATAGATAGCTTTCTGTAGAGCGTCAGCTTATTGCAACAATGATCTCGCTTAGCAGCTGACTTGGCTACGGACATCATCAGCCCAAAACCCCCTCCCCCTTCCTACTGAAATACTCATAATAATACTGATTCATTCGAAGCTCGGGTATTCAGATATATTTCAATATAATTAATAAATAATTATTTTTCAATAATTTTGATATTTTAATGTGAATATTCTTGTCTATTATACTGCTGTTTGATTGGATTAATTAAATATTACTTATTGGAAGCACAGCTGAAGCAGTTCATTTAACTGGTGTCTCTAACTGAATGGTGCAAACCAATTGGTCCAATTAAATAGATAGATCTTATGTCCTGGGGGCCAGTTGGATAGATGGTTGCATTCAGCATCAATAGTCTACTGAATATGAGGAACATTACAAAGTTACACCGCGTACTCTCCGCAGTGCTTGGAGCACTCGCCCACCTGCCAGACGTTCGGGCAAGTTTATTATGAAGGTGTTCGTCCAAGGATCGATCAGATGGTGTGACGTACTCAGTGTCTATTGCAACGTTGCACCTATTCAATTGAATGAATTCTTGATTTTGGTTTAAATCCACTTTGGGTCTGCTAGGTACAGAAGAGTTAGACAACATGTGGCTAGAAGCTGCGATAATTAGAGCAGCTGATTAATGAACTATGTATCTGCTCCAACAAAGAGCTAGGAACACTTGATGCTCTGGAGTTTTCAACTTAAAGCAAATCGTACCTATAACATCAACTTCTAATCTCTATCAACGTATGGAGTGTTGTAGATTGCAAAAACGGCGTAACTAATCTGGATACTTTTTTAAACTTGGAGCTCCCATTGGGTACTAACTTCGCTATTAGTATAAGACGACATTCGCGACCATAAATACGACTAGTTACTAAATAACCTCAATTATCCCAATAGTTCACGATTATCTTTAAATGTTCCAAGGCTTTTCTTGTTTATGTAATTTTTAAATACCAATTACTTTAATTAGAAACGTTTTCATATTAAATTGATTTTTGGGGACAATTTCCAATAACCTTTTTCACATACGTAAATGCATGAGCGAAATTTAACAACGGAAAATCTAGTGTAATATGACGTCTGTCACGGACTATTTCCCTACTCCTTTAAATTTCTTTAAAATTCGAATTGTTGAAACAATTTTTAATTTCCTTTTTACCAAAACAAAATTCAGTTTATAATGCAGACTAATACCGGAGTGGCATTTGACGACATATTCGCTTACTGTAGAGGGGAAATGTTACAGTGATACTGTTGCCGTTATTGCTGTAAATAACATGGCCGTCCTAATGTTCTTACCCACCTTCTGGGTAATATATCCATTGAGCAGTATTGCAAGTCTGTCTTCGAGTCTTCGGAGCGTGCTGGCGGGCAACTACAACCATCTGAAGAGCCAAATGTTTCCAAATAGGTTGTATCAAGAGAAATGAACTTGGGAGGGGGGAGTAGTTGAAAGACTGGATATTCAGGAAGGCTAGAAATCATTTACACGTCATTAAGTAAATAGACAATATTCAAAAGAAATCTTAATCAAGTAAATTCTATTTTCCCTGAACGTTTTTTAATGAAATGATTTGTAATTATTGATTAGGTGTTAAGATTGGTAATGGCGATAATTATCAAGTTGGAGACGGGACTTGTGCAGAGACAGGGAGCTGGCACTAAAGACTGAAGGGGCGCCATTATCGTCGTAGTGACGGATCTGCTGGCTCATCAGGATGTATCAATGTGATAGTTTATCTCCCTGCCAATGACCTCAATTTGTGAATCTAGTTCACCAGCTACCTACACTGCATACACCTGGCCCTCGCTCAAATATTTCTAAATTTCTTCAAAAATATTTTAAATAACCCCTTACATAATCCTTAAATAACCTCCCTAACCTGCACCTCACACATATTATTCTTTCTAATAATCGATTTAACAATCATAAAAGAAGCATTAAGATGATCCATGGTTGAAGTGATTAAATATTTGAAAGAGATTGCTATGAAGCCATTTCTGAGAGAAAAGCAGAAAATTGAAGAGAAAAACTTCGGCTGTTAAATAAATAAATAAATGGATCAAATCCCGCGATTAAATAAAGTTCCTTAGATCAAATGGACACACAAAAGTTTATTGAAACTTGAAACGAAAACCATTTCACTGAAGTAACTATTAATGTCCATTGTTCTCTTCAAAATTTCAATTTTGAAGTTTCTCTTAATTTATAATTTCGATTATGCTGCGGACGAAGTACTTAACAATAAAGTACTATAGTACCCCCGAGGAAAGCCTAGTTTTCCGGGAATATATTTCTAAGAATGGGAACAACAAGTTAGTTTTACTATCCGTATACCTGGTTTAAACAAACCGAAAATTGAAAAATTGATTTATTAAAATGGTACTTCCGCGAGAAGTTTACAGTCTGTTCCTACCATTGCGGCTAGTCTAAATAGCCAACATAATGCTCTACGATTCTTTTTTAGTTAGGATAAATTCTACTGGACCAACGGCCACAACGCGACGGTTTGTAAACATTTTCAGCTATTAAGCTCAAAATGGATACTTCCAATTATAAAGACTGCCTCCATATTAGAATAACCTGTGACGCGAAGTTAGAGGAATTAAAAGTAATATAGATTATATAAGTTGAAAAATATTTTGATCACTCTGCATAAATTGCCTCATTGAACATTATCTTGCAATAATATGCAGAAAAATGCATAATATGCCGCCTTTGTAGATTTCAAGCGTGCCTTCGGTTCAATTGATCGTCTTAAACTATGGAATAAACTGTTTCAAAAGGGAATCAGTTGTAAAGTATTGAAATTATTAATGAACATTTATGAAGGGGCAAATAAAAAGTAGTTCTAAATTCACTAGATCGTTCAGAGTAACGGAAGGGGTGTTACAGGGAGATCTGCTCAGCCCAATTTGTTTTTAAGCGATATCGAAAAATACTATAGGGAGAATGGTCAGACTGGTATTTTTGTCTCACCTACCTGTGATACATTACTGCTATTATACGAAGACAATTTGATTATATTTGGTGATTGCTATAGATATAAAGAAAAAATTAGATTTACTACAAATGTACACCTTAACAACAACTCACTGACAGTAAACACAACTAAGACTGAAATTCTCAAATTCCAGAAAGGAAGGCCAAAGAAAACATTAAAACTATTTTATGATGCTATAGAATTGAGTCAGATTGAAGAATTTAACCATTTGGGTGTTCAGTTCTTGAACTCGGACCTCTTTATTAGGGCAGCGAAGCAGGCAATTTCAAAAGCTCGTTTGGCGGCGGGCTCGGTTTTGAATATCTGTTTGAAAACTAGGCTGTCCTCCTAGGCCTCTAAGAAGAGACTCAATGGAGCTGTAATCTCTAGCGTGCTGATTTATGGTGTTCAAATATGGGGCCTTCGATACGTAAATGATTTGAAGAAAGAAGCGCTATATTTTCAAAAAGTACCCCGAATTATATGATTCGTCCGGAAACGGGACAACTAAATGTAACTTTCAGAACCTTAAAGTTAAGCCTAAGTTGGTTGTTGAATATTTTGGAAATGAGTGATCAAAGATTACTAAGAATATGTTACCGGAAGTTGTATTTCGTTATTTAATTCGGACTCGCGATTTAACTGGCCAGTCCAGATCTCCTGCAACCAATTAACCGATCCGACAGAGTACATATTGAAGATGCCTATAATTTAAAAAAGAAAATTCCAGAAATTTTAAAGTTTTACCGAGAGTATTTAATTAATTTAGATAATACAAGAATCCAACAATCTAGATGTAACAGCCACTATGTAAATGTTTTTAACCCTTCAATTGAAACTCAGTCGTACCTAACATATAAAATGCCGTTTAATTATAGTAAATTATTATTGCAACTTAGGACAAGTGGAAAGTACTTAATAAAGTTAACCCATTATCGATTAATATGCAAAATAGATCCTCAGTTAGACTCCGGGTTATTACAGTTACAAAAGAAAGAGGACCTGGTGCATATTCTTGTGGAATGCCCATTTTACAAACCCATTAGATAGTATAACTATTCTGATGAAGTAAGGGGAGCAGATTGCAAAATTGTTGAACCCAGACACTGTCAACTCGGCCCATGTACTTTATAAATACTATGTAAGATCCATTTTGAAATTAAGGTATTTTCTCTCAAAATAAGTATGAATAGTTTTATATAAACTTACATAAGTTTGGTTTGCAAACTTATTCTGTTTGTAGTATCTTATTACATGTTTCTGTATAAGTAATTCATTTATCTAATTTGCATGTTTTTTTCCCCTTTTCAGCATTTGTTTGTTTATCAGTGTATGAGATTAGTCTGTACCTAAACTACTTTGCATGGAGTCTGCCCCCCCTCTATAACAAATAAATAAAATTGAATTTGAATTGAATATGCAGAAAAATAAGGTAAAAGAGGGCCATAGATGTGAATAAATCACTTTTTCTGACAACTTGAATGAAGGGAGAAATGGTATTTGAAGGAACTGTGGGGAATGAAGCGCGTTTGTTTCCAAGCGGCTGTTTTGTTTAGTCTGAGCTTCTACTTCCTGTGCAGCATTTAGGTGTTTTAGAGTATTCAAAATGGAAAGAAAATGAGTTAATCGTAAGTACTACTAAAATTCTTTTGAAAAGGGGCCGCGTGGGAAAAATTAGTTTTGTGATGAGCGATAGCGTCACGCGCACAGCCAGAACTATCGGCGTGCACCTGAAACAATGTCGCTGCCAATTTGATTTATTATTTATATGAAATAGGTATATAGATAAAAATCAGCAGGTCGGAAGTAGTGAGTTCCCTTGTTAGAAACTAGAGATATTCAATTAGATAGATCCGGTAGCAAATGATACGGTGAATGCGCCAGCAAGGTCGACCATTCTTTGTTCGCGCAGTTCGCGATGTGCACCGGACCGCAATCAGCAATTGTCAGTCTCACGTCGGAAACACAAAATACATGGTTTGTGTTTAAGCTGACTTTCTCTATAATCTATCAGTTTCGAAATTTCAGGGTGGGCCGTAGGATGAAACATGGCACAAAAAGAGCTACGTCTTAAAAGATGGACGTTAGAAAGAAAGCTGACTAGTGAGTCTGTTGGCTATCAGTGCTACCTGACCAAGCACTTTACTTCCGTTACAGCCTGCCACAGATTCTGCTAATTCCCACATTCTCCATTTCTCCTTCCACTTTGTAGCAAATACTTCCAATTTAGTTATCAAAAGAACTCATCATTTTGAGATCCGGAGTGAACCAAACGATTAAATATGTTGGGAAATTCATACTTTAGAAGCTCTAGAGGAAGTGGAGCGAATACAGGCCTAGTTCCGTTTATTTTGAATAGATGCAGCTTTCCGATTGGTAAATAATTCAGAAAGTGGCTGACTCAGATACTTGACGACTGACCATCAGAATTTGGGAAAGTCTTTGCTTAGTTTTAATTTTCCGATAAATTATTGAGGTTAACGGCTTCTCTAAAATAATCGATAGGAACGTAATCAGTCTAATCTGAGCGTTATTTATTGTCAGTGACGCGGCTATCAGATTACCCGAATGCCTGGTATCGCTGGCAGGCCTATTCATTAGTCCTTCTCAGGGAACTGCTGTAGATACAGAGAGATGATGGCTGTGTGACGCGTCCAGGTAGAGAGTGGTCCTCTGTAAATATTTGTAGAGATGGCGTCATGGTGATAATGTACCTGTTCACCTCCTGCCGTTCGCCAGATTCATCTCATCATATTCATTGCCATACCCTTTCATCTTTCATTATGGAAATTTCATAGTTTCCAACAATATCGATGATAAAGGGGACGCCTTGATTTGTTAAAATAATTTAGAGAACAACAGCCTAAAACAAGTGTTCTCAAACAACAAATTAATGAACGAGAACAATATAGCCATGTGGCAGTGGCAAGTGGACATGTGATTCTAGTTGGGCACATTGTGCTCAAGTTTTGCCGCCGCGATACCGCCTCCAGTTGGGCTTTCTGCCCCGCGCTGCTACTCCTTTGTTCAAACATTCTATCTACCAATCATTTCTCCATTTAAAACACCTTCTCACCTCTGCTACACTTACTTTTAAATTGTTGATTTTTCATGTTCTCTAACAAAGCTAATATTTGCGATCGTACAGATTTGGACTTGATGTTTCCAACGGAAAAGCTCATCTCAAGGCCCCCTTGTTAAAGAAAACGTTGTGAGAACCAATACGGAATTTGGTCTGAGCATATGCCTGGCTGCCTCGCTGGTGGAAGTAATGGAAAAAGACTCTACGCGCAATTCAAAGTTTGACCGAGAGGAGATGTATTATAGTGAAAGCTTCTCCCTAGGCGTCTTCTAACCTTAGATATTGGCTAATCTGCATGTCCAGAAGGCCAAACAAAAAAAAAAAAAAAAAAAAAAAACCTTAGATATATCTCTTCAGACATCTGAATGATACAGCGTAGATTGCACAATCACCAGGAATCTTTCAGGAGAATAGATACTCCCACCCACCTGTGAGCAGCAGCCGAATCATTCCACATTTCGCGAGTTGTCGCCCAACAGGCAGAGTGGAAAACACTTCATCAAGCGAATTGTTAAATTAGATTAAAATTTTATGGTGATGCCCCAACTGAGACGAAAAACAAGAAAGGACAAGGTCCTGAAATGTAAAGATAATATATTAACAAGGATCTAACCCCTTAAAGCCACTGCTGAGATCGCAGGAACTAGATAGTTATGTAGGTTTGACCAGGTACTAAGAATGGAGGAAGGAAGACTAGCGGGCAAAGTAGGAGGGAACGTTCAGCAGTTTCTGAGAGACCAGTTTGACTATAAACGTCAATCAAGTATGTCTAGAAAAAGTTACAGATTTATTTGGCTTGATAATGAATCCAAACTGAAATGCAACAATCAAAGTTCCAGTGAAGACTCCCATACATTCTTCTGTTTAGTAAATTTAAATGAAATTTCCATTATCCCAACCGAACATGATCTTATCAACATCTGCGGCCAGTTACCTGTCATCCAGCATCTCTAGCTGGACCGTCCTGTCATCAAGCGATTACAAATTCCCATCGTGAAGAGAACCGAAATTATTTCACCAGCTGACTATAGTTATCAAGAGGCGTTGACATTTCTTCCATCCAATTCAAATATCCCACAGAAACTAGTTTATTTAAGTTAAACCCTTTGGATAAATAACTGTAAGAAAAAAAATTGGGTTTTTACCTTTTACAGGGATCTCACGCTAAAAAAGGTTATAATCTACAAAATGATTTATTATTAATTGATTAATTTTCTAAGGAACAGGTTTGAGAAGAATCCTCAATTTGAGGGGAGTCACTAGCGGCTTGAGACAACACTGTTTTCTCCTTTGAGAAGTTTTTGCGAAGTCATAAAATGGTGCTCTTTCACTTTCATTTAATGATCTAGATTTTCTTACTTATACTTCAGGAAAATATTTCGATAACTTTTTTGATTCTGCACTACGTTAGAAGTATGAAACCGGAAATATAATGTTCAGAACATGTTTATTTTGGACATTTTTACGATAGTATTTTTTCTTAGAAATAATTACCAAAAACTATTGGCTAATCTCATTGGCGAACGGGATGTGTGAAGTGGGCGGTCTTTAGCTGATGACGTATGGCACCGTAAGCCACTCCCTCACCAATAACTGCACAGTTATCCAGTACATAAAATGGTGCTCTTTCACTTTCATTCAATGATCTAGATTTTACTTACTTTTACTTCAGGAAAATATTTCGTTAACTTTTTTGATTCTGCATTACATTAGAAGTATGAAACCGGAAATATAATGTTCAAAACATGTTTATTTTGGACATTTTTACGATATCAATTTTTAATGCATTATTCGATAATTTATTAAATACCTATGGGGGAAAAATTAGTAAAAAAATTTTAAATAGTATTTTTCTTAGAAATAATTACCAAAAACTATTGGCTAATCTCATTGGCGAACAGGATGTGTGAAGTGGGCGGTCTTTAGCTGATGACGTATGGCACCGTAAGCCACTCCCTCACCAATAACTGCACAGTTATCCAGTACATAAAATGGTGCTCTTTTACTTTCATTCAATGATCTAGATTTTACTTACATTTACTTCAGGAAAATATTTCGTTAACTGTTTTGATTCTGTATTACATTAGAAGTATGAAACCGGAAATATAATGTTCAAAACATGTTTATTTTGGACATTTTTACGATATCAATTTTTAATGCATTATTCGATAATTTATTAAATACCTATGGGGGAAAAATTAGTAAAAAAATTTTAAATAGTATTTTTCTTAGAAATAATTACCAAAAACTATTGGCTAATCTCATTGGCGAACAGGATGTGTGAAGTGGGCGGTCTTTAGCTGATGACGTATGGCACCGTAAGCCACTCCCTCACCAATAACTGCACAGTTATCCAGTACATAAAATGGTGCTCTTTTACTTTCATTCAATGATCTAGATTTTACTTACTTTTACTTCAGGAAAATATTTCGTTAACTGTTTTGATTCTGCATTACATTAGAAGTATGAAACCGGAAATATAATGTTCAAAACATGTTTATTTTGGACATTTTTACGATATCAATTTTTAATGCATTATTCGATAATTTATTAAATACCTATGGGGGAAAAATTAGTAAAAAAATTTTAAATAGTATTTTTCTTAGAAATAATTACCAAAAACTATTGGCTAATCTCATTGGCGAACAGGATGTGTGAAGTGGGCGGTCTTTAGCTGATGACGTATGGCACCGTAAGCCACTCCCTCACCAATAACTGCACAGTTATCCAGTACATAAAATGGTGCTCTTTTACTTTCATTCAATGATCTAGAATTTACATACTTTTACTTCAGGAAAATATTTCGTTAACTGTTTTGATTCTGCATTACATTAGAAGTATGAAACCGGAAATATAATGTTCAAAACATGTTTATTTTGGACATTTTTACGATATCAATTTTTAATGCATTATTCGATAGTTTATCAAATACCTATGGGGGAAAAATTAGTAAAAAAATTTTAAATAGTATTTTTCTTAGAAATAATTACCAAAAACTATTGGCTAATCTCATTGGCGAACAGGATGTGTGAAGTGGGCGGTCTTTAGCTGATGACGTATGGCACCGTAAACCACTCCCTCACCAATAACTGCACAGTTATCCAGTACATAAAATGGTGCTCTTTCACTTTCATTCAATGATCTAGATTTTACTTACTTTCACTTCAGGAAAATATTTCGTTAACTTTTTTGATTCTGTATTACATTAGAAGTATGAAACCGGAAATATAATGTTCAAAACATGTTTATTTTGGACATTTTTACGATATCAATTTTTAATGCATTATTCGATAATTTATTAAATACCTATGGGGGAAAAATTAGTAAAAAAATTTTAAATAGTATTTTTCTTAGAAATAATTACCAAAAACTATTGGCTAATCTCATTGGCGAACAGGATGTGTGAAGTGGGCGATCTTTAGTTGATGACGTATGGCACCGTAAGCCACTCCCTCACCAATAACTGCACAGTTATCCAGTACATAAAATGGTGCTCTTTCACTTTCATTCAATGATCTAGATTTTACTTACTTTAACTTCAGGAAAATATTTCGTTAACTGTTTTGATTCTGTATTACATTAGAAGTATGAAACCGGAAATATAATGTTCAAAACATGTTTATTTTGGACATTTTTACGATATCAATTTTTAATGCATTATTCGATAATTTATTAAATACCTATGGGGGAAAAATTAGTAAAAAAATTTTAAATAGTATTTTTCTTAGAAATAATTACCAAAAACTATTGGCTAATCTCATTGGCGAACAGGATGTGTGAAGTGGGCGGTCTTTAGCTGATGACGTATGGCACCGTAAGCCACTCCCTCACCAATAACTGCACAGTTATCCAGTACATAAAATGGTGCTCTTTCACTTTCATTCAATGATCTAGATTTTACTTACTTTTACTTCAGGAAAATATTTCGTTAACTGTTTTGATTCTGCATTACATTAGAAGTATGAAACCGGAAATATAATGTTCAAAACATGTTTATTTTGGACATTTTTACGATATCAATTTTTAATGCATTATTCGATAATCTATTAAATACCTATGAGGGAAAAATTAGTAAAAAAATATTTAATAGTATTTTTCTTAGAAATAATTACTAAAAACTATTGGCTAATCTCATTGGCGAACAGGATGTGTAAAGTGGGCGGTCTTTAGCTGATGACGTATGGCACCGTAAGCCACTCCCTCACCAATAACTGCACAGTTATCCAGTACATAAAATGGTGCTCTTTCACTTTCATTCAATGATCTAGATTTTACTTACTTTTACTTCAGGAAAATATTTCGTTAACTTTTTTGATTCTGTATTACATTAGAAGTATGAAACCGGAAATATAATGTTCAAAACATGTTTATTTTGGACATTTTTACGATATCAATTTTTAATGCATTATTCGATAGTTTATCAAATACCTATGGGGGAAAAATTAGTAAAAAAATTTTAAATAGTATTTTTCATAGAAATAATTACCAAAAACTATTGGCTAATCTCATTGGCGAACAGGATGTGTGAAGTGGGCGGTCTTTAGCTGATGACGTATGGCACCGTAAACCACTCCCTCACCAATAACTGCACAGTTATCCAGTACATAAAATGGTGCTCTTTCACTTTCATTCAATGATCTAGATTTTACTTACTTTTACTTCAGGAAAATATTTCGTTAACTTTTTTGATTCTGTATTACATTAGAAGTATGAAACCGGAAATATAATGTTCAAAACATGTTTATTTTGGACATTTTTACGATATCAATTTTTAATGCATTATTCGATAATTTATTAAATACCTATGGGGGAAAAATTAGTAAAAAAATTTTAAATAGTATTTTTCTTAGAAATAATTACCAAAAACTATTGGCTAATCTCATTGGCGAACAGGATGTGTGAAGTGGGCGGTCTTTAGCTGATGACGTATGGCACCGTAAGCCACTCCCTCACCAATAACTGCACAGTTATCCAGTACATAAAATGGTGCTCTTTCACTTTCATTCAATGATCTAGATTTTACTTACTTTTACTTCAGGAAAATATTTCGTTAACTGTTTTGATTCTGCATTACATTAGAAGTATGAAACCGGAAATATAATGTTCAAAACATGTTTATTTTGGACATTTTTACGATATCAATTTTTAATGCATTATTCGATAATCAATTAAATACCTATGAGGGAAAAATTAGTAAAAAAATATTTAATAGTATTTTTCTTAGAAATAATTACTAAAAACTATTGGCTAATCTCATTGGCGAACAGGATGTGTAAAGTAGGCGGTCTTTAGCTGATGACGTATGGCACCGTAAGCCACTCCCTCACCAATAACTGCACAGTTATCCAGTACATAAAATGGTGCTCTTTCACTTTCATTCAATGATCTAGATTTTACTTACTTTTACTTCAGGAAAATATTTCGTTAACTTTTTTGATTCTGTATTACATTAGAAGTATGAAACCGGAAATATAATGTTCAAAACATATTTATTTTGGACATTTTTACGATATCAATTTTTAATGCATTATTCGATAGTTTATCAAATACCTATGGGGGAAAAATTAGTAAAAAAATTTTAAATAGTATTTTTCTTAGAAATAATTACCAAAAACTATTGGCTAATCTCATTGGCGAACAGGATGTGTGAAGTGGGCGGTCTTTAGCTGATGACGTATGGCACCGTAAGCCACTCCCTCACCAATAACTGCACAGTTATCCAGTACATAAAATGGTGCTCTTTCACTTTCATTCAATGATCTAGATTTTACTTACTTTTACTTCAGGAAAATATTTCGTTAACTTTTTTGATTCTGTATTACATTAGAAGTATGAAACCGGAAATATAATGTTCAAAACATGTTTATTTTGGACATTTTTACGATATCAATTTTTAATGCATTATTCGATAATCTATTAAATACCTATGAGGGAAAAATTAGTAAAAAAATATTTAATAGTATTTTTCTTAGAAATAATTACTAAAAACTATTGGCTAATCTCATTGGCGAACAGGATGTGTGAAGTGGGCGGTCTTTAGCTGATGACGTACGGCACCGTAAGCCACTCCCTCACCAATAACTGCACAGTTATCCAGTACATAAAATGGTGCTCTTTCACTTTCATTCAATGATCTAGATTTTACTTACTTTAACTTCAGGAAAATATTTCGTTAACTGTTTTGATTCTGTATTACATTAGAAGTATGAAACCGGAAATATAATGTTCAAAACATGTTTATTTTGGACATTTTTACGATATCAATTTTTAATGCATTATTCGATAATTTATTAAATACCTATGGGGGAAAAATTAGTAAAAAAATTTTAAATAGTATTTTTCTTAGAAATAATTACCAAAAACTATTGGCTAATCTCATTGGCGAACAGGATGTGTGAAGTGGGCGGTCTTTAGCTGATGACGTATGGCACCGTAAGCCACTCCCTCACCAATAACTGCACAGTTATCCAGTACATAAAATGGTGCTCTTTCACTTTCATTCAATGATCTAGATTTTACTTACTTTTACTTCAGGAAAATATTTCGTTAACTGTTTTGATTCTGCATTACATTAGAAGTATGAAACCGGAAATATAATGTTCAAAACATGTTTATTTTGGACATTTTTACGATATCAATTTTTAGTGCATTATTCGATAATCTATTAAATACCTATGAGGGAAAAATTAGTAAAAAAATATTTAATAGTATTTTTCTTAGAAATAATTTCTAAAAACTATTGGCTAATCTCATTGGCGAACAGGATGTGTAAAGTGGGCGGTCTTTAGCTGATGACGTATGGCACCGTAAGCCACTCCCTCACCAATAACTGCACAGTTATCCAGTACATAAAATGGTGCTCTTTCACTTTCATTCAATGATCTAGATTTTACTTACTTTTACTTCAGGAAAATATTTCGATAACTTTTTTGATTCTGTATTACATTAGAAGTATGAAACCGGAAATATAATGTTCAAAACATGTTTATTTTGGACATTTTTACGATATCAATTTTTAATGCATTATTCGATAGTTTATCAAATACCTATGGGGGAAAAAATAGTAAAAAAATTTTAAATAGTATTTTTCTTAGAAATAATTACCAAAAACTATTGGCTAATCTCATTGGCGAACAGGATGTGTGAAGTGGGCGGTCTTTAGCTGATGACGTATGGCACCGTAAACCACTCCCTCACCAATAACTGCACAGTTATCCAGTACATAAAATGGTGCTCTTTCACTTTCATTCAATGATCTAGATTTTACTTACTTTTACTTCAGGAAAATATTTCGTTAACTTTTTTGATTCTGTATTACATTAGAAGTATGAAACCGGAAATATAATGTTCAAAACATGTTTATTTTGGACATTTTTACGATATCAATTTTTAATGCATTATTCGATAATTTATTAAATACCTATGGGGGAAAAATTAGTAAAAAAATTTTAAATAGTATTTTTCTTAGAAATAATTACCAAAAACTATTGGCTAATCTCATTGGCGAACAGGATGTGTGAAGTGGGCGGTCTTTAGCTGATGACGTATGGCACCGTAAGCCACTCCCTCACCAATAACTGCACAGTTATCCAGTACATAAAATGGTGCTCTTTCACTTTCATTCAATGATCTAGATTTTACTTACTTTTACTTCAGGAAAATATTTCGTTAACTTTTTTGATTCTGTATTACATTAGAAGTATGAAACCGGAAATATAATGTTCAAAACATGTTTATTTTGGACATTTTTACGATATCAATTTTTAATGCATTATTCGATAGTTTATCAAATACCTATGGGGGAAAAATTAGTAAAAAAATTTTAAATAGTATTTTTCTTAGAAATAATTACCAAAAACTATTGGCTAATCTCATTGGCGAACAGGATGTGTGAAGTGGGCGGTCTTTAGCTGATGACGTATGGCACCGTAAACCACTCCCTCACCAATAACTGCACAGTTATCCAGTACATAAAATGGTGCTCTTTCACTTTCATTCAATGATCTAGATTTTACTTACTTTTACTTCAGGAAAATATTTCGTTAACTTTTTTGATTCAGTATTACATTAGAAGTATGAAACCGGAAATATAATGTTCAAAACATGTTTATTTTGGACATTTTTACGATATCAATTTTTAATGCATTATTCGATAATCTATTAAATACCTATGAGGGAAAAATTAGTAAAAAAATATTTAATAGTATTTTTCTTAGAAATAATTACTAAAAACTATTGGCTAATCTCATTGGCGAACAGGATGTGTGAAGTGGGCGGTCTTTAGCTGATGACGTACGGCACCGTAAGCCACTCCCTCACCAATAACTGCACAGTTATCCAGTACATAAAATGGTGCTCTTTCACTTTCATTCAATGATCTAGATTTTACTTACTTTAACTTCAGGAAAATATTTCGTTAACTGTTTTGATTCTGTATTACATTAGAAGTATGAAACCGGAAATATAATGTTCAAAACATGTTTATTTTGGACATTTTTACGATATCAATTTTTAATGCATTATTCGATAATTTATTAAATACCTATGGGGGAAAAATTAGTAAAAAAATTTTAAATAGTATTTTTCTTAGAAATAATTACCAAAAACTATTGGCTAATCTCATTGGCGAACAGGATGTGTGAAGTGGGCGGTCTTTAGCTGATGACGTATGGCACCGTAAGCCACTCCCTCACCAATAACTGCACAGTTATCCAGTACATAAAATGGTGCTCTTTCACTTTCATTCAATGATCTAGATTTTACTTACTTTTACTTCAGGAAAATATTTCGTTAACTGTTTTGATTCTGCATTACATTAGAAGTATGAAACCGGAAATATAATGTTCAAAACATGTTTATTTTGGACATTTTTACGATATCAATTTTTAGTGCATTATTCGATAATCTATTAAATACCTATGAGGGAAAAATTAGTAAAAAAATATTTAATAGTATTTTTCTTAGAAATAATTACTAAAAACTATTGGCTAATCTCATTGGCGAACAGGATGTGTAAAGTGGGCGGTCTTTAGCTGATGACGTATGGCACCGTAAGCCACTCCCTCACCAATAACTGCACAGTTATCCAGTACATAAAATGGTGCTCTTTCACTTTCATTCAATGATCTAGATTTTACTTACTTTTACTTCAGGAAAATATTTCGTTAACTGTTTTGATTCTGTATTACATTAGAAGTATGAAACCGGAAATATAATGTTCAAAACATGTTTATTTTGGACATTTTTACGATATCAATTTTTAATGCATTATTCGATAGTTTATCAAATACCTATGGGGGAAAAATTAGTAAAAAAATTTTAAATAGTATTTTTCTTAGAAATAATTACCAAAAACTATTGGCTAATCTCATTGGCGAACAGGATGTGTGAAGTGGGCGGTCTTTAGCTGATGACGTATGGCACCGTAAACCACTCCCTCACCAATAACTGCACAGTTATCCAGTACATAAAATGGTGCTCTTTCACTTTCATTCAATGATCTAGATTTTACTTACTTTTACTTCAGGAAAATATTTCGTTAACTTTTTTGATTCTGTATTACATTAGAAGTATGAAACCGGAAATATAATGTTCAAAACATGTTTATTTTGGACATTTTTACGATATCAATTTTTAATGCATTATTCGACAATTTATTAAATACCTATGGGGGAAAAATTAGTAAAAAAATTTTAAATAGTATTTTTCTTAGAAATAATTACCAAAAACTATTGGCTAATCTCATTGGCGAACAGGATGTGTGAAGTGGGCGGTCTTTAGCTGATGACGTATGGCACCGTAAGCCACTCCCTCACCAATAACTGCACAGTTATCCAGTACATAAAATGGTGCTCTTTCACTTCCATTCAATGATCTAGATTTTACTTACTTTTACTTCAGGAAAATATTTCGTTAACTGTTTTGATTCTGCATTACATTAGAAGTATGAAACCGGAAATATAATGTTCAAAACATGTTTATTTTGGACATTTTTACGATATCAATTTTTAATGCATTATTCGATAATCTATTAAATACCTATGAGGGAAAAATTAGAAAAAAAGTATTTAATAGTATTTTTCTTAGAAATAATTACTAAAAACTATTGGCTAATCTCATTGGCGAACAGGATGTGTAAAGTGGGCGGTCTTTAGCTGATGACGTATGGCACCGTAAGCCACTCCCTCACCAATAACTGCACAGTTATCCAGTACATAAAATGGTGCTCTTTCACTTTCATTCAATGATCTAGATTTTACTTACTTTTACTTCAGGAAAATATTTCGTTAACTTTTTTGATTCTGTATTACATTAGAAGTATGAAACCGGAAATATAATGTTCAAAACATGTTTATTTTGGACATTTTTACGATATCAATTTTTAATGCATTATTCGATAGTTTATCAAATACCTATGGGGGAAAAATTAGTAAAAAAATTTTAAATAGTATTTTTCTTAGAAATAATTACCAAAAACTATTGGCTAATCTCATTGGCGAACAGGATGTGTGAAGTGGGCGGTCTTTAGCTGATGACGTATGGCACCGTAAGCCACTCCCTCACCAATAACTGCACAGTTATCCAGTACATAAAATGGTGCTCTTTCACTTTCATTCAATGATCTAGATTTTACTTACTTTTACTTCAGGAAAATATTTCGTTAACTTTTTTGATTCTGTATTACATTAGAAGTATGAAACCGGAAATATAATGTTCAAAACATGTTTATTTTGGACATTTTTACGATATCAATTTTTAATGCATTATTCGATAATTTATTAAATACCTATGGGGGAAAAATTAGTAAAAAAATTTTAAATAGTATTTTTCTTAGAAATAATTACCAAAAACTATTGGCTAATCTCATTGGCGAACAGGATGTGTGAAGTGGGCGGTCTTTAGTTGATGACGTATGGCACCGTAAGCCACTCCCTCACCAATAACTGCACAGTTATCCAGTACATAAAATGGTGCTCTTTCACTTTCATTCAATGATCTAGATTTTACTTACTTTAACTTCAGGAAAATATTTCGTTAACTGTTTTGATTCTGTATTACATTAGAAGTATGAAACCGGAAATATAATGTTCAAAACATGTTTATTTTGGACATTTTTACGATATCAATTTTTAATGCATTATTCGATAATTTATTAAATACCTATGGGGGAAAAATTAGTAAAAAAATTTTAAATAGTATTTTTCTTAGAAATAATTACCAAAAACTATTGGCTAATCTCATTGGCGAACAGGATGTGTGAAGTGGGCGGTCTTTAGCTGATGACGTATGGCACCGTAAGCCACTCCCTCACCAATAACTGCACAGTTATCCAGTACATAAAATGGTGCTCTTTCACTTTCATTCAATGATCTAGATTTTACTTACTTTTACTTCAGGAAAATATTTCGTTAACTGTTTTGATTCTGCATTACATTAGAAGTATGAAACCGGAAATATAATGTTCAAAACATGTTTATTTTGGACATTTTTACGATATCAATTTTTAATGCATTATTCGATAATCTATTAAATACCTATGAGGGAAAAATTAGTAAAAAAATATTTAATAGTATTTTTCTTAGAAATAATTACTAAAAACTATTGGCTAATCTCATTGGCGAACAGGATGTGTGAAGTGGGCGGTCTTTAGCTGATGACGTACGGCACCGTAAGCCACTCCCTCACCAATAACTGCACAGTTATCCAGTACATAAAATGGTGCTCTTTCACTTTCATTCAATGATCTAGATTTTACTTACTTTAACTTCAGGAAAATATTTCGTTAACTGTTTTTATTCTGTATTACATTAGAAGTATGAAACCGGAAATATAATGTTCAAAACATGTTTATTTTGGACATTTTTACGATATCAATTTTTAATGCATTATTCGATAATTTATTAAATACCTATGGGGGAAAAATTAGTAAAAAAATTTTAAATAGTATTTTTCTTAGAAATAATTACCAAAAACTATTGGCTAATCTCATTGGCGAACAGGATGTGTGAAGTGGGCGGTCTTTAGCTGATGACGTATGGCACCGTAAGCCACTCCCTCACCAATAACTGCACAGTTATCCAGTACATAAAATGGTGCTCTTTCACTTTCATTCAATGATCTAGATTTTACTTACTTTTACTTCAGGAAAATATTTCGTTAACTGTTTTGATTCTGCATTACATTAGAAGTATGAAACCGGAAATATAATGTTCAAAACATGTTTATTTTGGACATTTTTACGATATCAATTTTTAATGCATTATTCGATAATCTATTAAATACCTATGAGGGAAAAATTAGTAAAAAAATATTTAATAGTATTTTTCTTAGAAATAATTACTAAAAACTATTGGCTAATCTCATTGGCGAACAGGATGTGTGAAGTGGGCGGTCTTTAGCTGATGACGTACGGCACCGTAAGCCACTCCCTCACCAATAACTGCACAGTTATCCAGTACATAAAATGGTGCTCTTTCACTTTCATTCAATGATCTAGATTTTACTTACTTTTACTTCAGGAAAATATTTCGTTAACTTTTTTGATTCTGTATTACATTAGAAGTATGAAACCGGAAATATAATGTTCAAAACATGTTTATTTTGGACGTTTTTACGATATCAATTTTTAATGCATTATTCGATAATTTATCAAATACCTATGGGGGAAAAATTAGTAAAAAAATTTTAAATAGTATTTTTCTTAGAAATAATTACCAAAAACTATTGGCTAATCTCATTGGCGAACAGGATGTGTGAAGTGGGCGGTCTTTAGCTGATGACGTATGGCACCGTAAACCACTCCCTCACCAATAACTGCACAGTTATCCAGTACATAAAATGGTGCTCTTTCACTTTCATTCAATGATCTAGATTTTACTTACTTTTACTTCAGGAAAATATTTCGTTAACTTTTTTGATTCTGTATTACATTAGAAGTATGAAACCGGAAATATAATGTTCAAAACATGTTTATTTTGGACATTTTTACGATATCAATTTTTAATGCATTATTCGATAATTTATTAAATACCTATGGGGGAAAAATTAGTAAAAAAATTTTAAATAGTATTTTTCTTAGAAATAATTACCAAAAACTATTGGCTAATCTCATTGGCGAACAGGATGTGTGAAGTGGGCGGTCTTTAGTTGATGACGTATGGCACCGTAAGCCACTCCCTCACCAATAACTGCACAGTTATCCAGTACATAAAATGGTGCTCTTTCACTTTCATTCAATGATCTAGATTTTACTTACTTTAACTTCAGGAAAATATTTCGTTAACTGTTTTGATTCTGTATTACATTAGAAGTATGAAACCGGAAATATAATGTTCAAAACATGTTTATTTTGGACATTTTTACGATATCAATTTTTAATGCATTATTCGATAATTTATTAAATACCTATGGGGGAAAAATTAGTAAAAAAATTTTAAATAGTATTTTTCTTAGAAATAATTACCAAAAACTATTGGCTAATCTCATTGGCGAACAGGATGTGTGAAGTGGGCGGTCTTTAGCTGATGACGTATGGCACCGTAAGCCACTCCCTCACCAATAACTGCACAGTTATCCAGTACATAAAATGGTGCTCTTTCACTTTCATTCAATGATCTAGATTTTACTTACTTTTACTTCAGGAAAATATTTCGTTAACTGTTTTGATTCTGCATTACATTAGAAGTATGAAACCGGAAATATAATGTTCAAAACATGTTTATTTTGGACATTTTTACGATATCAATTTTTAATGCATTATTCGATAATCTATTAAATACCTATGAGGGAAAAATTAGTAAAAAAATATTTAATAGTATTTTTCTTAGAAATAATTACTAAAAACTATTGGCTAATCTCATTGGCGAACAGGATGTGTGAAGTGGGCGGTCTTTAGCTGATGACGTACGGCACCGTAAGCCACTCCCTCACCAATAACTGCACAGTTATCCAGTACATAAAATGGTGCTCTTTCACTTTCATTCAATGATCTAGATTTTACTTACTTTAACTTCAGGAAAATATTTCGTTAACTGTTTTTATTCTGTATTACATTAGAAGTATGAAACCGGAAATATAATGTTCAAAACATGTTTATTTTGGACATTTTTACGATATCAATTTTTAATGCATTATTCGATAATTTATTAAATACCTATGGGGGAAAAATTAGTAAAAAAATTTTAAATAGTATTTTTCTTAGAAATAATTACCAAAAACTATTGGCTAATCTCATTGGCGAACAGGATGTGTGAAGTGGGCGGTCTTTAGCTGATGACGTATGGCACCGTAAGCCACTCCCTCACCAATAACTGCACAGTTATCCAGTACATAAAATGGTGCTCTTTCACTTTCATTCAATGATCTAGATTTTACTTACTTTTACTTCAGGAAAATATTTCGTTAACTTTTTTGATTCTGTATTACATTAGAAGTATGAAACCGGAAATATAATGTTCAAAACATGTTTATTTTGGACGTTTTTACGATATCAATTTTTAATGCATTATTCGATAATTTATCAAATACCTATGGGGGAAAAATTAGTAAAAAAATTTTAAATAGTATTTTTCTTAGAAATAATTACCAAAAACTATTGGCTAATCTCATTGGCGAACAGGATGTGTGAAGTGGGCGGTCTTTAGCTGATGACGTACGGCACCGTAAACCACTCCCTCACCAATAACTGCACAGTTATCCAGTACATAAAATGGTGCTCTTTCACTTTCATTCAATGATCTAGATTTTACTTACTTTTACTTCAGGAAAATATTTCGTTAACTTTTTTGATTCTGTATTACATTAGAAGTATGAAACCGGAAATATAGTGTTCAAAACATGTTTATTTTGGACATTTTTACGATATCAATTTTTAATGCATTATTCTATAATTTATTAAATACCTATGGGGGAAAAATTAGTAAAAAAATTTTAAATAGTATTTTTCTTAGAAATAATTACCAAAAACTATTGGCTAATCTCATTGGCGAACAGGATGTGTAAAGTGGGCGGTCTTTAGCTGATGACGTATGGCACCGTAAGCCACTCCCTCACCAATAACTGCACAGTTATCCAGTACATAAAATGGTGCTCTTTCACTTTCATTCAATGATCTAGATTTTACTTACTTTTACTTCAGGAAAATATTTCGTTAACTTTTTTGATTCTGTATTACATTAGAAGTATGAAACCGGAAATATAACGTTCAAAACATGTTTATTTTGGACATTTTTACGATATCAATTTTTAATGCATTATTCGATAATTTATCAAATACCTATGGGGGAAAAATTAGTAAAAATATTTTAAATAGTATTTTTCTTAGAAATAATTACCAAAAACTATTGGCTAATCTCATTGGCGAACAGGATGTGTGAAGTGGGCGGTCTTTAGCTGATGACGTATGGCACCGTAAACCACTCCCTCACCAATAACTGCACAGTTATCCAGTACATAAAATGGTGCTCTTTCACTTTCATTCAATGATCTAGATTTTACTTACTTTTACTTCAGGAAAATATTTCGTTAACTTTTTTGATTCTGTATTACATTAGAAGTATGAAACCGGAAATATAATGTTCAAAACATGTTTATTTTGGACATTTTTACGATATCAATTTTTAATGCATTATTCGATAATTTATTAAATACCTATGGGGGAAAAATTAGTAAAAAAAATTTAAATAGTATTTTTCTTAGAAATAATTACCAAAAACTATTGGCTAATCTCATTGGCGAACAGGATGTGTGAAGTGGGCGGTCTTTAGCTGATGACGTATGGCACCGTAAGCCACTCCCTCACCAATAACTGCACAGTTATCCAGTACATAAAATGGTGCTCTTTCACTTTCATTCAATGATCTAGATTTTACTTACTTTTACTTCAGGAAAATATTTCGTTAACTGTTTTGATTCTGCATTACATTAGAAGTATGAAACCGGAAATATAATGTTCAAAACATGTTTATTTTGGACATTTTTACGATATCAATTTTTAATGCATTATTCGATAATTTATCAAATACCTATGGGGGAAAAATTAGTAAAAAAATTTAAATAGTATTTTTCAGTAGGTATAACAGAATCGCCCCCCCGTATCGATATAACACTATTAGGCATGTAAAGAGATTTCTCGATAGGCAATTTGATGGGCGTGTTGTATCGACTCGGGGGGGGGCGATTCAGTGGCCACCTCGTTCACCGGATTTGACACCTATGGACTACTTCCTTTGGGGATACCTGAATAACAAGATGATCATTCATACCTTTTTTCTTTCTTTTCTTATTTCTGCTTACCTAAGAGCATTTCTAAATCTAGGTGTGTCAGAATCAAGCCGGGATTGCATCTGTAGATGAACTAAAGCAGAGAATAATAGATGCCTGTAACTCGGTGAAAGCCGAATCTATTTCTTTGGCAGTAAGGGTCAATTGGTAGGAAAGAGCATGTCTATGCAGCTCTAATGGTGGAGGCCAGTTCGAGCATGGTCTGTATTAATGAGGAGTAAAATTTATAATAAATTAGTACTTTTCTTCTTATTCAATCAAAAAACCGTTATTATATTATCATATTGAAATTTCTTATAAGAATCATGTTTTCATTCATAACTTGTAAAATATCGCTCACAGAAAAAAACCGTTCAAGTAAATTTTTCTTTAAAAAAATAGAGGAATCTATTTCTTAAATAAAAACCTCAACGGAGCATCGAAAAAAATTTACAAATTAAATTTGAATTTATAACAAAAAACTATGGGAACACTTATTTTTTAGTTTTTTTCTAGCTATCTTAGTTTCCGAGAAAAAGTCGTTATACATATAGCTTGGGGCACCCTGTATATATACTTATATACATACATACATATATATTTATATATCTTATTTTTTAGAATGTACAAGTGACGGAATCAAACTGAACGCAAGTATGGCAGAAGCGGAAATGTTGAGATACTTGCCTCGTGGATGAGTGCGATGATGTCGTTGAAGGCGTGAGCGTAGTAGATAGAGGAAGAGAGAGCGGCCGTGCACGTAGTCAGGTGCCGGAAGTCGCGCAGTTCCAGCAGTCTGTAGAGAAGCACTCCGCGTGCCAGACCGCAAGCAAGGTACAGCATGCCTGTGGCTGCCAGGTAGCCGCCCCGACCAAAGTTCTGCTCACAATAGAAGTCTCATTTAGCTAATATTATAATCGATAATGCAGAGTACATTGCAAAGAACAAATCATTTACGCATTATCAATCAGAGAAAAAAGAAGAGGAATGAAGTGGCAAGAACTCGAGAAAGCAAGGAGATGATCACCTTAGCTGGTATGAGACCCACCGCATCTTTCACCATGTTTGTGAAGACCACACAGTTTGCGCATGCGCACAAGCAAGTTTCTAAGATCTTGTAATTTACAAGCTTCTATTGATGTCGGTTTCTGTTAACTAGCTAACAAACCTATTGGCCTCATGAAGATTACTAAACCAAAACCAGTGATTTTTAATCTCGAATAGCCAATTTCTAGAGCAGGGCTAAATAATAATACAATCTCTATTGTCCTCATCTACCTCCTACTTATTTGTAGGCAGGTATAGTGCTCCACCTCCTCTCTCCGCTTTTATTATTTGAACTGGAGCATTACGCTATCAAGTTGCCCACTAGAAAACAGATAGAGTGCATTGAATTTGTGCAGATTAGCAAGACCGAGTTGGGCCAATGCATGGGTTACCGCTTCAAGAAACATGCCAGTTTTGTCCAACTCCAAGTAGAAAGATGGCTCACAATGCCTCCTGGACATGTGTAATGTATGCACTCTACAACATTATTAAAGTTCACCTGAATGCACGAGAGAATTATGTGTGTTTAGTCAGGTGGCAGTTAATAGATTTTATAGCCCGCAGCTATGGCCTGCCTTTGAGCTGGTTGCCCTCGCTTCTTCAAGAGAATCCTCACTTCAAGTTGTTTCGTTGTGGTGAAGACCGTACCTGTTGAGGTAAGTAGGCATTGAGATTCTTTCGAATCTCAGTTGCGGGTAGGTTTTTTCGAAGGCTTTTTCATCTATTCTGTAATATGATCGTTTAAAGAAAAATTAAAGGGTTTTAAAATGGTCTCTAATGGTAGTTGGACGTTAAGCTCCACCTGAAAGAATAGGCTGTTACTTCACTTCCGCTCCACCTGAAATAATAGGCTGTTACTTCACTTCCTTTATCTAACCCTTAGGTTAGGGTTATTTGCCCAGAAACTTGATTAAAGCAGAAACTTATGCAGGGGAGATTCCAAGCTTCTTAAGTAGAGGGAATCCAAGCTCTGTCTAAAGTGATTGAATAGTCAACTAGTATAGTAACTAATACAGTCTGGTACGCTGTTAAGCTGAAGTTTAGCAAAACCAAGCATTTACATCACTTACTTCTTATGTCTTATTTGTGAAAGCGTTTTCTCATGATGACTGAAAATATGTTGTACGAAGAGCATAATATACACAAAACATGTTGCTGCTGGAGAAGTACTTACTTCGATAGTAACATAAAAGGCTTGGACTGAGACGAAGGCAAGGTTTGCAAGAACTGGCTGCAGCCAGAAGTGTCCTGCCGCCAGGAGCTCGCCGAGTTCGGCCAGGTGCACCAGGAGCAGCAACAGACTGAGCACCGCACGCGGCCCATGTCCTCGCAGCAGCCGGCCATATGGGATTCTGCACACACAAACACACACAAGGATCTCCTCAAAGATCTGCAACTTAGGATCTAGAAAGCAGCGACAGACTACGTATTTCCCAATAAATTGTTTCCTAAGTTTGTTGCGTCCGACTCGCAACCACAAACCGCAACATTTCCTCGCATTTTCCTAGAACTAGCTTAGAAGTATTTTCCTTGAAATATGTATTAAATAAAAACTGTACTATCTTCAAGTGTGCAATGAACGTACCAACTTTAAAATTTTTGGATTAAATGCCAAATACTGAAAACTCGATCCTGCCGGTTGGCTAATTTGTCCAAAAGCTTTAGACCCAAATATCAAATATAACTTTCTGCAACTTTAAGTTATCTGTATAGAATGTATATTTGGATGATTGCAACACCATCTTTTCTATCGTAAAGCGAAACGGAATCTAGTATGACTATGATTAACTTCCTCGTTCTACATTATCTAGGTTCAATATTGTTAAAAGTAATTATCAAGACAAATACTTAAATTTACCAACATTTGGAATATTCAGTGAAATAACGATTTAGAGACGAGCTTTCCTTCAATCCTTTGTAAAACTGCCATTAATTACAAATGATCAAAATGGCTGGATATGGTATGTATGAAATAAGGCAAACTGTAAAGATACGTTTCTGTGTTTCTGTTAATTGAAATTCACTACAATCTGTCACACTGTCACCTCCTTATCCCTTCCCGACTCGATAGAGACCTAGAGACTGGCTTCTAAAGGTATCTCCCTTGACCACTTCAAAGATCCTGATTATGCTCTTGGTGTCCAGTCAACAATCATCACCAGTGTATCCGTAGCAGTAGATCCCACTGCACCTGAATTTGCTGAAGAAATAGATCTCAGTATTTACCAAATTGATTGTTCTCTCAATAATAACCGGTATTTGATACAAATTTGTAGAACAACTCCTTGCTGGTTGTGCAATAGTGAAGAAGTTTTAAATACCTTTAAAAAGAAACTAGGAATCAATATCGGTTTCTAATTCCTTTCTTTTATATAATATTTCATTCGGTAGTTTCTCTATTCTAGTTAAGTTAAACTACCAGTTCTTACTACATTTTTCCTTATTTTTTCATGACGAAATTTTGTTGGACCTCCAAATGACGACTGTATTGTGATCATGACGTCACGTTTCCTCAAAGATAGTTCTTTTAAATCAAATATCTTTCTATTATAAGTTCTAAGTTACAAAAAGAATAATTTGTGTTAAAAAAAAGTATTTCTATTCAGACCAGGTTTTCTATTTCCAGTTGTCCTTGAGTGATTTTCACTCTGATTACTAACTCCACGTCTGGGAGTTGATCCCCTCTGGGTCGGAGTAGTAGCGCTGGACATATACTTACGGAGATTTGGCACAGCGCAGGTAGATATTGAGCAGCAGAGTGAGGTAGCCCAGGGTGGCGAAACACACGCAATTAGCCAACTCCACGTAGCAGTGAACTGCCGGCCCGCCAGTTAGGTTAATGATGCATAGTGACGTCATCTTTTTAATGTTCCCTTGGTACAGAAGTACATCTTCCTGATCTCTGCACTCTGCAATTTAGAGTAGTATTTAATGTTATTAGAGAACTTAGCAGTTACTCTGGCTCCTCGCAACGGGGGCTTGTAAGTTGTAAGTTCAAGAATAAGTTTTTACCAAAACATGGCTGAAAAAATGTCTAAACAGTTTGAGAAAAGATGATTTAGAAACTATAAACAAGAACTGTTAGTGAATGTAGACCATAGGTTTCTGAGTTGAAAACGCCAATGGCCTCCACTTTTACCAATCATACGAGAAATCACAGTCAGACAGATTTTCCCGGAAATAACTAATGAGTTCTCCGGGTCAGGAAGAAGTACTTCCTACTTCCAGTGTGAGTATCAACATAACTAAATAATGGATAAATTGTAGACACTTCAAATTTTATATTTAAATAGGTGACTTCATAAGCTTCATGAGTCTCCGCTATTCCAAATATCAAGTTCATCACTCGGCAACTTGAGTCATGTTAACCAACAGATTAACTCAATACTTTATCGTACTTCGGGTGAAAACTCATAATCTGATATCGAACAACCGGAATACTTGTTCTTAGAAAGAGGAAATGGGAGGTAAACTAATCATAATTTGTTAACTAATCAAAAATTGTTCCGTTGTTTTGATCGTAAGATGGAGAACATGATGTGATTTCTGTTGAATGCCAGGGCTGAAGTAACCGCTAAGAGTACAAAGACCCTGACTCATGAATCACAACAGCCGGAGATGATTTCAAACAGGGCCTCTCAGCTGACTGACTAAATATAAACACTAACATTAGTGGCTTTGCCAAATGAGCCTCCTCGTGTTACGTCACATCAACCTGTCACATTTCTACCTTGCGACCGACCGGGTGTCTCCGACCGTTCCTCACTTACTTTTACTTTCACTTGTTATTTTTAGGGGAAAATTGGTTTTATAGTTTTTCAGTATCATTAATAAATGTCATGAAGTCATGTAAGAAATGTCATTAAATAATGTAAGAAATGTAATTCTACAATGTATAGAAATACAAAAACAAAAACAATGGTTTTTCAAATTTACGCTTTTTACAGTTTTTGATGATCAATTCTTGTGCAAGAGTATCCTACAGGACAGTTTTAATCTCATAATACTAATCCACCGGTTTAGTAACCTTCCGGTAACCGGTAACCAACTTTCCAAGAAAAATTAACTTTATAAAAGTTAGGTTACTCGTATTGTGTACTAGTTCAGAAAATATAGTAGAAGCCATTTAAGAGAAAATTTTAAAAATGATTTTTTTGGAACATGGAATTTTCAAATTCACTTAAATCTCCTTGGCATCACACTTGATAGAACTCACCTTATTGAATCTCTGCTCATACAATTACATCTTATAATAATTATACGAAAGTAGGGCTTCATTACACTCTCCTAGTCGTGACCTTTTTTCAATGCACGCCGACTGCCGGTCAGTAATCTCTCGTTACAGGCTGTAAAAAGCTCCTGGGAAGAGAAAATCTAAGCTGCTGAATTCGCACCCGGGATCTCTCGTTGGAATCCAGTATTCGCTAACTATTAATATTCCCCTTAATCAAATTATTGTGGAGAAATGTTTCTTTAAAACATGTGACGATAGCACACATACACACACCCACTGACACCCTTAATCGAACATCGAGAAATTTTTCTAAAAACTACTTTTCCGGGCACAGAGAAGCTCAAAAAAAGAAAATTGCAGTGCTATAGATGGCAAAATTTCGGGATGATACACGATCGAAGAGCACCAATTCCCCTAGCTAGCCATAAGGAAAACGATGAAAATCAATGGAGTGGTAGCCCTATTCCGCCATCAAGAGGGACCTGCAAAGATGCTGAAAAATAAAAACTACCGTTTTAGAAAAGATGTGTTGAGACTGCCAGAATAAAGAGTAATAAAGAGCTTGTGACGCAGGCAATCCAGGCAAAATGGAGCCAGAACTGCTATTGCACCAGACAATAGTGGACCAACAGCATTGCGGAAGTTAAAAAATGGCCGAATTCTTTGCTCTCACACCCGAAAGTGAGTGACCTATTTTTCTTTACAGTCTGGAACTACCGATCGACAAGAGTAAGTTCCATATTTCCCTGCGCCATTTGTATACATAGTTTTTGCCGGGAGAAATGACATTAGTTCGAGAACAATGACGACACTTCGTATAGTTGGTCAAGCCAAAACGCAGTACGCGAACGCACATGTTATTGAGGCCAACTGCTAATTTATAAGACCTAAATATTTACAGATTTGCAGCACAATTGCAAACAATCAAATCCAGACAGCACTTTGACCTCTTACAAATCTAACTCAACAATCGATCTTGGCCCATTGGTCAGCTGTTCTCTTAATTTTCTTAACTTAATCCTTTATTTCTTACTGCTCTGCTACAAACTTATGTCTTAAGTGTTTCATTAACTTTCTGTCGAGCACACAAAAAAGGAAATTAATAAGATTTATTAATGGATCTAGTTAGCCGCCACGCTAGCCGGGGAGCGGTCAGAGGCGAGACCTGTAAAGCTTATATGTATTGTGGTTAGTGGGTTCGATTCCCGGTCTTAGGCCTTGGATTTTATTTAATGGTTAATAAAAGAAATTTACAGTAAAGTATGATAAGATGATGATAAGTAAGATGCTAGTCGCCTCCTTCCACGACACCTAATTGGTAGTTGGACGTAAAGCCCGCCTGAAAAAATAGGCAATTACTTTACCTTCACTTTTAATGGATCTAGTTAGCAGGTGAATGTTAGTATTTTTAAGTAATTTACAATTTACTTATTCCAATAGTAGCCGTTGTTTTATTTGGACCAGAATTCTTTTATTCGATAGAAAAAGGTTTACACCAGAAGAAGCAGGCCGTCCAAGAGCTCAACTCTTAATCATCTTCCTAGACTAAGCCAGGCAAAGGTTCGAATGTGAAATTATATAATTATAATTATAAGTGTTCTGAAGCGTGGTTTGGCCTGAGCAAGAATGGGCTGCAGCAGCAGTTGGGTTTCCTGGCTGAAAGCCCAGGCGGTGGTATTGTAGGCGGAGGGATTAATAAAGCTTGTACTTGTATTTTCGACCAGAGGGTGTTAGCAACAAAATGGTGACTGTACACAAAATAATAAACGTTTGTAACTATTATGAATAAAATGGCCATTTTCAAATTTTTTCGCTCTTAAAACATTTCGACTTTAGTTTGAAAGGCGTCCTACTACCACCCTACCCTTTGAAAATGTACGGCCCCCCACTTGAAGCTTTGCTAAGCGGCCGGCAAATATAAAAAGATAGGAACTGTCGGTAAGAGACGCAGAAATCATTGCTAAAAAGTACAGCATTCTACCATGTTATTTCTTAATCCATCACTTATTCTACCTAAGTGTTCTACTCTGAAAGAAAGTACAGTCGGTAGCAGAATCATCAGTTGGGGGCCAATCACTTATGAAATGGGTTTGGACAGCAATCACGTACAAACAACCAGGATGCTTGATCGTATTTTTCCTTGAAGGGAATTTCAAACAAACCTCCAGATTTTAATCACTTATGGACAGGATGAACATGCATATTGTTCATAATTATCAAATTGTCGCGTTTTTAAATAATCAGCGCAGACACGAACATTGTGAGCCAGAATTAGCTCCAATTGAATAGCCACTCCTAACCGCAGGAACCGGCTTTCTCCTTTAGCGAACTTACCATTGGATTATAGCTGCTAATTTAGCCTTCCCCCTCCATACTCTGCTGCTCAGAATCAGCGAACGGTTGAAAATCCTTAACATCTGATAGCTTTATGTATGCCCCACTTTAGGAGAAATGTAGTTAACCGAGGGATAAAAGTAAATTACTTTCAGTTATGAATGTTTACTTTAAAGGACTATCACTCGGTAGTGCTTGCTATCTTTATTTGAAAAAAGGGAGGTAATTTTTAAACAGAGTGAACTTCGGATATTACCAACAATTGTTTAAAAAGTAAGATTTATTGTCTAACAATTTCATAAATTGAACTAATTCAAGTAAAAAATGTCTAAATCTTTAATGTGAATATGAACGATGAAAGATTTAGCGTAAGTTCACGGTACTTTAACCAATCATTGCGCATGATCAGTTGATTGTGGAAATTAATAGTGCTACCTGCATGTGCAGTGGAGGGTATGAAGTAATTTAACCTTGAAACGCCAATTCGAGTGACGGCTACTGAGGCGACCATAGCAACGGCCGCATTCAGCAGACAAGAGCGCTTCCAGATCGCTCCCAAAGGGAGCGCTTTATTTCTCTGAACGCTCTGCTACTAATATAACCAAAACATAACCTTTTTTCGAATTAATATTGGCGAGGAATCGGTCCAATAAAAAACAACTCGTCTTTTAAATTAAAAAGTGCTAGGCCATTTCAAAATCTGTTATTTATTAATCATATTTCAATTTTTTAACTTGTTATCAAAGAGAAAGAAGAGCACGCGATAGAACATTTTTATGTATTTTTTCATCCCATTTCTATTAAAAATATTGCCAAGACAGTAAAGCTAGTATTTTTCTTAATATCGGGAAATAAGTGGTTTTCCGAGTGATTTTTCTAAGAAAAATCCAATGTTAAGAGCTTTAGATGTTCTCAAGCATACACGAAATGACTAAAAAATAATTTTACATCTGTTACAAACAAGAAGGTTTAATAATTATTTGGTAATTTTGGGAGAGTTGCGTTTAATTACCAAAAAAATTGGAAAAATTTCAAAATTGTTTTTATAAATACTCGTACTTTGCTAGTAGCGATCACCGCTCCGTCGAAGTAGCATAGAAAATTTCCGCTCCATAAGATGGTGTCCGCTGCCACAACATATTGTGAGAGCGATGCTAAAAGTGCGCCATTCAGCGGATAGTTCCGTAGCGCTCTTGTCTGCTGAATGCGCCCAACATTAGGAAAGGGGCGTGGTCGCCATCTTCTGATTGGCTAACTCATCCGCCTATATTTTACACATCTACTGTTACATTCTGATTGGATAATTATTTAACACTAGATGTTTATTTGAAATAACAAGTATAGATTTTTTTTACTAATTTGTTAAATTTTCAGATTATGCATTAAAAATTCTATATGAAAAACACCTATTTAATTGGGTTTAATTTAAACACCTATTTAATGCAAATTTATTCGTTTATCTTATTGGATAAAAGAAAATTAGGTATGTTTGAACATTTTTAGGTTAGAAGAAGGGAAAAACAAAGTCTGCTTAGAAGTGGGTCCGGTGAAGAAGTCCACCATTTAGTCGAGTTGATATGGTGGATGCCTTTTATTGAATAAATATTTATATAGTTGAAGAGATGATTTGTTAGTTATATTGAAGAATATCAAATCCGAGGAATAATGCACGATTCGGTTGGTAACTGTATTAGGTAACCCTCTACATTCTCCAACACAGCATTTGACAGAGACTTGGAATTTGATCTTTCACATCTCAAGCAGTCAGAAATCAACATTTCGAACTGATATTATTATGTTTATATAAATTAGAAACAACTTGTTTATTGCTATTTATAAAATAAAAATTAATGTTTCATTATCGGTTTATAAAAAGTTATGTACGATATTACACTAAATCTTGTCTTTTTATTAATACTTTTTTCCTGCATCTATTTTTGGAGAATTTCATTTTATATGTATTTATCATGTCTTTTTCAATAAAAGTGCAAATTCACTGCAGTTCTTGTGGAGACTCCATTTCGAAGATTTAGCTAGCGTAGAGAACTTCCTCTTGACCGAAGTGGCAGTTCTAAAGTTTTCATCATATAAATAAATTAATTGCAAAACTTTATTCATTGATTGCTAACTAAATTAGTCAGCTGACAGAGCTAGTTAAGGCGTATTCTCGTGAGTTTAGGGCTTTAGATTCCATGAATGCACGCGCGTGTTTGAATGTGTGTGGACGGGTGAGTGCATTACTGGTGGCAGTACGCCAAGTTGACATTCCTCACCATACCGTGTTAACTCGTACACTTTGGAAGCTGATTTCTTCCAGACATTAACTTGAGGAGGAGAGGAGTGAGTGTGGTCTAACGGAGGCGGTGACGCACTTGTCTGCAAATATTTGCATAACTAGGCACATCATCCTCTTCTAGATGGCTGTAATTCAGGTCAAGTAAACATCTCGATCGATCTTAGTTATTTATGTACAGAGTCATCGTAGTTTGGGCTTCACAAGTGGCGGTTTCTTTATAATTGCATAAATAAATTGCAATTGTGACTCACATTAGTATGAAGCATTTAAATAGATTCAGCAATGTCCAGAGTGCAGTTCCTTCTTTGCCTCCAAGAATATCTATTCAATATACGTATTGTTATAAAGAAATTTGTTTTTAAAAAATATTTTCAGCAATTGAATGAAGCACTCTAGGGTGGTGGTGGTGATTTTGGATTTTAGTTCCTTGGCTAGCCTGCAGCAATTAGAGCTCGACCGGAAGGTAGCTCAGACTGTGGCTCGAGCAAAGTTCTTGTTGGATGAACATATGAGTCAGATGAGAGAACTGAGACGAGGACCAAGTCCTGAAAATATTAGTTTATGGAAGTCCAAATCAATACATGGTAGTGATTTTAATAATCTGTTTTGTAAATACTTGGTTTTAAGAGAAAGTAGGAATGTAGGAAATAAATTACTTGAATAAAGTAAGGGCTAAACTGATTAAGTAGTTGGATGTTAAGCTCCAACTTAAGCAAAAACAGGCGATTACTTTATTTTTTACATATCTCAGGAAAACGTTTTGTAAAGGGTAACCAACCATATTGATAGAACTAGAATTTTTGTTTTCCAGGGCGAAGGTTGAACAAATAAGGGTGTAAATATATAATGTAGGGTAAAATTTGAATCAAAATCAAGAGAGTGATTCCATAACTGGACTTCAAAGGGCAGTCGATTTCGCAAATGACATGGAATCGGACAAAAGTTCTCAATAAAAATGTTAAGCCTAGCTTCTTCACTGAGCCGTTAGTATTTTCAGTGCGAGGAAATCCGTGGAGAGGTTTGCATAAAATTGGAATCTTGAACTGGAATTCAACATTTCCAGAAGGTCGGCAAATAATTTAATTTTCTTCGAAAAAATTGAAATTAGCTTGTGGAATAGTTTAGAAAGATTGGCGGCATTATTAGAAAATGGCTAAAAACTGAACAAAAAAAAATAGTTTAAAATGTTTCACTTCCGCTTTAGACATATTGTACTTAGTTATACAATCTGATCTTATTCATGGAACAAGAATTAGAGACTGCAGAGATTATTTGCGGAATTACTGTGCGGGTGGGCTTTCCTTAACATTCAGGAGACTGTGTACTCGTAGAACAGATGAGGTGAAGACGAGTAAAGAAGACAATGAGTGGTCACCTTGCGATCTCAATAGAGGGAGGAGAGCGCGCTAAGCAACAAGTGGCTGTAGACAAAAGCTCTCAACTGCTCTCTCTTCATGAGCATCAGAGCCACTAAAAGCTCTCACTTGTAATAAAAGAAAGAGTGGCGATCGTGTCGTATACCAATTGAGTGTCACCGGAAATACATTTCTGAGGTCCCTCCAGGAATGGGAAGTAGTTTTTAGGACATCAAATCGTGTTCAAGCACCATATTACGTCAGTACGATGCGAAAATAATTGTGGCCACCTTAGATTCTCAGCCTGAATCATTAAATCTCCTTTAAAGCCAGTTTACTCAACAGATAGCTTTTCTTGGTTTTTTATACGGAAAGAATTTCTATTCCTTAAAACTGCGCATGTACTCTTGGAAAGTTTATAAGGAAATTAATTTTTGGAGGATTGTTGGGGGTGACGAGGGCAAACCTCTAACGTGCCTTTTTAGCTCAATGATAGAACCAATCACCATTACTAAAGTTTAATAGAACAGATCAATGATCAATGTAATACCGAGTTGACAGAAATTCACTATAAACAAGAATATCTTGATTTGTTTCTAGTTTTGGAAAATTGTTGAGAAAGCAATGAAGAAAATCCGGCGTCAGGCAGTTGAACATTTCTTCCTTTTCACAACCCGGAAAGCGCAACGCTAGTCATTTCACTTTAGTTTGCAGTGTTGTTTTCTCTTGTTTTAAGAAAACTAATTCTAAAAATACACACCTTCCAATACAAACATCTAATGCGCACACTCATTAGACTTTCTTAGTTCCAATTCTTCCGAATTCCCTCTTGTCCTTGTATTTCCTCACAGGAAACAATTTTATCTTTTAGAACAATTATTCGAATAAAAGTTATGTCTTAGTGAGTGAAAGGAAATGTAAAAAACGTTTTCTGGCAAACGACGAAGCATTATTCCCACAATCTTCTGAAAATGGGAAAAGCTAATAAGTAGTATGGCAATGCAGGATGAGGGTTTATTAGCATTTGTCTGACGTCTTTAACATTACTGAGTGACGTCACTCATGGCAAAGAAACCACCCCTACCTTCCCACCATCACATTTTTCTGGAAAAAGTTTTTTAAAAAAAGTAGTAAAGTTATTTCTGTAACCTATTTGTTCATAAAGAAAATGGTTGAGTCGTTTTCTAGATAATCGCGGAATATTTCAAAATCTATACCGGAAGTAAAGACTCTTCCGGTTGAGGGATTTTGGTCGCTTCTTGCCTAAAAGTGGATTTGCTACTTCTTTCCGGTTTCGTTTTCCACAATTGGACACTATTTTCTAAATACAACTTTTTCAAAGTTAGGGCACCTCATCATAGTTAAAAAATTTAGGACTGCTGGTTTGATATTTGGAATAAAATTAAAGTGGAAAATGCTTTCGCAATGAATAATGTAACAGAAAAGAAATCAAGTGAAATACCTAGTGAGGAGAGTATAGTTGGCTGGAAGACGACTGGTGCTGTTAGAGTGCTGGTGATGGCAGAGTGTGTCGCGCGCCGAGGATCTCAGCCGACTGATCGGCCTCCACGTTCTGGCGAAGCGCCCCTGGTGCAACTATGTGCAGTCTAGCGCGCGTCTTCTGCCCGCTGCCCGCTACTCATAGCTGCACTTCCAACTGGCATGCCTTCAACTCCATTCTAGTGTTTTCTTTTTATTTAAGGGTGCATTGGATTCCCTCTGGGACTGTGTAATATTAAGGAGGTTTAAAGAGCCAAGTATAAAAAAAATAGAGTGATTCGGAATGCAGATTTCTTTATCTTCCGCCATTTCTGTGGAACCGGAAGTGTAGATTTCCTTACATTTGGTATGACCGAACATGCGAGGTCATTGCTATAACAAGACCTTGAATATATGAAAATTAATCATATCCTGTTAGTCCTAGCAAGAGGAAGATCCGCAATATTCACCAGAAAAACACGTTTCCAGGACCTCCGCATTCATTTAGAGATGTTTTATTTATTTTTCGTGATTCTCTCACAAAGCAATTGGGCTGAACTCTCAACCGCCTTTATCAGCTCTCTAACGATATTTACTCTCTCACAATGAAATTAAAAATAGTTATATTTTATGGTTTACTGATTTTGGTGAGTGATTGATTCACTAATTCAGTCGGAAGAAAAGAATGCCACTTTCAGTCATGATTTTTTTTATTTTTTCCGAGCTTTCCACCTTGGGTCTAGGTCATGTAAAGTTCATAAGCAGAAAGGAAAGAAGATAAACCAACTTTATAATAATCAATATGCCCTGAAGATGACCTAGTCATCAGGTCGAAAGCTTAGCAATATAAAAAAAGTCAAGACTGAAATTGGCATTATTCTTTTCTTCCTTCTGGTTGTACTTTATATTAATATTAATTTTAATTTAAATTAAAATTAAATAGTTTATACATAGGAGAATTTAGTCACTTAACCGTGTTATACAGTTGCAATTCGTTTAGTAAAGTGTACGATCTACATTACAATTGCACTTCTTGCAGTAAATAATAATTGGAAAACAATTATTTTTGATAAATTTTTGGGGCTACAGGGAACATCCAATGTAGTTTACTCCTCAAACCATCCACTATAGTCCAATCCTCAAAACATCTTCTGGAGAAATATATTAATAGAAAAAAATCTGATTGAATATAGGTGAAAGATTCCGTATTTTGTTATATTTTTTATTAATTTTTGACAATGTGAATGTATACATCCTTAATTACAAGTTCAATAATTAGCCATATTATATTTATATTATGTTATTATTAATAAAAACAGAATTTACAAAAATAACATCTGTAAGAGAATCTTATTTATTTAGAACATTACAATAAAGAAATAGAAACGTTCCATATTTAGGTGAGAAAAAAAAAACCAAAAACATGCCCTTTTAGAGATAGTCAGATCACTTAACCGAGGATGAATGGAGGTAGATTAGAAATGGTCATCGGTCTATTTTACTGCTAGAAAAGCAAGTGGCGAAAAGAAGGGGATCTTTGGGCCAATAATAAAGTTGAAAATTATTCCCGCAGAGAGACAATTTACTGTCATGTACTTGTAAAACTTAACATAATATTCCATAAATAATGTAGAATATATGTGACCTGGTCTTAACCAAATCAAAAACCCATCTTTTATTGTTACGACGATTTTAAAATACTTCTTTATTGGAATGCACTGAGACTGAAGATGATCAACTGTGGATCGAGAGAACTAAGGCTGCCTCGAACAAAATCTGTGCATTACCGGTTCACTTGCGCAACTTACGCCTCGGTCCAAATTATATCAAAATGGCTTCCAAATTAAAAGAATTCTAGAGATGGTACATTTTCAAGAAATCTTCAAGGTATCCAACTTCTTCAAGTAATTCAAGGGAGACCGAGGAGCTGAAGATTAGCGACAACCTCTCCCGGATTTCAAAAGTTCCCACGTTGTCCCATTGAAGCAAAGCAACAAAACATCTGTTAAAAGTGGACTACAAACTCTAGAATCAACGGCCAGTTACTACCTAACTGTTATCTGCAGCTAATGTATAGAAAAACGTAATGCTAGAAAAGGCAAATTGGTCAGCCATTTTGGTCAAATCCATCATTTTAAACGACTTACACTTATTTTTTGCATATTTTTATTCAATCTATCAAATTTATTTTAAGAAATCTGTGCAGGATGAAAACGAGTAGGTACATAAAATATCACAAGTTTGAAGCCACACTTGTTGAGTGAATACAGTTTCAGTGTTCATTTATATTTGTCATTACATAAATATAAATAGGGGATGTACCAGACTGAATTCGGCATATTCACATAGTCATTCGCGACAAATAGTTTGTTGAATCCATCGTACGATTCTCAGTTAAAGCGGTCATTTTATGATTATTTTTTTAATGCTTCACGTTATGACTGTAGAAACAACCTTAAATTTGCCAAGAGAAATAAGAAAACTTGACTGTTAAGTAGGGAATTAGGGACAGTACGAAAATTTGGTGAAAACATAAAAGTCAATGAATAGATTTGCAAAATATTTGATACGTTTTCTTTATTTAAGAAAATTGAAAATTATTTCACTTTTTCTTTTTTAGTTTTACTTTTAACATTTTCCAGTAAGAATATTAAATATACATCACTGTTTTGAGTTTCATATTTTTCACCATTTATATTTATATATGAAAGTGCAATTTATGCGGCATCTCTTCAAATAAATGTGAAATAGAAATAGAATTAGCTTGAAGAGCATTAAATATTTGTATTTGATATATTTTATGAGATTTCAGCTTATTCTCAACGAAACGAAAGAATGTGATCAATTTTGCCTAATGAAAATGATAAAAAAAAGTCAAATTAAATTGCATTACTAAAATACGCAAAGAAACATGGGAAAGCTTCGATTTGTATTAATAAATTTGCTTCAACTATGTTCCCCCAAAGAGTTGAACAAATTTTTGCCGACAAAAATACCTGAAGCATTATAAAATGGCCGCTTTCTTGAAAACTGTTGAAATGCGAATGAATTAAAGTAGCTTTTTTGTCGTAAATAAACCAACTCTTTCCTGTTCAACCTGGTACTTCCTGGGTACTGCTGAATTACAGACAAAGTATTTTTTACAATTACGTACTAACAGACTTGCTTCATGGTGCTCCAATTTCTATATTTATATTGGAGCGTATTAATTAAGATTTACAATTTTATCACAACTTCGGCACCCAAATTAAGTCATACATTTCCTCCATTCTACATACATCATACATTCATATATATATTTACACAATATACATGGTGAGACAATAATACTAATGTCATATATGGCAGTGTTAGTGATGTCAGCATAACAAACATATTCAGATTTATTGTGTTGGCTGAACTGGAATCTTTTATTCTATTAAATCTATACTTGGGTTTATCAGTGGGCAGAGAATTGACAATTATCGGATCCTCACTTTCTACAGCTGGACAACCAAACCAAAATTTTGACGACTGCAGCGGTTTTTCATTGATCACTCGCATCTGCATATCATTAAACTTCCAAAAACCTGTACCCTTAAAGAAATATGTGGAACCTGAAAGAAAATAACAGTAGAATAAGAAAATAATAACATTATAACATCTGAAGTCAGAGATTTATCATAACTGAACTACAATTTAAAAGGATCATCAAGAAGATCGGATCACTGCGCCCTCCCCATAACTGGGTTCCGTCAATTTTTATAATGAATGCAGGCGTTCCGAGACGGATCAACTTCCTCATATCTAGTTTCTCTTACTGCAGCTGGTAAGGTAGTGTTGTAGTGATCGCTAGAAATGCGTTTAGGTTTCCTGATCACTTAAAAGGTTATTAGTGGAATGCGTAACTCTCAATAAACTGTCAACTTGACAATGTCCTAAAATATCGTTAATACATATGTATATAATAGAACTTGTTGACAAAATCCGGAAACAATCTTTTCAGCCCATGTAAATTACAAAAACATGACCCCCATGAAGTCCAAATTCCCATAATTTGCCTGTGAACGACTCACCTGCCGCGCTTTGAGTTTAAGTATAACATTTATAAGAAGAATAGAGTGATAAAATCGAAATGAAATCTTACACTTCCATTTTGGGGCAGATAACTATTAGGAAAAACTGTCTGGCGCCCAGAGTGCACATAGCATCTAGAAATGCTTAGGGAATGAAAATATTTTCCTTTCACAAGTATGCAAGCAGTTCCTCGTCAAAAGTGTCGTCAGTGGCTCAGAGCTGTTAAAGGTATAAGGGTGATTCTGCAATGAATCCAGTATAGATACATCCTACATCACAGAAGGAAATTTCAATCATAATTTAGTATTAAATCATTATTTAAATTTGGGACAGTAGGAAATTCCCAGAACTTTCTGCCAAGTATTACTACAATCCTACCGACTCAGAAAAGAAAAATCGATTAGCCACAATAATTGCGAAAATAGTATGATTTTTAGAAATCCAGAGCTGAAGACGACTTGGAATGGCTGCGCGCTAGGGCAAAAATTTTGCTGTTAATTGTAAAATAATAAGTTAAATATTTAATAAAAATCATGCCACATAATTAAAATATAATATGAATAAACGATTATAAATGTTTCAAGTAGACAGGAATAAGAAGATTGGAAGAGGTTATATCTCATTCCAATTATACCTACCATCTTTCCAGAGAAAAACAGTGTCGATGTTGTAACCGACACCCCGCCATACGGACATGTCGCGAGGGTAATCCAGTTCGACCTGGCCGTCGTCCTCCAGCCGCCAGTACATGGTCCCACTGAACAGGTAAGTCTTACTGTTGTGACCCCAGATCATTGCCGCATCTATTTTGTCCAGTGTGCTGGGCAGCCCCAATGCTGTAAGTGGCTTTGGATAGCCAGGTTCTAGTGCGACCGCTTGAAATACATAAAACAATTTCCCTACAATAAACGGCCAAAGTTATTTCAATGTTCCATTCTGATAATTAATATTTCTGAAATAGAGTGAAATTATTAGTTACCGATGAAGAAAACAATCTTCTTATCGTGGCGTTCGTAGACTGCATCCACATGAGTAAGGTTCTTTGGCAGCTTCACCCACAGCCTTGAAGTCATAGCAGGGTATCCTTGATACAATCCACGGTCTCCAATCCGCCACATGTACTATATTTAACAATGTTAAACTAAATGCCCAAAATTCTGATTGATAGTTGCGTTTTGTAGTTAAGTATGAGCGCAAGGGGGCGCTCCATATTAGGATATGGCCGAGCAAGTTTAAAGAGTAGGACCAGTTCAGATACGACCAGATTAAAACAATTTAGCGCACCAGACAAGTATTTCTTTGGCACCACCTTTTTGTACTTTCACTTACTCTGGTACTCTGGATAACTAAAGCTTTTCTCAAATGATTAACAGTTTTTTACTAAAGAATAAATTATAGAGTGTATTTTTTATATATCATTTATAAGTTACACAGTTTATGGGCACTTTAGTTAGATCTTAAAACAGCTGGGTCTTTGAAGGTGAGAAACATTCAATAGTTTATTTAATTTTAAATCTGTTTTTTACAAGAGGAGAGTTTGTCACATAACATATTTATTGAATGATCACTAATGATGTACATTAAGAAATAGAAATATATAAATATAAGGTAGTTCGATAGGGCCAAGGGTCTGCAACCTGTATACTTGTTCAACAGAGCCAAGGGCTACCATCTCTAAATTTGTTCGATAAAAGTAATGTCTAGCAGGGAAATAACATGATTTACATTGTTTCCAGCTTATTTGAATCTAAATTCTAGTTATGAGGGACTCTTTAGGAGTTTTAGATGTTTGAGGGTGACTCATTCGTCAAATTATATAGTATTTTAAAAAGAGAATCCAAAGTAGTTGGGAAAGAGTAATCCTTTCTCCCATTCTTTTTAAATTAACAGCTGTAATTATAATTCTACTAGTCTGACCCAACAGTAGGTCATCGTACTGAAGCATCCGTGTGCTTTACCGTGGCAAAGTTGACCTTCAAGATGGCTTTCTGTTCAAGTCAACCTGCTGTAATATCCATAGCCGTACGTAACCCGCTGTTTGCTAATTGTGGGCCTTGATTTTATGTACTAATAATTTTTCGTTTGTTCCTTTATTTTAACATTTCATTCTTGCGTATATATTGAGCTCAATTTTAATAGTTTTAGTACACTAGATAAAACTTTTATTTCAGGTGACCAATCTTATTTTAAAAGTGTAATTGGACAGTTCTGGATAAAATCAAAGATATTTTGTTTTAATTTCTTAACTCTAATAAAACCAAGAAATAGAAAGTACGTGAAAAAATGCCCTGCATGTTAGGATTGACCAAAAATTTGGAAAGTTAGATCAAACAAAGAAACTTTTTTAAACATGCCGAATAATGCTGAACCAATATTCAAACTTTTGTGGAAGTTTAGTTTAGTCGTCTGTCGTTGTCACCCGCCCGTTCACCAGAGACTTCTCTCTAAAGTGCCTTCTTCGCCTTTACGAGGACCCATAGACTTAATGGGCCTCTTAATCCGGCACTACAGTCATTTATGATTTCATTTTCTCCAACTTTACAAGAAGACGTGATTAAAAGAACTCTTTGTTTTAGTTCGCTATTAGTAAATATCTAGACAGATGAGGATGCAAACAGTGGAGTAGTAAACATTGAATAACCTCCACATTCAATTGCAGGTAAAAAAGAGTGAATACCTTTCCTCTGAACACAAACACTTCTCCTCTGATGATGGAGATGGCATCGTACGACGTATTACACTTGTTCGGTTTGTCGAGGTCCAAGATAGGCGTGCTGGCCTTAGGCGTCGTTGGCCGATGTGTGGTTGTGCTGGCCGTAGTTGTCGAAGAGGTTGTCGTTGTGGTGGTGCTAGGCCTGGGTGTGTAGCTGGGGTACAGTGTTGTCTTCTGCCCAGGTTTGTCCCCGTAGTTTTTGCCCCACAATCTTGCATTCGCTCCTGAATTCACAATTTTTCACACTTACACAAGTACAATGCTAATAAATAAAATCGCCATATTATTGAGAATTTATCGCAATCGAGAGATCCTCAAATCACCATCAGAAAGAGCGTTTTAAAATTTTACTTAACTTCCACCTGAATGGCCGGGCACCTAAACAATAAGGCTAACGAATTTTTATCTTTAGTTCAGGGCCACGTAAGACATTGCCACGAGAGCTGACAGTCTATCTAAGAAAATGGCGATCCTGTTGTTGACAATACTCGTCTTATTAGCAGCCCAACTGAATACTTCACCTAGCCTTGACTGAAAAAGTGCGACTAGCTTTTATATTTATTTTTATTAACAGTAAAATATATCGTTATTTTCAAGTCCATTCGACCTCGCTTTCAGTACGAATGGACTCTTTTTGAATGGACAGCTGTGAGGAAGGTGACAGTTTCCAAGAGGATATAACTTAATTTAAGAATTAAATTAAGATTATTAAAATAAGTAATTAAACCAATAAAACTACCGAATATAAAAGGGAGATGTTGATGCTAGAATTACCATAAATCTGTTGGATTCCATATTTATCGTCATCAGGTAGGTCATAATCTTCTTTGAGTCCTTGGTACCAGGGGTACATGAGTGCTCCCGGCACCGAAGAGTGCGACAAGCCGAGGGAGTGGCCGAACTCGTGCGCCGCCACTGCGAACAAGCTTGTTCCTGCAACAGTAGCGTCACCTATCACCCTCCGAAAGAGAAACTAAAATGTTCTAACTGGGTATCACACTCAAAAATAATGCTAAAATAACCATCTTCTTTGAGTTGGTCGTCTCCAATTAGTTGCCAGATCTCTTCAATGTCAAAATGGACGTCACCTCCTCGACCTGAGCCAGGGAAGAAGGCGTGTGCCAGGATCTGCCCCAGTCCGTCGAATGGATACCCATCTCCGTGATAGCCTCTGCAACGACCACAAATAATTTTATTATATAATTGTTAGATGTGGAATTTTAAAAGAAGATATTAGGTATGTCTTTCTCTTTCAGTCGGAGTTTGAGTGTAACCTATATTTCCGACGAGTTCTCAGCTTTTTTGCAGGAAGGATGTGGAGGAGCTGCCATGTGAGAGCTGTCATTGAATCGAAGACTCTCTTCAAATTTATGCCCTTATTATGAATTCAGTGGTCCCATAGGGTGGCCTAGACAAACCTCAAATCCAGCTATTCCATGCTCCATGGCTCCTATTCTATATTCAAACAGCTCCTTAACATCTAAAGGACATCTCCCACCTCCATCCAGGCGACATTCCCAGTTAAACTCAGTGGCAACCCTATCTGTTTCTGCGGCCTCCATGTTCTGAATGTCAAGAAAGCTTTTGTTTTAACTACCATTTCTCGTCAAGAAGTTCAATGTTCTTCCTATACAGTTTTAGATAATATAAATGGGAGATCTCTCAAAAAAGAAAAGAAAAGAGAAAAAGAAAAGTATATCGATGTTGGAGGAAAAGGGTCTATTGATGGTCATTGTATCGTGAACCATAACTAAACAGTTCACATGAATGCCTAAGGTGTTTTAGGCAGCGGAGACAAATATTCTGTCATTATCAGATACCGATTATGTTTATTTATTGTGCCTGCCAAGAATAGGTCAAGGGATGTCACTCAATTGCAGTAACGTAAATTAGAGGAATACATCCCCACCATTTCGTATAAGTAAGCACTAGGAAGGAAGCTTCTGTCCTTTTTCTTCACTCAAGCGGAGTTCTTACTGGCATTGTATGATTTCTTCCAAACATTTACCCATTATGACGTATATTTTTAGCTTTTGAGTGTATTTAGATCAGCTGGGCTATTTGTACGATGTAGATACGATACATAGATCTGTAAACAGCAGTAAATAGAATGTGGGTGTAGATCTGTATGCAACTGCAAATAGAATTTTAAATGAGGTTTAGGTTTCTAGAGGTATGACAATATTGAGTAGTGTCCTCGACTATGTCACTTAGAGGATAAACGAGAGGTTTGTAGTGTTTGTAGTGAAATGGGAGATCTGATATTGTCACGTGAAGTGTACGAATACGATTGATCCTTCTGAGACACTACAATTCGATGCAAAAAAAATTGGGTTGCAATAATTAAAGCAGAATTAAAACATTATTATGAAAATAATTTATTACTTAAGAGAACGACTTGAATAAATGATCATTACTTTTCGAAATAGACAAGTATGTCAGCGTCATCACTGTTGATCTCTCGAAACTGCAGCTTGGAGTGCCTGGCCCATATCTGGAGGGCCTTGCTCAGGTCGTACCTCAGTCGGCCGCGGTCCAATCCGCTGACGAAGAACTTTGTCCTTAAACTGAAAGAAAAATCTTATGAAAAATCTTCTGGGCTTCAGTTGGAGACAAATCATGTCTCTTTACACAGAAATTTCTGCTGCGAGACAGTACCAGCTAATTCGATAACACAACAGCTAAACTACCTACCATTCTTCTGCATGTTTTCAGTTAAAGAGTACCTAATTGTAAAATACAAGTGCCCTTCAGTAAATGTGCCATAGCATTTACAAATCCATCACACTCCTCATTGAATTCACACTGCCCACGTAAATTCTTGACGAGTCATCTCTATCGAGGTTGGATCTACCCAGCCGGTTTGAACACAACAAGCTTTAATTAATAAGATGGTTCTCCTGGGCCAGTAAGAATTAGGGTGGGAAAATTCAAGAATGATTAGAGACATAGGGTGCTGTCCGGCATATTAAGTCTGGGTGAGGCTGTAAAGAGGTAATACTGTGACGCAGAGGGAGATTGATTACGGGTCTGGCGACGCCAAGGGGCTCTGAGGCGGCGCCCCAAGTCTGCCGATCGATGGCCCGGCTCATCTCTTCAGCTCAACACGCCACAGGTCTGCTCGCCATCCCCCTCCTCCCCGCCCCGCGCGCTAATTGATACATTTCTGGTCACCCTCTTTATGTCTGAGCAGAGATATCCGGAAGTTAGCTCCACACTTCCACAAATCTGGAGAGTGAACACTTATTTCTAAAATTATCAAACTAACTCAAACTTTCAAATTTTCTTCAACTTGAACTGCTTACGAAAACTTAAGCTGCCTTCAAAACTAGTAAACTTCAAACACTGTGATGGTGCCGTTTGTTCTGTGTGCCATTATATATAAAATAATTAATATCTAATTATTTAAATCGTATGAAATGAAATCATATTTGTTAAAAGATTGGTTTTTAAATCATTCTAAAGAGCATTAACTTGGACTTCTGGTTCAGTATATTTTAAATAAAATAAGAAAGGTAAGATTAATTATCGGCTTGCCCCTCGCACAGAGAAAAGTAAAGGCAGGATGATAAAATAGGAGGAGAGATTTTCTAAGTAATAAGTTTCTTTCAACTTGGTTTATTACTTGAGGGTGACTTTAAAAATTCGCCACGCCAAACTTCTTTTACTCTGCACAAAATTATTGAATACCTACGTAAATAACACATGTAATAAAACAAATCTGAAGATTAAAATTCTCTTCGAACCATGAATATATCAATCAATTTTAATTCTTACTAACACTAGAGAGGTTATAAAATCGTATCCTGCACTTCAGGAGCTGAAAACTACATCAGACCCGTCACCAGGACTGTCCAGAAAGAACTATCTCACGGAAATAATAATATCAAAATTTGGAGCAGAGCTCTGTATGCACATTGTCAATATTTTATTTATCTTTGCTAAGTTTAAGTCCTGGGGACTAGGACACAAAAATGAACTTGGTTCAATCGGCCCATTTCTTGATTTTGCTACGTTTCCTCGAACATACTAATTTGATGAGGTTATGAAGGAGCTGTCACGCCAATGACATCACGCTTCTAACATCTTTTTATTATAGCAATACGATAAGATGTCAGACTATCATATTAGCATAAAGTGTAGTTTTATGAAAGTTTAATTACGAAAAAGGAGGAAGTGAAAGTGTTGTGTGTTAGTAATAATAGTAGAGATAACAATGTCCTGCACGTTACTTCCGGTAACTCCTTTGGCAGGAGTTTGGAGCTAAATTCCAAATTGATCAATTTTGAATGTAGACATGTGCGATGTCTGATGTTCATTAACCTGACAATCGGACCAACTTGGTCTTGGCGTCAGTTCTAGTTTAACCGTAAACAAGATGTTGCTTAAAAAAGAAAACATCTGTTTAAACATTAAACGACTTTTGCTAAACGCATTGACTTACATAAAGTTTGACTGAAACTTGGGTTATGTAGCCAATTGGCTGCGCATTATTGTAGAACTCTTCACAACAATAAAATGTTTTTTGTTGAAGTATCGATGTCTCAGCTTCCACAGAACTCTACCTTGAGAAACAATTTCAACCAAAGTACAGTTACAAATATTCGGCCCTCTGAGTGATTGGGGAACAGATGTTATGTATGTTCTGTGCGCGCTATGCAGTAATTCTAAATGGAAAAATCGATGAGTAGAATCGGTTGTAGCCACTATTTTATAATAAATTACAGAGAGTATAATGCAAGTAAAAATACACTTTATAACTAAATAATAAATTCATCTACCACGGAAGTTCGTGAAAGTTTAAAATAAAAGAATAGTTATCAAAAAACACAGTTTAGTACATTTTAACTAGACAAACAAAAACCAGTGTAGTAATATTTTACTTATTAGTATGATAAAGCTAACCAAAGTTTATTTTTAGATAAATCAGATGAATTCTTAATGGAACGTACGGGTTTACTAAATGTACAAAATGTGAGCAGAATTAAACATCTCGCTCTAGGGAGCATATTGAGTGTAACAGCGTTTGAAATAGCTATAAATAGTATAACAAGATATATTCCTTCTCTGGTTAAATCAGTTCTCTTTGGGGCGATTTGACTGCCTTCGTCACCAAAGACAGTGTCCTGCAAGAGCAACATGCCCTAAATAATTTGGATTAATGATCCAATCGTAATGGCCTCAAATTCCACTCTTCTTAAAAAACTAAATACATGATTTTTTCTAGAGAACGTCCTCAACTTTGCTTATGCTTGAATGAAACTGTAGGAACTGCGGTAAAAACTTGCTACCTAGGACTAACAGTGGATCTAAGCCTCACATCCGAGATATTCGCTTATCTTTTATCTTGAACTTGAGGGGTGGAGTCAGCGAGGTATTGTTGGAAGCATAGAGGACAATAATCTGATCAAAAATCGACTATAGTAGTTTGTAAATAGTTCTGTCCGAGAAACTGCCTTAAAAGTTTAAACCCTAAACAAAACCAAGGTATCGGAGCACGCTATCGTTGGGTGCTTTCAGAACTAGCCCGGTGCCCAGCATGTATGAAGAAGCGGCTGAAATAAGGTACACAAGTAACTTGTTATCCAACACAGAAAACAACTTAGTCTCACCTTCAAAGTTGTGAACTGTTCGTCTTTGGAACATGGGCTCATTATTCCGACAAGAAACCTGGCGAACTCCATCGATATTTTATATTTAAACTTGATAAAACATCAAAAATATATAAAACAGAAGAGGTAGAAAGTTGGAAAAATGTAGATAAGATATTATTAAAGACGGCTCTAAAAATCTTGATGGCTGAGATACAGTAGTCGCCATAGAGAATAAAAAAATATATATTTCTGTTATATCAATCAAATGGGATCTGTACAGCAGAACTATAAGCAATCTAGATGGCACTGAGCACAGTGGGTGTGGGTTGGGGGACTGATGCTCTGATTTCATGCTTCATTCAGTTCTTTACAATCATTAAAACTCAACTATCCAAAGCATTCCAACGAATAGGATATTCATAGATTATTGTTCAACTTAAAAAATGAAGGAAATTGTTTGGGTTCTTGAGATGGTAGACTAAGTGGCAACATGATTATTGGCTCGAAAGCAAGGGAAGCTGCTGCCATGGTGATGAGGAGCATTCCTACTGAAGTAGTAGAGGCACGGCAAAGGTGATTGTCTACTGCTCCAATGGAATGTTATAAGTATTAAGAAAACTGTGGGACACTTCCCTCAGGTCTATCCGGGGAGAAGAGGTAGTAGTAGCAGGACTGACAATCGTTAGGGGCCTACTTGGGTCTCCTGAGATATACAGCTCATGCATCATGTTCCAATTGAATGCACTTTATTCGCACAGCGTAGGAGAAACAATATGTTCCTTAACTCATCGTTGATACCCTGAAAATTTATCTAAACAACAAAGATCGGAAGAATCTCTTCTTAAAGGTGACAGCAATGCACCAAAAAATTGAAAAACAATATTAAGATGTTTATGAAATTCGGAGTTTAAGGTTATATGGGGTACATCACAGTAAGAAAGATAGTTTGAAAGCGTGCCAGTGTCGCAGACTACTAAATATTTAGTGACACTGAGCCTAGTTTTATCGAAAGCTGTAACTGCAACAAAGACAAGGCTGCCAGGTGGCATGGTTACATAAATGAATAAAATCTAGTTGGTTAGCGTAACTGATGTAAACAAACTTCTTCTAGCTGAGTAATGTCCTTAGCAGCACCGTTCTCATGATCGTTGCACCAACATCCATCTGACCACTCATACCACTTTCAGTTACTGCAATGTCTCAAACTTCTTATTTACTGCTTCAAAGTCATATTGTAAATGAATTAATGGTTAGTTGGCTTCACTATCCACATCGAATCCAATTCCGAGGGAAGCGTGACGTATCAAACCCCCAAAATGGAATAACTTCTGTGCTACTTTCATTTCTATTTACCACTTTGTATTTATTTTTGTAATAAGTTAGAGCTACCTCCCGATATTCAGAATGTATCAACTAGACAGTATCAAATTCTATAGAAAAGTAAAAAAGTGAAGCCATTTAATCTCAGAGCTGAAATTTCCCAACTCTCTTAATAACAGTTTGTAATACATCACATTCATTGAAAACTGATGTCTTCTTTTTACACACGAGGGGAGGGTAAGCTAACTTGGGTGGGGCAGCAATTTATTGGCGATTCGAGACCTAAAGGTACACTATGATTCATTATATATAATTAAGATAAACAGATCAGTGGGTAACTGATGTAGGAACACTGCTATCACCCGCACCGTCCGTCAGCAATCAATGTGGTTGTTGGAAGGTACGAGCAGGGTTATATTCGCTCACTCAAGGAGGTTGTGATGGGGACATTAACTTGCACATCACACCCAGATTGAGTGAGTCAACATAACCTGCACGCATTCTGCTTCTGAGCGCTGGACCTCAGTTCACCTCCTCTAGTTCTTACTGCCGCTGGGGCGCCATCCATTCTGCCACTGCGAGCATCCTAAAAAAACATTCTTAAACCATGGCCAACTATTCATTCCGTGCCTGGGAGCCAACTTTTTTAGGCCCCCTCTGTAAATTCTTATAATAAAACATTAAAAAAGAAAAAAAAATAGTACTGAATATTCAAACTTCTAGGAAATGTCATGCTCATGAATGTAATCTAAGGAGTTCAAAAAATAAGGTTCCTGAAAGGGTTCTTTACAATAACCTCGGATGACTCCGCACCTTAAATAATTAAAAAAAATAAAATAATAAATTAAAAAAAACAAAAAATGGAACATTAATTTAGTAAGGGGGCGCTTCCTGGAAGATTTGGTCCAAAGCCAAGCTCTCATCTTTTCTGAACGCCACCACTAAACCAAACACCAAAATTGAACTACCATTAATTTTCTGTTTTTAATTTATGCTGACAGCGCACCCAAACAGATCAAATTATAAAAAAAAAATCCACATTTTTGGCCACAGAGTAACTCGAAACGCACATTTACGATACAAAACAAAGTATAACATTTGATACGATTACAATATTTTTTGTCCAACTACTAGCTGGAAGTAGTAAGAGAAAGTAAGAATCTAGGCAGCAGTCGGAGAAAACTTTGCATAAATCTAGCGTCTAGCGGTAGCGGATAGACAGTGAAGATTCGGCTAGATAGAACTCTACAGCTGTAGACGTTGAATAGAAATGGAGTAAGTTATGTGAGGGTAGCACACGTCACAGATGTGCAACACAGATGTACATATGAGGCGACAGAGCAGGTTTACCAACTGCAGCCAGCCACTCTCTGCTGCAATCCTGGCTTTCATCCACTCGCATTGAGAGTCAACAACAACAATGATACGATTTCTTCTTACCAAAATCTGCCACAATGTTTCCCTTCACTAATTTTAAATGGCGGCAAAGATCATCCTGTTAAAAGTAATTATACAAGTCAAATACGATAAATGTGTACAGCTTGCAACGTGAAAAGATGGAATAATTCCAGTTGCAACAGGTGGTTTTTAATGAGACACTGAGATAGTGTCACAAAATTCAGTTGAGTGCACTTGACCCAGAAGAATACGTTTAATGGAAATCATCTCTGCTCTGTCGAGAGTATCGATAAATAATTAAATATATATGGAATAATAATCGGGAGTTGGAACAGATAATCCCGCCTGAAAATAAGCGATTACTTCTCTTATAGGATATAATTTAGGTTAGAAATTCGAAGCAGATAAAACATTGTGGTCTGGTACTAGAGAAGGATATTCTTATATATCAAAAATGGGTTCTTCTGAGAACGTTTTTTTCAATTAGGGCCACGTTGGCATCTGAGGGTCATTGTGCCGGAGTCTTTTTGTGCACTGCTGGCCTCCAGACTGCGTTCTATGTAATCAATCAACAATAAGCTGGAAGCAGCTCCAGCACAAGATAATCTGAATCCAGACCGACAGCTGAATTCGAGCTAGGCTATAGTATGCACTAGTGAACGCTGAAATGCTACTGTTACCAGATTGTGGTCTGAATAGATACTGAAGCACATGTAGGCTAGTCAGTCAGCAGGTGTTTGACGCACCCAGTTCCATGCAAAGCTCAACTCTTCCGCCCTATTTTTAGTTACCATAGTTTCGCTTGCGCACTTCTTTTACAAAACCAATCAAGCACAATTAGAAAACACCACAAGACTGATCCCCGCACAATTTCGCTTCTAACGAATAAATTTGCAGAATGAAGAAGTAATTGCTATAAAAAACTTCTATTGGACGCGCAGATATTCTTTTTTAACTTAGGCTTCCCCAACTTCTTTATCAGATTTCTTGATGGGGGCATGAAGGTTGATGTAACAATATTTGGACCAAATATTGCAGTTCCAGCGGCATCCAGCATACAATGTTGGCAGCAATGCTAGCAAAGTTACCACCGCAATAGCCCCTCGATACCGCTCTATCTTACGCCTTTTCTTTGAGGAACTGTTGACTCAAAAGAAACCTGAAGAGGCCAAGTCTGAACTTGATGGCGCCTGCAAATTAAGGAGGATGGAGGAAACCTCAATCAACTCCTGACTGACTGCGATTTCATTATCCAAGCAAGATTTTTACAATTGGCGAGTTATCAGGTTGCGAAGGCAGATATACTCTCTCTGGAAACAACTAGGGTCCTACTTTTCAAGGCTACTTAGACTGGAAGAGATGTTGCAGGCCTCTTGTGGCGCCAGTATGGATCTTGAAAGTTCGACAGTATAACACTTTTATACACCGAATAAAGATACTATCGCTCAATGCTCTCTGGTCAGCTGAACTGCTAATCTCAGACTAGTTCGGCACCAAAACAATTTCTATCAAAAAAACTAAGCTAAATGTGAACTAACAGAACACAGTGAAAGGAGGATCCCAACAAAGTTCCCTTCGAATCGGGAAATGTCACAGGTCAAAGAGTTTCCACCTGACCTTTCTTGCAACTTGTAATTCCAAGGAAGGTTTATAAAGGGCACAGGTAGCTTTGTAAAGGGTAGAGGTAGTTTTTTACATGGCAGAGGTAGCTTTATAAAGGGTGCAGGTAGCTTTATAAAGGGTGCAGGTGGCTTTATAAAGGGTGCAGGTTGCTTTTATTAAGGGCAAAAAGACAAGGAAAAATAATGCTGCCTTAAATTTCAATATTGAGTCACGTGACGTGTTCAGCATCAAACGTGGAATTTTATGCCAACTTTATTTATTAATAAATACTATGTGGCAGGTTTGCGTCTTTGGAAAATTTCAAGATTTGAAGATAAAATATTAATTGTATTATTTCGAGTAAGGGGGTCTTTTTGCGCGGCCACACCAGATTTTAGCGGTAACCCGATTCTACCAGGTGTAAGATGAACAAATCTGCATCAATACCGAAAAAAGTGTGTAATTACGTAAGAAGGTTTTAAGGGATCAGCGGTCCCCAGTAAATATTTGTTCTAAGTTCGGCCCGAAATAGTTACAGCAGTAGCGTGGCCGGTGGGAGTATAGTTCTGCCCTCTCCTTGCTCCAACACCGTGTATTGTTTACAGATACACACATGGGTCTCCATGGAGACGAACACGTCACAACATATACCAAAATACACAATAACCCGAGCGCTCAGACAAGTGATGACGCTTCTTGCCTAGCAGCCTGCTTAGCTTATTGGCCCCATCACATTCCTACCCAAAAATCTGCTATTTACTGCCCCATTTGAGGGCCTAATTAGAAGGTTCCAACTGCCTTTCCTAAGGATTTTCCAAACTTTATTTCAATAATTGTCCTCCTCCTCCTCCGAGGATGACGTGACATTTTCCAGAACCGAACTTTACACGCCCAGTTACCATAGGATTAGCCAGCAAGGCGCCCAGTTAGGTGCTCCTTACCTCCACCACACACCGCTTAAAGAAAAAAGCAATATTTTGTTCCGAAGAAAAGGAAATAGATCATAAAGTTTTGCAAAATATTGAGAGCAATATTAAAACTATGCACACGCATAGATTGTTACATATGATCATGATTTTAGAAGGACAAAGAAAGTAAATATGTTTACAAATATTTTAGTAGTTACAAACTTGACGATTAAGGGTATTGGATGCTCTCAAGCCAGCGGATCTCAGACTAGTTCGGCATCGAAACATTTTCTATCAATAAAACTGAGCTAAATTTGAACTAACAAAGTAGCAGCGAAAGGTCGTTTTTTTTAGGAGGATATGGTGGAGCAATTTTGATGTATCTGGCGGTACCCAAATGTAATGTTGGGTTTCCCGCGATATTTAGCTGCAGTTATCGTGAATGTAAACAATTTTAAATTGTGAATGTAAACATTTTATAACTTTAATTTCATTTCTGAGACCTCTCTCAGCTTCTCGATTATTTGACCTTAGTTAGGAAAATCTCACTTCCAAAAGTTCCACTTTTCCCGATGTTTGTTTATTTGCGATTTTTTGGGAGAGGTTTTCAATGATTTTCTTTAAATTTGGAACGCTCATTGAATGATGTATGTTGATGTATTTTCCAGGGAAATTCTATTCAAGAGCTTTCAGGGACGGGGGGAGATGTCTTTAGGCTTTTCTTATAGAATTGCCTATTCAGTGTCACTATACGATCATATCACTTATGTAGAATTAAAAAGGTTGAAGTTGTTGTAGAAATCGCAATTCGAATAGCATTCCTCGATCGTAAGTAGTTTTCTTAGTGAGCCCGAAAGTTTGTAAAAACATTACATGTACATCTTCTACTTGGAAATGTTCACCACCAAGAAACAGCTGATATAGAGGAAGAACGGCCCTTTAAAGTAACACTCGAATGTTTTACAAACTAAATAATGGGAGTTTTTCATTTTCGAGAATTCAGTCAGAGAAAATGCGTGAGAATATGTAAAGCATAATTTTCGGATGGAGAGCCAATCAAAACGTGAATTTCCTGTGAAAGCCAAGTTTGAATAGTTGGCACAATCCTTATATTTCCTGCCAGAGATAGAAAGTGAGAGCATAAGTTGGAGTTGGAAAAGAATGAGATATTGGAGGGGCGGGGGGGGATGCGGATGAAGTTATCAGCAGCAGAGATAAGGAAGTGCAGAGACAGGCGGATAGGGGCCGTCACAGTTTGTTATCTGCACCACAGGCACCATTCTCGAGTCTGGATGCTGCTGCTATGCTGATGCTAGATGAAAGTATGGTATGATTAAAATTACTGGTCTAAGTGGATCCCACTGAGCACGAACAGCCCAATTTCCCTGACTTCTAAAGAAGAAGTTACAGCACTTACGGTAGATTTGGAGTTTTTACAGCAAATATCCGTTTTGAAATCTCCAGAGTGCGAAAAAGTTGTTTCATGATATTTTGGGTATCCAAGGTAACTAAAAAAATCGCGGATACTTTTAATCTGCGAACATGACTGGCAACAACAATGTTACTGACTGGATTTTCTGAGATTTTCTCTTGGGGACCCCCTTCTAAAATTTTTCAAAAATTTGAATGCTCATGAAAGAAATTTGAACGTTGGTATATTACGATCTATAATAACTAGCATTTGAAACAGTTGGCCTAGAAAACTTATTTTAGCGGCCTTCCTAGAGAAGGGTTCTCCTACAAAGGGCTTCTTAGTAAATGCACTAAATCCAAGTGCCTAAATAACAAAATAGTACTTGATTGAAAAAAATATTACATAGGAAAGTAAGGACAAGCAATCCATGACAATGGACTCTTTTATTAAATTAAATTTAATTTGAATACAACAGAAATTCTAAAACTAGTAGTCAAAAGGAACCAAATAATCAAAATAAAAGTGGAACATGAAAACACCAGCAGTGATGGCTGTGCCATCTGTGACAAATTGTAGCGACAAGTCCGACACGGAAGAATTGCAATCTCTGAAGCGGCATTGCTTTCTCGAGTAGTTAGTTCCTCTCTGAAAAATTTGAACTTGGACATGAATTATATTAGACCTAAACTTTGGTTTAAAATTTAGTCAGAGAACAATTTTCTGCTGAGGTAGGGGAGAATTGTGACGTCTGACTTCCATAAGGATAATTTTATTATATTAAGCTTCCTGTTAAAATGTCATTTCGGCGCCATTTCTAGTCCACCCTCTCTCATACACTTTGTTAAGCCAGATTAAATGTGTTTCTAAAATCCGAGGGTCGGAAGTAACACTCCTCAATACGGATTTTTCTTTCACGATTTGTTTCCGTTTATCTATTTAAAGTTTCCAAGGCAATAGAGCGCCTTGAAGCATTTGAACTGGCGTGGGACAAGCCATCAGTAATATTTATTCTTCGAATTAGGTGCCGAATTCGAAAATGGCGCGGCAAGGATTGTCTGGAAGTGTCAAGAGGAGAGCGAATAGAAAGCTTTGGGTGATCGGATAAGAGAGACTGAAGCCTCCAGAAGGGAATGTTTTGGGCCATAGTGAACGTTTGGTACTCACAGGACCAAAATAAGTAACTCTGGATACTCTGGGAGAAATTGAAGTTAGCAATTATTTAGCATGGTAAGATATTCCCAAGTTCCTAAGTGCAAATCGCTTGCACTAGGATGCTGCTATCCGTAATTTGATGAAGAGTTAGTTTTGAACGTGTGTCAACGAGTTGTGCTGGAAAGTAACAACATAACTTTGGTTCTTGTCATTTTTTGTCAGACGTTAATGTACATTCTTAAATATGAGGCAGTGTCGGCACAAAGAAGCGTGACCTCTTGCAAGTAATCATTTAAATAAATAGAGTTGTAAGGGAAGGTTGTTGAGATGGGTTTAGGCGGAAGTGGCGTAATAAATTAAAATAATGAAGAAATTATTTAAGAAACTTACTAAGTCTGTTGAAGAACAGTAGCTGTGAAAAGGCAATCTTCACCGTTTAGTAAATGAGGAGGTGGAAGACGAAGCGGAACTGAGACTGACCGTGGCAAAGACACGGCTATCTTGTGCTCCCACAGTGCGCATGCCCAGAACACATATGGGGCGGCTCGGCACAATTAAATTCTGTTTACAGAGAAAGAGACAGAGAGAGTAATGGTAATGCTAATTCTTCTTCGCCTTTTATTATTCTATCGCCCCAACTAACACTCGCCGCCCCCGATAGTTGCCGCCAAATATACTCGTATAGTTCCTCTCACTCCCTCCCACAGCTGAAATCGCGCTCATTTTCAATTTTAATATTTTCACCGGAAATATTATGTCCCTATCTCTGTGTGAGTACCACCGCAACTCAAATACCCAAAATCGCAGAAAGACTAAACTTGAAATTTCGCTTAGGTGCTTTAAGAGAACCTCAGATTAAGGTATCAATTCAAAATGTGACCGCGGAAGTACCACTATACCGAATCGATTTTCCAGTTTTTTAAGATTTTATCAAAACTATCTTTAAAATTAGGGTACTTTTGGGGAAAAAAATGATTATGCCTTCCATGCTCTAAACTATCTGTATTGTTTTGTCTTGCCATCTCAATAATATTAATAAGAATAAATTGTAAGGCTAAATTGCCCAATTTAAAGAGATTTGTACCTTATTAGTACCTTATCGAATAGACGTTTACATCGCTGCTACCATTTTATTTAAATTTCTAATATTTATTAAAAACTTTAAAATCTACAGCCCCCCCTTCCTATTTGAAGCACATCCCCAGAAAATTCTATTAAAAAGTTTGAAGTACTTTTGGGTGAGGAAGTGGATAGATTTCTTCAAATTAATATTTCTATTGTATGTATTGAAGTCCAACTCTCTTTGCTACACTAATTAAGCAATGTCTGATGATGGAAGAAGCAGCGAAAGGGTCAAGGGTACCAATACGCATGCGTGCTAAGAGAGAGATGGAAACAATGATAACCTTCCCAGTTATTATGATTTTGTCGAAAAGAGTTCCTACGATTTATTTAAATTTTGTAATCTATTCTATAAATCTAGATGACAACTTTTGACACATTTTCTTAGAAGGCAAATGTAACGGAAAATTGTTGAAGGTTCAAATTTGATATTTCGAATCGGTGCAACTATGGACCGGCAATAAGCTTGCGATATTCGCTACAGGGCGTTGGTTTGTTAATCCAGCTGGAACATTATCTACCATTTCTTCAGCAATAAGTATCAGATGCTTCTTTAACATTTGGCTGCAAATCACAGCCCCTTTTCGTGGCGTCGCCGACTTGGTCACTTTCTCCCAACTTCCGCACTCAAAATTAACTTCACTTTCAATGATTCTACTCTTTTACATGAATTTTTGATGGATGCAATAGTTTGGCAGTTATTTAAGTTTTAGAATTTCTAGTGCTCAGGGATGTATTAGGATGCCAAGGTATAAAGTTTTTCTTGTAAAGACAGCTTCGCCACCCAGATAAAAATTGTCTGCGTTCCTGTATGAGTCGCGATCTAGGGATTGGTAAACACTTATCTAAAGCGACTGGAAATCGTTTTAGTTAAAAAAAAAAAAAGGAAAAGAAGAAGCAGAAGAAAAATGGTAGCAATTTTGTGGATGCTGGGAATAGATAATGCCATCATTCAGACCAGAAGGACAGATTTTCGCCGATACCATGTCGCGGGAACGCAATACGGAACCACAGCAGCAGCGGTTGAATGTGCATGAAGAAGGAGTTAAGTAACGATCAGTGCCTCCAACAAGTTTAGAGTGTTGATATGCTAGAATTGCCAGAGACCAGCGCGAAATAACGCTATCCATGCTCTCTAAACACCTCTCTAGCTGATACACTCACTGGGCAGTGTACCCCGCCGCCCAGGTTTGCCTCTCTAATCACCTCTCTAGCTGATTAGTCACTAGAAATAAACTCACTGAAAGTTCTGAACCTCTTCTGATTACGTCCTGAAGAACGCCTTCTAATTTAATGATCTAGGTATGTAAGTGCGCATTAATATCACTAATTCCTTATCAATAATATAACCCCTTATCCTTCTAGATAAACAGAAAATTAGCATTTTTAGTGAAGTATAATAATATTGTACAGGTGGTATAATCGTACATTGTGCTGAAATAATACGAAACGGAAGTGCTCGCAGCAATGTAGAGCTACAAAAAAACTCTCAACATTTAAATCAGTCAATCACAATGTAGCCAATAAAGCTAAAGTAATAAGTTCTAGTCCGTTAGTAAGTTATTTGTACAGATTTTCCGAATTTGGTTGCATTTCCGCAGAAATTTAAAGAAAATGACTGAGAGTCTGCAGCAGAGATAAGACTTGCCCTTCCAAATGGGGAAAATTAGACTTTCTTTTGTTAGATGTTACGCTACACCATTCTACTCAAACAAGCTGTGATTTTAGCCGAATCAAGTTCTTATAATAAAAATATTTATTGTTGCCATTAATAAATTAACGAAATGGTTTTACGACAACAAAGAAAACGTGTACTTCTTTTATTTCAGTATTTAAAATTTAAAGGTTAAATAAAAACACCTATCTCCGCCAGACGGAAATTTCTAAAATGGAAATATTTGAGTGTGATTATCTATCTTATTTATGTTTGGATTGTAAACAAACTTAGCGGACAAAGTCTAAAACCGAGAGAAAGTACCACTCTCGTACTTGAGAGAATGGAATTTCCATTTATTCCAGATTTTCTCTGGAATAGTGGCAATGATTTTTCTTTAGGAACTTCATTAACTGTTGGCACAATGTTAATGAAGAAGGTTCAATTGGAACCGTTTTTCTGGTACTATTTTCAGACGGCAGCTATTGGAAGGTTAGTTCCCTTTTGAAGGATCATTTCGGTGTTATTTAAGCTTTCACGAAACTCTACTTTTACACTTTGTTTCAAAGACTCGCAGTTTTTAGATTAATTTTGAGAGGACAAAAGAAGTGTAGTCGTTTGAGGGTTCCCGTTCGATTTTTTTTAAGAAAATAAAGTCGTAATAACAGTTATTATGATCGCACACTCAATGGTATTGTATATATTCGATAATTCTAGATTCATATTTCTACTTGCAATCGATGCACTCCCAAGGGTTTCTACTCTACAGATTAAACTGTGTCAAATTGATAAAACTTGTTACTTGAGCTCAATATAAAAGAAAATGGACGATAATAGGTATCTGCTCACATTTTTCGGACTCGCACGCTTTCAATTATACGGCCAGACGTACTCAATCCGCTAGTGGGACTGGAGCAACGGCCAAACTACGTCCTGGTCGAAGTTATCCAAAGTACATGTTGGATAGCAGACAACTAGCAGGCGGTCGACTGCTGGCTAAAGTGATAAACTTTTCATTGCTTTTAATTTAACTATTCAATAAGTTTTAAAAAAAAGTTTTGAAAGTGCATAGCGATCAGCTGTAATCTAAATCGCACACATGGGCACACTTTGATAAGAAGGGGCGTATCAACAAGGGGCGTGTTCGCAGATAGCAGTTTTCGACGTTGGCCAGCAACATGTTTATACAGCCTGTCGCCATGCTTGCTGTACGAATTACACAGCCGCTAGAAACAATGTTAGGAAGGCTCATTACTTGACAGCCCCCCTCTCATTTTTCTTTCTAGAAAAAATAAAAATGTAATAACTACAAATATACTAAATATATATATAAATATAAATATGAATAAATATATATATATAAATATGAAGATCAGCTGAGAAGATCTACAACATTAATGAAGTCATGGGATCGTGGAAGGTTGGTATCAGAGAACAGGAAGAACCGATGAAAGTTTTAAAAATTGTTTTGAAATTTAGAAACAAGGAAACCGGAAGTTAGTTTATCGAAAAGCTTTCAAAAATAGATGAAAGTCTGTTCTCATTCATAAAATTTTAAAATAACGATCTATCTTTTCATAAGTTTTTTGTGAATTTGTAAAGTTAATTTAATAAAATTCCTAGCGGACTATTAGCCTTAATAATGTCGTAATAAATCAGACTATTAGACTGTCTGCAGTCCAAGCTACTTAACGATCTTGAATAGTTCTGTCTGGGGAGATCCACTGTACAGGGTAAAAAGTAGTATTGGCGGCTAACTTTGGTTTCAGGAAACACTTTACAGACTGCTGCAATCACTTCTCGAATTGATTGAGTAACTATCCTACACCCACTCGGCAATAAAGAAAAGTTGGCAAAATCTATAGTAGGTTGCAGTTGGAGTATGTTACACTTGAGAGGACGTTGCATTTTCCATTTTATCGGATCCTTTGAGTACTCGAAGAAGCTAGATGTCAGCTTTATAGGCGGCCACCAAGGTGAGCTGAGAGTCCAAGATGGGGACTGCAGTACTCTGAAACTGTGAGTCAACTTGCTTCCGGAGACAAACAGTGTGTACGCTGAGGGCGCTCCTAGTGGAGACATCTCCCCACCGGGTCTATGGTTCATGTATGTTTCAGTCCTCGAGTTTCTCTCAGTGTCACTCTTGGCCTATACTAGTGGTCTTTATTTATCCTCGTAGGAAGAGTTTCTATATGTGAAATCTGAGAGTAAAACGCCCTACAACCAAGACAAGGATCAGGACTGCAGTCTGATTGTCTTTCTCAGCTCGACTTTCTGTAACCGAATCATGTTCGGCAATCGTGCTAATTTCTCAATTTATCTTGATTCCGATGAATGCTCTGGAAGAACATTGAACAGGATATCCCTAACAGAAACGCAGAGGACTTCCTTGCTCCCTTGGAAAGTGCCATCTTTCATAAACAGAGTTGATAATTTTATGGCGAATTAAATAAGTTGGTATGATTGCAGATCACAGAAAGTCTGAAGCAACATGGTCGCTTACAGCTGCGAGAGAATATTGTCAGAAAAAATCGTGTACAGGTTAAACAACAAATTTTTTTCTTAATTATTTCCTGGATACAGACATACCTGAAAAAATGTACCACTTTCTCGCACTTTCCTAGAGCCGCCTTACAACTGATTTGGTGGCAACTATAATAGAGCAGCAGAATGAAAGGTTGATAAAACTGGAGTCTCTGGCAAAGTGTAAGCCAGGTGACGTCAGAGTAAATGGAGATGGCCTGTCAGATAGTGAGGCTTCCAAAAAGAGTGATAGCTGTACAACACGAACCCCTCACTCAGGACGGCTATCTTCCTTGGCCTACATAGCCCCTGCTGTTTATTGTAATTAATGGTGGAATCGCCAGTGTAAGATAGTCTGCCGGACAGATCCACCTCCTAGCCCCCCAAACTGGGGTAGCAGCCCCTATACTCTGGGGCACTCTCAACTCTCGCCTCTAATGCAACTATCTTCACAGCTTACAGCACTAGTTATTACGTATTACTGGTGCGTCCCTGATACAAGTGGCTACTGTCTAACTGGTTGGCACTCAGGTAGTTCATGAGATCACTATTACTCTATTTATATTCGGTCTTAATTAACTATTCAGTTCTTAATTATATTGTAGGTGTGATAATATCTTAAGAGCAGGGGCGTTTTGGAGAAATGTCTGACTCCATCCAACCTCCAAAATGCCGAGTAGAAATGCTGCGAAACAGATCTGCACAGAACTCCATGAGAGAATTCTTGGAGCCATTCTCCAGAATACCCAAAAAGTATTAAAAGATTTCTTTGAGTAGTCACACTTCCGACAAAAAGCTGATTGACCGACTGACAGTTTCTTTCTCTCTCACATTTGGCAGGAAATCGCTAGACCAATTTACAGCGATAATTCTAATTCGCAAATTCATTTCAAAGTTTTCTGCAATGAATAAAAAAATAATGTTTTGTTCGCCTCGCAGTGCACTGCGCAGAAGCACAACTCAGGTTCCCCCACCATTTCCACAGAAATGTTTCGAATAAAAGTTTCGGTTAGGGAATTAAAACTAGGGATTGTCAACTGTTTTTGGTGATTTGATTCATTAATCCAGAAGGAAGATAGATTATTGCCAATTTCAGTCATGATTTTTAATTTTTTGACAAGCTTTCGACCCAGGGACCTAGGTCATCTTCAGTAATTTTAAATATTGCAGACAATAATTTTTTTTTTTTACAGTGTTGTATATAGGTAAGGTTGGTATGTCTTCCATCCTCTCTACATATGTACTGTTGCGTTGTAGACGCCACTAATTCTTCTTGTCCTACTTTTCAATTCTTTCTTAGTTCGAAAAAATAGAGAGGAAGTATGGTTTGATGAAGAGTGTAATCACGGAACCAAGAAATTATTCAAGTTTTTGAAGCTATTTCGTCAAGCGAAATTCAAAATTATCAAATTTAAATTAAAAAGCTGTAACTACATTTCTCTAGGGTTTCTGATGCAGATGCTAAAAAAGCATTGAATTTCTAATAAAATAAATGGAAAATTTCCTCCACAAAAAAGTTGACCTTTCTACAAACTTTACTTACAAACTTAACAATAAGGAGGTTTCAACGGTGTGGGTGTTTTGTTTGGAGGACCTGGATTTCTTTTGAAAGGAATTAAGGATCTGGACCGGCACGGCACGGCAGACAAATTAGGTCTTAAGTTTAAATCATTAAAAATAAAGGTGGAGTAATTCTAGTTGGCACATGGGGTGACAGGTGTATTGTTCTGGATGAGTCGGGCTGCCACGTGAAGGTCAGGTAGTTAAGATGCCCTTTCAACTTCAATGATATTTACGGAGGATAAATGTCAGGCAGGCTGCCGGCGCCGCTAAGTCGCGAATTGTAGCCTCTCCCAGTGGCCCCGACTTCCACAGACCTTCCATTTCGCACAAAGGCAGTTAATACCACTGGCATATATTATCTACCAGACGTCATTCATCACGCCGAAAGCATCTTCTAGAAGATCAACCAAAATAAGCAAATTCTATAATTGTGATTTTCTTTCTAGGTGAGATGTGGCAGGCGTGTTTACTTCTATGGGGAAAAGACATTAAATGCGTACTGCCACAGCACTTGCGCTGAACCTCTCCAGAGCTCCCCGGAAGTGACGTTTGTTTTATTCTCTGGGGTAAAATATTTGCATTAAAAAAATGTTTGTAGATAGCTTGTAGTAAACAGGGTTGCATACAAAGTATGATTATTGAGCTACGATGATAAGGTTACGTAAAAGTGATCAAAGCTGTGTATATATTAGATAGTTAAGTTTTTAATGTCCAAAATTATTTAGATTATTATGAAGTTTGGAGAATAATATAAAAGACAATTAAAGGAAAAGGCATTATCAGCAGAACTTTACGGGAACTGAGATTTCCGGAGAGAGATATCGCTATCAGCGGGCGATACGCCACCAACTTGTCGCCTTATCACCGTTCTACAGCCAGATCAGCTCTCTTCTCGCTGGTTACATTTCTTTTACAGCAATCTGGGAACCAAACTGTGCTGCTAACATATACTTTCTATCTGCCCAATTTCTATCTGATGGTAGAGTGCACCTTCTTTTCCAGATGTTTCACTAAAAGTTTAGTGGTTGTTTGTAGCTATTCGAGCTGTAATCTATTAATTTACTTAAAACCTTGATGTAGCACATTTAGGTATATAGGTTGTTTGTATGGCTGATGGCTCCTGAACAGGGAGCGTTGACAAGACAAGTTAAGCCTTTTAGATGCAAGTATAGGATTCTCTGGATGTTGGAGTATTTTGCGGAGCCCCCCAAACACCCAGGTTGAACCCGTTTTCAGCAAATATCTGAACATCGTTTTTGAAGGATTCAACCCAGTAAAACAGATTAATTAAATCCCTGGACTTTTCATTTTTTTTTTTTTTTTTTTTTGAAGGGAGAGGTTTCAATTCTGCTTTCTCCACTAAATTCAGAAATTCATAAAATAGGTATCATTAGAGTATTTGATTATGACGCGAACAGATGGTTACTTCCAGATCTGAGAATAGCGTGGACCGGAAGAGAAAAATGAGCTAGTTGAAGAAGTGCAGCTGAAGATGTTCTTCAAACAAAGCCTCACTCTAACGCGTCACGATCAGTTAATGGTAGGCGAGTTGACCCAGTTTTAAAAGGTCGCTCTGGCTTTTCTACTGGACAGATAGTTCTAGGCGAGCCCCGTGAAGGGCCAGCCAGACAGCCATCAAATTAATCTTATCGCGCTGCCCTCTCTCCAATGAGGCCGGGCGCTAATTCCGGCCAGATATTGATTGCTATTTAGAAGGTGTCCGATCCTTTAACCATATCGTTATTTCTAAAGAAATGGAAAAACCTGAGAGAGGGCAGCAAAAGTATTCTCTCCCTGAAAACTATCCTAAAACAATTTATATTGTAATCTATAATTATGACAAATTAAATGAATATGCTAAATTACTATAGCATTGGAGCCGTTAATACGAATGTAACCAACCATTGATATCATAGTTAAGGAAAGATTTCGACGAATGAAGGGAAGGTAGGCTTTGCCTGAAGGACCATTTGCTTTAGATTTTAGGTCCAACGTATTGCAAAGGAAAGTAAAAATTCAGGATTTGAGTGAAAAGAAAACATCAAAAACTACCAGAAGAATTGCTGAATGGATTCATTTTATTTCTGAGATTTTTTTCAAAAATAATCTCAAAATTTCTTTTATCTGACTGTTCAGATGAAAAACTAAAATTTGGATATTATCCGCTTATTTTAGCCCTAGGAAAAAAGTAGATGAAACAGAAAGAGAAATAGAAATCTAGACGATCTAGAATCCAACTCGGTGTTTTCCCTTGTATTTTACATTTCATTTTCCAATGAAGGCTACCCATTCCGATAATTTTAGCCATGGACAAAAAGGTAGATGACTGAGGGTGAAAAAGAATGAATCCACACGAATCGCAAGATAATCTGCAAAACCAGGTAAACCTTTATTTTTATTTCTTTTCCTAATTTATTTCTATATTAAAGCAACTTTTAATGTTTGTGCTATCTATGGCCATAAAAGAAGGTCAGAACCAATAAAACCATAGAAATCGACACGAACTGGAAGATAACTTTATGTTTTTCACATGATGACAACCCATTGTTGTCTTTCATTGTTCGTTTTTGCCATTCCCACAAAGTAGGTGCAGAGTAGGAGACTGAAAAAGTAAATTCCTAGTGGAACCTAAAATGGTACCTTTTTCCTAGTATTTTACCGTTCTACTTCCAAATGAAGGTTACTCGTTATGATTATTTCAGCCCTGCTCCTATGAGCAGGTGACAAAGGCAAAAAAGAAATCTGACGAACTGGAATTTAATTCTGTATTTGTTCCTTGAATGTTACCTATCATTATCCAAATGAAGGCAGCCCTATGTGTTTCTTTCACCCCTGGCCATGAAAGTAGATAACAGAGACAGAAAAAAATTAGTAACTACTGTTCTGCATTGAGCAGTCCAGGAGTTGTATTGGCCTGTAGTAAGTTGTTGACGGCTGGCTATACTGTTATTTAAGAATGTGTAAAGAAAAATATATTATTTCCTTGAGCCCTTTTTCAAGGATTGAGATTTAGCGAACAGAACACACAGAGAGGAAGTGAATTAAACAATGTATCTGAGAAATCCATGAAAACAGAGAACAAAACTAAACTATTCACAAGTGATGAAAGAGATGTTATGTGGAATTCTTGACTTGCTTAATAATTGTAGCACAAGTGCATTCTGCCGGATAAAGCTGTAGGTAGAATGCAGGGGTAGAACGCTCAACCACTAGATAGCATTACTGTGTGCAGTATTTAATTCTACATGCAGCAGCGCTTTCTCTTGAAATTTCTATGAAGTTCTTGCTTTGAACTAGCCTCGCCCACTCTATTGCAGTTTACAACAATTTTCGTTTTTCCTCTCTTTTCGTAAGAAGAAGAATTACGAACCCGTCAAATTTTCGATACAGAATTTTCTCAGGATGTAGTTTCTGAAATCTCGTAAATATAAAGTTTTTTTTTTAGCGCACGGTAATAGGGTGTAACAATAGTCTGAATTATGTTATTTTATTGAAGTAACTGCTTATGTGAACTTAGCGTTAAAAATCTACCTTAATTCATAATACTTAACTTCACTTTCTGTATAATATTTAGTCAAGTTTCGACAAAGAGCTAATGTAAAACATAAATTGTGTGAATAGTATAAAAAAAAAAAAAGCTTTGGAGCATTTAGCTGGGGCAGCCGCTCTTTTTTCCGGGCCCTGAAACAGTTAATTATAAAGGGAACCTGAAGAGCTTGGAAAGAATATACAATTGCCGCAAAAACTAAAAATTGCTTTGTCATTACTTAATTATGAGGAAAGAAAAATTTGCTGGAAAATGCATTACAAACCGCCGTTCACGAAACTACTGGAGTTACCCCTGCTTTTTTGAACTTCGGTAAGGAGCTCAAGAGGAGCGGAAAAGATTACCCTTGGTAATTTCGGTGATCAGGTTCCAGATGTTTCTACAGGAAGCCTCAATGAGTAGCTACAAAAACTTCCCGTTTTGTACAAAGAAGTGCGATATCGAGTGGCGAGAGCTTATGAGAAAGGCCGAAGAACCTACAATCGAAATATCGACGTGGTGACATCGTCTGGAAGAAAAATTTCACTCAGTCAGATGCGAGTCAACATTTTACTCCCAAACTCGCACCAAGGTTTGGGCAATGTAAGGTGAGGCGAATGCTATCTGATGTTGTAGTTGAATTGGAGAACTTGGAAGGGAGAACCCTAGGGACTTGGCATGTGCAAGACCCAAAACCTAATCCTCCGAGTTCCTAATACCTATTGTACCTTCGAAATCCATAGATCCTCTCGGCGCGACGTTCCGTCCTGGAGGTAAAAAAGGGAAATTTTACCCGAATATAATTTGGGAAATATAATTAGTAATAAGGTTTGATTAATTATATTTTATTTTTGTTTTAAAAAAGAAAACTTTGGGAAAAAAGGTTTAAATGTTGGAAACGTAGTAAAGTAGAGAGAGAGGAGGGGATGATTGTTTATTTTGTAAAAGAATTTTTGAAGACTGCCGAAGGCCCCAAAGTTCAGTGGGGGAAAATCAAATTTTGGAAAAGGGGACTAGAGTGCGCGGCGGCAGAGGGGGGAAATAGAGTGTTCGAATGTCGCTGAAGCAAGAAGGTCCTGATCTCGCTCACGGATGTATGCCGGATATTCACCTTTTCTTCACCAAAGGAAGATAGGCGAATATAACCCTGCTATTACAACTACTTGTACTTGAAGAAGATATCCAAGTAGCTTACCTCAATTAGGATTTAGGGACATCGCCGGCAGCGAGCAGGCCCGAAGAACTGGCAACTTATTCACCAGATTTCATAGATAGAGGAAACCGCTGAGGTATCCTACCAGAAATTATTTCATGCTTATGCAGTTGGCCAAAATAAGATCTAAATTAGTTTGAGACTTGTTAGTGGAATAGTTTTTAAGCCAAAGAATCGTATTTTGTTTTCTTTTGTTTGCTACTCCCTCTCTCTTATTTGCTTTTCTTGCTTTACTTTTTATGTTGAATTTATTCTTCTTTTTGTATGTTGGAATATTGTTAGTGATAAATAATTTGTTTTTCTTTTCTTATAGTTGCTTTCATTTTACTGTTAACACCATCCCATTTTATCATTGTTCTTTTTTTAACAGCGTGGCGCTCAGCCGTTTGCTTAATCATTTAATTTATTTATCTGTATTCCCTTCTCTTTTGGTCCTTTAAATTCTTTTTTGCGATTGTTGTCTGTTAGCAGTCCACCCCATCTCCACTTAGCTGAGCCGGGCCTTAATTATTTGGGGGTGATATCCACTTTTCCTTAATCCTAGTGAGAAGAACTTTCTCCATCCAAGTCAAGTTTTAAAATCAAAATTTCACAGGAAGTGCGTGTATTAAGATCCCCGGAATACGAAAAGGATGTTTTTGGTGATGTAAGTGAACACTTTCGCTCGAAAATTTTGAATCGGCGAAAGCTATTCACTATTTTGTATTTTGATTGGCTGAGCCATGGGATTGTACCTTCGCTAAGCCAATCCCTTTATAGGAAATACTTTCCCCTTGGTGCGCGACTTCTAAGAAATTTGCTCCAACGATTTTCTACCAACTTCATGCTCACACCTAAAACTTTTACTCGAAATATTTTACAATGAAATTCTATTAAAAGCACTTCAGGAGGAAGATTTGGGTTGGTTGGCTTCTAACTAAAGTACCACTTCGGAATAATGTACGCTACCAAATCTTTCTTTTAATTAGTTGGAAGAAACCTTTTAACCGGAAGTAGAGGATCTTCCCGAAAATAGATTCTACTGTTTCACTAAAGTCCATTTAGGGATAACTAAATTAACTTTACAATTTTTCAAGATGGGCGAGATGGGTTTCCCTCGAGTATTACTTCATTGAAATATCGGGTTTTATTAGTTATAGTAACTTATATTCAGATTAAATCTTTCGATACTAATTTTCAGATTATTAAAAATATAATTATAAGGTTAAATAAATAGAGTTTACTTATTTATAAACAGAATATGACAATAATTAGTTTAGGTTAGGTTTTGAAAGTCCGAGTTTGACAAAGTGTGTAGGTGGTGGAAGTGGTGAGGGGGGGCGTTATAGCGACTAGTTTAATGGAGATTCCATTTGTGCCGTTTTTAGTATCTAATTTTCATTTTTTGTTAAGGAGATATTACATTGGGTGACAGAACTATCTGGGAAAATTTAGAAATCAAAAAACATTGGGCAGTCACTTGGTCCAGTCCTGCTTTATTATTCTTGCTATCCACTGGTTCTGCTGCGATAGAACGTCACGCTTTCCTCGAAGAACGATTTTATTGAAGTGGACTAATACTCGTACTGTAGCTGGCTGCAGTACATTACTGGCTATTTAGTAAACATATACAACCATGGCAAAAACATTCTGGGAAAGCCGTGACGTCACATTGTGTCCACATTAAATGTCTACAATTTTAATATGATGATTGCAGGAAATAGCGTGTGTGCCTTCTAATTTCCGCCTAACATGGTGGAAGTGTGGTATGCCCTGATTAGATGTAACTTCCTGACCCGCCAGTTGCAGACAATATGCATCACCAATCGTCTTCAGACAGATTTGGTTTTAGTTTTGTGCTTGAAATATAATGAAACATTATTAGATCTTTTTAGATTATTAAATCTTAATAGATCTATTTAATTAATTTTCACTTTTTCTCGGATTTAATTGATGGTAGGTCTGTGGCTAAGAGGAAACTGTGCGGTTCCTTATATCAGACCACACTTAGGAAAACTTTAGAATGTGGTTGTATTTGAAATAGTTGGTAAGTTGAGAAATATTTCAGAACAAGGTAACTACCTCCAAGTCAGATTAGTGGATAGCCATTTCTGTCCGTGTACCGTGTACCTGCGCTTCCTTTTGCTGTCCTCCATGTTGATGTCGGGCACTCCACACCGTGGCCTGGACATCATCCTCCGGGTCGCGCTGTCCAACTCGCCGGTCACAGGAATATTTGCGAAGTGCTGCAAACATTTTACTGTCTAATATCTGTCTAGACTCCTTTCTCTCGCAGGCTTAGAAACTAAGAAGAACATGTTAGAACTATTATTTATTTTTAAAATATTTAGTTCAGATTTTTTTTGTGTTTAATCATAAGATAACAGATTGAATCTGTCATCTGTCTGCACTACACGGCGTAACTAGTAGTCATTAGCTAGGCAACTATTTGAATATTTAATTTACAACAATCTAGATTGTTTAACTAATCTGTTAAATCTAAGATGAAAGTATTGTCAAAGGCAGGCTGGCCGATGTTACACTTGATGGCCAGAACTAGCTCACCTTAATGGTGCCTCATGCACATACCTGCAGCTGTTTGACCGCCTGCCGCAGCTGGACGTCAGTTCGCAGATAGCCCGTCTCACGATCAGATTCAGGTAGATAGCCGAACTGCGTCAAGTAGGATATCTGCAACAAATTAAATAGAAATCAAATTACACTACCGTTTACGTATTCTAGTGGGTTCTAGAAGGTACCTAACAGATTTTTCCAAGCTAGGTGCTCACATATTATTCATCATTTTTGTTCAGGGTGACACTTTCATGAATAAATCAAACTTCAATTTACAAGCTACAAGAATGACCAATAAAAGCTCCGGTTTGTAACATTTACTTTCTGCATCGAATTTTCAGATCATAATTAATTGTTACCATCTTTAAACAGTTCGAAGCCTATTCTAGTCTTATTTCTATTGTAATATTTATGGTTTATTCTTATAAATTATGTTGTTCTTTGGTTTGGATTACAAATTTGAATTTTTTACGGTTGCCTATAATAGTTCAAAAACTGAAGGTTAACTTCAAGGGTCAACCTACTTTACTACATCTGTTTTTATGGACGTCGTCCGAACATTAGGAAATAAAGAGTTGTTATTTGTTAATGTGCATTCGATAAGTCCTCGTCCTGAGGTCGAAACAAATGAAATAAGTCTGAAATTGGTGATAATTCCCCCTTCTCACCCTTCTTGGATGAATCTATCGGAAAAAGATTAACAGTTTTCTACAATTAATAGTTTTAAAAATGTGGGCATTTCACTTTCAATAATTAGGAAAGGCCAGTAACTTGCTTCAAATAAAAAAATTGTATTTCTCTTTCTATTAATGTTTAACAAAGTTTCAATGAAATCGGGGAATCATTTGGCTGGCGCAAGACAATATTAATCAACATTTTGCCCGATTCAGTAATTTGCTTCCATTGAAACAGTGGTTTATTTGTTTTATCAATCCTTTTATTTGTAAAATAAATACATACGGGCATGGACTTGTCAGCCTTCATTGTTGATTTTCTTTCAATCAATAATTATTTTATCGTTTAATGACTCTTCTGTGAGTAACAGGACTTGTTTAACTCTCGAGTTTCTGAATTAAAATAAGCGACTGATTCCTCAAAATGCATCGTCACGATTCATCAATTCAAGCATAGAGTAACAGTTTATAAAGGAAACAGTTTAAGTGAAAGGTCTGTTTAAAATTATAAGTTTAAGATCTGATTTGAAAATTTTCCCAAACCGTTTGCATTATTTAAAATTCTTTTGTAGAGAGATCTTTCTATTCTTAGAGAGTTTTATTGAGGCAGCCGAACTATCAAAATTTTGTATTCCAAGGCAAGTTTATACACTTTGACATTTCATGGCAAGGTATTAATTTTCCCTATTTATGTCATTTTTTGTCCGTACTGATTAACAAACTAAATTTTTTTCGTAGTGATGTGTCCATTTCTTAAAAGTCAAAACAAACTACAAATGATTGAACCCAAGTCATTAAATTTAATGAATAACAAAAAACATATCTTTAATTTAGAACATTAGGTCCTCTAAGAATAGAAAACCAATAACTAAAAAATTGCTGAATCTGGCAAACCAAAATAAATCATTAAAAACACCAAAATTGGGAAAGCATACAAAAATTAAATATAGGTAAATTATCTTCACCAAACATATTAGTTTAATAAATTAGACATAGAAATTTAAGATAAATTTATAGAAGATTCAGGATGATGCAGAAATGGCAAGCTTGTCTGGTAGAGGTAATGATAGGGACGAGTTTTGTACAGAAGGTGGAAAAAAGGAAGTGAATAATGTAAAAGAGGAAGAGTGCCAAAGAGAATCGCAAAAAATATTTAAAAACAAAATGTTGAAGGAATTGATTTGGTGTTTTTGTAAAGAAAGGGGTTATGGTCTGCTATCCGAATAGAATCTTGAAGAGTTTTGCAACATCATCAAAGGACCGCCACATTCTGTCAAACCGCTAAAAACATGTTTTTATTCAAAGATTTGCAGATACTTCTTCCAGGGACAATTCAGTTTGGTGAGGTTGGCCCGACGAAACGTTCGCTGCTGCAAACTATAGAGGAACTAAGAGTGCTGTGAATAGTTAGTAGGAGCCGGTCAGCGGCGGCTCCAATTGTGTAGAAGCGGCCGCCAGGAAGTAGCTGACTCATTGCAATACAATTAGTCGGACGAACTGGAGCCAGCCACTATTCCATTAGTGGATCCCCCCGCTAAACATTAGATATTATGGTTTCTTCATATTTCTTACACAAAACTAACTAATTGTGGTAAAATTAAAAATTTATTGTTGTTTGAACAAAATTTTGTTTTTAAATATTTTCTAAAAACAAAACAAAAAAGAGATATTCATTTCCAAACAATGATTTCTTCATACTGCGGGAACAGGCGGAAAGCAAACAATGATTTCTTCATACTGCGGGAACAGGCGGAAAGCAAACAGAGACTTTCTTCAAAAATAATCCAAGCCATCACTCCAAATTTTCTTTGTTATCTGAAAATGAGCGAGTGTAATTTTTAGTAAAACAAATACTGGCTCACCCGTCACCATTGGGCCATTTCAGTTGCGTATATCACCTAGTTAATATTAGCGGGCATTCTTAATTAGTCTTGCTGAAATTCTTAGCTTGTAGTAGTTAGCAAAACCGGAATTTTCTTTCTTTCAGCTTTGTGCGACTTTCTAGAAGACCACTCTAAAAATTCAAAAAAGTTTTTGATAAAATTATTATATCATTAGGTCGGTGGCGATAAACCAAGGAAATGAAGATCAGAAGCTTTTGTAAACTTCCTTACATTCCTCAGACCACCTGCACACCTGCATCCCATAAAATAGAAGTTGACAAAGCTAACCAAGTTGACAACTGGTTCTGATAATTCCAATGACCAAAGCTGGTCTGAGTCCATGATGTTACTACAGAAAGATGGCACAGCAACTTCTAGAAATCTTTTTAAAAATTAATGTTCAAGTTAAGGCTTAGTGCGGTTTGACGTCGTGGTCTGGTGTGGACGGAGAGACCCTTAGATCTGTATCTGACATTGCAGTGACCATTGACACGTATGTCAGACCTGCTGGACAACATCTCCACCCTAACAAACCCTATGCCTAGTTATGTTTACACAAATGCAGTTTCTACTTACCTGATTAAGAGAAAATTTAATAACCCGCCAGTTTGTAGGGCCTATCGCCCTCAAGTCTGTGGATGTGGATTTAGTGATGGTTTACGACTTGTACAGTGAACTTAGAGTATCTGGTGACAGAGCGTCTGAGGAAAAATTAAGACAGAAACCTTTAACTTAAGGAGCGACAACTTGACTGGCTAAGTGGCCGTACCCGTTGCTACGATCGGTCCGAGCATGCAGCGCGGATGGGTGCAGTGACACAAGCCGTTCAGCACAATTAAGACTGAAACAATGCAAGGGTGTGGCCCGCAATCCAGCCTTATTTTCTTAAAATATCGTTAAATGTAAATTCTTCTAATTGGCGTTGATCACAGAACTGATATTCTAACATGCGACAACTTTATTGACATTTCTCTTGGATACGTTGCTCTACCTCCAACTAAAAACGAAAAGCTCAGTTCTGTATTATCTAATCGTGACATTATTCTAGATATTATGTGCAAGAATGGCACGATGTCAGTGATCACTTCATCGGGAAAAGACATTCAGGAGTTTAATGGAATGTTACTGGAAGGCCTACAGGGCCCCGAGGTGAGTTCCAGAAGTGATGGGAATTGATGTCAAACAGAAGGGGGGAGGATTAAGTTCTTGCATCGCATGACCAGATTCTCTCCCTGTGCACGAATCTTACGCTTTTTATTTGTTGCCCTCCAAGTCCCTTGATTAATCAATTAATGCAGGGATTAGCTCTAAAACGCTGTCGAAACCCTCGGGCCCAAATAGTTGCACACATCAACTATCCCGACAGGCCGAATGAACAATGTTCGAGGTAAGTGCTGTTTGTATAGTTAAACTTGGGTACTGTATGGTCGCTAAGATCTCTGAAAAAGTGGTATTTTGTGTCCATATTTGTACTAAAAAAAATAAAAATCTTATAGATAGTAATCGATACATTGTTACTAAATAGGTTTCTGAAAAAGATTAGTAAAATTTACCTATTATTATTTACCTACATTTATTATTATTAAAATACCTACATTTATCTTAGCCATATATCAACAATCTTCATATTTTAATCAAATAAGTAGAAAGCTGTTAGTTTAGAATTTCGCACAATAAGAATAAAAATATTACTCAGAATTTGGTTTTCACACATTTAATGTAGACTTTTCACATAGAATTTTTCACCTGATTTTTACCGTTCCGAATTCAATGTATTTGGGCACACAACTTACACTGCAATAGTGACCAATGTAAACATTACTGAAGGTAATGAGAAGACAAATGTTACCTTATCATTCAATATGGACTAAATGCACAGTCGTAATATTTCGATTTCTATCGGACATAATCTTAGGCATTTTGGATGACTTATGAAATACAACAATCCCCGAAATTGGGGGAAATTTATACATGGTTAATGCAATACTGAATGAGATAAAGAGATAAATTTTTCTAATTTTACTCCTTACCTAAATCTTGAATCGTAATACCTCAATCCCTCATTCGAAATTCTATTTACTTTGGCACAAAATCTACTACAACATATCTTTATTTAAAGAAATACATTGTAGTTGCAGGCGCCACGGTAGCCGAGCGGTTAGAGACTAGACCCACAATGCTAAGATGTATTGTTGGTTTAGTGGGTTCGATTCCCGGTCTTAGGCCTTGGATTTTATTTAATGGTTAATATGAGAAATTTACAGTAAAGTATGTTTGCTACTCGGCTCTCTCGACGACACCTAATTGGTAGTTGGACGTTAAGCCCCGCCTGAAAAAAGTAGGCGATTACTTTACTTTACATTGTAGTTGCAATGCTACAGGAGATATAGTTACATAAATTTCATTACCACACGCTATGTCGATTGAGAATCTACAATGTTCATATTTCTATCAATTAAGCAGATAGTTGCAGTTTATAAGTGAGCTAATTAACATAGACTTCCATTTGATAGAAATCGAGATATTATAATCGAGTCGAGGATAATTCCTCTTTAAATTGAAACAATTTTGACTACGTATAACTTTGTAACATCCATTACTAGGGTTTTGATTACTGAAATGTCCATAAATAAAAAAATAAATACGTGAATTTCAACCCCAAAAATAATAATTAAAAACAAAAAATAAATAACCCTAACCTAACCTTATTTTAAGTATTAAAGAAAATATTTACTTACCCCTTCCACCTGCTTCGGCCTTTTATTCACATCGTTTAAAAAGCCAATTTAGACATCTGGAAGAAGAATTTTATGTGAAAGTGTCGCATCATATTGTCAAAATAAATTTATTTTTATTCAAGTATTATTATATACCTTTGTAGAGTGAGAGAGCAAACCTTTCAGAGTTTAGACAACGAATAAATAATTTCTCTCAACCTTCGCATTTTGACCGTTTTAGATATCTCGACACTCCATTACGTCGCTTACAGTTAGCAATTCGATTTGCGATTGCCATACTCCTGCAAACTATTTCTATCACTATGGTGAACTTTACAACTGGACTTTTCTCTCATTACTTATTAATTAATAAACTTTGAAAATTTGGAGACTTAAAACTTATTTTTTCAAAATACTAAAGTAAAGTAATCGCCTATTTTTTCAGGCGGGGCTTAACGTCCAACTACCAATTACTAGGTGTCGTGGACGGAGGCGACTAGCATCCTTTACTGTAAATTTCTTTTATTAACCATTAAATAAAATCCAAGGCCTGAGACCGGGAATCGAACCCAGTACCACAATGCATATTAGCTTTGCAGGTCTCGCTTCTTAACCGCTCGGCTACCGTGGCGAACTAATACTAATACACTTACATAACATGAATAAACGGGTAAGTAAAAAATGTAAACGTGGGAGAGAATAATAAAATTTAACTTCTTATATTTCCTTTAGAACTGCAGAGTTTAGGTAATTAGTAGTAAAGGTTATCTTCCAATGTCTCCTTTAGCATTGCATCAATATTGTTTACGTATATGCCTCTCAATGTGTTGAAAAAAAAAAGTTAGTATGGTAGAAAACGAGATATTACCGCTCAAGGTTTAGAGAATTTAAAAGATTACTAAATTTTAAATTCCCATATCTCTTTTTGTATTGCGTTTAGAATAATCATATTTCTTAAGTCCACTGTTGCATAGAAATATGGAGAATTCTGTATGGTAGCAATCAAGATATTCCACATAAAATTTAGGTAAGATGAAGGATTAATACATTTTATCTTCCTAAATCCCCGATCTCTCGAAAACAGAATTCTACTTTGGTTCAATTATTTAATACAGCTATCAACAATTCAGAGAAATATGAACGTAGAAGATGCAAAACGAAAGGAGATATAGGGAGATTTTCTAATCTTTTATTCAATAGGTTATAAAAAATCATGCCAATTTCAGTAATGATTTTTTATTTCTGCCGAGCTTTCGGCCTAGGGGCTAGGTCATCTTCAGGGCTTGTTGTCTATATAATAATCTCATTAACAAAAACTTACAGTTAAAAAAGTTAAGTATAAGGGTGGCATAAACGCTGAAAGGCATACAAACCTAACATTTCATTAATATTCCGTTGATATCATTTAAGTAATTTTACTGCAGTAACCTTTCATTAATATTTTTTAGAATTTATTAGATGTCACAGAGCCATTTTCATCCACAAAAATTTTGTTTCCAGTAGCACTCCATTTAACTTAGATTGACTGTAATGTTTATTAATCTGTAATAGTAAAACTATTAAACACAGCTTAAAAAGAAAAACTTAAAAAAAAATAAAAGTAATTATGAGGATAAAGATTTCAAAAACTTTTTTTTAAAAAGCTTACACCAACATACTTCAATGATTTTGTTTATTTATTTATTTTTTATAAAAATCTTCAATAATTTTAATAATTTAATAAATTATTAAAGGATTTTACTGCGCGAGTCCTCTTTTAAAGGAACTAAAGAAATCAATAATTATTACTTTAGTGAGGGGCCACTCCCATTCTAATGTAGATATCAAGATCCACAAAAGTGTTTCCACAAAGAATTTCGAATCCATTCATGTAAATCGGTTCACATGAGAGTAATTTGAACGATGGCAGTACTTCCCATTGTGGGTGCAAGAGAAGGTTAGAACTTTAATTTCACGTAGAGAAGTCAAACATTATCTAAATCGGGCTAAGATTTACAGAGTTATTAGTTTTAATTTTTTTAAAGAGGGCAAAGGTTTCTCCTTAACTGTGTTCAGGGTGGAGACCGACGATAGCCATATCTTAATATTAAAAATTTAACCATCTATATGTCATTACCTACTATCACTGGAACATTCCAACTCATACTGCTTATAGAGCTAACTTTACTCTACAATTCAGCAAAGGATTCACTGAAATCTAAAAAATACAAAGAGGGATATAAAGGTTTGAAATTCGAAGGATTTAAAAAACTTCCAAAATTTAACCCTCTATAACTCAAAAACTATTATAACTAGAACAATGAAATATATACCAGTTATAGTGCTACGTTTTCTCAACAATTCGGTAAAGAATTCATAAAAATCTAAACAATACGAAGATAGACACAAAGTTTGAAATATGAACGAATTTTGAAAACCACCAAAATAAAACCTTTTATATCTCATTATCTATAACCATTAAAACAATCAAATTTATACCAGTTATAGAGCTACCTTTTATCTACAATTCGGTAAAGAATTCATTGATATCTTAAAAATACGAAAAGAGAAATAAGGGTTGGAATTTAATAACCTGAAAAAATTTTTACATTCTAACAAGTTATATCTTATAAACGATTATAATTAGAACTTCGCAGTTTATGCTAGTGATAGAGCTAACTTTTCTCTACCACTTTGTAAAGAAACAACTAGTAGCTGGTAAGTAGATTCAAGGCGCCCTCAGTCAATCTCTTGACGGTTACAGAAACAAGCTTACGTAATTGTTGGGATAAAGGAAGGAAAGATGAGGGGAATAATGTCGTCCAGGGAGATGGTTACGTAACTATAAGTTAGCAACCTGAATCTGTAAGTTTAGCCAGATGAATCTGGAAGTGAGCTGGGTGTGAGGGCTGCTTGCCGTGGTCGAAGAGATGTTCCGACTTCCTGTCATCTGCACAGCAATCCCTCTTCTCACCAGTCAGTTTCGGGCTCCATCACTCTTTTTGGACTGCCCAAACTGAACTCTACCTTATCCACAACATAGTTTTTCAACTCTTTATGACTTCAAAGCTAGCACTATATTCTCATAGCTCATAGCCGAAAGACGAAGGAAAAAAATCAAAGGCACTATTCGACCTCTAATTCACTTCCTGTAAGCGCACCATTTTTATCTCTACCATTATAAAGCACAGTAATTCCTCTGTGATCTGTAAATCAGTACGTTAGACTTTAAGAACTTGATAAGTACGGTAAGAGAGGAAACCACTCTTCCGTTGTTTTTGATCTTTAACTCTATCTTTAAGGCGATCTAATCTGTAGCAGCCATCAATTACCCTTCAAAATATAACCTCCAATATCTCATGAATTATAAACAGCAAAACAATTCAATTTATGTCGATTATAGTGCTAACTATTATGTACCTTTTGGTGGCGATTTCATTGAATTCTGACTAATAGGATGAGAGATATGAAGTTTTGAAATTGGAAGGAAAACGAAACTCTTAAAAATTTAACCTCTAATATCTCATTATACTTCCTTAATGTAGTTTGCTTGCATAATCGTAAAAAGATAAGAGCGTCAGATGAATGAATGAGAGATGGCATAGCAGATGACGGCAAGTGCAGTGGACAGGAACTGGGTGTAGACCTTGTGAGTCGGTCTTATCACTTCCCGGAAATGACTCTTGCCATTGCTTGCTTTCACCGATTCTTCCCATCAACTATTGTTTACTGAATTCTAACATTTACAGACGGCAGACCGCAGCTTTTGGTTTTCGATAAACTTGTGTCGCGAACAGGTGTTGGTTAACCTGCTTCAGGTAAAACCAGCCTAGTCACAGTTGACAATATTTCTGGGTGGTTGGGGTGGGGGGGGGGGGGGTTGTTAAAATGTCAACTTGCTCACACGATCTTCATGAACTGTAATGATTGTAATGTGATAGCAACATGGATTGGTCAGATGTGAATTGTATCTATCATTGGTGACTCTCCAAAAAATAAAAATAAATAATAATAAAATTGCGAGTTAGTCCGCACTTGAGAAAAGCTTTCTCGAGATTTCAGTAATGTTGTTGGCAGTGCCACAGTGTAATGTTGGTTGTGTGTCACAAGTACTTGTGTATCACTTGGATTTGTGATCAGGGGAGGAAAAAGATTTCAAGGATGGATCTGGGGCGTTGTGTTAATTGCACAATTAGAAAACAGATGTAACTCTGAGAATTTAATCATGTAAATTGAGATAAGAGAAAACCGGATCAGTGATCAAATCAGATTTCTTTCATACTCAGGGGAACTAAGACCGAATATTTTAGGCGCATCTCGCAAAAGAATATTTCACTTGGTAGCATATTTCCTCTGTATGGGATTTGAAGAAAGTAAAAACGTTTCTCTGCAGTGGGGGCGCACCCGCATTAACATACGAGGGAACATGTTAGAGAGGATGACTCATAAGGGTTAAAAATAGCCCTAATCGGTTGGAGTGGCCTTCACCGCTGCTTGGCCGCAGCCGTTGTTAGAATTAACACAGTGCCCTTCTGGCTCTCCTTCTTTGTTTTGTTTACAGCTACTTGTTAAGTAACCACCCGAGTCGATCAAGGAGTCACTCAACACACGGCTGGTCAATCTACCGTTTGGTGAAGTATGTTGGCGGCCCTGCTGCACTCCATTTGGCTCTTCACAACTAATTTGTTTTTATTTGCTTCCCGACCAGAGGGCATGTCCACGTTTAAAACAAAAATACATTCTTAATTGCTCTTATTTCATGCCAAAAAAGACCAACAGTTCTGGGTAGACAGAATTTACTAATTGCATTTGTTCCTGTAGTTTGGAGACACTTCCGGCCAGCTAATTTTTTAATGGTAAGGAGATGCATCCATGTTTATTGTTTCTCTGAACGGTTTTGGATTGATTCTAATTAAGGTTTAAGGTTCCTTCATTTGTTTAAAGATGTCCATACGTCTTAAAAGACAATTGCTGACTTGCATGTACACAGTCCTTAAACAAGGTACTAGATTAACATAACATAGTCCTCATATAACCGCCCTTCTCTCAGCAAGTATATTGTGAGACCGGAAAGTCGAATTCTCTACATCAAACTGATTAATCCATTTCTGATAATGGATGAAAGTCCTAAACCAGTCAGAGATACAATAAACATGCTGCGACAGGATAAAGTCAGCTTTTCGAAGTTTGAAAAGAAATCTTTACCTTGCTAGATTGATAGTTATATCACAAAGTAAAAATGTCATGCGATTGGAACCCTGATGCAAGCTGTCTCCTTGGCAAGCTACCTGACTGCCCAAAGATGGCTGCCTAGGCAAATTGCTGGTGTCGGTAACCGAGCTTGCATCGCGTAACACATGGCATTGCCAGGAGAACTGGTTAGTTTTAGGGATAGCGCCTGTATCTGGCCGGCCCAAATGTACTTCGCATTTAATAATTGCTATGTAATAAGGCCAGTTGTTTTTTGCCAGGCAAATAGCGTCAGCTTAAATACATGTTAGGGAGATGCTCGTCGCGCTCTATTCTACCATTTGTATAGGTTAAACGAATGTCTCCTTTCATTTATTTATTTGCAGAATGACCACAGGTATTTGCCTAAAGTTTTTGTGCAAAATAAATTACCAATTCCACATAAACAAGTGGAATAAATTACGAACACTGCAGGAAGGGGCCAGTGTTTCATTAAATTGCAATAGGCTTCTGATTTAGATAAATTATATTTCATCAATAATCATGTTTGTCATTTAATCTCAGGTAATGTTAAAAGAGTGCGATCCTGCCAAGTACATAATTGTAGAGAAGAAAATTCTTAACCTCAAATGGTGTTAGAGAAAATCTTGCCCATTATTTCTTAACGTACTTTAGTAATGTTAGAGGCAACAACGTCAAAAACTTATTACAAAACATAACTAAGTTACTTTTAAAACAACTTGCGCGCACAAAGCACTAAAACGGAGAGAAATAGCCAACAGAAGAAACCTGCAGTTTACACTTTGATGGAAGTGTCACTAAAAGACCCGAATGTAACTTATTGATCAAAATTCCTCAAGTTCGAACCTTTGCCCAAAGAATTTTCGATATAAGAGATTCTCCAAGATTTCTTTTATCATTGGTACAAAACTTTTATTCCTTTTCTTCAAAGAAATCGAGGGCACTTCCGGTAAAAGAGATGGTTCCCTCTAAAGTACCTTTTTTAATCTAATATCCGGGTTTTCAAGCAGTATGAAGCTAATAGAAATTAGGAGAAGGAAGGAAATATATAAGTTTTGAGTGATCAAGATGGAGTGTGGGTGTTCACAGCTCCAAATGCCAGCTCGAACTGCGTAGTCAATCAATCTCTAATCACAGTTGCTAGACTCACAGTGCTTGATCTTCAGCACTAGATTAATTGATAGGTGATCAAGTCCTCTGCTCGATCACTTCTCGCGATTTTTGTGAAGGACTGCAGCTTAGTTAAATGACGTGGCTATCTATGCGTCATTAGAGGATGCTAGTGCTTGGACAGAGTCGTAAGCGGCGACTTCCCTTCATCAGTATGCGAGCTACTCACTCAGGTTACTCGGACCGGCAGCTACTTCCGGCAACTCTGTCTCTACCTCGCTGTTTGTTTCTTCTCCTTTTTATTAACACTCACTCACCTTTCTCTTAGTACATACGAGAAATTAGTCCTTCATTCTCCCCACCACCAACTTTGGAAACCCTTTTTTGGGACAAGTGCTCAGCAATATAGATTTTGGTTTTTAGCGATTCCGACTTCATTAGTTTATTCGCACTTACCATGTTGTTACATTCGACTTTAGTCCTTCCCTCACTAACTTTTCGAGCGCAGCCACGTTTCGGGCACTTTCCGAATGTCTTGTTAGTTAGTTTTATAGATATATACACGCGAAATACGTTTCTATTCTCATTAAGGCTTTCCGCCAGAATCTGAAAGGGTCCCGCCATCTCATTTCTGTTAACTATTTTGTCAGGGAGGATCTGCTCTTTTTGCCGGATGGTCTGTGCTTATGATGCCTCTTCCGGATATGTTCAAAAAGCTAAATAGCTAATTATTAGCCCGTTTAAAAAATAAACGCTTTCATTCTTAACAATATCCACTTTGCACTCTCACTTAACTTGCTAATTAATTAGTTATATGTCTTCTTATTTGTTACATGCGGGCACAATTACTTTTAAAATTGTGAAAAAAAACAATTACTGCCAACATTTAGTTGCTGTAATAGAAGCAAGTGTGACATCAGATTTCTGCCAGAACCACTCTGAAAATTAATGAAAGAAGTTTAAAAGCAAACTGATAAGTCCTCAAGCAATGAATCTCATTGGCGAAAGTGTCTAAACTTACAGATAATTTGAAAGGAATTCTTCCACCCCGGACTCTAAGTTGTTCTTTTCCAATTTGTTAAGGCTAAACTACAACAAATTCCAACCAAAGTGGAAAATCTTTTTAACATTAACACTTCTTATCAACTCCCTTTATTTGAATTCCGGTTACGCCCCTGCGCCACACAGAAACCGGAAATACTTTCTTTGTGACAATGTAAGTAGGCCGATTGTGACTAACTAAATCATTTTCCATTCAGGCACAATAACCGTCAAATAAGTTTTAATGATTCAATATAATTCGTAAATAAATTGTGATCAATAAATAATGAGTGAAAGTCGGGTGAGTTGGCTGTGACTCTGAGGAGCCTTGAGGCGCCCGGAGCCTTTTACAGCTTTCTTAATCATCGTGCTTCAGTGTGCTAGCCACCTGCTAATCCCTGCCTGCCAGATTAGTATTATTTCGAGATGTTTTGTTTGCGCAGAGACTCATGTGTACTACTTGTATTTTGTTCGATCTACTGGGAACTCCGAGTTACTGATTGGAAGCGATTGCAAAAGTCCAACAGGATAGAATACTATTTGTGAAATGTGTATTTTACAGGGGGTAGGGAGGTTGCACGTCATTCGCGATCCGCAGCAGCTGCCATTTCCGTCCAACGCGCTCATTGTTCCACTCTGAGCTGGCCAGTATTTTTCCGCAATCCGCAGTTCCAAGAAGCTGGACATCAGTATTCTCCTCCTCTACACTGCTATCACTTCCTGACGGTCACTTTCCTTATTAAATAAAAGTATCCCCATTGTGAATCATCTAAATGGTTACAGAAGTTAATGAAATCAACTTGTAGTAATTGATTGCGACAGTGTTGTCGTCAACATCAGTTTCCGAATGAGCCGAATCTCACCTCTTGGATACTGTGAGAGTGAACAAATTCCCAATGTTGGAAATAAATTTATTGCACTCTAAAGTGGAACCCACAAAATGGCCGGCCGTGATCGCCAACGATACCAATGGCACCCAAGTTTCCATTCAATTTTTCTTTCAATGAATAACCTCCTTTTTGACAATTTGGGACACCTGTAACAAGACAACCACAGCGTTGCAACTTCTTCGCCAATAATTCTGCTTTCTCTTCCACACTAATGTCTGGTTTCCTTCGAGCCAGAAGTAAAAAGAAATTCCATTTTGTTCTACAAATTGTTTTAGGTGCACTACATTAAATATTTAAAAAGAATCAATATTAATGGAACTTCCTCAATTTCCGGTTTCGAACATTGTATTTTTTATGACGAGCGTATTTTAGTCGCATTAGATCGGCTGTTTTTGGATCCAGTAGTTCAGAAAACAGAGAAAAATACAAAAACGTCATCAGTTTTGCTGGAATTTCCATAATTTCTCTTGACATAATTTGTCAATAACACGGTAATTTAATGCCAAGCATATATTATTCACATTAGATCGGCTGGTTTTGGAAGTAGAGGTTTAGAAAAAAGGGAAAAATTCGCATCCAAATCAAATTTGTGTATTTGTGATCGTCTGCTCTCATATATCTCCAACAGAGTAGTAGTATACGTATAAATCAGAAATATAAATCGCTCGTGGAATTATGAAGATATTTTCCGCCGAATACGCAAAGAAAATTCCAATATGAGCACGTATTTCCCGGTTGAATTCTACAACGAAGCGTTGATAATTTGAGAATCCCATCACCGTATCGATCACTGTTCGATGTAGAATTGCATCGTGAAACAAATTACAACATGGGTATGGGTGATCTTATCTTTTGCCGAATGTGCAATTCTGAGCTAACGCTTGAGCATAAAGGCATTTAGACAACTATTTAAGGCAGCTAGTTTAATGTAATTTTACTAAATATTAAACTGATATTTTATTTATGAATAATATTTGTAAATATTGCTACATTAATAAATAAGGTTTCTTGATAATTACAATATTTTTGTATCTTTATAAAACGTACTCTATGTACTGAATTACACAGTTAACCTAACCTTACTACACATATGGGTAAACGATGCGATTAACCCGTGTCCCTAAATCATCAGGGCTACCATCTTGTTCGGTTACGGTTCTTGAACATTAATGTCATCTTTAGAGAAAAGTGATAAATAAGAAAGGAACTAAAATGAAATGTCATAAGTTTATGGATTTTTGGCATCAATTTGTGGGAATGGATTGGTGTCAGTCCGATCTCGACTGTTCTAGGGGTAAATACGAACTCACAGATCACCCGTCATTGGCCTCTGTTGTCGCGCCTAACACCACTTCACACACTGCTAACCTAACCTACACCATCTGGGCTATAATAGAGTTCTCTAATCGATAGTGTAACTATATTATTAAGGTAACTACTGCTTGTCATTCAATCCCAGAACAACGAATAACACTATTTCCGCGCGACGCAGGAAGTCTATTTTTAAAAAGTATTGCTGGAAATTTTATTCTTTAGGAGAAAGTTAACTACAAAATTCACAGCCAACTGCGATGGATGCGATTGTTTTTCAATTTATATGCAACTTCCGTTCCTTTACCAACTTAAACCACGCGTTTCCACACTGCTAATTTTCCCAACTCTACTTTTACCTTTACCACTGTTTATCATAATTTTCTGTTCAATTTGGTAAAGTCGTTTCATCAAAATCCGCCTAATATCCTTCCAAGTGTACTTCTCCATCATATAGCTGACGTTTATTTTGGAACTCGCACTTTGGACATTGCAACTTCCCAGTATCAAACAAATCAAGTATCCTGAGATGACATACCAGTGGAAGGTGATTGGCTCTCAGATCGTTAAACAGTACACCAGGTTATCAATTCAGCAGTTCCAGAAGAAATCGCAGAGAAATTAAATATCTTATCGCGCTTCGGATTGATGTATTTCCGCCAAAATCTTATTTTCAATAGCGTCAAAAGCACCATAACAGAATACTCAGCTTCCACTTCTGCTAATCTTCGTTTTTGACAGATCGTGCTATAGTATGTCTTTAGGGCAGCATGACGAACTCAATTAAGGAAGTTCGCCACAATCGCAAGACTTGCACTTCTAGAATTCTGTGGAAATTAAATAAAGAGATCTTGTTAGACTGGCTATTAGCGATCTAACTGAAACAGACTAGTAATGCCACCTCTAGGATCTAGATATGGACGTAGGCTTTTAGTGTCAAGGTGGATGTGGGACACTACTCTCCGCTCTTCTGTCCTTGCGTGAGTCTGTCAGTCAGTACCAGAGAGAGTCTACACCAGCTGACTGCTTTCCTCTAGTCACTACTCTAATCTGGCTTATTAGAACAGATGGCGCGCCTAATTACGCAACATTCTAGCATTTATATAAAATATTGTTGTTCTCTGCACGTCAGCATGCGCTGTCCTCAGACCTGCTTGTTTACTTACGAGAGAAAATATTAAAATATACATAAATTAAAATTGTCCAACTATATTGGAATGTGGCCTGATACTTTTATGGCAGTTGGTTGGCAAACCTGCTCGCTCCCTTTCCCTCTTCCTCACTGAACAAATACACACGCACACATATACTAATACCTCGATTCTCTTGCACTTTCAACTTTTCATTTCCATTCGCACCAACCTTATTTGGTAATAGAAAAAAACATAATATTGATTACGTAGCTTGGAACACGTCACAGTTTCTCTCTCTCTCTCTATCCAAGTTAAAAGCTGTTTTGTAATTTATTTTAATAACTTCTATGAGAGTGGGGGGGGGGTAAAAGCAGAGAGTCTGCGTCTTACATCAGATTTATATCAATACAGATGACAATCTATCGATACACACGACAACGTGCCCCGCTTCCTTCCTACGAAAACTGTTCGAGGCTCACTTTCCAAAAATAAAATGTTTCTTCAAACGTTTAGTTCCTCTAAATAGGTTTCAGAGGTCCAAGAGCGTCTAACGCAGGTTTTACCAAATTGGGCGCAATTCGTTGGCTGAATTCTAGCTGTTAACCCCGGCTCTTAAACGCCGGAAATCAATGGCAGATTCTCTATACTTCAAACCACTTCCTCAGGAAAATGTTTGAATAAAATTGATGAATACTAAGAGTTTAATTTCAAAACGTCACTTGCCTGTTTCCCTAAAGTTTTCAGGAATAGAAATTTTACTTTCACTCCCAGTCAGAAAAAGTGCTTCGCCAATTTTGAAGTTGTGGGTTAGGAGAAGGCTTCCCGCTTCAGTTCATTCGAGTGTGACGTCGTCGTATTCCCTTTGTAATACTCAAAGGAATTCCGGAAAGCAGATTCAGCGGAAGTGCGAATTACTGAACAATTCATTGTTTTAGCGCTATTTCTTTCTTGAATCGTTTCAAAACAATTTCATTTTATATTAATTTTGTAATAAGAAAGCCACGTGAGTGTAGCCCCAGATTTTTTAGAATATTTGTGAGGGCGATGCGCTGCTACCCGCAAGGAACCCGTACAGATGCGCAATGTTGCCACCACTGTCCGAGCAAATCAGCTGTAATAGGGTTTCGCCCAGTTTCAACACACGGCCACAAACATTCAATTAATATTGTCCAAAACATCGGCGATAGAAGATACCCTTCTCTCTGTCTGACTTCATGTCACAACTTTATTGAACAACTTCTGTCCAAACCGGGAATTTTCATTAGTTATAGTTTCTAACTAGTTAGAATTGTGGCGACATATTTCACTAGTACTATGGTAACCAGTTCTTACATTAGAGAGTGAAATGACACTTTACAGGGAGAGCTTAGTTCGCTTAATTTCGAGAAGTCGTCCTCAGAAACGTGGAAGGCGATACGAGGGGATGGCATGAATTGCCCAGAAAGTGGTTATCCTGGGTGAGTGGTTTTCTCACTGAGGATGCTGGCGGAAGTGTTCTTACCTGTACAGGAAGAGAGATCTGTCAGGTGCAGCGCAGGATATCCCTTATAGGAATTAAAATTTAATAAGGAATTTAAATACAGCAAATTATATTACCCCTTATCGTTTATGAACTATTTGGACTTGCGGATTCTATGCCAGTACCCCTATGAGGACGCCCTACTGGTAAGAAGTAAATAAGAGTTTTAGAAGGAGAAACTAGACCTAGAGTTTGACATGAATATCGCTTCAGCAGGGCGGCTACAGGAAGGAAACTAGAACTCCAAGTTACCTTATAAGGTAGTATCTGGAGCGGCCGTGGAACCTCCGGACGAACAGTTCTGAGGTGGAACCTCCGGCACTTACTTCGATCTTGACTGTGATCATTATTCTCGCTAGTTTTGCTCCAGTTTCAGTTGTATTGTAGCTGCAAGTATTTGGGCCCTCCAATACACATTTTTACTGCCTAGGCCATTTTCAGATTATCTGTACCACCACACTGGATTAAAGGCTTTAAAAGACCACATCCTGCCGATGACTAAAAATTTGTAATCTATTTTTGAGATAGATCGCAGAATCTTGTCGCAAATATGTAATGACAACAAAAATGCAAATCCTGGAATGGAAAGCAACCTCCGGAGTGTCCATCCGGTTAGCAAAAGGACACTCATGGGTTCCTGCTGCAACTTCCTCCATATGGTCAACAATTATCTTAGCCAAGTCTGACCGTACCTTAAGAGAAAAAAGTATCCTTTTTTGTATTGAAAGGAATTCGCCTGTTATATCGTGTTGCACACAGTGAGAGTTGTCTTGTAAGCGTGTTCCCAACGGAAGTGTGTGTTTTAGGGATTCCTGAATAGCAAGAAATGGCCATTTGTGTGTAACTAAACCAACTGTTGCAGAAAGCTTGATCAGGATACTTCAGTCTGAGTCAAAGATACCAATTAAGTGAATTTGAGATTGCAAATTGTGATAGCGGATAGATAGATAAGTGTTCAACTAGTAATTGGTACAAAGTGAAATTCGGGATTTGGTAAACTAGAAACATGAAAGTTCGAGTGGGGAGAGGCAGCGGTGGACATCTTGTCGTACCTAAGACTTGAACATCTGTGGCAGCTAATTTACTGGCCTAGATGTTCGACCACGTCAGCTGATTGTGACCTCTTTCAATCTTTCAAAACTAAAAACACCCAACTAAAAAGCTCCCCTAACAAACTGCTGTTGCTTTGTCTGCAGTCCATTTTTATGATTTGCTTTATTACAACTAAAGATTAATTATCTAAATTATGTAGATTTCGCACAGTTCTTCCCTTTTTGTATTGTATCACCAGCTACTTCTTTCAGCCTGAATCAAAACATATAGTTTCTCATTATCAAAATTCTTATCTCTGGGTTATCTGGATCTATTTAGCATAAATTATAATAAAAAGACTCAACTTTTAATAGATTATCCTTCATTAAAGTTTTAGATTTTCTTTATGATGAACTCATTAAAAATATTATTTAGTGTATCCCGTATTTCAAAAACACTAGATTAATACAGTAATTCAGGAAACAATAAAAATGAGAACACAATAATTACTGGTTTAATGTTCAGAGCGCATGCGCTACTACTGAAGTGGCACTTCAGAGCCACTGACGCCCCTCCCACAGAACTCAAAACAAAAAAACTAATTTTAAAGGAAATCACAAATTAAAATTCTGTGCGGATGTAATATTTGTATAAAACCCAAATCGGATATCGTCGGGGCTAGTTTGGAAAGCCGGAAAAAAAGTAAAGAATCCATCCTTTGAAGAGCATCGTTTTCCAGAAAACCTTGAAAACAATAACTTTGTTTAGAGGAACATCCGGTTGAAGCTGTCCATACTCTAGATAACTGTCGTCACTTGAACTCCAACGCGTCCAGATTTTGAGAAATTCAGCAATTTTCTAGAAATCACTTTTCAGGACTCAGCGGTCGAAATTTTGGTTGAAAATTCGATATAATTGATGAAATAGCCACAGAATTCTGATCATTAATAATTTCTTCAAAATAAAGAGATTGATTCACCTAGCAGATATTTGTGTGCGTGAGGAGGTATTGGCCTCGTTCGGCTCGCTGCCAAATTTGCCACCAGCTGGGTCCAGCGTGCCAACATCTTCACTGAGACTGTCTGCCCGATACAAACAAAACTTTTATGCATGCAGATGTGCTGTCTGTTTAATAACGTGGGCGACTCGTACATCTGGACGAAATCCTTTTTCCGATTGTTCACATTCTACCTTAAGCTAAGCTTTGAATGAACCGTTTGGAAAAAGCAGTAATAATTTCCTAGACATATCAATTTATTTTTGATCACAGTTTCTAATGTTGCCGAGTATTTTAAATTAGACTATAATAATGTGTGTCATATGGAGTTGGTATGATATTTAGAGCATACGTCATACACCATACGTCATGCTTTTCTTGGCCTAATAAAATTTAATATCAATTATTTAATATTTCCGGGGCTTGGCGTGAATATCTTCAAAGAGTGTTCAAGCAATCCATCAAACTCTCTATTAAAATCAAATTACCAACTCAGACTTCCTTCGTCTTTGGTAGTAGGAAGCAAACATTTCCAGTTCATGGTAGATTTACCTTGCCTTCAGAAGAAAGAAGGAACAAATCAAATGTTACATTTAAAATTTCTTCCACGTGTCTGACACGTGGCTGACCCAAAATTAAGCAACAAAAAATTGCTTCCCAAAAACTGAAATTGATCAGTAAAGTTGGTGTAGACAATTTGATTTCCACTTTATAATGCGTCTGTTATTCACTACATTTCTGCAGGTTAGAGAACTCACTGCACTACCCACATTTCCGCAGAATGAGGGCTTTTTGGGGAAGTGGGATAAGATCATCACTCTTCTCTAAAGATTCATTGGGTAAGTTCATTACTACAGAGGAGTGAAGTATATTGAGAACATTTTATTATGAAAGGCCATTTTACGAGTAGAATCTCGGGAGCTGGCTAGCGAAGTGAATGGTATGACAGACGTTTTATAAGTGGAAGCCAAATTTCTATACATCAGTCTGATGAACCAAGCTCGGCAGATGGATGAAAAACAAAACCTGTCAGAAGTATGATTTAATGGGGAGTCTTGTCTAGAGAAGTATAAAAAGAAAATCAGGGGACATTTTCGAGAAAGTGTTCCTTCCGGTGGAGAAGTATGATGGCCGCTTGGCTTCCGCAGTCTTTAAAACAAAATATAAAGTACACATTAATATGGATATTTCCGGTGAAATTTCTAAAGCGGAAAGATGACGGTGGCAGTGGCATAGTTACCCTTGTCTTAAGCACCTAAGTAGTTTAGAAGATTGATGGGGCTGCCAATGAGAGGATTGCTGGACTCTAATTGTTTAATTTTACAAATGGAAAACATTGCTGAGCTGCTGATTACTGAAGAAGGCCACTTGCGAAGGAAGAAGTTTCAAGAGAGTTTGTGAAGTGGAAACGGTCTGTGAGCCGGCCGGCCATCAGATCAGTTGCCATATGGTCAGTTGGGGCACCTAGCCAGACTGACTCCTCTCGGGAACACGCTCTCTCCCGACGGCTTAATTTATTATCCGCTCCTCTGGACCATATTGAATAAAATACCTTGTTACCTTGATGCTCCAAAACCAATAAAAATTGGTGGTAAAACAGAATTAAATAGTGAGCCGTCCCAGTTTAATGGCAATAATTGTTGGCAGTCGCCGCCGAGATATTGTTTGAAAAACTCAGTAACCAAACCTAAAATAACTTGACCTGTACTTACCTCACGTCTATAATTAACTTTTTTTTGACACTTCGACTTTGCATAAATAGTCATCTTCTTGAGTTAGATAAAAATGTTGCAGAAAGAGAAAGTTTGATATCACAACTTGAGAACCTCTCAAATAAATGTCTTCAGAAGAAAAGTTACCTACCCTAATTGAGGCATAACTTACCTACTTGACCCCATTTTGCCTTGTCGAACGAAGTAAACAAAACTTAGACCTTGTGTCGACTGCCCAGAAGGACTTTTAGAAGTCTGAGGGTCGGGATTCGTGCAATGGGGATGATAAATGCCAGCTTTATCCCGACCTCCACTTTTCCTTAGAGTCATGGGATTCCTCATGAGGTCATCTTATTATAATAAAATCATTGATGGTGAAATAATTTACAGGTTAATGACTGTGTCTTGTCTTTTCAAATTAGAAAAAAAAAGGAAGTAAAATAATGCACTTAAAATTTCGGTATTTTCAAGTTGTGAGTCTGACGAGAAACACTCCTAAATGTTCGTACTTGAACTCCACTTCCTCTAATTGCCATTCTAACAGTGATTCTAATTTAAGAATTTTCATAAACCTAAAAGTGTTTTTATAACTAAGAATGTAGAAATCTCATAAATAATAATTTCTTAGAAATTTTTAAATAAAAAAAATTCAAAACAGTTTCTGATAAAATACAAAAGAAATCGTTACTAGCCACTTCCGAAAACGACAGAAAACTCTAATCAAATTTTGGAAAACATGAGATTCTAGCTTCTTTTTTTTAAATATCCATAGTGATATGTTCTAGATGCATCTCTCTGGCCAAAGTTCTAAATCTCAGTGATACGAAAAATTAAGAGAAAACTCGGTAAGTGTTCTTTCGATAGATTGATTCTGAAGTAAAGCTTATTGCCAGATCTAGTTAGCATCTGATCCAAATACCGAAATCTCTCTCTTATTCTCTCTGACATCACATACAGTGAATGTTGTAAACATTGTGAACACATATTTCGGAACAAACATCAATCAACCAATCAACTTTAATCCATAGGCGACTTTAAAATAAACATTTTAATTAATTTCTTGGCATCGGAATTTAAAAGTTTAAAGAGAAACATGTGAGAATCGGTAAACGAGTTTTGGAATTATTACTAAATCAAAACGAATAAATCTAGAGGTAGTCTTGAATAGCCCTTCACTAGTTGACAAGAGCCGTTTGGTAGAACCACAATCACGTTGATACGGATCAGAGGCTGTAATTCCACCGCCCGCCGCCATTATGCTGCACCGGATACAGTGTCCCTCAGGTCCACCATAATTCCGACCGGAGCGAGAAGAGATAGCCCTTCAGAATAATTATGAATATAAAGAATTCTCAGCTAAAAATAAATAAATCTAATATTCGGTGTGAGACCCACAACAGTGTCACCTTTCTGTGATTACATATATCCAACTGGGAAGTTCATGTTCTCTTTATAACCAGTGGGTAAATTAACTTGCGTCGCATACCCCCAGTAAAACTGAGACCATGAAACATGACGGCAATAAAAGATAAGAGTCAACTTCCCAGAACATATAGCCATAAGGCCATTCCAAGCCGTGTTGGATACTCGAACATCTTGGTGAGAATTGTACGCCAAACAACGTCTTCCTTGTCTGGTTCTGGAAATCCAGAACACATAAGAAGGATTAACGGGCGATCAGGTCTTAGCGTTAATGAGACATGAACTTTTTACGAACACATTGAAATGGGGAAATTGAAAACTCAAATAAACAGTCCTTCACAGACAGGTAGCAGCTTGCCTAAACCTGAGCTTAAATTCAAATGGATTCAGTGATCCTAGATGGAGAGATAGAGTTCTACTTGACCAGGGCTGCAGAAATTTTTAAACAATATCTTTAGATAGTGGTGAAAAATTAGAATTACGTGAAAAGAACCAGCTACAAGAGTAGTTCCTCTCTCATTTCATTCGCAACGGTAACTGTATTATGGGGAATAGAATAGAGTAAAATGTTAACTGAAAATGTAGTTGTGGCCCTACAAACGATATATTGTATTGAGGTTGATTTTATCCGTCACATAGTTGGTGTGTTTTTGGTTTCTGGCGGTTTCGGATGTTCACAAATCATCACAAGTTGATTGATCGATAATTTTGTCGAGAATTTAGTCAAGGAGAAGAAAATTCCATTCTGTCACACAATGCACTGAAAGTCTGTCGGATACTTAAACGTGTCTGACATCACAATGCGAGAATATACTATCTGGGGTGGTGAAGTCAACACTTTCCATCCTTTTAAGAGCAGTATGTAGAGAGAGGTCTTGAGCTATTGTTCTCCTAAGAGAACGTCTATCTTGTCAAAATTGCTAATATAAAAAAAAGAAGAAGTAATAATAATAAAAGTTTACTGCAATTGTCCATTGACCGCTGGCCGCCCTACCAAACAGTCTACAATCGAGTTAAATAAAAACAATCAATGTTCACCAGACAGATTCCTATTGTTTAGTTGATAAGAAGTTCGTTGAACCGATGTCAAAACTAAAGATAAAACGATTCAAACAAAGGCGAGCTTACTATTGGAACAAACTGATTTTAGGCTCACTAATTCTGGGAGAAGACGAGCAAAGAGTGTGTCTGCTGGGAAGTATTAGGGGTCGGAAACCTTAAATAACCTCTGATCACGTGAGTCCCTTCGCAGCAGTTCACTTAAATCTAACCCCCAGACTTTGGGCAAAATGAGCGTGTTCGTTCTAATAATTAGTTTCAGTCAATACACATATTTACAACGATAAAGTAAATCAGTGTGAATCCAGACCCAAGACCAATTCTCAAAACTCTCTTACTCATTCATTTTTTCGAACTGCTCATTTGTGTACCTTTTGTCGTTTAATAAACTCTTATACTGTACATTTTCAATTTTATATTTTTTGTCAACAAGACTTGTTTTCTTTTGGGAGAGTTTTTCTTTTGTTTTGTTCCACGGTTAAAAATTTAAAAATTAATATCTCGCGCCACATTGATCAGATCATTCAGAAATTATGAACATTATAGGTTATTTCAGTCTTATTATACAACTAAAAAGAAAAAAAAGAGTAAAATACAAATAGCGGCTAAACTTTGCTTAGATTACACCAGTAGTTTCATTAGAGTAAAAGATTGATTTTAACAATAGATTAGTTTAGAAGAAAGTGGCAGCTAAGTAGTTCTTAGTTCCAAAAACGCCCTACATTTGAGTCCCAATATCTCGTTACTGCATTCATTTCTTCAATATTTAATTTTTAACACTTACATACTAACAGTAGTATAGACTAATAGTAGTATACAAAAATTAAACTTATGAGTACATTCTCTTGTTGCGGATAAATGAAATTACTTTGCCAATGCAATACTTTTTATTAAACGTAAGACAGATAAAACTCTTTCATGGATATGTTGAGAAAAACGTACTTTGATCACATCTTCTTAAGGGGTACAAGAGTGATAAAACTAAGATTAATCGAACTAAAATTCGAGTACATCCTCTAAAAGAGGTAAGAAAATGGTACGATTTCAGAGTTTTTTCTAAATAGAAGTAAAAGTTGGATGGCAACTTGAACTGAAGGAGGAATTAGAATCCTCAAAATTTTACGGGGCAGATTTATTGCTGAAGAGGGTGGAGCCAGGCTTTCCTCTTGAAGCCATTTACAGCTTTTACCGTCACGAAATAGTGAATGTTCACCGCTAATTGTTTTCCAACTTAAGATAACCCCCCCCAAAAAAAATGAACTTGCGGTGAAAACACAATTTCCAAAATTTAATTCGAACTCGTCCTGCGAGGAGTGAATGGAGCAAATCAAATATGAAGTGGTGGAACAGTACAGCTGTAGACTCTGTGAGAGCTAGCAGCTGATTGTCACTCCAGTCACACTGATATGGTCAAATGTCAATAACACTAGCCTTTATCAGCGTGCCGCTGTAATTCTCCAACTCGCCTCAGTTTATTTATTTCCGCTGACCTTCCAATTGCTTTCCTCTCCTCTCCCACAACTACTACTTCCCTTTATTCCACACCCTCTCGTTCGTTACTCTTAGCCCCTTTCGGTCCCGCAATCGTTTAGCAAGAACTTAATATTTTGTACTAGTTTGGAGAACAGATAGAATGCCGCTGGAGCAGAGAACTCATGTGCCTTCCAGGAGCCAACCATTCGTGATTTTTGATGTCAAATCCTACATCGAATGTTCTAAAATATCACAAAAACGTAACCGTTTCTGTGGACCAGAATGTTTCTATTGATGATAATGTGATACCTCATTTGAGAGAATTTTTTTTTTTTTAATTAAGTATACGAGGTGTGTTCAAAAAGTAACGGGAACTTTAAATTTCGCGGGTTTGGAGAGTCTGATTGTAAAATTTTTTTTTTTTATTATGTTGGTACACATGCCCCTGAAGTACGATAAAATTTTCAGTAATATTCATTGTTTACTTCTTAAGTGGCAGCCGTTAAGGTTAGACGTGTTTTTCGAGCTTGGCGATTTTTGTTTGTTAAAAAAAATGGATCAAAGAAGTTGTATTAAATTTTGCGTAAAAAATGAAATAAAGTGTAATAAAGTGTGTGAAATGTTAATAAAGGCATATGGTGAGTCTGCTATGAGTAAAACAAGGATTTACGAGTGGTATAAGCGTTTCCAAGATGGCCGCGAAAACGTTGAAGATGACGAACGACCTGGACGTCCAAGCACATCAACAACCGATGAAAACGTGAAAAAAGTGAAAGAAATGGTTATGAACGATCGCCGAATCACAATCAGAGAAGTCGCTGATGATGTTGCCATATCAATTGGCTCATGCCATGAAATTTTTTCGGATGTTTTGGGTATGAAACGTGTGGCAGCAAAATTTGTTCCAAAATTGTTGAATTTCGAACAAAAACAGCGGAGAATGGAAGTTGCTCAAGAGTCACTCAATGAAGTCGACAACGATGCGGATCTACTGAAACGTGTTATAACAGGTGACGAAACATGGGTTTACGGATATGATGTCGAAACTAAGGCTCAATCGTCCCAGTGGAGGCATTCTGGATCGCCAAGACCGAAAAAGGCTCGACAAGTGCGGTCGAATGTGAAGGTTATGCTCACTGTGTTCTTCGATTTTAATGGCATAGTGCATCATGAATTCTTGCCACAAGGTCAAACAATCAATAAGGAGTACTACCTACAAGTTCAACGCCGTTTGCGTGAAGCAATCCGAAAAAACGCCCGGATTTGTGGCAAAACAATTCATGGATTTTGCACCACGATAATGCACCTGCTCACACTTCATTGCTTGTTCGTGAATTTTTGGCCAAAAACAAAACTTTAACGATGCCCCAGCCTCCATATTCGCCAGACATGGCTCCATGTGACTTTTTTCTATTTCCAAACATAAAGAGAACATTAAAAGGCCGTCGTTTTACAAGCATAGATGACATTAAAAGCGAATCGCTGAAAGAGCTGAAAGCTATCACAAAGATCGAGTTTCAGAAGTGTTTCGAGGATTGGAAAAAGCGCTGGCACAAGTGTATTGTATGCGAAGGGGACTACTTTGAAGGCGACAATATTAATGTAGATGAATAAATAAATATTTTTTTCAAAAAACGAAAATTCCCGTTACTTTTTGAACATACCTCGTATACTAACTACTGCACAATTGCAATTGAGAAACTGCAAGTCCTGTTCATTGAGCGGCCCCTCTGGAGAGAAACTGTCAGCTCGTGGCTCTTTAGTAAATTAAATTAAAATTTTGAAACGTTTTTAGGGATTGGTTCTCTATATGTTCGACCTGATAAAGCAAGGCTTTAAAGAAAAATAAATTTTGAAGCAGGAACATTAGCTTTTTACAAGGACTTGAAATAAGTTTAGTTATCCTCTCTAGATTTAAGAGAGTAACGCTTACCCTGGAACGCCCAAGGTGCCATAGAGTACTTCTTTCTCTTGTCCAAGCATTCAAATCAAATTGATAAAGAACTTCATAGCACATTTAAAGAAAATCGGTTGATACCAACAACTGATGAACCTGTGGAGAAAAGGCTGCGCGATTCAGGCGTTTTTCTTCGAATTAGGAATGCTGTTGATTGGTGACCAATTAATATTGTGCAGGTAAAGAGGCTACATTAGACTGAAAGGGTTCTTCGGAGGGAATCTGGAATTTTTTTTCGCCTGAAAGGTGCCCTTTTTTTGGGGGGGGGGCAATGAACCAATGGGTTATTATGCCCTCGGTTGATTTACAAGTTATTCAAAAGTTACAGCTTATCCATAATCTAAAAAACTGATGACAAACCATGATTCAAACTGATGTCGAAAACTTTCTGAAGCCGAAACTCAGGTCATAATTATGACGCGGATCGCGTCAAATAAACCAAAAATCCAATTTCTCTCGTTTTTGAGAATTGCTGATGAAATTCTACAACAGACTAACAAGCATATGCATAACAGTTTCGCAGACTTCAAATTCTTCGAAAGTATTTCAAAATTGTGAATATGCACGAATTCACAGAATATGCACGGATTATTGCTGTTAGGGGAGCAAGAAGAATTAACAGTCCTTAAGTTTAGACATTTTGGAACAATTATTATTACAATTTCTGTAACAAATACTACAGTAGGTGAGTCACATCCACATGATTGCAAACTGTTTACAAGGCTCAGGAGGTAATCAAATGAGGTATAAATAGAAGAAGGCGGCACTGACCAATGTGTCATCGAATGGTGGCCCTTTCCCAAGCTGGCGGCCTGGCGCTGCGGCACTTTCGGTCATGTAGTAGCTAAACAACAGGAGCAATATTAAGACAGGGTCAGGACAGGCACAGTTTGCAAACTGCTTGCTGTATCGCCTCTTCCACCGGTGACACATCTTCCAGACTCACACACAACAAGAACCAGCCAATTATTGCCCGGAACTAGGTCTCTCAAAGTAGAAATGTAAACAGAAGGTTGGCGTGTAGCGCGACATTACTCACAGAGGCAGGCAATCACTTCTGCGAGTGGATAACCGTAGCGCGCGCGGAGCACTGATCGACTGACTGTGGCGGCAACGTTCTGAACGCCTCCCACCATCGGCTTCTCCTCGCGCTGCACTTTCCACCCCTAGACTCAATTCAACCACCACTTCAACCGTGTCCTTCGCCGCCTAGTGGGTGTGAAGCCGTAGTTCGTGAGCGCAACTGTCTGCCAAACAAACATACTGAGAACACGTTACTTTCCCTTGCAATAGAAAGTGACAAATCTACTGAATGGTCTTAGAGCCAGGCTCAACAACCTTTTTCAGAAGGAAAGCAAATATATTTATGTAGAAATTATGTAAATTAAAATTTTGGAAAACGTGCAATTGGAAATCAATTTCCTCCATTTATTACAAATTTAATTAATTTTATCGCGATATACATCGTCACAACGGATGCACTTCCTAGACAAAGAGATCTCAAGAACGTACCTCCATCTCCATTTTTAATTTATTTTTTCAGGAATTAACATCATTTAATTTCAATTTTATATTCATTTAATTGTTAACTATCGAACTTAAATCGTAATACTTCTCTGATTGTTTGCTTTAGAAGTAAACATAAACGTAATTGGAATGATAGAAGAGTACGTTTATGGAGGCAATAACTAGATTTTTTTAAAGTCATCAAACAAGATTCTGCCGAGTAGTTTATAATTTAAGTAAGGAAAATTTTAGCGAATCATTTAAAAAGCTGGGTAAATAAAGTTAAAAAAATTGTAAAAAATGCTTTCCATTACAAAATAAATAAATCATTTAGAACATAAATTATACAACCTTAAAATAACAAACAAGAACAAGAATTTAAATGGGGAAAACAGCGATCTTCAGGTACTCAAACTACCGTATTCTCAAACATTCATAGGTATGTTGGTATAAAAAGTGATCAAGTCGAACCAGAAGTTATAGTTTGCCATATTGACACCATTTAAGGATGTCTACCATTCCGAGACAAAGCGAAAGAATGTTTGGCGCAAGCTCATTTCTCAGTGTTCTTTGTGAAAATTGCAGAATAACCAATTTGCATCCTATTGGGTTCCATTACTTTATTTTCGTCCGAAAAAACGCAAACTAAAGTGCGATTTTTCTTAAAATGTCTCCAATATTGATTTATTCTTGTTAATATTATATTGCGTGTTGTATTTATAACTGTTTAATTTGTTAACAAGTAACTTTGTTCCAATTTGATGTGTCTAGTTTGGAGAAAACTGCTACTTGAGCTCTTCAAAGATTCCATCAATATTTACCGTTCTGCTTCCTGTAGAACTAGAGGACTTCGCAAGCTCCTTCGGATTCCTTAGTAAAAATGCCATTTTAAGAATACTTTGTTCAGAGTTTCTCGGAAATGTCTGGAATTAAGATTAATCACTTTTTTCCAAACCTGTCTATGGACACACTACCTTCCCAGTTATGGACCTATCAAAGTTCAAAATGCAATCTACCGGGCAGGCCGCCTGTAACAAGGCAGTCGGTCGTCAATGGAAATTCCCGTGACTAATTCTAAAATATGGAGCACACTGTACGGCTAGCGGAACAGAGAATGCGCTCTTCGTCTCACAATTTGTTTTAAATAATTATTTCTCTAAATGTAATCTTGTCTAATTAAGCATATTACGGGCCAGCCTGGCAGGCAACAATGACGCACAGTGTAATTATCAGGCTTACCAACACCATCTAACATACATAGTTGGTGCAGTCCACATAAAGGCGACTTGTTAACTTCGTTCTGTTGATAACGCTGACAAGTCATAACTGTTTCGTCACTTCTTCTTGTCTAGCTTCCACAATTGTAACTTCCATTGGCAGTGCCCTCGGAGCGCCTTGAGCTGTAATACGAGCAAGACTACTCACACGACTTTCTCAAACTTAAAACTTACATATTTTCTATTAACTTTAGTTGGCATCCATAATACTTGGAAAATATTTCCGTCCGAATAAGCCACACCCATTTCCTCGGAATCCCACTGAAATTAACTCCCTAGAAATAAATGTAATAAAATTGTTGCAACCGTTTTCGAAAACTCGATAATCCTAAAAAGAAATTATTCATAAAGTCGCTCTTCCATAAAAAAATATTTTATCAAATCCCAAATTGTACAAAAAAATTTTAACAGTAATTTTTATAAATATAAAAATAAAAATCCTCAAAGGAAACTTCATTTAGTTATTCATTCTTTCTCATTTGAGGGACGAATCGTGGAGATCTCCGATTTTAGTTTTCACTGGGGCACTGTCCATTTTCCTGTCAAGGGGGAGGGAGTTCGCATTCAGCCAAAAGATGGATGGACACATCCGCTTTTGTTAGTTTGATGATTGAAATGAATCCACAATTCGTTTCAATTAATAAGTGGTTTGAGAAGAGATCTACTCGGTCTTGAAGGACGTGAAGTCGCTTAATTCAGGCTGAACTGAATGCTGCTGCAGCTGTATGCGCTTTGCTTGCATGAATCTCAAAATGGTTAATTGGAGACACCTGATTTAACAGAAAGTGGATGGTGATGTGCAAGGATTTTCTTGCAGATCGGCAGTTAGAGGCCGCTTGAGATAAAACTTGTTTTCTAAGCTCAAATTGACTTCCCTAAAATTTTAGAATTAGACTAAAGTGGCCTTAAAACAAAGCCTTACGGTCCACTTCCTTGATCAAAGAATAGGCGTATTGGTTTTCAAAAAAAAAAAAAAAAATGGTCTTTTTGCACATCTCTCATCATCAGTAAAAATTAAAGTTTAAATTGGTCAATTTATTATTGTACATCATTTAAGGCCCAAAGATCGATCGGTAATACTGCTTTTGATGAAATTAAGAACATCAGTTCCTGTCAGAAAATTTTATTGCTGAGAAGTTTCAAATGTTTTTGGTTTGAAAGAGCGTCGAATGTATCTAGAAAGAAGGTTGGAATTTCATATTGTACCCCGGCAGTTGGATCAAATAAAAAAACATTTTTTTTTGTGGGCGGAGTTTAGACTGACAACCATTTAGATGAGTCAGAGCAGTATTGTAACATACAACGAGTACAAGGCGCGAACTGCAGTAAACATCGCGTGGTTCTGATCTGCACGTCAAAGAGTTGAGCAGTGATGTACAGTTCCAGACAATGGTGGGGGCCGGATATTTTAAAACGGCGGGAAGTTTGGAGAATGTAAACAAGACCAATATTATTGTATTTTTAGTATTCATTAACCTGGACGAAATTATTGTGCTCAAGTCGGAGCAATGATTACTTATTTATCGAAACAACCGTTTTATCCTTCTAGTTTTGAATGGAAATATTCTCGCTAAGTGTATACATACTATATATACATATGTAGGAAAAGAGAAATAGAAGAATAGAATATGAGAAGAAGGAACGGAATAAAGGATGCTAGCGTGAGAGATCCCTTGAATTTAGGTAGTTATTATCAAGAAGTATTAGTTGAGGGCGTTCTTATGTTTTAAATAAATAAATCGCAGTTGTTTAAAGGAGTTTGTTTTCTTAAGGTTGCTAAGTTACGGGTGGATTTTTAGTTGGAGTATATTATTATTTGGTCTTGTTTGTTTTCTAATTTTGTATTATCTGTAATTTAAATTCATTATAATAAAATTATTTATTATTATTATTATTATTATTATTATTATTATTATTATTATTATTATTATTATTATTATTATTATTATTATTATTATTATTATTATTATTTGGTCGGACAACAGAAATCTTCAGCAGTTTTACTAACATTCATTAAAGAAATTCCTTATTTTCTGTTTTGACATAGTAATTCACAAATGCTAGGAGCATACACTGACATTAGGTCGGCTATTACTATTTTCCCCTCCGCACGCAATTAATAATGGAATTTTGCAACAAAATATTTTCTCCATAAAAACTTTTAAGAAAGTTTTTTATCGCTTAGTGTTTTATTCTCCATTCTAAAAATGTAAAAGCAAACAGAAAATTGGGTAATAATAATGGTTATTTTCTTGTGAAGTAGGTAAAAGAAATTGTTGGCCATGTTTCTAGTATTGTTCTCCGTCATTAAAACTGCCCGGTAGGACAGTTGTATAAGGGTTGACCATCAAAAACTGCACGAAAAAGTGTAACGTTGAAAAACACCCAACTTTGACAATTTTTTTCTCTTTTCCTATAAAAGATAAAATTCCCAAATTTTCTTTAAAATAAAGGGCAAAGCCTCCTTTATAACTGTAATTTTTTTGCAACCACCCAGATCTAATAGGTTTCGAGAAAAAAGTTGCCGAAAATGAGCAAAAACGGCTTTTTCAAAAAATGTTCTTGTTCTTGTTCTTCTTCTTCTTGTTGTTCTTGTTGTTACCTTTTTTGTAAACAACGTAGCGCCTAAACGCGTGAACCGATTTTCATGAATGAGGTGTCATTCGATTCGGAACTTTATGTAGATGTGCCTTTTGGGGGTCTCGGCCCTGTACATCGAATGGGAGAGGAGTTAGCCCCCTTTATGTAAGGCCCCCTCCAAAATTATTATTACTAATTACTCTGTAAATCTTGGCCCTATTTTGATAAAATTTGGTAGGATGATAGGGTTAGGGCTCCCCTACCTAACAATAAAGCGACGATCTGCTCTTACACTTGTTAAGGGGAAGTATAGCAATCGTTTCAAATTATCGACACGTGAACCGATTTTCATGAATGGAGTGTCAATCGAATCGAAATTTTGTACAGATTTGTACTTTAAAAGTCTCGACGCTATGCCTCATAAGGAGGGGAGTTTGCCCCACCCAAATAAGGCCCTTTCTAAAACTATTATTACCAATATTTCTACAAAGCTTAACCCGATTTTGATAAAATTTAGCACGAAGAAGTGATTAAAGCTCCTCTACGTGGCTGTGAAGTGCCATCATGCTCTTACACCTACTAAGAGGAAGTACTGCAATCGTTAAAATTATCAATGAGTGAACCGATTTACATCAATGAATTGTCGTTCGATTCAAAATCTTTGCCTTTTAGAAAGAAGTACTGTAATCGCAGTTTATTTTTCTTGCTCCTCTTAAAAGGAAGTACTGAAATCGCAGTTTAATTTTGCTATTTACGTACAAATACCTTCCTATTTTATATAAAAAGGCTTTCTCAAAAAAATTGTTATTGAGGATGGTTTGGGGACCGCAACTATAACCATTCTTTAAAAAGATCTCTCCAGTGTTAGTTACGGTTCCGATTTAACACCTTATCAGGTTATAATGATAGAATAGCTTATTCCAAATTTTAAATAAATCCAATCTGTAAAGCAGATATGTAACTTTGCTAATAGACAAAAAGGAAAATCTGTCCAAAAGGTACAAAAATCTCCTTAACAAAAACTTACAGTTTAAAAAGTTAAGTATAAGGGTTGATTAAACGCCAAAAGGTACACAAATCAGCAAGTACCCAACATTTCATTAATACTTCATTGATATTATTTAAGTAATTTTACCGCATTAATTTTCATTAATATTTTTTAAGAATTTATTAGATGTCACATACCCTTATGCTGGCCAGTTCATTCATAATTAAAACTGTCCGGTAGGACAGTTGTATAAGGGTTGATCGTCAAAAACTGCACGAAAAAGCGTAACGTTGAAAAACACCCAACTTTGACAATTTTTTTCTCTTTTTCTATAAAAGATAAAATTCCCAAATTTTCTTTAAAATATAGGGCAAACCCTCCTTTATAACTGTAATTTTTTTGCAACCCCCCAGACCTAATAGATTTTGAGAAAAAAGTGGCCGAAAATGAGCAAAAACGGCATTTTCAGAAATTGTTGTTGTTCTTCTTCTTCTTCTTCTTGTTGTTGTTGTTACCTTTTTTGTAAACTACGTAGCGCCTAAACGCGAGAACCGATTTTCATGAATGAGGTGACATTCGATTCGGAATTTTATGTAGATGTGCCTTTTGGGGGTCTCGACGCTGTACACCGAATGGGAGAGGAGTTAGCCCCCTTTATGTAAGGCCCCCTTCAAAATTATTATTACTAATTACTCTGTAAATCTTAGCCCGATTTTGATAAAATTTGGTAGGATGATAGAGTTAGGGCTCCCCTACGTAACATTAAAGCGGCGATCTGCTCTTACACTAGTTAAGGGGAAGGATAGCAATCGTTTCAAATTATCGACAAGTGAACTGATTTTCATGAATGAAGTGTCATTCGAATCGAAATTTTGTATAGATTTGCACTTTAAAAGTCTCGTCGCTATGCCTCATATGGAGGGGAGTTTGCCCCACCCAAGTAAGGCCGTTTTTAAAACTATTATTACCAATATTTCTATAACGCTTTGTCCGATTTTGATAAAATTTAGCACGAAGAAGTGATTAAAGCTCCTCTATATGGCTGTGAAGTGCCATCATGCTCTTACACCTACTAAGAGGAAGTACTGCAATCGTTAAAATTATCAATGGGTGAACCTATTTACATTAATGAATTGTCGTTCGATTAAAAATCTTTGCCTCTTTGCCTTTTATGGAGAAGTACTGTAATCGCCCGTTTATTTTTCTTACTTCTCTTAAAAGGAAGGTCTGAAATCGCAGTTTAAATTTGCTTTTTACGTACAAATACCTTCCTATTTTATATAAAAAGGCTTTCTCAAAAAAATTGTTATTGAGGATGGTTTGGGGACCGCAACTATAATCATTCTTTAAAAGATCTCTCCAGTGGTAGTTACGGTTCCTACTTAACACCTTATCAGGTTATAATGATAGAATTGCTTATTCCAAATTTAAAAAAAACAGTAAAGCAGATATGTAACTTAGCAAAATAGACAAAAATGAAAATCTATCCAAAAGGTACAAAAATCTCCTTAACTAAAACTTACAGTTTAAAAAGTTAAGTATAAGGGTTGATTAAACGCCAAAAGGTACACAAATCAGCAAGTACCCAACATTTCATTCAAGCTTAGTTGATATAATTTAAGTAATTTTGCTGCATTAACTTTTCCTTCACATTTTTTAGAATTTATTAGATGTCACATACCCTTATGCTGGCCATTTTCATCTACAAAATATTTGTTCAAGTAGCACACCATTTAACTTAGATTGACTGTAATATCTATTTATCTATAATAATCAAACTATTAATCACTGGTGAAAAAGAAAACGTTATAAAAAATAAAAAAATATGAGGCTAAAAAATTCATAAACTTTTTTAAAAATTGCTTACACCAACATACATCAATGATTTTATTTATTTTTATTTTTAAATAAAAATCGTCGGTTTAAGTTCATTCTGCGATTAAAGTAATTGTTATTTTATGAAGTAGTCAATCTGGCTTTATCGCAAATAATATAGTTTCCTTCAATTACATTCTCCATCTAGGTGTTCTTCCCACAATGTTGTGTATATGTAATATAAAATAAATAAGATATGCATATATTTAGGACAGCTAATTATTCCAGTATTTTACCATAAGTAAAATTAGGGGAACTAAATTAAATTACAATTGAGAAATGAATAAATAATGTTGAATAATCTACTTGTTATTAACTGTGTGTTATTTGTCCTCACGAATATTTCGGTAAGACGAATTCAAGACTGAAATATTGCTTTAAATCCTCCGTGATTCAAATTTAAACAGTAGCCGACTCTAAATTTGTCTTTTTCTAATTTAACATGCATGTATATGTGACAACTTCAGAATCAGAAGAATAATTTGGAATAGAGTTAAAATAAAGTACCTATTTATACGAAGATATAATATACATTTTATCACAATTATAACTATTATGAATGAACTGGCCAGCATAAGGGTATGTGACATCTAATAAATTCTAAAAAATGTGAAGGAAAAGTTAATGCAGCAAAATTACTTAAATTATATCAACTAAGCTTGAATGAAATGTTGGGTACTTGCTGATTTGTGTACCTTTTGGCGTTTAATCAACCCTTATACTTAACTTTTTAAACTGTAAGTTTTTGTTAAGGAGTAGTTATAATTGTGATAAAATGTATATTATATCTTCGTATAAATAGGTACTTTATTTTAACTCTATTCCAAATTATTCTTCTGATTCTGAAGTTGTCACATATACATGCATGTTAAATTAGAAAAAGACAAATTTAGAGTCGGCTACTGTTTAAATTTGAATCACGGAGGATTTAAAGCAATATTTCAGTCTTGAATTCGTCTTACCGAAATATTCGTGAGGACAAATAACACACAGTTAATAACAAGTAGATTATTCAACATTATTTATTCATTTCTCAATTGTAATTTAATTTAGTTCCCCTAATTTTACTTATGGTAAAATACTGGAATAATTAGCTGTCCTAAAAATATGCATATCTTATTTATTTTATATTACATATACACAACATTGTGGGAAGAACACCTAGATGGAGAATGTAATTGAAGAAAACTATATTATTTGCGATAAAGCCAGATAATTATTACCTATTACTATAAACGTTTGACTACTTCATAAAATAACAATTACTTTAATCGAAGAATGAACTTAAACCGACGATTTTTATTTAAAAATAAAAATAAATAAAATCATTGATGTATGTTGGTGTAAGCAATTTTTAAAAAAGTTTATGAATTTTTTAGCCTCATATTTTTTTATTTTTTATAACGTTTTCTTTTTCACCAGTGATTAATAGTTTGATTATTATAGATAAATAGATATTACAGTCAATCTAAGTTAAATGGTGTGCTACTTGAACAAATATTTTGTAGATGAAAATGGCCAGCATAAGGGTATGTGACATCTAATAAATTCTTAAAAAATATTAATGAAAATTAATGCGGTAAAATTACTTAAATAATATCAATGAAGTATTAATGAAATGTTGGGTACTTGCTGATTTGTGTACCTTTTTTTGTATGTTCATTTGAATAGGGCTGTTACTTAACGATTTTTAAAGATTTAATGACTAATAGTTTGATACCTTCTATTTCAATCAATCTAAGTTAAATTAGTGCTACACCTTTCTGAACAAATACAATATTTTGTATATGAAATGGAAAAAGTGTATATGAAAGGGTGTGTGATATCTTCCCTTATCTTACCTTCCTAACGGTCAGTTTTAATTAGTGATTATACTTTTTAAAGGAAGTTTCAAAAATGCTGGAAAATTTATTCATTAACTGGACCTCAGTTGATTGCCTTTAATCGATCGTTTGATTTTTTGAGTTCATTGTTTTCTAAAAGAGCCAAGTTTATTTTTAGGGCGCCTTTGTATGATGGTTTTCACATGCACTAAGACCAGTAGATCATAAAATTTTATTATTTTCAAAGTAGTCTATATCTTGTCTCTGGATCTGAATTCAGACTCTCCACACGCGACTATTCGCTAGTTACCCAATATTCAAGTTAATGACATTTAAAGAAAACGTTTAGTGTAAGAGAATCTAAGATGATGAGAGGAGTGACAATGAGTGATAAACACCAGATTTCAAGTTCTCTGCGACTCCGGTGTATATAAACTGAGTGCGATATCCGGTGAATTGCCTGCACGGCTGGTGCGTTGTAACACGTGAATGGAGATGCAGAGGCGACTGCAATCAAACGCGGAAGCCGGACTAACACCCACGCTCCACCCACAACTGCACAGTTCCGCCGGAACAGCAACTTTTTAATTCAGTCCACATTACTGTTCCTTGTTTTGTCTGCCTGATGTCAACAATTAAATTAAATTCCAACAGCAGTAAATCCAAATTATTATTTACATTACAGTAAATTTAACTTATATGGATTTATAAATGCACACAACAATAAAGAAATTGGAAATTTCTTGACTGCGGCATTCAGTAGAAAGTTTGGAGATGAGTTTGCCTGGCCAAGATAGGCTCAACAGATGAATATCTCGATTACTTCTTAAGAATTCCTTGCTTAGGCACCAACTTTAGCCCACTGAGCTCCAGCAACAGAGCTACAGTTCACAACTGGCGGAAGGAAACAATCTGCCTCTAAATTTCAAGCTGCACCAGTGCTCCGAGCTGCAATGACACCACCGTCTCTACACATTCAAATGTTCCTCACCGTGAACATTTAGGGCAATCAAACTTATCCCCAACTTTCAGCATCACCATCATACTTCTCAACCATATCGATTTATAGAAAACCATTTCAGCACATTTCCAGATAACTAAAACAAAACACTCCAATCGACTGTTCCAGTACATTCATACTTCTGGTTAAACGATTTCTTTTATACTACGGACCATCATAGGGTGCCATCAATGATGAACATTGCTGGATCAATAATTAATTGCGAGGAGGTCTATGGTTTTACCGGTACTACGGATAATAAGCACAATGTTTGAGTTTCTATTTTGTATCATTGTTCAAACTGGAGACAGTTCATCAATACTTAACTTCCGTATTATGATCGTACTAAAGGAGTTTGGCATTAGCGCTGGCTGTGTTAGTGCTCTCTCGCTACCCCCCAGAACACATTCTACATTCTTTACTTTAAAAAAACGCTGTAATATGTACATACACACTCACCCACTAGCCAATCGGTTTTTTACATACGTGAACACAGATTGGGCGTATTTGGAACATTTATTTTGAAATAAAATTCACTTTCAAGTAAGTAAGGGAGGGAGAAAGATAGTTGGGGGAGGGGTGGAGAGTGGGAGCGGCAAACTGGAGGCAGCTGGCGCCAGACGGCCCCTCACTCTTCCCTCTTAGCACAGCACTAATTGAAAGCATAACAGCATCCGGTTTGGGTATTTGGGCTTCTAATCCAGATCTGGGATGCAAACTGCTTCAAATTTGTAACTTCACCTACTTTTTAAATGAAGCCGTTATAACAGTTGTTATAGCAACTGTTGTCGCGTTAAGGAGTTCCCTTTCACTCATTCCTAACTGCAGAATCGTACCAACTGACCAACAGTCTGTTTCTTTGGGCAACATTATCACTAATTCGTCGCTTGCTATTACTACAATACCCAACCTAAATCTTTGAGGAAGGCTGCGATGTGTTCGACGTCTAAGTTCCAAAAATCTCAGCCTAGAAGAGTTTCATCACGGCAACATGTTTAACCCACCCACCCCACCCCACTTTATTTCGTTTAAATAACTTCCACAGGAAATTTTCTCCTAACTTCACCTTCACCACCGCCCTCCAAACAAACTCAACCAGGTTCTCCAGAGAGGTTTTGGGAGGAGCAAGAAGCCGCTAGTCAAGAATAGTTCCAACACATAATCTCTCCATCAAATTAAAAGAATTCTAGGGAGAGTATATTTTCCACCAGAATTCGATACAGTCCAGAAGGTTCCCATAGGCAAACCAGGAGTCGGGAATAACTACTCCCGGGTGCCAAAACTCTCCTCCACAAAGCCACTCTTCAGATTTCAATGTCGCTACTGCAGATTAGACTGGAAAGTTTCCACGAAGAGTACATACCCCTCCAACTCTGGTGACCACCCAAGATTTCCGGAAAGTCTCCAAGAATTACAGGTGCAAGAAGGAAGCTTTTGCTACTGAACGCAACATTAAGTATAAATTTAAAGTTGAAGGTAACTTTTTAAGATACTTGAGAATTCCAGTGTGGCGCGATACCACTTGTAACAATGGTGACCACCAAATAACCTATTTTTATAAACAGCTGAAGAGACCAAATTAATAAACCGAATAAGCTATTATTTCTGCTCTGATTTTTAACATCATTTCATGATACATCTGAAGATAGGTCTGGACCATGGGCGTTGCCAGAAAGCGACAGGGGATAGCTGCCCTGGACAAATTGAAGATGAAAACGGTGAACTAAGGGAAAAATAAGTTTATTCATAAACTAAAACTAAATCGGTTTTATTGCCTTGAAGGAAGTAAAGAGTGTTGGACAGCTGACTCATTCCATTAAATTCCCTATTGCCAGCATTCTAAAACGACAACTCTCCTGCTTTCTTCAGGCAGACGTATCTATACTGCTTGCCAAAAAAAATAGCACCACCCTTATAGTTAGGTTACAGACTTGAAACTTTCACTGATTATTTATCCAAGTTTCCAACAATTTTAATATAGAAGAGAAGAAAAATGAGTGGTTTGTAAAACAAAACAAATAAGCGAAGTTTTGAAAAGTTTTAATACAATAAAATGATCAGTATTGTCTGCTGGCAGAAGTATTCTGCGGACATCTGAAAACTAAAGAAGCTGAGCAGCGGTGAAATGATTAGATTTAGAAAGGATTCACTCTGCTGGAGCCAGGTACAGAGACTGTGGTAGTGGCTGGCCGTTAATCTCATTTGCCAACAGATGGTATCTCCTGCGGACAATAGTGGCTCCACTTTTCGGCTCTCTCTGCCTTGTAAAAATTCCTTTCCGGTCAAATTCTACACCGTCTACTGCATTAACTGAAATAAGTAATCACACACTATTAGAGGTACCAGGTAGAAACTTCCTGAAACAAAATGATGGAATATGTTTATCATTATGTTTATAACAATCAGTGTTCTGAACATGGCAGAATAAAAAACTGTTAAATATTTGTAACTGTTCAATATGTTTTGAAACTGGGAGCTTTAAGAAAAGATTGAAGAAGGAAAGTTATGAGTTGTAGTAGGACGAAGTCCTGTGGGTGAGGAAGAAAGGAAAACCGTGAAAATGGTATCCAAGGCCAACAATGGAAATCCAATGGCGCAGTTCGTCTCAGCTTTACCGACTATTGTCTGAAAACTCGATTATAGGCATCTATTTAGCGACGGACTTTTTTCTAGTGTGCAATCATGGAGATAATTGATTTTCAGAAGCGAAATCTGAAAGTTTTTCGCTCTTACACAAAAAACAAACAAACCAAGAAAGCACAATTGTTTAAACTATCTGGAATCAATTATTTATAGATATATCAAATAATCAAAAGGGTGCTCCTCCACTGTGAATTCTTCCCCTCCAATGTTAATGTTAGCACGTGGGTGCTTCAATCCAGAAACTCTTATTTCTTATCACATAACCTAAATACTACCTTTCGTTTTGTAATCATTGTAAGTCCAGATAACCTCGCCGATGAACCCTTCGCTCTGATTCCTCAATGCGTCGAAAACTTCAAAGTGCTTTGACAGAAACTGTATTTGATATTCCTCAGACCAAGGCCAATCTGGAAGCTGGTGATAAAGGACAAGTGAATCAGCCAAATTTTTACAAGACTGGACATGTAGTCCATAACAGGTGCATCTACGGTAACGGTGAATAAATGGGTTTGTAAAATTTTGTTACTTTTCAGGGCTACGTTTTTAAAACTTCTTGTCGATTCCTATTTTATGAACATTTTTGTTGCATTAAATTTCTAATTTTCACTAAAAGTGAACTCTGCCACATATTCACCGTTGCCAAGAACATATTAATTCAGTTGAATGCTATTACTATATGAACTCCTGGCATTGCGTCCGCTCCGTACTCCATCATGAATATGGGTTTACCGTATTTCTGCCAAACATGTAAATCTTTTAGCGCGGCCGGCACGATAGCGTCCAACTCTCCGCGATAGGAATACCAGCCGAAGTAGGCAGCAACGCCAATAATGTCCAAGTATTGCGCCTAAAATTTTGTTGTCACTAATTTAATCAATGTAACATTATTCGGTCTCAAATATCCACAAAAAAGATGAATGAATTGGCTTACCACATTTCCGGTTTGCAGGTGGATCTTAGTAAGGGGAGCGGTGATTGGTCGAATTCCGTCGAGGGACTTCACGTGTGACACCACAGATCTGTAAGGAAGCAGTCACAGCAGTTATCTGTCTACTTGTGCACTCTTACCTTGTCTGTTTGCCGCCAATTACCTGTAGTAGCTATCATTCTCGACTGCCAGAAGTCGATTACCAAGTGACCACATTATCACTGACGGGCGATTTTTGTCTCGCCGTATTATCTCTGTTAAATACTGTTTATGTTTCTCCAATAAATCTGCATTTAAAGATCTAAAACATTTTTAATTAGCAGCTTAGAAGTGGTAATGTTCAACTTCAGCCCTTTGAACAGTTGAGAATCCCAAAATTGTATTGGACAGAAGCTAAGCTATAAGCAAAAAGATTGTTAGAACAACATCCCTTGACAATGTCTGGGAGGAAGGGAGCCACATCACATTTCGTACTTGCAAAGGAATCGCGACACATTAACCACTTTTTTATAAAATGGGGATCCTCAAGTACATGTATCCTTGTATTAGTGTTTTTCGCATCAATCGCCACGGTCATTAACGCCATGTAATTTGCAACATTGTTTACTTTTTTTTGTTTTTGGGCAATGAACCTGTTGGTTATTATGCATGTTCACTGATTCTTTAAATGCCTAAATGTATACTGACCTGGTAATGAAAGGACACTCGTCAATAATGGCAAGGCTCTCATCTACAGCATCCATTATTAACTCATTGAGCAGTCTGTTGACGGAGCGGTAGATATTGATGCCCAACCACGACGTTAAGTACAGATCTCTGTATAATACTGGAAGATCAGGAGCTTTGCCTCGTTGCTGGAACATCATAAACAACTCGCCTGAGTAATCATACTTGACTTACATCAGGTGGACACTTACTTGCTACTTCAGCAAGTTCATTGCCTTCCTATCAAAGTGACCTCTCACGCAGATAGATACTTGTTGATTCACTAATCTAATAACAAACTTCGTCGTATCAGTGTGAGTTTGTATTAAAGTAAGCAATTATTTTAGTTTCTCTTTAATTTTCAAACTGCCCAGTTTGTTGAGAAGTATGCAAAGAAAATAAGCGCACCTCTTCCCAACTATGGATTTAGAGCTTCAAGTCTGCCCAAGTTACCTTTTGGTAAATTGAAATTGCCTAAAACCTGTTTCACAATAACATATTCTTAACCGAAAATTAGCTCTAAGTCCACTCAAGCAGTAAACTTTATTGTGAATTAATGTAACCTGAAACTTGTTTTATAACCTTTATATAACCTGTATATAACCATTAGCTATGGGGTTAGCGAATTGGATTCGCACGCGGAGATACCGGGTTCGAATTCAGCTACTGGCCGTTAGATTTTCTCTTCCTACGAGCTTCTTTCAGTTCACTGTCCGGTGATGGCCAGTATTGTCTGAACGAGAGAACGCTGTCTGGAGGCAGCAGAGCACTGAAAAAAGGACGCTTCGGACGCCAATAACCTCAGATACAAACTAATTAAATAATTTAACCAAAAAAAACTTACCAAAGTACTATATGAACGCAATGTTCACAACGTTCGTTCAAATAGATTTTTCAGAATGTCAGGCCGACCAGCGCGAAGTCATAGCCAGCCGAACTGGCCGAACGTCCCCGATCGCGACCGAACACGAGGTTTGCTAATACTAGTTTTAATTTTAATTGTTGAGGGGGAGAGGGGCTAAAATAAAATTGTAGAGATGGTGTGAGATTGAAGGACGTTCTGTGCGCAAGTTTTGGAAGTAAGTTCTTTAGAGTTCTTTTTTAATTTTAGGCACACGGAATCTATTAAAGGTCCAAAAGGATGAAAGGGATGAGTAACAGAAATCAGCTACTCACATCTGCATCTTCATTGCCTCCTATTCCTCTTAAATAGATGGGCTGGCCGTTAAGCAAAAGTTGAGTGGCAGTAAAGTGAACTGTTCTAACGCCGAACTTTAGTCTGTAAGTATCCTGTACTTCCACTCCATCCAGTAAGGTGCTCACTGTGACCTGGAACGCCAAATGAAATCTCTTCATCACCATCCAATGTCATTACCCGGGGAGTATGCTCTTAAGTAATATCACAGAATCATTACCTGGAAGGTGTACAAATATCCAGGATTTCGATTCATGAAAGATGGCCACCAAAGATTGACGTTAGGGATTCTGATGGTACCAGAGAACACATTGCTGTTCATTGTGTCCATCGTCACCGCCACACAAGATTCTGTTGCGTCCAAGATCCTTATTGTAAAGCTGAGCTTACTGAAGGAAGTCAGCCCTTCACAGCTGACCGTGAAATTAACAATACCTGCGAAATCAGAGAAAAATTATTAGTCTCTAACTTATTATGAGTGCTTAGATTAGATAGAAAAGGAGAGCAATCATCTCAGTTCTCTAATGGTTATAAATTCAAGGCAGTGTGGAGCTCCCTGAACATCCTGAAAGTCAAATAAGGTCTTTCTGGTTGCTCGAGCATTTAGGAAGTAGGACAATGAAACTTTTTGCAGACACCGATAGAGTGCAGTGGTGCCGAAGTAAAGTACTCACCATTAGAACCATTAAAGTCTGTGAACAGGGTGATGTCGTCCACGTACACGATAGGAGTAGTGTACAGATGCACAAAATCATCGATTCCAGCGTAATTGAAGTGACGAAAAGGAAACCGCTGTGTCAGCCTAGTGCCGTTAGATCTGCAAACGAAAAAAGAGTTGTTACTCATAATATCAGTTCAATGTTACAACTTCTAGGACCGGCTGCCCACCTTATAAAAGTAAACTAATTGCGGATGATTTTTTTTATTTCCCCTCCCCCGACAATTAGCATGCCTTAATGCAGAGTAATATTCGAAATTTGCGTTTCAAAATAAAGTTCGGTTCTAACGTTTGTGTAAAGTTATGAGTATGGAAAGTATTACCCAATTCCGAATTGGCTGAAAATCATTCTACAGGTCAAAACGGCTGTTTTTGAGGGACTTCAAAGGGTCTCATTTAAATTTGGATTTGACTTATGAAAACTCTATTGTTTTTATTCTACGAATGCATTGATTTTAGGTGAGACCTGGGATGACTGAGTCCTTCATCTGTACCATTTTATTACAATATTCAAGCCAACTGCCATGTTAGAGTCAATACTAATTTTTAGGTCAATTTAGTTATTATATTCATTGAGGCAAGAAAAATTGATGCAGCTATTCTCACTAAATTTATGGTTAGTTTTCTGAGATGTAGATTAGTGTATCTACGAGTTATTGTAGTTCTGACATTTTCAATAATGAATTTCCTCAATTTTGGAAATAGAAACGCATTGAGTTTCGCAATAGAAACTCTGAGGTCATTGAACCCCAAAGTTTTCTCGGAATGGAGGTCAATTGGAGGTGAACCGCTTCTGAGAATTCTATCTCAATAAATATGTAACTATTTGGTAAAACCTGTGCTGAAATCTTTGTTCGATTTGTTGTACCATTTGTGGTTGGCTTGATTGTTTTCATGAGTTAAAAATAAAATTGCGACTGACCGAGCAGATTCCTGTTAGGAGAAGATGGAGTACAAAACAACGAACCACTCTAAGACAAATAGTAGCAAAAAATATAATTTCACAAGGCGACATAATGGTTGGTTCTGGTTAAAAGTCAATGTGAAATTATTAAGGGACCACAGGGGAGTTAAATTCAAGCAGCCCAACCAAAGATAAAGCAGCAAGATACATAAATACAGTAAACTTACGTATCTATTTCTTCCAGTTCACCGGATGGTATGGTGATGTCAGTGAGGGTGTTGTTGACAGACACTGTGACCAGGTTTTCCGCGCCATATTTGAGGGCTGAAGTCACCTCTGCTTGGAAGGGCACTCCTCCGAACTCATGACTGGTGATGTATTCTCCGTTCACCCACTAAATACCAAATGTACTCTCCATGAACAGGGTGCAAGAAATTCAAACATTTATTGACAAGGTGATGAAAGTGGCCCTAAAGTGATGTGCAAAATGAACACTTCAACTCTATACTCCTTAACAAAAACTTACAGTTTAAAATGTTAAGTATAAGGGTTGATTAAACGCCAAAAGGTACACAAATCAGGTAGTACCCAACATTTCATTCATGCTTAGCTGATATATTTAAGTAATTTTGCTGCATTAACTTTTCCTTCACATTTTTTAGAAATTATTAGATGTCACAGACCCTTATGCTGGCCATTTTCATCTTCAAAATATTTGTTCAAGTAGCACTGTAGATTGACTTTAATATCTATTAATCTATAATAATCAAACTATTAATTACAGGTTAAAAAGAAAAAGTTACAAAAAAAATTATGAGGCTAAAAAATTTAAAAACGTTTTTTAAAAAATGCTTACATCAACATACATCAATGATTTTATTTTATTTATTTTTTTAAATCGTCGGTTTAAGTTCATTCTTCGATTAAAGTAATTGTTATTTTATGTAGTAGTCAAACGTTTATAATAATAGGTAATAATTATCTGGCTTTATCGCAAATAATATAGTTTTCTTCAATTACACTCTCCATGTAGCTGTTTTTCTCACAATGTTGTATATTTGTAATATAAAATAAATAAGATAAGCATTCTTTTAGGACAGCTAATTATTCCTGTATTTTACTATAAATAAAATTAGGGGGACTAAATTAAATTACAATTTATTGAGAAATGAATAATTGTTGTTGAATAATCTACTTGATATTAACTGTGTGTTATTTGTGCTCACGAATATTTCGGTAAGACGAATTAAAGACTGAAATATTGTTTTAAATCCGTGATTCAAATTTAAACAGTAGCCGACTCTAACTTTGTCTTTTTCTACTTTAACATGCATGTATACTATGTGACTACTCTGAATAAAGGGCATATTAAAGATAAATCCGAAGAATAATTTGGAATAAAGTTAAAGTACCTATTTAAAAACGAAGATATAATAAACATTTTATCATAATTATAACAAAATAATATTATGAATGAACTGGCCAGCATAAGGGTCTGTGACATCTAATAATTTCTAAAAAATGTGAAGGAAAAGTTAATACAACAAAATTACTTAAATTATATCAGCTAAGCATGAATGAAATGTTTGGTACTAGCTGATTTGTGTACCTTTTGGCGTTTAATCAACCCTTATACTTAACATTTTAAACTGTAAGTTTTTGTTAAGGAGATTTTTGGACCTTTTGGATAGATTTTCATTTTTGTCTATTTTGCAAAGTTACACATCCGCTTTACAGATTTTTTTAAACTTTGTAACAAGCAATTCTATCATTATAACCTGATAAGGTGTTAAGTCGGAACCGTAACTAGTACTGGAGAGATCTTTTTAAAGAATGATTATAGTTGCCATCCTCAATAACAATTTTTTTAAGAAAGCGTTTTGAATAAAATAGGAAGGTATTTGTACGGAAATAGCAAAATTAAACTGCGATTTCAGTACTTCCTTTTAAGAGGAGCAAGAAAAATAAACTGCGATTACAGTACTTCTCCCTAAAAGGCAAAAAGGCAAAGATTTTGAATCGAACTACAATTCATTGTTATAAATTGGTTCAATCATTGATAATTTTAACGATAGCTATACTTCCTCTTAGTAGTTGTAAGAGCATGATAACACTTCACAGCCATGTAGAGGAGCTTTAATCACTTCTTCATGCTTAATTTTATCAAAATCGGACTAAGCGTTATAGAAATATTGGTAATTAAAACTGTCCGGTAGGACAGTTGTATAAGGGTTGATCGTCAAAAAGTGCACGAAAAAGCGTAACGTTGAAAAACACTCAACTTTGTCAATTTTTTTCTCTTTTTATATAAAAGATAAAATTCCCAAATTTCCTTTAAAATATAGGGCAAACCCTCCTTTATGACTGTAATTTTTTTGCAACAACCCAGATCAAATAGGTTTTGAGAAAAAAGTTGCCGAAAATGAGCAAAAACGACTTTTTCAAAAAATGTTCTTGGTCTTCTTCTTCTTCTTCTTCTTGTTACCTTTTTTGTAAACAACGTAGCGCCTAAACGCGTGAACCGATTTTCATGAGTGAGGTGTCATTCGTTTCGGAATTTTATGTAGATGCGCCTTTTGGCGGTCTCGACACTGTACATCGAATGGGAGAAGAGTTAGCCCCCTTTATGTAAGGCCCCCTCCAAAATTATTATTACTAATTACTCTGTAAATCTTGGCCCAATTTTAATCAAATTTGGTAGGATGATAGGGTTAGAGCTCCGCTACGTAACATTAAAGCGGCGATCTGCTCTTACACTTGTTAATGGGAAGTATAGCAATCGTTTCAAATTATCGACACGTGAACCGATTTTCATGAATGAAGTGTCATTCGAATCGAAATTTTGTACAGATTTGCACTTTAAAAGTCTCGACGCTGTGCCTCATTAGGAGGGGAGTTTGCCCCACCCAAGTAAGGCCCTTTCTAAAACTATTACTCTTTAACAAAAACTTACAGTTTAAAATGTTAAGTATAAGGGTTGATTAAACGCCAAAAGGTACACAAATCAGCGAGTACCCAACATTTCATTAATACTTCATTAATAGTCAAGTAATTCTACTGCATTAATTTTCATTAATAAATTATTTTTTAGAATTTATTAGATGTCACAGACCCTTATGCTGGCCACTTCATTCATAATATTTTTTTGTTATAATTATGATAAATCACATATACGTACATGCATGTTAAAGTAGAAAAAGACAAAGTTAGAGTAGGCTACTATCTTGAATTCGTCTTACCGAAATATTCGTGAGTACAAATAGCACACAGTTATAACAAGTAGATTATTCAACAATATTTACTCACTTCTCAATTGTAATTTAATTTAGTCCCCCTAATTTTACTTATAGTAAAATACTGGAATAATTAGCTGTCCTAAAAATATGCATATCTTATTTATTTTATATTACATATATACAACATTGTGGGATGAATACCTAGATTGAGAATATAATTGAAGAAAACTATATTATTTGCGATAAAGCCAGATAATTATCTTTAACAAAAACTTACAGTTTAAAATGTTAAGTATAAGGGTTGATTAAACGCCAAAAGGTACACAAATCAGCAAGCACTCAACATTTCATTAATTCTTCATTAATATTTAAGTAATTTTACTGCATTAATATTCATTAATATTTTTTAGAATTTATTAGATGTCACAGACCCTTATGCTGGCCATTTTCGTCTACAAAATATATGTTCAAGTAGAACTGTAGATTGACTGTAATATCTAGTTATTTATAATAATCAAACTGTTGATTACAGGTTAAAAAAAAACGTTATAAAAAATAAAAAAAATTATGAGGCTAAAGAATTCAAAACCTTTTTTAAAAAATGCTTACACCAACATACATTAATGATTTTGTTTATTTTATTTATTTATTTTTAAATAAAAATTGTTGGTTTAAGTTCATTCTTCGATTAAAGTAATTGTTATTTTATGTAGTAGTCAAACGTTTATAATAATAGGTAATAATTATCTGGCTTTATCGCAAATAATATAGTTTTCTTCAATTACATTCTCAATCTAGGTATTCATCCCACAATGTTGTATACATGTAATGTAAAATGAATAAGATATGCATACTTTTAGGGCAGCTAATTATACCAGTATTTTACTATAAGTAAAATTAGGGGGACTAAATTAAATTACAATTGAGAAATCAATAATTGTTGAATAATCTACTGGTTATTAACTGTGTGTTATTTGTGCTCATGAATATTTCGGTAAGATGAATTCAAGACAGTAGCTGACTCTAACTTTGTCTTTTTCTACTTTAACATGCATGTACGTATATGTGATTGATCATAATTATAACAAAAAAATATTATAAATGAAGTGGCCAGCATAAGGGTCTGTGACATCTAATAAATTCTAAAAAATAACTTATTAATGAAAATTAATGCAGTAGAATTACTTAAATATTAATAAAGTATTAATGAAATGTTGGGTGCTTGCTGATTTGTGTACCTTTTGGCGTTTAATCAACCCTTATACTTAACATTTTAAACTGTAAGTTTTTGTTAAAGAGATTTTTGTACCTTTTGGATGGATTTTCCTTTTTGTCTATTTTGCAAAGTTACATATCTGCTTTACAGATTTTTTTTTAATTTGGAATAAGCATTTCTATCATTATAACCTGATAAGGTGTTAAGTCGGAACCGTAACTACCACTGGAGAGATCTTTTTAAAGAATGATTATTAGTTGCGGTCCCCCAAACGCTCCTCAATAACACTTTTTTTTAAAAAAGCGTTTTGAATAACATAGGAAGATATTTGTACGTAAATAACAAAATTAAACTGCGATTTCAGTACTTCCCTTTAAGAGGAGTAAGAAAAATAAACTGCGATTGCAGTACTTCTAGGCAAAGAGACAAAGATTTTTTAATCGAACGACAATTCATTGATTTAAATCGGTTCACTCATTGATAATTTAAACGATTGCAGTACTTCCTCTTAGTAGGTGCAAGAGCATGATAGCACTTCACAGCCACGCAGAGGAGCTTTAACCACTTATTCGAGCTGAATTTTATCAAAATCGGACTAAGCGTTATAGAAATACTGGTAATAATAGTTTTAGAAAGGGCCTTATTTGGGTGGGGCGAACTCCCCTCCTTATGAGGCACAGCGTCCAGGCTTTTAAAGTGCAAATCTGTACAAAATTTCGATTCGAATGACACATCATTCATGAAAATCGGTTCACGTGTCGATAATTAGAAACGATTGCTATACTTTCCCTTAACAAGTGTAAGAGCTGATCGCCGCTTTAATGTTACTTAGGGGAGCCCTAACTCTATCATCCTACCAAATTTTATCAAAATCGGGCCAAGATTTACAGAGTAATTAGTAATAATAATTTTGGAGGGGGCCTTACATAAAGGGGGCTAGCTCTTCTCCCATTCGATGTACAGTGTCGAGACCCCCAAAAGGCACATCTACATAAAATTCCGAATCGAATGACACCACACTCATGAAAATCGGTTCACGCGTTTAGGCGCTACGTTGTTTACAAAAAAGGTAACAACAACAACAACAAGAACAAGAACATTTTCTGAAAATGCGGTTTTGGCCTATTTTCAGCAACGTATTTCTCGAAATCTATTAGATCTGGGTGATTGCAAAAAAATTACAGCTATAAAGGAGGGTTTGCCCTTTATTTTGAAGAAAATTTGGGAATTTTATCTTTTATAGAAAAAGAGAAAAAAAATGTCAAAGTTGGGTGTTTTTCAACGTTACGCTTTTTCGTGCAGTTTTTGATGATCAACCCTTATACAACTGTCCTACCGGACAGTTTTAATAATTTTTTTTTTTTTAATTGTGGAGTATTCAATTTCTTCTGGGGAAAAAAATTGGTACTTTTTAAAATATTTAAAAGAGATTTAATGAAATTTATTTTTAAAAAGTTATTATGATCGTCTATTGTATGTTCAATTATGGTTGGAAAAACTTGTATTTAAATTTCCCTGGAATTTGAATGAGTGTAAAATTCCAAAAATTAAAATAAAAAACCTGAAGGAATCATTCTGCAGTTAGCTCATGGATTTTATTCAAATCCAATAATTCGAAAGGCGAACTTATTTTGCCAATAATTTTTGCCTATTTTGGGGAGCTGTGACGACTCGCTTTCTTCAACTATTTTATTGTTCTATTAGTTTAAGTAACATTTTACTGTAGCAACATTGAAGTCAGCTATATTTTTATTTCAAAATGGTGACTTTCCAAATCATTTAATAGAAGTTCCCACCCTAAGTCATGAGTGTTCCCATCGGATTTTTCTTTTAGTATTTACCAATATAAGTAAATTCATCAAGGTCTGAAGGCTTTGATGTATGTAAGTTTTGGAAAGTTTGAAGAGGATCGATGGTTCAAAAACTAAACAAAATACGGCAACATGCCCTCTGAGAGATTTTAAACCAGAGTGATAAGCCTGACAATGTCACTCTTAAAATGTAATAAAACCCGGGGTCTAGACTGCAAGTCACGAAGACATTTAGCAAACAAAAATTCATGTATTCATTTTACTAGAACGTCTGATGTAAACCATAACAAGAGAAGTGTAAAGATAGAATCATCAAATTGATTGGAATAATTTCTATTTTCTAGCGCTTAATTATATTTTTTCCAAGACTTGGCATTTTTACGGCATTCGCTGTCGTTTAATGGTAAACACTTTTAAACCTAACGAAACAAATACTGACGACAGTAAGTCATGAGCTGAGGAACTTCATAATAGTTTTCATCCTTGAATAGTTCAAGTGGCGCAGTAGAAGTAGCGAGGCCTCTCTTGTGCAAAACCATCATTTTCAAATCATTATGCGGCAAATTAAGATGACCTAATTGTTGGCCACACTTACCACATGTGCCAGGTAGAACACACTGGCAAATCGAAGCCACACTCTCAATCCTTGCCAGAATTTTGGAACATAGAAGTTGCGGTCGTACCAGACGATTCCGACATGGCCTCTGATGTTAGGATTCACAGTCACGTCGTTGTAACTGCTCGGCACGGGCATCGGTAGGGTGGGGCCGCTCTGAAACAGTGTTTATAATAATACACCCCCTGACTTTACAATTGGTGTTTTTAGCAACACTGGTAAATTGGTACCAGAAGTGATTACAAACCAGAGACATTTTCTGTGAATACCACTTGTCGCGATTTCCTATTCCCGGGGTGTCTTCCAGTCTGAATTGCCAGATATCATGTAGAAACCTCACGTCTCTGGACTCTGACCCATAAGGGTACAGAATACCTCTTCCGTCAACTGCCAAGCTGCAGCACCATAGTAGAATAAATGTAGTCAACATCCTAACAACTGAAATTAAAATTACGCCAGCTGAATTAAAACATGTAAGACTTTTAGTGCAACAAGATGAATCGAGCATTACTACACAGTGCGGTCTTGGGGACCAAAAAACAAGTGTTGCACCAGGGTCCCCCATGCGGGCGCTCTACGCTTCAGAGTCTCCACGCTCGGTCAGAATTTTGCCTCATAATTGCAAAAAAAAAAATCAATTTTCTACTTTACAAAAATGTACCACTACTATGTTCGGGAAGGGCCTATTTGCGTAGACTATGTAAATCACTTACTAAACCGGATTAGCCCTTCTTGTCAACATTGGTTTAATGTAACGGAAATCACTTGGAATAGAAAAAGGATATTACAGTCTCCAGGTCAGCGAACACCTCGCTGGTAAGATGATAAGAAATGTTTCAGCAACTTCTTGAGGCAGCCACTGGTAACAGTTGTGGGTCACTGGGAGTCGCTTATTCTCCTGAAACTTTTCTCTGCTGGTGAGAGGATACGCAGCTTCTTATTTTAAACTTGTTCACTTTCTCTTGTAAGTGATATTTAATTAATAATTTACTTTTTAGGGTATCCCAAATCGCCACCAATTACGTACAAGTCACTAACGGTGACACGTGGCCAGAAGGGCTGAATCTAACGATAATGGTCACTCTTTCGAACTACTAAATTTCTAGTCCCATATCAGCCTCTCTAATTTGGTTGAAATAGATCTTAGAAGCCCGTCCATCCTCCTCTCTCTTTGGTTTCAGTAATTTCGAAAGTGGCTTTCAAACATTCTATTACAATCTGTGGAAATCCTCAGACCTTTAGACATTCGGCCAGTTTATTAAATTAAGCTTAGAACTTTTCATGTTCTAAAAAAGGCATTAACTGAAAAGACCTGTTAAGCAACTTTTGCGTAACATAGTGAACATGGTTATGGATAGGAAAAACAGCTCAAATTTGTTCATAACCCAATGAAAAGAATTTACAGAATAAGTTGCATAGACTACAGTACAGTTTATGCAGGAACACAACTTACCATCAAGCTGGCTTACCATCAAGCTGACTTACCATCAAGCTGGCTTAACATCAAGTTGCCAATGTTCTATGAGAAACTCTTCTAATTTAAATGCAATTTTATCTCAGTAAAAATAAATTATCAAATTAATGAAGTAATTAAAAACTGTAAAATGAAATATTGCAGCGTTTGTAATATAATTTTGTAATTACTTAATGAAAATTTAGATAATACTAGCCATAATTATAGTAGTGTGCTATTTTCCTTAAAAATACTTTCACTCAGTATCAAACCTAATTTAAGGCAACACTTAAGTTATCTTTAACCATTATTTAATTAAGTAGTTTCTGAGTTAACAATTTTATATAATTACAGTTGTTAATAATTTTTGTAAATTGTTATTTACATCCAATCAAGGAACATTGTAGTACATTGTAGATGTGCCTTTTGGGGGTCTCGACGCTGTACATTGAATGGGAGAGAAGTTAGCCCCCTTTATGTAAGGCCCCTTCAAAAATTATTATTACTAATTACTCTGTAAATCTTGGCCCGATTTTGATAAAATTTGGTAGGATGATAGGGTTAGGGCTCCCTACGTAACAATAAGGCGACGATCTGCTCTTTATCGACACGTGAACCGATTATCATGATTGAAGTGTCATTCGAATCGAATTTTTGTACAGATTTGCCCCTTAAAAGTCTTGACCTGAGCCTCATCAGGAGGGGAGTTTGCCCCACCCAAATAAGGCCCTTTCTAAAACTAATGTTACCAATATTTCTATAACGCTTAGTTTGATTTTGATAAAATTTAGCACGAAGAAGTGACTAAAGCTCTACGTGGCTGTGAAGTGCCAACATCCTCTTACACCTGCTAAGAGGAAGTACTGCAATCGTTAAAATTATCAATGAGTGAACCGATTAACATAAATGAATTGTCGTTCGATTCAAAATCTTTGCCTTTTTGCCTTTTAGGGAGAAGTGCTGTAATCGCAGTTTATTTTTCTTGCTCCTCTTAAAAGGAAGTACTGAAATCGCAGTTTAATTTTGCTATTTACGTACAAATACCTTCCTATTTTATTCAAAACGCTTTCTCAAAAAATTGTTATTGAGGATGGTTTGGGGACCGCAACTATAATCATTCTTTAAAAAGATCTCTCCAGTACTAGTTACGGTTCCGACTTAACACCTTATCAGGTTATAATGATAGAATTGCTTGTTACAAAGTTTAAAAAAGTCTGTAAAGCGGATATGTAACTTTGCAAAATAGACAAAAAGGAAAATCTATCCAAAAGGTACAAAAATCTCTATAACAAAAACTTACAGTTTAAGAAGTTAAGTAAAAGGGTAGATTAAACGACAAAAGGTACACAAATCAGCTAGTACCAAATATATCATTAATACTTCATTGATATTATTTAATAATTTTACTGCATTAATTTTCATTAATATTTTTTTAGAATTTATTAGATGTCACATACCCTTAAGCTGGCCAGTTTATTCATAATATTATTTTGTTATAATTATGATAAAATGTTTATTACATCTTCCTTTTTAAATAGGTACTTTAACTTTATTCCAAATTATTCTCCGGATTTATCTTTAATATGCCCTTTATTCAGAGTAGTCACATAGTATACATGCATGTTAAAACTATATTATACACGATTATAGACAATAGTAGTCTCCATATACAAGTAAAATATAAACAAAATCTATTGAGTAGTTTTCGAGATATTTGGAATTAAAGTTTTTCTTTTATAGAAGGGAAACAATCTTTAACACTAAATATCTCGTTTTCTGCTCGATAGATTTTTACTATATTTTACACGATTATAGATAATAGTAGTCTCCATATACAAGTAAAATATAAACAAAATCTATTGAGTAGTTTTCGAGATATTTGAAATTAAAGTTTTTCTTTTATAGATGGGAAACAATATTTAACACTAAATATCTCGATTTCTGCTCGATAGATTTTTACTATATTTTACACGATTATAGATAATAGTAGTCTCCATATACAAGTAAAATATAAACAAAATCTATTGAGTAGTTTTCGAGATATTTGAAATTAAAGTTTTTCTTTTATAGAAAGGAAACAATCTTTAACACTAAATATCTCGTTTTCTGCTCGACAGATTTTTACTATATTTTACACGATTATAGACAATAGTAATCTCCATATACAAGTAAATTATAAACAAAATCTATTGAGTAGTTTTCGAGATATTTGAAATTAAAGTTTTTCTTTTATAGATGGGAAACAATCTTTAACACTAAATATATCGTTTTCTGCTCGACAGATTTTTACTATATTATACACGATTATAGACAATAGTAGTCTCCATATACAAGTAAAATATAAACAAAATCTATTGAGTAGTTTTCGAGATATTTGAAATTAAAGATTTTCTTATATAGAACAGAAACAATCTTTAACACTAAATATCTCGTTTTCTGATCGATAGATTTTTACTATATTTTACACGATTATAGACAATAGTAGTCTCCATATAAAAGTAAAATATAAACAAAATCTATTGAGTAGTTTTCGAGATATTTGAAATTAAAGTTTTTCTTTTATAGAAGGGAAACAATCTTTAACAGTAAATATCTCGTTTTCTGCTCGATAGATTTTTACTATATTTTACACGATTATAGACAATAGTAGTCTCCATATACAAGTAAAATATAAACAAAATCTATTGTGTTGTTTTCGAGATATTTGAAATTAAAGTTTTTCTTTTATAGAAGGGAAACAATCTTTAACACTAAATATGTCGTTTTCTGCTCGATAGATTTTTACTATATTTTACACGATTATAGACAATAGTAGTCTCCATATACAAGTAAAATATAAACAAAATCTATTGAGTAGTTTTCGAGATATTTGAAATTAAAGTTTTTCTTTTATAGAAGGGAAACAATCTTTAACACTAAATATCTCGTTTTCTGCTCGACAGATTTTTACTATATTTTACACGATTATAGACAATAGTAATCTCCATATACAAGTAAATTATAAACAAAATCTATTGAGTAGTTTTCGAGATATTTGAAATTAAAGTTTTTCTTTTATAGAAGGGAAACAATCTTTAACACTAAATATCTCGTTTTCTGCTCGACAGATTTTTACTATATTTTACACGATTATAGACAATAGTAATCTCCATATACAAGTAAATTATAAACAGAATCTATTGAGTAGTTTTCGAGATATTTGAAATTAAAGTTTTTCTTTTATAGATGGGAAACAATCTTTAACACTAAATATATCGTTTTCTGCTCGACAGATTTTCACTATATTATACACGATTATAGACAATAGCAGTCTCCATATACAAGTAAAATATAAACAAAATCTATTGAGTAGTTTTCGAGATATTAGAAATTAAAGTTTTTCTTTTATAGAAGGGAAACAATCATTAACAGTAAATATCTCGTTTTCTGCTCGATAGATTTTTACTATATTTTACACGATTATAGACAATAGTAGTCTCCATATACAAGTAAAATATAAACAAAATCTATTGTGTAGTTTTCGAGATATTTGAAATTAAAGTTTTTCTTTTATAGAAGGGAAACAATCTTTAACACTAAATATGTCGTTTTCTGCTCGATAGATTTTTACTATATTTTACACGATTATAGACAATAGTAGTCTCCATATACAAGTAAAATATAAACAAAATCTATTGAGTAGTTTTCGAGATATTTGAAATTAAAGTTTTTCTTTTATAGAAGGGAAACAATCTTTAACACTAAATATCTCGTTTTCTGCTCGACAGATTTTTACTATATTTTACACGATTATAGACAATAGTAATCTCCATATACAAGTAAATTATAAACAAAATCTATTGAGTAGTTTTCGAGATATTTGAAATTAAAGTTTTTCTTTTATAGATGGGAAACAATCTTTAACACTAAATATATCGTTTTCTGCTCGACAGATGTTTACTATATTATACACGATTATAGACAATAGTAGTCTCCATATACAAGTAAAATATAAACAAAATCTATTGAGTAGTTTTCGAGATATTTGAAAATAAAGATTTTCTTTTATAGAACAGAAACAATCTTTAACACTAAATATCTCGTTTTCTGCTCGACAGATTTTTACTATATTTTACACGATTATAGACAATAGTAGTCTCCATATACAAGTAAAATATAAACAAAATCTATTGAGTAGTTTTCGAGATATTTGAAATTAAAGATTTTCCTATATAGAACAGAAACAATCTTTAACACTAAATATCTCGTTTTCTGATCGATAGATTTTTACTATATTTCACACGATTATAGACAATAGTAGTCTCCATATACAAGTAAAATATAAACAAAATCTATTGAGTAGTTTTCGAGATATTTGAAATTAAAGTTTTTCTTTTATAGAAGGGAAACAATCTTTAACAGTAAATATCTCGTTTTCTGCTCGATAGATTTTTACTATATTTTACACGATTATAGACAATAGTAGTCTCCATATACAAGTAAAATATAAACAAAATCTATTGTGTAGTTTTCGAGATATTTGAAATTAAAGTTTTTCTTTTATAGAAGGGAAACAATCTTTAACACTAAATATCTCGTTTTCTGCTCGACAGATTTTTACTATATTTTACAAGATTATAGACAATAGTAGTCTCCATACACAAGTAAATTATAAACAAAATCTATTGAGTAGTTTTCGAGATATTTGAAATTAAAGTTTTTCTTTTATAGAAGGGAAACAATCTTTAACACTAAATATCTCGTTTTCTGCTCGATAGATTTTTACTATATTTTACACGATTATAGACAATAGTAGTCTCCATATACAAGTAAATTATAAACAATATCTATTGAGTAGTTTTCGAGATATTTGAAATTAAAGATTTTCCTATATAGAACACAAACAATCTTTAACACTAAATATCTCGTTTTCTGATCGATAGATTATTACTATATTTTCACGATTATAGACAATAGTAGTCTCCATATACAAGTAAAATATAAACAAAATCTATTGAGTGGTTTCCGAGATATTTGAAATTAAAGTTTTTCTTTTATAGAAGGGAAACAATCTTTAACACTAAATATCTCGTTTTCTGCTCGATAGATTTTTGCTAAATTTTACACGATTATAGACAATAGTAGTCTCCATATACAAGTAAAATATAAACAATATCTATTGAGTAGTTTTCGAGATATTTGAAATTAAAAATTTTCCTTTATAGAAGGGAAACAATCTTTAACAGTAAATATCTCGTTTTCTGCTCGATAGATTTTTACTATATTTTACACGATTATAGACAATAGTAGTCTCCATATACAAGTAAAATATAAACAAAATCTATTGTGTAGTTTTCGAGATATTTGAAATTAAAGTTTTTCTTTTTTAGAAGGGAAACAATCTTTAACACTAAATATGTCGTTTTCTGCTCGATAGATTTTTACTATATTTTACATGATTATAGATAATAGTAGTCTCCATATACAAGTAAAATATAAACAAAATCTATTGAGTTGTTTTCGAGATATTTGAAATTAAAGTTTTTCTTTTATAGAAGGGAAACAATCTTTAACACTAAATATCTCGTTTTCTGCTCGATAGATTGTTACTATATTTTACACGATTATAGACAATAGTAGTCTCCATATACAAGTAAAATATAAACAAAATCTATTGAGTAGTTTTCGAGATATTTGAAATTAAACATTTTCCTATATAGAACAGAAACAATCTTTAACACTAAATATCTCGTTTTCTGATCGATAGATTTTTACTATATTTCACACGATTATAGACAATAGTAGTCTCCATATACAAGTAAAATATAAACAAAATCTATTGAGTAGTTTTCGAGATATTTGAAATTAAAGTTTTTCTTTTATAGAAGGGAAACAATCTTTAACAGTAAATATCTCGTTTTCTGCTCGATAGATTTTTACTATATTTTACACGATTATAGACAATAGTAGTCTCCATATACAAGTAAAATATAAACAAAATCTATTGTGTAGTTTTCGAGATATTTGAAATTAAAGTTTTTCTTTTATAGAAAGGAAACAATCTTTAACACTAAATATGTCGTTTTCTGCTCGATAGATTTTTACTATATTTTACACGATTATAGATAATAGTAGTCTCCATATACAAGTAAAATATAAACAAAATCTATTGAGTAGTTTTCGAGATATTTGAAATTAAAGTTTTTCTTTTATAGAAGGGAAACAATCTTTAACACTAAATATCTCGTTTTCTGCTCAACAGATTTTTACTATATTTTACACGATTATAGACAATAGTAGTCTCCATTCACAAGTAAATTATAAACAAAATCTATTGAGTAGTTTTCGAGATATTTGAAATTAAAGTTTTTCTTTTATAGAAGGGAAACAATCTTTAACACTAAATATCTCGTTTTCTGCTCGATAGATTATTACTATATTTTCACGATTATAGACAATAGTAGTCTCCATATACAAGTAAAATATAAACAAAATCTATTGAGTGGTTTCCGAGATATTTGAAATTAAAGTTTTTCTTTTATAGAAGGGAAACAATCTTTAACACTAAATATCTCGTTTTCTGCTCGATAGATTTTTGCTAAATTTTACACAATTATAGACAATAGTAGTCTCCATATACAAGTAAAATATAAAGAATATCTATTGAGTAGTTTTCGAGATATTTGAAATTAAAAATTTTCCTTTATAGAAGGGAAACAATCTTTAACAGTAAATATCTCGTTTTCTGCTCGATAGATTTTTACTATATTTTACACGATTATAGACAATAGTAGTCTCCATATACAAGTAAAATATAAACAAAATCTATTGTGTAGTTTTCGAGATATTTGAAATTAAAGTTTTTCTTTTTTAGAAGGGAAACAATCTTTAACACTAAATATGTCGTTTTCTGCTCGATAGATTTTTACTATATTTTACATGATTATAGATAATAGTAGTCTCCATATACAAGTAAAATATAAACAAAATCTATTGAGTAGTTTTCGAGATATTTGAAATTAAAATTTTTCTTTTATAGAAAGGAAACAATCTTTAACACTAAATATCTCGTTTTCTGCTCGACAGATTTTTACTATATTTTACACGATTATAGACAATAGTAGTCTCCATATACAAGTAAATTAGAAACAAAATCTATTGAGTAGTTTTCGAGATATTTGAAATTAAAGTTTTTCTTTTATAGAAGGGAAACAATCTTTAACACTAAATATCTCGTTTTCTGCTCGATAGATTGTTACAATATTTTACACGATTATAGACAATAGTAGTCTCCATATACAAGTAAAATATAAACAAAATCTATTGAGTAGTTTTCGAGATATTTGAAATTAAAGATTTTCCTATATAGAACAGAAACAATCTTTAACACTAAATATCTCGTTTTCTGATCGATAGATTTTTACTATATTTCACACGATTATAGACAATAGTAGTCTCCATATACAAGTAAAATATAAACAAAATCTATTGAGTAGTTTTCGAGATATTTGAAATTAAAGTTTTTCTTTTATAGAAGGGAAACAATCTTTAACAGTAAATATCTCGTTTTCTGCTCGATAGATTTTTACTATATTTTACACGATTATAGACAATAGTAGTCTCCATATACAAGTAAAATATAAACAAAATCTATTGTGTAGTTTTCGAGATATTTGAAATTAAAGTTCTTCTTTTATAGAAAGGAAACAATCTTTAACACTAAATATGTCGTTTTCTGCTCGATAGATTTTTACTATATTTTACACGATTATAGATAATAGTAGTCTCCATATACAAGTAAAATATAAACAAAATCTATTGAGTAGTTTTCGAGATATTTGAAATTAAAGTTTTTCTTTTATAGAACACAAACAATCTTTAACACTAAATATCTCGTTTTCTGATCGATAGATTATTACTATATTTTCACGATTATAGACAATAGTAGTCTCCATATACAAGTAAAATATAAACAAAATCTATTGAGTGGTTTCCGAGATATTTGAAATTAAAGTTTTTCTTTTATAGAAGGGAAACAATATTTAACACTAAATATCTCGTTTTCTGCTCGATAGATTTTTGCTAAATTTTACACGATTATAGACAATAGTAGTCTCCATATACAAGTAAAATATAAACAATATCTATTGAGTAGTTTTCGAGATATTTGAAATTAAAGTTTTTCTTTTATAGAAGGGAAACAATCTTTAACACTAAATATCTCGTTTTCTGCTCGATAGATTTTTACTATATTTTACACGATTATAGACAATAGTAGTCTCCATATACAAGTAAAATATAAACAAAATCTATTGTGTAGTTTTCGAGATATTTGAAATTAAAGTTTTTCTTTTATAGAAAGGAAACAATCTTTAACACTAAATATGTCGTTTTCTGCTCGATAGATTTTTACTATATTTTACACGATTATAGATAATAGTAGTCTCCATATACAAGTAAAATATAAACAAAATCTATTGAGTAGTTTTCGAGATATTTGAAATTAAAGTTTTTCTTTTATAGAACACAAACAATCTTTAACACTAAATATCTCGTTTTCTGATCGATAGATTATTACTATATTTTCACGATTATAGACAATAGTAGTCTCCATATACAAGTAAAATATAAACAAAATCTATTGAGTGGTTTCCGAGATATTTGAAATTAAAGTTTTTCTTTTATAGAAGGGAAACAATATTTAACACTAAATATCTCGTTTTCTGCTCGATAGATTTTTGCTAAATTTTACACGATTATAGACAATAGTAGTCTCCATATACAAGTAAAATATAAACAATATCTATTGAGTAGTTTTCGAGATATTTGAAATTAAAAATTTTCCTTTATAGAAGGGAAACAATCTTTAACAGTAAATATCTCGTTTTCTGCTCGATAGATTTTTACTATATTTTACACGATTATAGACAATAGTAGTCTCCACATACAAGTAAAATATAAACAAAATCTATTGTGTAGTTTTCGAGATATTTGAAATTAAAGTTTTTCTTTTTTAGAAGGGAAACAATCTTTAACACTAAATATGTCGTTTTCTGCTCGATAGATTTTTACTATATTTTACATGATTATAGATAATAGTAGTCGCCATATACAAGTAAAATATAAACAAAATCTATTGAGTAGTTTTCGAGATATTTGAAATTAAAAATTTCTTTTATAGAAGGGAAACAATCTTTAACACTAAATATCTCGTTTTCTGCTCGACAGATTTTTACTATATTTTACACGATTATAGACAATAGTAGTCTCCATATACAAGTAAATTATAAACAAAATCTATTGAGTAGTTTTCGAGATATTTGAAATTAAAGTTTTTCTTTTATAGAAGGGAAACAATCTTTAACACTAAATATCTCGTTTTCTGCTCGATAGATTGTTACTATATTTTACACGATTATAGACAATAGTAGTCTCCATATACAAGTAAAATATAAACAAAATCTATTGAGTAGTTTTCGAGATATTTGAAATTAAAGATTTTCCTATATAGAACAGAAACAATCTTTAACACTAAATATCTCGTTTTCTGATCGATAGATTTTTACTATATTTCACACGATTATAGACAATAGTAGTCTCCATATACAAGTAAAATATAAACAAAATCTATTGAGTAGTTTTCGAGATATTTGAAATTAAAGTTTTTCTTTTATAAAAGGGAAACAATCTTTAACAGTAAATATCTCGTTTTCTGCTCGATAGATTTTTACTATATTTTACACGATTATAGACAATAGTAGTCTCCATATACAAGTAAAATATAAACAAAATCTATTGTGTAGTTTTCGAGATATTTGAAATTAAAGTTTTTCTTTTATAGAAAGGAAACAATCTTTAACACTAAATATGTCGTTTTCTGCTCGATAGATTTTTACTATATTTTACACGATTATAGATAATAGTAGTCTCCATATACAAGTAAAATATAAACAAAATCTATTGAGTGGTTTCCGAGATATTTGAAATTAAAGTTTTTCTTTTATAGAAGGGAAACAATCTTTAACACTAAATATCTCGTTTTCTGCTCGATAGATTTTTGCTAAATTTTACACGATTATAGACAATAGTAGTCTCCATATACAAGTAAAATATAAACAATATCTATTGAGTAGTTTTCGAGATATTTGAAATTAAAAATTTTCCTTTATAGAAGGGAAACAATCTTTAACAGTAAATATCTCGTTTTCTGCTCGATAGATTTTTACTATATTTTACACGATTATAGACAATAGTAGTCTCCATATACAAGTAAAATATAAACAAAATCTATTGTGTAGTTTTCGAGATATTTGAAATTAAAGTTTTTCTTTTTTAGAAGGGAAACAATCTTTAACACTAAATATGTCGTTTTCTGCTCGATAGATTTTTACTATATTTTACATGATTATAGATAATAGTAGTCGCCATATACAAGTAAAATATAAACAAAATCTATTGAGTAGTTTTCGAGATATTTGAAATTAAAAATTTCTTTTATAGAAGGGAAACAATCTTTAACACTAAATATCTCGTTTTCTGCTCGACAGATTTTTACTATATTTTACACGATTATAGACAATAGTAGTCTCCATATACAAGTAAATTATAAACAAAATCTATTGAGTAGTTTTCGAGATATTTGAAATTAAAGTTTTTCTTTTATAGAAGGGAAACAATCTTTAACACTAAATATCTCGTTTTCTGCTCGATAGATTGTTACTATATTTTACACGATTATAGACAATAGTAGTCTCCATATACAAGTAAAATATAAACAAAATCTATTGAGTAGTTTTCGAGATATTTGAAATTAAAGATTTTCCTATATAGAACAGAAACAATCTTTAACACTAAATATCTCGTTTTCTGATCGATAGATTTTTACTATATTTCACACGATTATAGACAATAGTAGTCTCCATATACAAGTAAAATATAAACAAAATCTATTGAGTAGTTTTCGAGATATTTGAAATTAAAGTTTTTCTTTTATAAAAGGGAAACAATCTTTAACAGTAAATATCTCGTTTTCTGCTCGATAGATTTTTACTATATTTTACACGATTATAGACAATAGTAGTCTCCATATACAAGTAAAATATAAACAAAATCTATTGTGTAGTTTTCGAGATATTTGAAATTAAAGTTTTTCTTTTATAGAAAGGAAACAATCTTTAACACTAAATATGTCGTTTTCTGCTCGATAGATTTTTACTATATTTTACACGATTATAGATAATAGTAGTCTCCATATACAAGTAAAATATAAACAAAATCTATTGAGTGGTTTCCGAGATATTTAAAATTAAAGTTTTTCTTTTATAGAAGGGAAACAATCTTTAACACTAAATATCTCGTTTTCTGCTCGATAGATTTTTGCTAAATTTTACACGATTATAGACAATAGTAGTCTCCATATACAAGTAAAATATAAACAATATCTATTGAGTAGTTTTCGAGATATTTGAAATTAAAAATTTTCCTTTATAGAAGGGAAACAATCTTTAACAGTAAATATCTCGTTTTCTGCTCAATAGATTTTTACTATATTTTACACGATTATAGACAATAGTAGTCTCCATATACAAGTAAAATATAAACAAAATCTATTGTGTAGTTTTCGAGATATTTGAAATTAAAGTTTTTCTTTTTTAGAAGGGAAACAATCTTTAACACTAAATATCTCGTTTTCTGCTCGATAGATTTTTACTATATTTTACACGATTATAGACAATAGTAGTCTCCATATACAAGTAAAATATAAACAAAATCTATTGTGTAGTTTTCGAGATATTTGAAATTAAAGTTTTTCTTTTATAGAAAGGAAACAATCTTTAACACTAAATATGTCGTTTTCTGCTCGATAGATTTTTACTATATTTTACACGATTATAGATAATAGTAGTCTCCATATACAAGTAAAATATAAACAAAATCTATTGAGTGGTTTCCGAGATATTTGAAATTAAAGTTTTTCTTTTATAGAAGGGAAACAATCTTTAACACTAAATATCTCGTTTTCTGCTCGATAGATTTTTGCTAAATTTTACACGATTATAGACAATAGTAGTCTCCATATACAAGTAAAATATAAACAATATCTATTGAGTAGTTTTCGAGATATTTGAAATTAAAAATTTTCCTTTATAGAAGGGAAACAATCTTTAACAGTAAATATCTCGTTTTCTGCTCAATAGATTTTTACTATATTTTACACGATTATAGACAATAGTAGTCTCCATATACAAGTAAAATATAAACAAAATCTATTGTGTAGTTTTCGAGATATTTGAAATTAAAGTTTTTCTTTTTTAGAAGGGAAACAATCTTTAACACTAAATATGTCGTTTTCTCCTCGATAGATTTTTACTAAATTTTACATGATTATAGATAATAGTAGTCTCCATATACAAGTAAAATATAAACAAAATCTATTGAGTAGTTTTCGAGATATTTGAAATTAAAATTTTTCTTTTATAGAAGGGAAACAATCTTTAACACTAAATATCTCGTTTTCTGCTCGACAGATTTTTACTATATTTTACACGATTATAGACAATAGTAGTCTCCATATACAAGTAAATTATAAACAAAATCTATTGAGTAGTTTTCGAGATATTTGAAATTAAAGTTTTTCTTTTATAGAAGGGAAACAATCTTTAACACTAAATATCTCGTTTTCTGCTCGATAGATTGTTACTATATTTTACACGATTATAGACAATAGTAGTCTCCATATACAAGTAAAATATAAACAAAATCTATTGAGTAGTTTTCGAGATATTTGAAAATAAAGATTTTCCTTTATAGAACAGAAACAATCTTTAACACTAAATATCTCGTTTTCTGCTCGACAGATTTTTACTATATTTTACACGATTATAGACAATAGTAGTCTCCATATACAAGTAAAATATAAACAAAATCTATTGTGTAGTTTTCGAGATATTTGAAATTAAAGTTTTTCTTTTATAGAAGGGAAACAATATTTAACACTTAATATGTCGTTTTCTGCTCGATAGATTTTTACTATATTTTACACGATTATAGATAATAGTAGTCTCCATATACAAGTAAAATATAAACAAAATCTATTGAGTAGTTTTCGAGATATTTGAAATTAAAGTTTTTCTTTTATAGAAGGGAAACAATCTTTAACACTAAATATCTCGTTTTCTGCTCGACAGATTTTTACTATATTTTACACGATTATAGACAATAGTAGTCTCCATATACAAGTAAATTATAAACAAAATCTATTGAGTAGTTTTCGAGATATTTGAAATTAAAGTTTTTCTTTTATAGAAGGGAAACAATTTTTAACACTAAATATCTCGTTTTCTGCTCGATAGATTTTTACTATATTTTACACGATTATAGACAATAGTAGTCTCCATATACAAGTAAAATATAAACAAAATCTATTGAGCAGTTTTCGAGATATTTGAAATTAAACATTTTCCTATATAGAACAGAAACAATATTTAACACTAAATATCTCGTTTTCTGCTCGACAGATTTTTACTATATTTTACACGATTATAGACAATAGTAGTCTCCATATACAAGTAAATTATAAACAAAATCTATTGAGTAGTTTTCGAGATATTTGAAATTAAAATTTTTCTTTTATAGAAGGGAAACAATATTTAACACTAAATATCTCGTTTTCTGCTCGACAGATTTTTACTATATTATACACGATTATAGACAATAGTAGTCTCCATATACAAGTAAAATATAAATAAAATCTATTCAGTAGTTTTCGAGATATTTGAAATTAAAGTTTTTCTTTTATAGAAGGAAAACAATCTTTAACACTAAATATCTCGTTTTCTGCTCGACAGATTTTTACTATATTATACACGATTATAGACAATAGTAGTCTCCATATACAAGTAAAATATAAACAAAATCTATTGAGTAGTTTTCGAGATATTTGAAATTAAAGTTTTTCTTTTATAGAAAAGAAACAATCTTTAACACTAAATATCTCGTTTTCTGCTCGACAGATTTTTACTATATTTTACACGATTATAGACAATAGTAGTCTCCATATACAAGTAAAATATAAACAAAATCTATTGAGTAGTTTTCGAGATATTTGAAATTAAAATTTTTCTTTTATAGAAGGGAAACAATATTTAACACTAAATTGCTCGTTTTCTGCTCGATAAATTTTTACTATATTTTACACGATTGTAGACAATAGTAGTCTCCATATACAAGTAAAATATAAACAAAATCTATTGAGTAGTTTTCGAGATATTTGAAATTAAAATTTTTCTTTTATAGAAGGGAAACAATCTTTAACACTAAATATCTCGTTTTCTGCTCGACAGATTTTTACTATATTTTACACGATTATAGACAATAGTAGTCTCCATATACAAGTAAATTATAAACAAAATCTATTGAGTAGTTTTCGAGATATTTGAAATTAAAGTTTTTCTTTTATAGAACAGAAACAATCTTTAACACTAAATATCTCGTTTTCTGCTCGACAGATTTTTACTATATTTTACACGATTATAGACAATAGCAGTCTCCATATACAAGTAAAATATAAACAAAATCTATTGTGTTGTTTTCGAGATATTTGAAATTAAAGTTTTTCTTTTATAGAAGGGAAACAATCTTTAACACTAAATATGTCGTTTTCTGCTCGATAGATTTTTACTATATTTTACACGATTATAGACAATAGTAGTCTCCATATACAAGTAAAATATAAACAAAATCTATTGAGTAGTTTTCGAGATATTTGAAATTAAAGTTTTTCTATTATAGAAGGGAAACAATCTTTAACACTAAATATCTCGTTTTCTGCTCGACAGATTTTTACTATATTTTACACGATTATAGACAATAGTAATCTCCATATACAAGTAAATTATAAACAAAATCTATTGAGTAGTTTTCGAGATATTTGAAATTAAAGTTTTTCTTTTATAGAAGGGAAACAATCTTTAACACTAAATATCTCGTTTTCTGCTCGACAGATTTTTACTATATTTTACACGATTATAGACAATGGTAATCTCCATATACAAGTAAATTATAAACAGAATCTATTGAGTAGTTTTCGAGATATTTGAAATTAAAGTTTTTCTTTTATAGATGGGAAACAATCTTTGACACTAAATATATCGTTTTCTGCTCGACAGATTTTCACTATATTATACACGATTATAGACAATAGCAGTCTCCATATACAAGTAAAATATAAACAAAATCTATTGAGTAGTTTTCGAGATATTTGAAATTAAAGTTTTTCTTTTATAGAAGGGAAACAATCATTAACAGTAAATATCTCGTTTTCTGCTCGATAGATTTTTACTATATTTTACACGATTATAGACAATAGTAGTCTCCATATACAAGTAAAATATAAACAAAATCTATTGTGTAGTTTTCGAGATATTTGAAATTAAAGTTTTTCTTTTATAGAAGGGAAACAATCTTTAACACTAAATATGTCGTTTTCTGCTCGATAGATTTTTACTATATTTTACACGATTATAGACAATAGTAGTCTCCATATACAAGTAAAATATAAACAAAATCTATTGAGTAGTTTTCGAGATATTTGAAATTAAAGTTTTTCTTTTATAGAAGGGAAACAATCTTTAACACTAAATATCTCGTTTTCTGCTCGACAGATTTTTACTATATTTTACACGATTATAGACAATAGTAATCTCCATATACAAGTAAATTATGAACAAAATCTATTGAGTAGTTTTCGAGATATTTGAAATTAAAGTTTTTCTTTTATAGATGGGAAACAATCTTTAACACTAAATATATCGTTTTCTGCTCGACAGATGTTTACTATATTATACACGATTATAGACAATAGTAGTCTCCATATACAAGTAAAATATAAACAAAATCTATTGAGTAGTTTTCGAGATATTTGAAAATAAAGATTTTCTTTTATAGAACAGAAACAATCTTTAACACTAAATATCTCGTTTTCTGCTCGACAGACTTTTACTATATTTTACACGATTATAGACAATAGTAGTCTCCATATACAAGTAAAATATAAACAAAATCTATTGAGTAGTTTTCGAGATATTTGAAATTAAAGATTTTCCTATATAGAACAGAAACAATCTTTAACACTAAATATCTCGTTTTCTGATCGATAGATTTTTACTATATTTCACACGATTATAGACAATAGTAGTCTCCATATACAAGTAAAATATAAACAAAATCTATTGAGTAGTTTTCGAGATATTTGAAATTAAAGTTTTTCTTTTATAGAAGGGAAACAATCTTTAACAGTAAATATCTCGTTTTCTGCTCGATAGATTTTTACTATATTTTACACGATTATAGACAATAGTAGTCTCCATATACAAGTAAAATATAAACAAAATCTATTGTGTAGTTTTCGAGATATTTGAAATTAAAGTTTTTCTTTTATAGAAGGGAAACAATCTTTAACACTAAATATCTCGTTTTCTGCTCGACAGATTTTTACTATATTTTACACGATTATAGACAATAGTAGTCTCCATACACAAGTAAATTATAAACAAAATCTATTGAGTAGTTTTCGAGATATTTGAAATTAAAGTTTTTCTTTTATAGAAGGGAAACAATCTTTAACACTAAATATCTCGTTTTCTGCTCGATAGATTTTTACTATATTTTACACGATTATAGACAATAGTAGTCTCCATATACAAGTAAATTATAAACAATATCTATTGAGTAGTTTTCGAGATATTTGAAATTAAAGATTTTCCTATATAGAACACAAACAATCTTTAACACTAAATATCTCGTTTTCTGATCGATAGATTATTACTATATTTTCACGATTATAGACAATAGTAGTCTCCATATACAAGTAAAATATAAACAAAATCTATTGAGTGGTTTCCGAGATATTTGAAATTAAAGTCTTTCTTTTATAGAAGGAAAACAATCTTTAACACTAAATATCTCGTTTTCTGCTCGATAGATTTTTGCTAAATTTTACACGATTATAGACAATAGTAGTCTCCATATACAAGTAAAATATAAACAATATCTATTGAGTAGTTTTCGAGATATTTGAAATTAAAAATTTTCCTTTATAGAAGGGAAACAATCTTTAACAGTAAATATCTCGTTTTCTGCTCGATAGATTTTTACTATATTTTACACGATTATAGACAATAGTAGTCTCCATATACAAGTAAAATATAAACAAAATCTATTGTGTAGTTTTCGAGATATTTGAAATTAAAGTTTTTCTTTTTTAGAAGGGAAACAATCTTTAACACTAAATATGTCGTTTTCTGCTCGATAGATTTTTACTATATTTTACATGATTATAGATAATAGTAGTCTCCATATACAAGTAAAATATAAACAAAATCTATTGAGTAGTTTTCGAGATATTTGAAATTAAAGTTTTTCTTTTATAGAAGGGAAACAATCTTTAACACTAAATATCTCGTTTTCTGCTCGATAGATTGTTACTATATTTTACACGATTATAGACAATAGTAGTCTCCATATACAAGTAAAATATAAACAAAATCTATTGAGTAGTTTTCGAGATATTTGAAATTAAACATTTTCCTATATAGAACAGAAACAATCATTAACACTAAATATCTCGTTTTCTGATCGATAGATTTTTACTATATTTCACACGATTATAGACAATAGTAGTCTCCATATACAAGTAAAATATAAACAAAATCTATTGAGTAGTTTTCGAGATATTTGAAATTAAAGTTTTTCTTTTATAGAAGGGAAACATTCTTTAACAGTAAATATCTGGTTTTCTGCTCGATAGATTTTTACTATATTTTACACGATTATAGACAATAGTAGTCTCCATATACAAGTAAAATATAAACAAAATCTATTGAGTAGTTTTCGAGATATTTGAAAATAAAGATTTTCCTTTATAGAACAGAAACAATCTTTAACACTAAATATCTCGTTTTCTGCTCGACAGATTTTTACTATATTTTACACGATTATAGACAATAGTAGTCTCCATATACAAGTAAAATATAAACAAAATCTATTGTGTAGTTTTCGAGATATTTGAAATTAAAGTTTTTCTTTTATAGAAGGGAAACAATATTTAACACTTAATATGTCGTTTTCTGCTCGATAGATTTTTACTATATTTTACACGATTATAGATAATAGTAGTCTCCATATACAAGTAAAATATAAACAAAATCTATTGAGTAGTTTTCGAGATATTTGAAATTAAAGTTTTTCTTTTATAGAAGGGAAACAATCTTTAACACTAAATATCTCGTTTTCTGCTCGACAGATTTTTACTATATTTTACACGATTATAGACAATAGTAGTCTCCATATACAAGTAAATTATAAACAAAATCTATTGAGTAGTTTTCGAGATATTTGAAATTAAAGTTTTTCTTTTATAGAAGGGAAACAATTTTTAACACTAAATATCTCGTTTTCTGCTCGATAGATTTTTACTATATTTTACACGATTATAGACAATAGTAGTCTCCATATACAAGTAAAATATAAACAAAATCTATTGAGCAGTTTTCGAGATATTTGAAATTAAACATTTTCCTATATAGAACAGAAACAATATTTAACACTAAATATCTCGTTTTCTGCTCGACAGATTTTTACTATATTTTACACGATTATAGACAATAGTAGTCTCCATATACAAGTAAATTATAAACAAAATCTATTGAGTAGTTTTCGAGATATTTGAAATTAAAATTTTTCTTTTATAGAAGGGAAACAATATTTAACACTAAATATCTCGTTTTCTGCTCGACAGATTTTTACTATATTATACACGATTATAGACAATAGTAGTCTCCATATACAAGTAAAATATAAATAAAATCTATTCAGTAGTTTTCGAGATATTTGAAATTAAAGTTTTTCTTTTATAGAAGGAAAACAATCTTTAACACTAAATATCTCGTTTTCTGCTCGACAGATTTTTACTATATTATACACGATTATAGACAATAGTAGTCTCCATATACAAGTAAAATATAAACAAAATCTATTGAGTAGTTTTCGAGATATTTGAAATTAAAGTTTTTCTTTTATAGAAAAGAAACAATCTTTAACACTAAATATCTCGTTTTCTGCTCGACAGATTTTTACTATATTTTACACGATTATAGACAATAGTAGTCTCCATATACAAGTAAAATATAAACAAAATCTATTGAGTAGTTTTCGAGATATTTGAAATTAAAATTTTTCTTTTATAGAAGGGAAACAATATTTAACACTAAATTGCTCGTTTTCTGCTCGATAAATTTTTACTATATTTTACACGATTGTAGACAATAGTAGTCTCCATATACAAGTAAAATATAAACAAAATCTATTGAGTAGTTTTCGAGATATTTGAAATTAAAATTTTTCTTTTATAGAAGGGAAACAATCTTTAACACTAAATATCTCGTTTTCTGCTCGACAGATTTTTACTATATTTTACACGATTATAGACAATAGTAGTCTCCATATACAAGTAAATTATAAACAAAATCTATTGAGTAGTTTTCGAGATATTTGAAATTAAAGTTTTTCTTTTATAGAACAGAAACAATCTTTAACACTAAATATCTCGTTTTCTGCTCGACAGATTTTTACTATATTTTACACGATTATAGACAATAGCAGTCTCCATATACAAGTAAAATATAAACAAAATCTATTGTGTTGTTTTCGAGATATTTGAAATTAAAGTTTTTCTTTTATCGAAGGGAAGCAATCTTTAACACTAAATATGTCGTTTTCTGCTCGATAGATTTTTACTATATTTTACACGATTATAGACAATAGTAGTCTCCATATACAAGTAAAATATAAACAAAATCTATTGAGTAGTTTTCGAGATATTTGAAATTAAAGTTTTTCTATTATAGAAGGGAAACAATCTTTAACACTAAATATCTCGTTTTCTGCTCGACAGATTTTTACTATATTTTACACGATTATAGACAATAGTAATCTCCATATACAAGTAAATTATAAACAAAATCTATTGAGTAGTTTTCGAGATATTTGAAATTAAAGTTTTTCTTTTATAGAAGGGAAACAATCTTTAACACTAAATATCTCGTTTTCTGCTCGACAGATTTTTACTATATTTTACACGATTATAGACAATAGTAATCTCCATATACAAGTAAATTATAAACAGAATCTATTGAGTAGTTTTCGAGATATTTGAAATTAAAGTTTTTCTTTTATAGATGGGAAACAATCTTTAACACTAAATATATCGTTTTCTGCTCGACAGATTTTCACTATATTATACACGATTATAGACAATAGCAGTCTCCATATACAAGTAAAATATAAACAAAATCTATTGAGTAGTTTTCGAGATATTTGAAATTAAAGTTTTTCTTTTATAGAAGGGAAACAATCATTAACAGTAAATATCTCGTTTTCTGCTCGATAGATTTTTACTATATTTTACACGATTATAGACAATAGTAGTCTCCATATACAAGTAAAATATAAACAAAATCTATTGTGTAGTTTTCGAGATATTTGAAATTAAAGTTTTTCTTTTATAGAAGGGAAACAATCTTTAACACTAAATATGTCGTTTTCTGCTCGATAGATTTTTACTATATTTTACACGATTATAGACAATAGTAGTCTCCATATACAAGTAAAATATAAACAAAATCTATTGAGTAGTTTTCGAGATATTTGAAATTAAAGTTTTTCTTTTATAGAAGGGAAACAATCTTTAACACTAAATATCTCGTTTTCTGCTCGACAGATTTTTACTATATTTTACACGATTATAGACAATAGTAATCTCCATATACAAGTAAATTATGAACAAAATCTATTGAGTAGTTTTCGAGATATTTGAAATTAAAGTTTTTCTTTTATAGATGGGAAACAATCTTTAACACTAAATATATCGTTTTCTGCTCGACAGATGTTTACTATATTATACACGATTATAGACAATAGTAGTCTCCATATACAAGTAAAATATAAACAAAATCTATTGAGTAGTTTTCGAGATATTTGAAAATAAAGATTTTCTTTTATAGAACAGAAACAATCTTTAACACTAAATATCTCGTTTTCTGCTCGACAGACTTTTACTATATTTTACACGATTATAGACAATAGTAGTCTCCATATACAAGTAAAATATAAACAAAATCTATTGAGTGGTTTCCGAGATATTTGAAATTAAAGTCTTTCTTTTATAGAAGGGAAACAATCTTTAACACTAAATATCTCGTTTTCTGCTCGATAGATTTTTGCTAAATTTTACACGATTATAGACAATAGTAGTCTCCATATACAAGTAAAATATAAACAATATCTATTGAGTAGTTTTCGAGATATTTGAAATTAAAAATTTTCCTTTATAGAAGGGAAACAATCTTTAACAGTAAATATCTCGTTTTCTGCTCGATAGATTTTTACTATATTTTACACGATTATAGACAATAGTAGTCTCCATATACAAGTAAAATATAAACAAAATCTATTGTGTAGTTTTCGAGATATTTGAAATTAAAGTTTTTCTTTTTTAGAAGGGAAACAATCTTTAACACTAAATATGTCGTTTTCTGCTCGATAGATTTTTACTATATTTTACATGATTATAGATAATAGTAGTCTCCATATACAAGTAAAATATAAACAAAATCTATTGAGTAGTTTTCGAGATATTTGAAATTAAAGTTTTTCTTTTATAGAAGGGAAACAATCTTTAACACTAAATATCTCGTTTTCTGCTCGATAGATTGTTACTATATTTTACACGATTATAGACAATAGTAGTCTCCATATACAAGTAAAATATAAACAAAATCTATTGAGTAGTTTTCGAGATATTTGAAATTAAACATTTTCATATATAGAACAGAAACAATCTTTAACACTAAATATCTCGTTTTCTGATCGATAGATTTTTACTATATTTCACACGATTATAGACAATAGTAGTCTCCATATACAAGTAAAATATAAACAAAATCTATTGAGTAGTTTTCGAGATATTTGAAATTAAAGTTTTTCTTTTATAGAAGGGAAACAATCTTTAACAGTAAATATCTCGTTTTCTGCTCGATAGATTTTTACTATATTTTACACGATTATAGACAATAGTAGTCTCCATATACAAGTAAAATATAAACAAAATCTATTGTGTAGTTTTCGAGATATTTGAAATTAAAGTTTTTCTTTTATAGAAAGGAAACAATCTTTAACACTAAATATGTCGTTTTCTGCTCGATAGATTTTTACTATATTTTACACGATTATAGATAATAGTAGTCTCCATATACAAGTAAAATATAAACAAAATCTATTGAGTAGTTTTCGAGATATTTGAAATTAAAGTTTTTCTTTTATAGAAGGGAAACAATCTTTAACACTAAATATCTCGTTTTCTGCTCAACAGATTTTTACTATATTTTACACGATTATAGACAATAGTAGTCTCCATACACAAGTAAATTATAAACAAAATCTATTGAGTAGTTTTCGAGATATTTGAAATTAAAATTTTTCTTTTATAGAAGGGAAACAATCTTTAACACTAAATATCTCGTTTTCTGCTCGATAGATTATTACTATATTTTCACGATTATAGACAATAGTAGTCTCCATATACAAGTAAAATATAAACAAAATCTATTGAGTGGTTTCCGAGATATTTGAAATTAAAGTTTTTCTTTTATAGAAGGGAAACAATCTTTAACACTAAATATCTCGTTTTCTGCTCGATAGATTTTTGCTAAATTTTACACGATTATAGACAATAGTAGTCTCCATATACAAGTAAAATATAAAGAATATCTATTGAGTAGTTTTCGAGATATTTGAAATTAAAAATTTTCCTTTATAGAAGGGAAACAATCTTTAACAGTAAATATCTCGTTTTCTGCTCGATAGATTTTTACTATATTTTACACGATTATAGACAATAGTAGTCTCCATATACAAGTAAAATATAAACAAAATCTATTGTGTAGTTTTCGAGATATTTGAAATTAAAGTTTTTCTTTTTTAGAAGGGAAACAATCTTTAACACTAAATATGTCGTTTTCTGCTCGATAGATTTTTACTATATTTTACATGATTATAGATAATAGTAGTCTCCATATACAAGTAAAATATAAACAAAATCTATTGAGTAGTTTTCGAGATATTTGAAATTAAAATTTTTCTTTTATAGAAAGGAAACAATCTTTAACACTAAATATCTCGTTTTCTGCTCGACAGATTTTTACTATATTTTACACGATTATAGACAATAGTAGTCTCCATATACAAGTAAATTAGAAACAAAATCTATTGAGTAGTTTTCGAGATATTTGAAATTAAAGTTTTTCTTTTATAGAAGGGAAACAATCTTTAACACTAAATATCTCGTTTTCTGCTCGATAGATTGTTACTATATTTTACACGATTATAGACAATAGTAGTCTCCATATACAAGTAAAATATAAACAAAATCTATTGAGTAGTTTTCGAGATATTTGAAATTAAAGATTTTCCTATATAGAACAGAAACAATCTTTAACACTAAATATCTCGTTTTCTGATCGATAGATTTTTACTATATTTCACACGATTATAGACAATAGTAGTCTCCATATACAAGTAAAATATAAACAAAATCTATTGAGTAGTTTTCGAGATATTTGAAATTAAAGTTTTTCTTTTATAGAAGGGAAACAATCTTTAACAGTAAATATCTCGTTTTCTGCTCGATAGATTTTTACTATATTTTACACGATTATAGACAATAGTAGTCTCCATATACAAGTAAAATATAAACAAAATCTATTGTGTAGTTTTCGAGATATTTGAAATTAAAGTTTTTCTTTTATAGAAAGGAAACAATCTTTAACACTAAATATGTCGTTTTCTGCTCGATAGATTTTTACTATATTTTACACGATTATAGATAATAGTAGTCTCCATATACAAGTAAAATATAAACAAAATCTATTGAGTAGTTTTCGAGATATTTGAAATTAAAGTTTTTCTTTTATAGAACACAAACAATCTTTAACACTAAATATCTCGTTTTCTGATCGATAGATTATTACTATATTTTCACGATTATAGACAATAGTAGTCTCCATATACAAGTAAAATATAAACAAAATCTATTGAGTGGTTTCCGAGATATTTGAAATTAAAGTTTTTCTTTTATAGAAGGGAAACAATATTTAACACTAAATATCTCGTTTTCTGCTCGATAGATTTTTGCTAAATTTTACACGATTATAGACAATAGTAGTCTCCATATACAAGTAAAATATAAACAATATCTATTGAGTAGTTTTCGAGATATTTGAAATTAAAAATTTTCCTTTATAGAAGGGAAACAATCTTTAACAGTAAATATCTCGTTTTCTGCTCGATAGATTTTTACTATATTTTACACGATTATAGACAATAGTAGTCTCCACATACAAGTAAAATATAAACAAAATCTATTGTGTAGTTTTCGAGATATTTGAAATTAAAGTTTTTCTTTTTTAGAAGGGAAACAATCTTTAACACTAAATATGTCGTTTTCTGCTCGATAGATTTTTACTATATTTTACATGATTATAGATAATAGTAGTCGCCATATACAAGTAAAATATAAACAAAATCTATTGAGTAGTTTTCGAGATATTTGAAATTAAAAATTTCTTTTATAGAAGGGAAACAATCTTTAACACTAAATATCTCGTTTTCTGCTCGACAGATTTTTACTATATTTTACACGATTATAGACAATAGTAGTCTCCATATACAAGTAAATTATAAACAAAATCTATTGAGTAGTTTTCGAGATATTTGAAATTAAAGTTTTTCTTTTATAGAAGGGAAACAATCTTTAACACTAAATATCTCGTTTTCTGCTCGATAGATTGTTACTATATTTTACACGATTATAGACAATAGTAGTCTCCATATACAAGTAAAATATAAACAAAATCTATTGAGTAGTTTTCGAGATATTTGAAATTAAAGATTTTCCTATATAGAACAGAAACAATCTTTAACACTAAATATCTCGTTTTCTGATCGATAGATTTTTACTATATTTCACACGATTATAGACAATAGTAGTCTCCATATACAAGTAAAATATAAACAAAATCTATTGAGTAGTTTTCGAGATATTTGAAATTAAAGTTTTTCTTTTATAAAAGGGAAACAATCTTTAACACTAAATATCTCGTTTTCTGCTCGATAGATTATTACTATATTTTCACGATTATAGACAATAGTAGTCTCCATATACAAGTAAAATATAAACAAAATCTATTGAGTGGTTTCCGAGATATTTGAAATTAAAGTTTTTCTTTTATAGAAGGGAAACAATCTTTAACACTAAATATCTCGTTTTCTGCTCGATAGATTTTTGCTAAATTTTACACGATTATAGACAATAGTAGTCTCCATATACAAGTAAAATATAAAGAATATCTATTGAGTAGTTTTCGAGATATTTGAAATTAAAAATTTTCCTTTATAGAAGGGAAACAATCTTTAACAGTAAATATCTCGTTTTCTGCTCGATAGATTTTTACTATATTTTACACGATTATAGACAATAGTAGTCTCCATATACAAGTAAAATATAAACAAAATCTATTGTGTAGTTTTCGAGATATTTGAAATTAAAGTTTTTCTTTTTTAGAAGGGAAACAATCTTTAACACTAAATATGTCGTTTTCTGCTCGATAGATTTTTACTATATTTTACATGATTATAGATAATAGTAGTCTCCATATACAAGTAAAATATAAACAAAATCTATTGAGTAGTTTTCGAGATATTTGAAATTAAAATTTTTCTTTTATAGAAAGGAAACAATCTTTAACACTAAATATCTCGTTTTCTGCTCGACAGATTTTTACTATATTTTACACGATTATAGACAATAGTAGTCTCCATATACAAGTAAATTAGAAACAAAATCTATTGAGTAGTTTTCGAGATATTTGAAATTAAAGTTTTTCTTTTATAGAAGGGAAACAATCTTTAACACTAAATATCTCGTTTTCTGCTCGATAGATTGTTACTATATTTTACACGATTATAGACAATAGTAGTCTCCATATACAAGTAAAATATAAACAAAATCTATTGAGTAGTTTTCGAGATATTTGAAATTAAAGATTTTCCTATATAGAACAGAAACAATCTTTAACACTAAATATCTCGTTTTCTGATCGATAGATTTTTACTATATTTCACACGATTATAGACAATAGTAGTCTCCATATACAAGTAAAATATAAACAAAATCTATTGAGTAGTTTTCGAGATATTTGAAATTAAAGTTTTTCTTTTATAGAAGGGAAACAATCTTTAACAGTAAATATCTCGTTTTCTGCTCGATAGATTTTTACTATATTTTACACGATTATAGACAATAGTAGTCTCCATATACAAGTAAAATATAAACAAAATCTATTGTGTAGTTTTCGAGATATTTGAAATTAAAGTTTTTCTTTTATAGAAAGGAAACAATCTTTAACACTAAATATGTCGTTTTCTGCTCGATAGATTTTTACTATATTTTACACGATTATAGATAATAGTAGTCTCCATATACAAGTAAAATATAAACAAAATCTATTGAGTAGTTTTCGAGATATTTGAAATTAAAGTTTTTCTTTTATAGAACACAAACAATCTTTAACACTAAATATCTCGTTTTCTGATCGATAGATTATTACTATATTTTCACGATTATAGACAATAGTAGTCTCCATATACAAGTAAAATATAAACAAAATCTATTGAGTGGTTTCCGAGATATTTGAAATTAAAGTTTTTCTTTTATAGAAGGGAAACAATATTTAACACTAAATATCTCGTTTTCTGCTCGATAGATTTTTGCTAAATTTTACACGATTATAGACAATAGTAGTCTCCATATACAAGTAAAATATAAACAATATCTATTGAGTAGTTTTCGAGATATTTGAAATTAAAAATTTTCCTTTATAGAAGGGAAACAATCTTTAACAGTAAATATCTCGTTTTCTGCTCGATAGATTTTTACTATATTTTACACGATTATAGACAATAGTAGTCTCCACATACAAGTAAAATATAAACAAAATCTATTGTGTAGTTTTCGAGATATTTGAAATTAAAGTTTTTCTTTTTTAGAAGGGAAACAATCTTTAACACTAAATATGTCGTTTTCTGCTCGATAGATTTTTACTATATTTTACATGATTATAGATAATAGTAGTCGCCATATACAAGTAAAATATAAACAAAATCTATTGAGTAGTTTTCGAGATATTTGAAATTAAAAATTTCTTTTATAGAAGGGAAACAATCTTTAACACTAAATATCTCGTTTTCTGCTCGACAGATTTTTACTATATTTTACACGATTATAGACAATAGTAGTCTCCATATACAAGTAAATTATAAACAAAATCTATTGAGTAGTTTTCGAGATATTTGAAATTAAAGTTTTTCTTTTATAGAAGAGAAACAATCTTTAACACTAAATATCTCGTTTTCTGCTCGATAGATTGTTACTATATTTTACACGATTATAGACAATAGTAGTCTCCATATACAAGTAAAATATAAACAAAATCTATTGAGTAGTTTTCGAGATATTTGAAATTAAAGATTTTCCTATATAGAACAGAAACAATCTTTAACACTAAATATCTCGTTTTCTGATCGATAGATTTTTACTATATTTCACACGATTATAGACAATAGTAGTCTCCATATACAAGTAAAATATAAACAAAATCTATTGAGTAGTTTTCGAGATATTTGAAATTAAAGTTTTTCTTTTATAAAAGGGAAACAATCTTTAACAGTAAATATCTCGTTTTCTGCTCGATAGATTTTTACTATATTTTACACGATTATAGACAATAGTAGTCTCCATATACAAGTAAAATATAAACAAAATCTATTGTGTAGTTTTCGAGATATTTGAAATTAAAGTTTTTCTTTTATAGAAAGGAAACAATCTTTAACACTAAATATGTCGTTTTCTGCTCGATAGATTTTTACTATATTTTACACGATTATAGATAATAGTAGTCTCTATATACAAGTAAAATATAAACAAAATCTATTGAGTGGTTTCCGAGATATTTGAAATTAAAGTTTTTCTTTTATAGAAGGGAAACAATCTTTAACACTAAATATCTCGTTTTCTGCTCGATAGATTTTTGCTAAATTTTACACGATTATAGACAATAGTAGTCTCCATATACAAGTAAAATATAAACAATATCTATTGAGTAGTTTTCGAGATATTTGAAATTAAAAATTTTCCTTTATAGAAGGGAAACAATCTTTAACAGTAAATATCTCGTTTTCTGCTCGATAGATTTTTACTATATTTTACACGATTATAGACAATAGTAGTCTCCATATACAAGTAAAATATAAACAAAATCTATTGTGTAGTTTTCGAGATATTTGAAATTAAAGTTTTTCTTTTTTAGAAGGGAAACAATCTTTAACACTAAATATGTCGTTTTCTGCTCGATAGATTTTTACTATATTTTACATGATTATAGATAATAGTAGTCGCCATATACAAGTAAAATATAAACAAAATCTATTGAGTAGTTTTCGAGATATTTGAAATTAAAAATTTCTTTTATAGAAGGGAAACAATCTTTAACACTAAATATCTCGTTTTCTGCTCGACCGATTTTTACTATATTTTACACGATTATAGACAATAGTAGTCTCCATATACAAGTAAAATATAAACAAAATCTATTGAGTAGTTTTCGAGATATTTGAAATTAAAGATTTTCCTATATAGAACAGAAACAATCTTTAACACTAAATATCTCGTTTTCTGATCGATAGATTTTTACTATATTTCACACGATTATAGACAATAGTAGTCTCCATATACAAGTAAAATATAACCAAAATCTATTGAGTAGTTTTCGAGATATTTGAAATTAAAGTTTTTCTTTTATAAAAGGGAAACAATCTTTAACAGTAAATATCTCGTTTTCTGCTCGATAGATTTTTACTATATTTTACACGATTATAGACAATAGTAGTCTCCATATACAAGTAAAATATAAACAAAATCTATTGTGTAGTTTTCGAGATATTTGAAATTAAAGTTTTTCTTTTATAGAAAGGAAACAATCTTTAACACTAAATATGTCGTTTTCTGCTCGATAGATTTTTACTATATTTTACACGATTATAGATAATAGTAGTCTCCATATACAAGTAAATTATAAACAAAATCTATTGAGTGGTTTCCGAGATATTTGAAATTAAAGTTTTTCTTTTATAGAAGGGAAACAATCTTTAACACTAAATATCTCGTTTTCTGCTCGATAGATTTTTGCTAAATTTTACACGATTATAGACAATAGTAGTCTCCATATACAAGTAAAATATAAACAATATCTATTGAGTAGTTTTCGAGATATTTGAAATTAAAAATTTTCTTTTATAGAAGGGAAACAATCTTTAACAGCAAATATCTCGTTTTCTGCTCAATAGATTTTTACTATATTTTACACGATTATAGACAATAGTAGTCTCCATATACAAGTAAAATATAAACAAAATCTATTGTGTAGTTTTCGAGATATTTGAAATTAAAGTTTTTCTTTTTTAGAAGGGAAACAATCTTTAACACTAAATATCTCGTTTTCTGCTCAATAGATTTTTACTATATTTTACACGATTATAGACAATAGTAGTCTCCATATACAAGTAAAATATAAACAAAATCTATTGTGTAGTTTTCGAGATATTTGAAATTAAAGTTTTTCTTTTTTAGAAGGGAAACAATCTTTAACACTAAATATGTCGTTTTCTGCTCGATAGATTTTTACTAAATTTTACATGATTATAGATAATAGTAGTCTCCATATACAAGTAAAATATAAACAAAATCTATTGAGTAGTTTTCGAGATATTTGAAATTAAAATTTTTCTTTTATAGAAGGGAAACAATCTTTAACACTAAATATCTCGTTTTCTGCTCGACAGATTTTTACTATATTTTACACGATTATAGACAATAGTAGTCTCCATATACAAGTAAATTATAAACAAAATCTATTGAGTAGTTTTCGAGATATTTGAAATTAAAGTTTTTCTTTTATAGAAGGGAAACAATCTTTAACACTAAATATCTCGTTTTCTGCTCGATAGATTGTTACTATATTTTACACGATTATAGACAATAGTAGTCTCCATATACAAGTAAAATATAAACAAAATCTATTGAGTAGTTTTCGAGATATTTGAAAATAAAGATTTTCCTTTATAGAACAGAAACAATCTTTAACACTAAATATCTCGTTTTCTGCTCGACAGATTTTTACTATATTTTACACGATTATAGACAATAGTAGTCTCCATATACAAGTAAAATATAAACAAAATCTATTGTGTAGTTTTCGAGATATTTGAAATTAAAGTTTTTCTTTTATAGAAGGGAAACAATATTTAACACTTAATATGTCGTTTTCTGCTCGATAGATTTTTACTATATTATACACGATTATAGACAATAGTAGTCTCCATATACAAGTAAAATATAAATAAAATCTATTCAGTAGTTTTCGAGATATTTGAAATTAAAGTTTTTCTTTTATAGAAGGAAAACAATCTTTAACACTAAATATCTCGTTTTCTGCTCGACAGATTTTTACTATATTATACACGATTATAGACAATAGTAGTCTCCATATACAAGTAAAATATAAACAAAATCTATTGAGTAGTTTTCGAGATATTTGAAATTAAAGTTTTTCTTTTATAGAAAAGAAACAATCTTTAACACTAAATATCTCGTTTTCTGCTCGACAGATTTTTACTATATTTTACACGATTATAGACAATAGTAGTCTCCATATACAAGTAAAATATAAACAAAATCTATTGAGTAGTTTTCGAGATATTTGAAATTAAAATTTTTCTTTTATAGAAGGGAAACAATATTTAACACTAAATTGCTCGTTTTCTGCTCGATAAATTTTTACTATATTTTACACGATTATAGATAATAGTAGTCTCCATATACAAGTAAAATATAAACAAAATCTATTGAGTAGTTTTCGAGATATTTGAAATTAAAGTTTTTCTTTTATAGAACACAAACAATCTTTAACACTAAATTGCTCGTTTTCTGCTCGATAAATTTTTACTATATTTTACACGATTATAGACAATAGTAGTCTCCATATACAAGTAAAATATAAACAAAATCTATTGAGTGGTTTCCGAGATATTTGAAATTAAAGTTTTTCTTTTATAGAAGGGAAACAATATTTAACACTAAATATCTCGTTTTCTGCTCGATAGATTTTTGCTAAATTTTACACGATTATAGACAATAGTAGTCTCCATATACAAGTAAAATATAAACAATATCTATTGAGTAGTTTTCGAGATATTTGAAATTAAAAATTTTCCTTTATAGAAGGGAAACAATCTTTAACAGTAAATATCTCGTTTTCTGCTCGATAGATTTTTACTATATTTTACACGATTATAGACAATAGTAGTCTCCACATACAAGTAAAATATAAACAAAATCTATTGTGTAGTTTTCGAGATATTTGAAATTAAAGTTTTTCTTTTTTAGAAGGGAAACAATCTTTAACACTAAATATGTCGTTTTCTGCTCGATAGATTTTTACTATATTTTACATGATTATAGATAATAGTAGTCGCCATATACAAGTAAAATATAAACAAAATCTATTGAGTAGTTTTCGAGATATTTGAAATTAAAAATTTCTTTTATAGAAGGGAAACAATCTTTAACACTAAATATCTCGTTTTCTGCTCGACAGATTTTTACTATATTTTACACGATTATAGACAATAGTAGTCTCCATATACAAGTAAATTATAAACAAAATCTATTGAGTAGTTTTCGAGATATTTGAAATTAAAGTTTTTCTTTTATAGAAGGGAAACAATCTTTAACACTAAATATCTCGTTTTCTGCTCGATAGATTGTTACTATATTTTACACGATTATAGACAATAGTAGTCTCCATATACAAGTAAAATATAAACAAAATCTATTGAGTAGTTTTCGAGATATTTGAAATTAAAGATTTTCCTATATAGAACAGAAACAATCTTTAACACTAAATATCTCGTTTTCTGATCGATAGATTTTTACTATATTTCACACGATTATAGACAATAGTAGTCTCCATATACAAGTAAAATATAAACAAAATCTATTGAGTAGTTTTCGAGATATTTGAAATTAAAGTTTTTCTTTTATAAAAGGGAAACAATCTTTAACAGTAAATATCTCGTTTTCTGCTCGATAGATTTTTACTATATTTTACACGATTATAGACAATAGTAGTCTCCATATACAAGTAAAATATAAACAAAATCTATTGTGTAGTTTTCGAGATATTTGAAATTAAAGTTTTTCTTTTATAGAAAGGAAACAATCTTTAACACTAAATATGTCGTTTTCTGCTCGATAGATTTTTACTATATTTTACACGATTATAGATAATAGTAGTCTCCATATACAAGTAAAATATAAACAAAATCTATTGAGTGGTTTCCGAGATATTTGAAATTAAAGTTTTTCTTTTATAGAAGGGAAACAATCTTTAACACTAAATATCTCGTTTTCTGCTCGATAGATTTTTGCTAAATTTTACACGATTATAGACAATAGTAGTCTCCATATACAAGTAAAATATAAACAATATCTATTGAGTAGTTTTCGAGATATTTGAAATTAAAAATTTTCCTTTATAGAAGGGAAACAATCTTTAACAGTAAATATCTCGTTTTCTGCTCGATAGATTTTTACTATATTTTACACGATTATAGACAATAGTAGTCTCCATATACAAGTAAAATATAAACAAAATCTATTGTGTAGTTTTCGAGATATTTGAAATTAAAGTTTTTCTTTTTTAGAAGGGAAACAATCTTTAACACTAAATATGTCGTTTTCTGCTCGATAGATTTTTACTATATTTTACATGATTATAGATAATAGTAGTCGCCATATACAAGTAAAATATAAACAAAATCTATTGAGTAGTTTTCGAGATATTTGAAATTAAAAATTTCTTTTATAGAAGGGAAACAATCTTTAACACTAAATATCTCGTTTTCTGCTCGACCGATTTTTACTATATTTTACACGATTATAGACAATAGTAGTCTCCATATACAAGTAAATTATAAACAAAATCTATTGAGTAGTTTTCGAGATATTTGAAATTAAAGTTTTTCTTTTATAGAAAGGAAACAATCTTTAACACTAAATATCTCGTTTTCTGCTCGATAGATTGTTACTATATTTTACACGATTATAGACAATAGTAGTCTCCATATACAAGTAAAATATAAACAAAATCTATTGAGTAGTTTTCGAGATATTTGAAATTAAAGATTTTCCTATATAGAACAGAAACAATCTTTAACACTAAATATCTCGTTTTCTGATCGATAGATTTTTACTATATTTCACACGATTATAGACAATAGTAGTCTCCATATACAAGTAAAATATAAACAAAATCTATTGAGTAGTTTTCGAGATATTTGAAATTAAAGTTTTTCTTTTATAAAAGGGAAACAATCTTTAACAGTAAATATCTCGTTTTCTGCTCGATAGATTTTTACTATATTTTACACGATTATAGACAATAGTAGTCTCCATATACAAGTAAAATATAAACAAAATCTATTGTGTAGTTTTCGAGATATTTGAAATTAAAGTTTTTCTTTTATAGAAAGGAAACAATCTTTAACACTAAATATGTCGTTTTCTGCTCGATAGATTTTTACTATATTTTACACGATTATAGATAATAGTAGTCTCCATATACAAGTAAAATATAAACAAAATCTATTGAGTGGTTTCCGAGATATTTGAAATTAAAGTTTTTCTTTTATAGAAGGGAAACAATCTTTAACACTAAATATCTCGTTTTCTGCTCGATAGATTTTTGCTAAATTTTACACGATTATAGACAATAGTAGTCTCCATATACAAGTAAAATATAAACAATATCTATTGAGTAGTTTTCGAGATATTTGAAATTAAAAATTTTCTTTTATAGAAGGGAAACAATCTTTAACAGTAAATATCTCGTTTTCTGCTCAATAGATTTTTACTATATTTTACACGATTATAGACAATAGTAGTCTCCATATACAAGTAAAATATAAACAAAATCTATTGTGTAGTTTTCGAGATATTTGAAATTAAAGTTTTTCTTTTTTAGAAGGGAAACAATCTTTAACACTAAATATCTCGTTTTCTGCTCGATAGATTTTTACTATATTTTACACGATTATAGACAATAGTAGTCTCCATATACAAGTAAAATATATACAAAATCTATTGTGTAGTTTTCGAGATATTTGAAATTAAAGTTTTTCTTTTATAGAAAGGAAACAATCTTTAACACTAAATATGTCGTTTTCTGCTCGATAGATTTTTACTATATTTTACACGATTATAGATAATAGTAGTCTCCATATACAAGTAAAATATAAACAAAATCTATTGAGTGGTTTCCGAGATATTTGAAATTAAAGTTTTTCTTTTATAGAAGGGAAACAATCTTTAACACTAAATATCTCGTTTTCTGCTCGATAGATTTTTGCTAAATTTTACACGATTATAGACAATAGTAGTCTACATATACAAGTAAAATATAAACAATATCTATTGAGTAGTTTTCGAGATATTTGAAATTAAAAATTTTCCTTTATAGAAGGGAAACAATCTTTAACAGTAAATATCTCGTTTTCTGCTCAATAGATTTTTACTATATTTTACACGATTATAGACAGTAGTAGTCTCCATATACAAGTAAAATATAAACAAAATCTATTGTGTAGTTTTCGAGATATTTGAAATTAAAGTTTTTCTTTTTTAGAAGGGAAACAATCTTTAACACTAAATATGTCGTTTTCTGCTCGATAGATTTTTACTAAATTTTACATGATTATAGATAATAGTAGTCTCCATATACAAGTAAAATATAAACAAAATCTATTGTGTAGTTTTCGAGATATTTGAAATTAAAGTTTTTCTTTTATAGAAGGGAAACAATATTTAACACTTAATATGTCGTTTTCTGCTCGATAGATTTTTACTATATTATACACGATTATAGACAATAGTAGTCTCCATATACAAGTAAAATATAAATAAAATCTATTCAGTAGTTTTCGAGATATTTGAAATTAAAGTTTTTCTTTTATAGAAGGAAAACAATCTTTAACACTAAATATCTCGTTTTCTGCTCGACAGATTTTTACTATATTATACACGATTATAGACAATAGTAGTCTCCATATACAAGTAAAATATAAACAAAATCTATTGAGTAGTTTTCGAGATATTTGAAATTAAAGTTTTTCTTTTATAGAAAAGAAACAATCTTTAACACTAAATATCTCGTTTTCTGCTCGACAGATTTTTACTATATTTTACACGATTATAGACAATAGTAGTCTCCATATACAAGTAAAATATAAACAAAATCTATTGAGTAGTTTTCGAGATATTTGAAATTAAAATTTTTCTTTTATAGAAGGGAAACAATATTTAACACTAAATTGCTCGTTTTCTGCTCGATAAATTTTTACTATATTTTACACGATTATAGACAATAGTAGTCTCCATATACAAGTAAAATATAAACCAAATCTATTGAGTAGTTTTCGAGATATTTGAAATTAAAGTTTTTCTTTTATAGAAGGGAAACAATATTTAACACTAAATTGCTCGTTTTCTGCTCGATAAATTTTTACTATATTTTACACGATTATAGACAATAGTAGTCTCCATATACGAGGTGTGTTCAAAAAGTAACTGGAATTTTTAAATTTCGCGGGTCTGGAGAGTCTGATTGTAAAATTTTTTTTTTTATTATGTTGGTACACATGCCCTGAAGTACGATAAAATTTTCAGTAATATTCATTGTTTACTTCTTAAGTGGCAGCCGTTAAGGTTAGACGTGTTTTTCGAGCTTGGCGATTTTTGTTTGTTAAAAAAAATGGATCAAAGAATTTGTATTAAATTTTGCGTAAAAAATGAAATAAAGTGTAGTAAAGTGTGTGAAATGTTAATAAAGGCATATGGTGAGTCTGCTATGAGTAAAACAAGGATTTACGAGTGGTATAAGCGTTTCCAAGATGGCCGCGAAAACGTTGAAGATGACGAACGACCTGGACGTCCAAGCACATCAACAACCGATGAAAACGTGAAAAAAGTGAAAGAAATGGTTATGAACGATCGCCGAATCACAATCAGAGAAGTCGCTGATGTTGCCATATCAATTGGCTCATGCCATGAAATTTTTTCGGATGTTTTGGGTATGAAACGTGTGGCAGCAAAATTTGTTCCAAAATTGTTGAATTTCGAACAAAAACAGCGGAGAATGGAAGTTGCTCAAGAGTCACTCAATGAAGTCGACAACGATGCGGATCTACTGAAACGTGTTATAACAGGTGACGAAACATGGGTTTACGGATATGATGTCGAAACTAAGGCTCAATCGTCCCAGTGGAGGCATTCTGGATCGCCAAGACCGAAAAAGGCTCGACAAGTGCGGTCGAATGTGAAGGTTATGCTCACTGTGTTCTTCGATTTTAATGGCATAGTGCATCATGAATTCTTGCCACAAGGTCAAACAATCAATAAGGAGTACTACCTACAAGTTCAACGCCGTTTGCGTGAAGCAATCCGAAAAAAACGCCCTGATTTGTGGCAAAACAATTCATGGATTTTGCACCACGATAATGCACCTGCTCACACTTCATTGCTTGTTCGTGAATTTTTGGCCAAAAACAAAACTTTAACGATGCCCCAGCCTCCATATTCGCCAGACATGGCTCCATGTGACTTTTTTCTATTTCCAAACATAAAGAGAACATTAAAAGGCCGTCGTTTTACAAGCATAGATGACATTAAAAGCGAATCGCTGAAAGAGCTGAAAGCTATCACAAAGATCGAGTTTCAGAAGTGTTTCGAGGATTGGAAAAAGCGCTGGCACAAGTGTATTGTATGCGAAGGGGACTACTTTGAAGGCGACAATATTAATGTAGATGAATAAATAAATATTTTTTTCAAAAAACGAAAATTCCCGTTACTTTTTGAACACACCTCGTACAAGTAAAATATAAACAAAATCTATTGAGTAGTTTTCGAGATATTTGAAAATAAAGATTTTCCTTTATAGAACAGAAACAATCTTTAACACTAAATATCTCGTTTTCTGCTCTACAGATTTTTACTATATTTTACACGATTATAAACAATAGTAGTCTCCTTATACAAGTAAAATATAAACAAAATCTATTGAGTAGTTTTCGAGATATTTGAAATTAAAGTTTTTCTTTTATAGAAGGGAAACAATCTTTAACACTTAATATCTCGTTTTCTGCTCGATAGATTTTCACTAAAATTTACACGATTGTAGACAATAGTAGTCTCCATATACAAGTAAAATATAAACAAAATCTATTGAGTAGTTTTCGAGATATTTGAAATTAAAATTTTTCTTTTATAGAAGGGAAACAATCTTTAACACTAAATATCTCGTTTTCTGCTCGACAGATTTTTACTATATTTTACACGATTATAGACAATAGTAGTCTCCATATACAAGTAAATTATAAACAAAATCTATTGAGTAGTTTTCGAGATATTTGAAATTAAAGTTTTTCTTTTATAGAACAGAAACAATCTTTAACACTAAATATCTCGTTTTCTGCTCGACAGATTTTTACTATATTTTACACGATTATAGACAATAGTAGTCTCCATATAGAAGTAAAATATAAACAAAATCTATTGAGTAGTTTTCGAGATATTTGAAAATAAAGATTTTCCTTTATAGAACAGAAACAATCTTTAACACTAAATATCTCGTTTTCTGCTCGACAGATTTTTACTATGTTTTACACGATTGCAGACAATAGTAGTCTCCATATACAAGTAAAATATAAACAAAATCTATTGAGTATTTTTCGAGATATTTGAAATTAAAGTTTTTCTTTTATAGAAGGGAAACAATCTTTAACAGTAAATATCTCGTTTTCTGCTCGATAGATATTCACTAAAATTTACACGATTATAGACAATAGTAGTCTCCATATACAAGTAAAATATAAACAAAATCTATTGAGTAGTTTTCGAGATATTTGAAATTAAACTTTTTCTTTTATAGAAGGGAAACAATCTTTAACACTAAATATCTCGTTTTCTGCTCGACAGATTTTTACTATATTATACACGATTATAGACAATAGTAGTCTCCATATACAAGTAAAATATAAACAAAATCTATTGTGTAGTTTTCGAGATATTTGAAATTAAAGTTTTTTTTTTATAGAAGGGAAACAATCTTTAACACTAAATATCTCGTTTTCTGCTCGACAGATTTTTACTATATTTTACACGATTATAGAAAATAGTAATCTCCATATACAAGTAAATTATAAACAAAATCTATTGAGTAGTTTTCGAGATATTTGAAATTAAAGTTTTTCTTTTATAGATGGGAAACAATCTTTAACACTAAATATATCGTTTTCTGCTCGACAGATTTTTACTATATTATACACGATTATAGACAATAGTAGTCTCCATATACAAGTAAAATATAAACAAAATCTATTGAGTAGTTTTCGAGATATTTGAAAATAAAGATTTTCCTTTATAGAACACAAACAATCTTTAACACTAAATATCTCGTTTTCTGCTCGACAGATTTTTACTATATTTTACACGATTATAGACAATAGTAGTCTCCATATACAAGTAAAATATAAACAAAATCTATTGAGTAGTTTTCGAGATATTTGAAATTAAAGATTTTCCTATATAGAACAGAAACAATCTTTAACACTAAATATCTCGTTTTCTGATCGATAGATTTTTACTATATTTCACACGGTTATAGACAATAGTAGTCTCCATATACAAGTAAAATATAAACAAAATCTATTGAGTAGTTTTCGAGATATTTGAAATTAAAGTTTTTCTTTTATAGAAGGGAAACAATCTTTAACAGTAAATATCTCGTTTTCTGCTCGATAGATTTTTACTATATTTTACACGATTATAGACAATAGTAGTCTCCATATACAAGTAAAATATAAACAAAATCTATTGTGTAGTTTTCGAGATATTTGAAATTAAAGTTTTTCTTTTATAGAAAGGAAACAATCTTTAACACTAAATATGTCGTTTTCTGCTCGATAGATTTTTACTATATTTTACACGATTATAGATAATAGTAGTCTCCATATACAAGTAAAATATAAACAAAATCTATTGAGTAGTTTTCGAGATATTTGAAATTAAAGTTTTTCTTTTATAGAAGGGAAACAATCTTTAACACTAAATATCTCGTTTTCTGCCCGACAGATTTTTACTATATTTTACACGATTATAGACAATAGTAGTCTCCATACACAAGTAAATTATAAACAAACTCTATTGAGTAGTTTTCGAGATATTTGAAATTAAAGTTTTTCTTTTATAGAAGGGAAACAATCTTTAACACTAAATATCTCGTTTTCTGCTCGATAGATTTTTACTATATTTTACACGATTATAGACAATAGTAGTCTCCATATACAAGTAAAATATAAACAAAATCTATTGAGTAGTTTTCGAGATATTTGAAATTAAAGATTTTCCTATATAGAACACAAACAATCTTTAACACTAAATATCTCGTTTTCTGATCGATAGATTTTTACTATATTTTCACGATTATAGACAATAGTAGTCTCCATATACAAGTAAAATATAAACAAAATCTATTGAGTAGTTTTCGAGATATTTGAAATTAAAGTTTTTCTTTTATAGAAGGGAAACAATCTTTAACACTAAATATCTCGTTTTCTGCTCGATAGATTTTTGCTAAATTTTACACGATTATAGACAATAGTAGTCTCCATATACAAGTAAAATATAAACAATATCTATTGAGTAGTTTTCGAGATATTTGAAATTAAAAATTTTCCTTTATAGAAGGGAAACAATCTTTAACAGTAAATATCTCGTTTTCTGCTCGATAGATTTTTACTATATTTTACACGATTATAGACAATAGTAGTCTCCATATACAAGTAAAATATAAACAAAATCTATTGTGTAGTTTTCGAGATATTTGAAATTAAAGTTTTTCTTTTATAGAAGGGAAACAATCTTTAACACTAAATATGTCGTTTTCTGCTCGATAGATTTTTACTATATTTTACATGATTATAGATAATAGTAGTCTCCATATACAAGTAAAATATAAACAAAATCTATTGAGTAGTTTTCGAGATATTTGAAATTAAAATTTTTCTTTTATAGAAGGGAAACAATCTTTAACACAAAATATCTCGTTTTCTGCTCGACAGATTTTTACTATATTTTACACGATTATAGACAATAGTAGTCTCCATATACAAGTAAAATATAAACAAAATCTATTGAGAAGTTTTCGAGATATTTGAAAATAAAGATTTTCCTTTATAGAACAGAAACAATCTTTAACACTAAATATCTCGTTTTCTGCTCGACAGATTTTTACTATATTTTACACGATTATAGACAATAGTAGTCTCCATATACAAGTAAAATATAAACAAAATCTATTGAGTAGTTATCGAGATATTTGAAAATAAAGATTTTCCTTTATAGAACAGAAACAATCTTTAACACTAAATATCTCGTTTTCTCCTCGACAGATTTTTACTATATTTTATACGATTATAGACAATAGTAGTCTCCAAATACAAGTAAAATATAAACAAAATCTATTCAGTAGTTTTCGAGATATATGAATTTAAAATTTTTCTTTTATAGAAGGGAAACAATGTTTAACACTAAATATGTCGTTTTCTGCTCGATAGATTTATACTATATTTTACACGATTATAGACAATAGTAGTCTCCATATACAAGTAAAATATAAACAAAATCTATTGAGTAGTTTTCGAGATATTTGAAATTAAAGTTTTTCTTTTATAGAAGAGAAACAATCTTTAACACTAAATATCTCGTTTTCTGCTCGACTGATTTTTACTATATTTTACACGATTATAGACAATAGTATTCTCCATATACAAGTAAATTATAAACAAAATCTATTGAGTAGTTTTCGAGATATTTGAAATTAAAGTTTTTCTTTTATAGAAGGGAATCACTCTTTAACACTAAATATCTCGTTTTCTGCTCGATAGATTTTTACTATATTTTACACGATTATAGACAATAGTAGTCTCCATATACAAGTAAAATATAAACAAAATCTATTGAGTAGTTTTCGAGATATTTGAAAATAAAGATTTTCCTTTATAGAACAGAAACAATATTTAACACTAAATATCTCGTTTTCTGCTCGACAGATTTTTACTATATTTTACACGATTATAGACAATAGTAGTCTCTATATACAAGTGAAATATAAACAAAATCTATTGAGTAGTTTTCGAGATATTTGAAATTAAAGTTTTTCTTTTATAGATGGGAAACAATCTTTAACACTAAATATCTCGTTTTCTGCTCGACAGATTTTTACTATATTATACACGATTATAGACAATAGTAGTCTCCATATACAAGTAAAATATAAACAAAATCTATTGAGTAATTTTCGAGATATTTGAAAATAAAGATTTTCCTTTATAGAACAGAAACAATCTTTAACACTAAATATCTCGTTTTCTGCTCGACAGATTTTTACTATATTTTACACGATTATAGACAATAGTAGTCTCCATATACAAGTAAAATATAAACAAAATCTATTGAGTAGTTTTCGAGATATTTGAAATTAAAGATTTTCCTATATAGAACAGAAACAATCTTTAACACTAAATATCTCGTTTTCTGATCGATAGATTTTTACTATATTTTACACGATTATAGACAATAGTAGTCTCCATATACAAGTAAAATATAAACAAAATCTATTGAGTAGTTTTCTAGATATTTGAAATTAAAGTTTTTCTTTTATACAAGGGAAACAATTTTTAACAGTAAATATCTCGTTTTCTGCTCGATAGATTTTCACTAAAATTTACACGATTATAGACAATAGTAGTCTCCATATACAAGTAAAATATAAACAAAATCTATTGAGTAGTTTTCGAGATATTTGAAATTAAAGTTTTTCTTTTATAGAAGGGAAACAATATTTAACACTAAATATCTCGTTTTCTGCTCGATAGATTTTTACTATATTTTACACGATTATAGACAATAGTAGTCTCCATATACAAGTAAAATATAAACAATATCTATTGAGTAGTTTTCGAGATATTTGAAATTAAAGTTTTTCTTTTATGGAAGGGAAACAATCTTTAACACTAAATATCTCGTTTTCTGATCGATAGATTTTTACTATATTTTACACGATTATAGACAATAGTAGTCTCCATATACAACTAAAATATAAACAAAATTTATTGAGTTGTTTTCGAGATATTTGAAATTAAAATTTTTCCTTTATAGAACAGAAACAATCTTTAACACTAAATATCTCGTTTTCTCTTCGACAGATTTTTACTATATTTTACACGATTATAGACAATAGTAGTCTCCATATACAAGTAAAATATAAACAAAATCTATTGAGTAGTTTTTGAGATATTTGAAATTAAAGTTTTTCTTTTCTAGAAGGGAAACAATATTTAACACTAAATATCTCGTTTTCTACTCGATAGATTTTTACTATATTTTACACGATTATAGACAATAGTAGTCTCTATATACAAGTAAAATATGAACAATATCTATTGAGTAGTTTTCGAGATATTTGAAATTAAAAATTTTCCTTTATAGAACAGAAACAATCTTTAACACTAAATATCTCGTTTTCTGCTCGACAGATTTTTACTATATTTTACACGATTATAAACAATAGTAGTCTCCATATACAAGTAAAATATTAACAAAATCTATTGAGAAGTTTTCGAGATATTTGAAAATAAAGATTTTCCTTTATAGAACAGAAACAATCTTTAACACTAAATATCTCGTTTTCTGCTCGACAGATTTTTACTATATTTTACACGATTATAGACAATAGTAGTCTCCATATACAAGTAAAATATAAACAAAATCTATTGAGTAGTTATCGAGATATTTGAAAATAAAGATTTTCCTTTATAGAACAGAAACAATCTTTAACACTAAATATCTCGTTTTCTCCTCGACAGATTTTTACTATATTTTATACGATTATAGACAATAGTAGTCTCCAAATACAAGTAAAATATAAACAAAATCTATTCAGTAGTTTTCGAGATATATGAATTTAAAATTTTTCTTTTATAGAAGGGAAACAATGTTTAACACTAAATATGTCGTTTTCTGCTCGATAGATTTATACTATATTTTACACGATTATAGACAATAGTAGTCTCCATATACAAGTAAAATATAAACAAAATCTATTGAGTAGTTTTCGAGATATTTGAAATTAAAGTTTTTCTTTTATAGAAGGGAAACAATCTTTAACACTAAATATCTCGTTTTCTGCTCGACAGATTTTTACTATATTTTACACGATTATAGACAATAGTATTCTCCATATACAAGTAAATTATAAACAAAATCTATTGAGTAGTTTTCGAGATATTTGAAATTAAAGTTTTTCTTTTATAGAAGGGAATCACTCTTTAACACTAAATATCTCGTTTTCTGCTCGATAGATTTTTACTATATTTTACACGATTATAGACAATAGTAGTCTCCATATACAAGTAAAATATAAACAAAATCTATTGAGTAGTTTTCGAGATATTTGAAAATAAAGATTTTCCTTTATAGAACAGAAACAATCTTTAACACTAAATATCTCGTTTTCTGCTCGACAGATTTTTACTATATTTTACACGATTATAGACAATAGTAGTCTCTATATACAAGTGAAATATAAACAAAATCTATTGAGTAGTTTTCGAGATATTTGAAATTAAAGTTTTTCTTTTATAGATGGGAAACAATCTTTAACACTAAATATCTCGTTTTCTGCTCGACAGATTTTTACTATATTATACACGATTATAGACAATAGTAGTCTCCATATACAAGTAAAATATAAACAAAATCTATTGAGTAATTTTCGAGATATTTGAAAATAAAGATTTTCCTTTATAGAACAGAAACAATCTTTAACACTAAATATCTCGTTTTCTGCTCGACAGATTTTTACTATATTTTACACGATTATAGACAATAGTAGTCTCCATATACAAGTAAAATATAAACAAAATCTATTGAGTAGTTTTCGAGATATTTGAAATTAAAGATTTTCCTATATAGAACAGAAACAATCTTTAACACTAAATATCTCGTTTTCTGATCGATAGATTTTTACTATATTTTACACGATTATAGACAATAGTAGTCTCCATATACAAGTAAAATATAAACAAAATCTATTGAGTAGTTTTCTAGATATTTGAAATTAAAGTTTTTCTTTTATACAAGGGAAACAATTTTTAACAGTAAATATCTCGTTTTCTGCTCGATAGATTTTCACTAAAATTTACACGATTATAGACAATAGTAGTCTCCATATACAAGTAAAATATAAACAAAATCTATTGAGTAGTTTTCGAGATATTTGAAATTAAAGTTTTTCTTTTATAGAAGGGAAACAATATTTAACACTAAATATCTCGTTTTCTGCTCGATAGATTTTTACTATATTTTACACGATTATAGACAATAGTAGTCTCCATATACAAGTAAAATATAAACAATATCTATTGAGTAGTTTTCGAGATATTTGAAATTAAAGTTTTTCTTTTATAGAAGGGAAACAATCTTTAACACTAAATATCTCGTTTTCTGATCGATAGATTTTTACTATATTTTACACGATTATAGACAATAGTAGTCTCCATATACAACTAAAATATAAACAAAATTTATTGAGTTGTTTTCGAGATATTTGAAATTAAAGTTTTTCCTTTATAGAACAGAAACAATCTTTAACACTAAATATCTCGTTTTCTCTTCGACAGATTTTTACTATATTTTACACGATTATAGACAATAGTAGTCTCCATATACAAGTAAAATATAAACAAAATCTATTGAGTAGTTTTTGAGATATTTGAAATTAAAGTTTTTCTTTTCTAGAAGGGAAACAATATTTAACACTAAATATCTCGTTTTCTACTCGATAGATTTTTACTATATTTTACACGATTATAGACAATAGTAGTCTCTATATACAAGTAAAATATGAACAATATCTATTGAGTAGTTTTCGAGATATTTGAAATTAAAAATTTTCCTTTATAGAACAGAAACAATCTTTAACACTAAATATCTCGTTTTCTGCTCGACAGATTTTTACTATATTTTACACGATTATAGACAATAGTAGTCTCCATATACAAGTAAAATATTAACAAAATCTATTGAGAAGTTTTCGAGATATTTGAAAATAAAGATTTTCCTTTATAGAACAGAAACAATCTTTAACACTAAATATCTCGTTTTCTGCTCGACAGATTTTTACTATATTTTACACGATTATAGACAATAGTAGTCTCCATATACAAGTAAAATATAAACAAAATCTATTGAGTAGTTATCGAGATATTTGAAAATAAAGATTTTCCTTTATAGAACAGAAACAATCTTTAACACTAAATATCTCGTTTTCTCCTCGACAGATTTTTACTATATTTTATACGATTATAGACAATAGTAGTCTCCAAATACAAGTAAAATATAAACAAAATCTATTCAGTAGTTTTCGAGATATATGAATTTAAAATTTTTCTTTTATAGAAGGGAAACAATGTTTAACACTAAATATGTCGTTTTCTGCTCGATAGATTTATACTATATTTTACACGATTATAGACAATAGTAGTCTCCATATACAAGTAAAATATAAACAAAATCTATTGAGTAGTTTTCGAGATATTTGAAATTAAAGTTTTTCTTTTATAGAAGGGAAACAATCTTTAACACTAAATATCTCGTTTTCTGCTCGACAGATTTTTACTATATTTTACACGATTATAGACAATAGTATTCTCCATATACAAGTAAATTATAAACAAAATCTATTGAGTAGTTTTCGAGATATTTGAAATTAAAGTTTTTCTTTTATAGAAGGGAATCACTCTTTAACACTAAATATCTCGTTTTCTGCTCGATAGATTTTTACTATATTTTACACGATTATAGACAATAGTAGTCTCCATATACAAGTAAAATATAAACAAAATCTATTGAGTAGTTTTCGAGATATTTGAAAATAAAGATTTTCCTTTATAGAACAGAAACAATCTTTAACACTAAATATCTCGTTTTCTGCTCGACAGATTTTTACTATATTTTACACGATTATAGACAATAGTAGTCTCTATATACAAGTGAAATATAAACAAAATCTATTGAGTAGTTTTCGAGATATTTGAAATTAAAGTTTTTCTTTTATAGATGGGAAACAATCTTTAACACTAAATATCTCGTTTTCTGCTCGACAGATTTTTACTATATTATACACGATTATAGACAATAGTAGTCTCCATATACAAGTAAAATATAAACAAAATCTATTGAGTAATTTTCGAGATATTTGAAAATAAAGATTTTCCTTTATAGAACAGAAACAATCTTTAACACTAAATATCTCGTTTTCTGCTCGACAGATTTTTACTATATTTTACACGATTATAGACAATAGTAGTCTCCATATACAAGTAAAATATAAACAAAATCTATTGAGTAGTTTTCGAGATATTTGAAATTAAAGATTTTCCTATATAGAACAGAAACAATCTTTAACACTAAATATCTCGTTTTCTGATCGATAGATTTTTACTATATTTTACACGATTATAGACAATAGTAGTCTCCATATACAAGTAAAATATAAACAAAATCTATTGAGTAGTTTTCTAGATATTTGAAATTAAAGTTTTTCTTTTATACAAGGGAAACAATTTTTAACAGTAAATATCTCGTTTTCTGCTCGATAGATTTTCACTAAAATTTACACGATTATAGACAATAGTAGTCTCCATATACAAGTAAAATATAAACAAAATCTATTGAGTAGTTTTCGAGATATTTGAAATTAAAGTTTTTCTTTTATAGAAGGGAAACAATATTTAACACTAAATATCTCGTTTTCTGCTCGATAGATTTTTACTATATTTTACACGATTATAGACAATAGTAGTCTCCATATACAAGTAAAATATAAACAATATCTATTGAGTAGTTTTCGAGATATTTGAAATTAAAGTTTTTCTTTTATAGAAGGGAAACAATCTTTAACACTAAATATCTCGTTTTCTGATCGATAGATTTTTACTATATTTTACACGATTATAGACAATAGTAGTCTCCATATACAACTAAAATATAAACAAAATTTATTGAGTTGTTTTCGAGATATTTGAAATTAAAGTTTTTCCTTTATAGAACAGAAACAATCTTTAACACTAAATATCTCGTTTTCTCTTCGACAGATTTTTACTATATTTTACACGATTATAGACAATAGTAGTCTCCATATACAAGTAAAATATAAACAAAATCTATTGAGTAGTTTTTGAGATATTTGAAATTAAAGTTTTTCTTTTCTAGAAGGGAAACAATATTTAACACTAAATATCTCGTTTTCTACTCGATAGATTTTTACTATATTTTACACGATTATAGACAATAGTAGTCTCTATATACAAGTAAAATATGAACAATATCTATTGAGTAGTTTTCGAGATATTTGAAATTAAAAATTTTCCTTTATAGAACAGAAACAATCTTTAACACTAAATATCTCGTTTTCTGCTCGACAGATTTTTACTATATTTTACACGATTATAGACAATAGTAGTCTCCATATACAAGTAAAATATTAACAAAATCTATTGAGAAGTTTTCGAGATATTTGAAAATAAAGATTTTCCTTTATAGAACAGAAACAATCTTTAACACTAAATATCTCGTTTTCTGCTCGACAGATTTTTACTATATTTTACACGATTATAGACAATAGTAGTCTCCATATACAAGTAAAATATAAACAAAATCTATTGAGTAGTTATCGAGATATTTGAAAATAAAGATTTTCCTTTATAGAACAGAAACAATCTTTAACACTAAATATCTCGTTTTCTCCTCGACAGATTTTTACTATATTTTATACGATTATAGACAATAGTAGTCTCCAAATACAAGTAAAATATAAACAAAATCTATTCAGTAGTTTTCGAGATATATGAATTTAAAATTTTTCTTTTATAGAAGGGAAACAATGTTTAACACTAAATATGTCGTTTTCTGCTCGATAGATTTATACTATATTTTACACGATTATAGACAATAGTAGTCTCCATATACAAGTAAAATATAAACAAAATCTATTGAGTAGTTTTCGAGATATTTGAAATTAAAGTTTTTCTTTTATAGAAGGGAAACAATCTTTAACACTAAATATCTCGTTTTCTGCTCGACAGATTTTTACTATATTTTACACGATTATAGACAATAGTATTCTCCATATACAAGTAAATTATAAACAAAATCTATTGAGTAGTTTTCGAGATATTTGAAATTAAAGTTTTTCTTTTATAGAAGGGAATCACTCTTTAACACTAAATATCTCGTTTTCTGCTCGATAGATTTTTACTATATTTTACACGATTATAGACAATAGTAGTCTCCATATACAAGTAAAATATAAACAAAATCTATTGAGTAGTTTTCGAGATATTTGAAAATAAAGATTTTCCTTTATAGAACAGAAACAATCTTTAACACTAAATATCTCGTTTTCTGCTCGACAGATTTTTACTATATTTTACACGATTATAGACAATAGTAGTCTCTATATACAAGTGAAATATAAACAAAATCTATTGAGTAGTTTTCGAGATATTTGAAATTAAAGTTTTTCTTTTATAGATGGGAAACAATCTTTAACACTAAATATCTCGTTTTCTGCTCGACAGATTTTTACTATATTATACACGATTATAGACAATAGTAGTCTCCATATACAAGTAAAATATAAACAAAATCTATTGAGTAATTTTCGAGATATTTGAAAATAAAGATTTTCCTTTATAGAACAGAAACAATCTTTAACACTAAATATCTCGTTTTCTGCTCGACAGATTTTTACTATATTTTACACGATTATAGACAATAGTAGTCTCCATATACAAGTAAAATATAAACAAAATCTATTGAGTAGTTTTCGAGATATTTGAAATTAAAGATTTTCCTATATAGAACAGAAACAATCTTTAACACTAAATATCTCGTTTTCTGATCGATAGATTTTTACTATATTTTACACGATTATAGACAATAGTAGTCTCCATATACAAGTAAAATATAAACAAAATCTATTGAGTAGTTTTCTAGATATTTGAAATTAAAGTTTTTCTTTTATACAAGGGAAACAATTTTTAACAGTAAATATCTCGTTTTCTGCTCGATAGATTTTCACTAAAATTTACACGATTATAGACAATAGTAGTCTCCATATACAAGTAAAATATAAACAAAATCTATTGAGTAGTTTTCGAGATATTTGAAATTAAAGTTTTTCTTTTATAGAAGGGAAACAATATTTAACACTAAATATCTCGTTTTCTGCTCGATAGATTTTTACTATATTTTACACGATTATAGACAATAGTAGTCTCCATATACAAGTAAAATATAAACAATATCTATTGAGTAGTTTTCGAGATATTTGAAATTAAAGTTTTTCTTTTATAGAAGGGAAACAATCTTTAACACTAAATATCTCGTTTTCTGATCGATAGATTTTTACTATATTTTACACGATTATAGACAATAGTAGTCTCCATATACAACTAAAATATAAACAAAATTTATTGAGTTGTTTTCGAGATATTTGAAATTAAAGTTTTTCCTTTATAGAACAGAAACAATCTTTAACACTAAATATCTCGTTTTCTCTTCGACAGATTTTTACTATATTTTACACGATTATAGACAATAGTAGTCTCCATATACAAGTAAAATATAAACAAAATCTATTGAGTAGTTTTTGAGATATTTGAAATTAAAGTTTTTCTTTTCTAGAAGGGAAACAATATTTAACACTAAATATCTCGTTTTCTGCTCGATAGATTTTTACTATATTTTACACGATTATAGACAATAGTAGTCTCTATATACAAGTAAAATATGAACAATATCTATTGAGTAGTTTTCGAGATATTTGAAATTAAAAACTTTCCTTTATAGAACAGAAACAATCTTTAACACTAAATATCTCGTTTTCTGCTCGACAGATTTTTACTATATTTTACACGATTATAGACAATAGTAGTCTCCATATACAAGTAAAATATTAACAAAATCTATTGAGTAGTTTTCAAGATATTTGAAAATAAAGATTTTCCTTTATAGAACAGAAACAATGTTTAACACTAAATATCTCGTTTTCTGCTAGACAGATTTTTACTATATTTTACACGATTATAGACAATAGTAGTCTCCATATACAAGTAAAATATAAACAATATCTATTGAGTAGTTTTCGAGATATTTGAAATTAAAAATTTTCCTTTATAGAAGGGAAACAATGTTTAACACTAAATATCTCGTTTTCTCTTCGACAGATTTTTACTATATTTTACACGATTATAGACAATAGTAGCCTCCATATACAAGTAAAATATAAACAAAATCTATTGAGTAGTTTTTGAGATATTTGAAATTAAAATTTTTCTTTTATAGAAGGGAAACAATATTTAACACTAAATATCTCGTTTTCTGCTCGATAGATTTTTACTATATTTTACACGATTATAGACAATAGTAGTCTCTATATACAAGTAAAATATAAACAATATCTATTGAGTAGTTTTCGAGATATTTGAAATTAAAAATTTTCCTTTATAGAACAGAAACAATCTTTAACACTAAATATCTCGTTTTCTGCTCGACAGATTTTTACTATATTTTACACGATTATAGACAATAGTAGTCTCCATATACAAGTAAAATATTAACAAAATCTATTGAGTAGTTTTTAAGATATTTGATGTTAAAATGTTTCCTTTATAGAACACAAACAATTTTTAACACTAAATATCTCGTTTTCTGCTCGACAGATTTTTACTATATTTTACACGATTATAGACAATAGTAGTCTCCATATACAAGTAAATTATAAACAAAATCTATTGAGTAGTTTTCGAGATATTTGAAATTAAAGTTTTTCTTTTATAGAAGGGAAACAATCTTTAACACTAAATATCTCGTTTTCTGCTCGATAGATTTTTACTATATTTTACACGATTATAGACAATAGTAGTCTCCATATACAAGTAAAATATAAACAAAATCTATTGAGTAGTTTTCGAGATATTTGAAAATAAAGATTTTCCTTTATAGAACAGAAACAATCTTTAACACTAAATATCTCGTTTTCTGCTCGACAGATTTTTACTATATTTTACACGATTATAGACAATAGTAGTCTCCATATACAAGTAAAATATAAACAAAATCTATTGAGTAGTTTTCGAGATATTTGAAAATAAAGATTTTCCTTTATAGATCAGAAACAATCTTTAACACTAAATATCTCGTTTTCTGCTCGACAGATTTTTACTATATTTTACACGATTATAGACAATAGTAGTTTCCATATACAAGTAAAATATAAACAAAATTTATTGAGTAGTTTTCGAGATATTTGAAATTAAAGTTTTTCCTTTATAGAACAGAAACAATCTTTAACACTAAATATCTCGTTTTCTCTTCGACAGATTTTTACTATATTTTACACGATTATAGACAATAGTAGTCTCCATATACAAGTAAAATATAAACAAAATCTATTGAGTAGTTTTTGAGATATTTGAAATTAAAATTTTTCTTTTATAGAAGGGAAACAATATTTAACACTAAATATCTCGTTTTCTGCTCGATAGATTTTTACTATATTTTACACGATTATAGACAATAGTAGTCTCCATATACAAGTAAAATATAAACAATATCTATTGAGTAGTTTTCGAGATATTTGAAATTAAAAATTTTCCTTTATAGAAGGGAAACAATGTTTAACACTAAATATCTCGTTTTCTCTTCGACAGATTTTTACTATATTTTACACGATTATAGACAATAGTAGTCTCCATATACAAGTAAAATATAAACAAAATCTATTGAGTAGTTTTTGAGATATTTGAAATTAAAATTTTTCTTTTATAGAAGGGAAACAATATTTAACACTAAATATCTCGTTTTCTGCTCGATAGATTTTTACTATATTTTACACGATTATAGACAATAGTAGTCTCTATATACAAGTAAAATATAAACAATATCTATTGAGTAGTTTTCGAGATATTTGAAATTAAAAATTTTCCTTTATAGAACAGAAACAATCTTTAACACTAAATATCTCGTTTTCTGCTCGACAGATTTTTACTATATTTTACACGATTATAGACAATAGTAGTCTCCATATACAAGTAAAATATTAACAAAATCTATTGAGTAGTTTTCAAGATATTTGATGTTAAAATGTTTCCTTTATAGAACAGAAACAATTTTTAACACTAAATATCTCGTTTTCTGCTCGACAGATTTTTACTATATTTTACACGATTATAGACAATAGTAGTCTCCATATACAAGTAAATTATAAACAAAATCTATTGAGTAGTTTTCGAGATATTTGAAATTAAAGTTTTTCTTTTATAGAAGGGAAACAATCTTTAACACTAAATATCTCGTTTTCTGCTCGATAGATTTTTACTATATTTTACACGATTATAGACAATAGTAGTCTCCATATACAAGTAAAATATAAACAAAATCTATTGAGTAGTTTTCGAGATATTTGAAAATAAAGATTTTCCTTTATAGAACAGAAACAATCTTTAACACTAAATATCTCGTTTTCTGCTCGACAGATTTTTACTATATTTTACACGATTATAGACAATAGTAGTCTCCATATACAAGTAAAATATAAACAAAATCTATTGAGTAGTTTTCGAGATATTTGAAAATAAAGATTTTCCTTTATAGATCAGAAACAATCTTTAACACTAAATATCTCGTTTTCTGCTCGACAGATTTTTACTATATTTTACACGATTATAGACAATAGTAGTCTCCATATACAAGTAAAATATAAACAAAATTTATTGAGTAGTTTTCGAGATATTTGAAATTAAAGTTTTTCCTTTATAGAACAGAAACAATCTTTAACACTAAATATCTTGTTTTCTCTTCGACAGATTTTTACTATATTTTACACGATTATAGACAATAGTAGTCTCCATATACAAGCAAAATATAAACAAAATCTATTGAGTAGTTTTTGAGATATTTGAAATTAAAATTTTTCTTTTATAGAAGGGAAACAATATTTAACACTAAATATCTCGTTTTCTGCTCGATAGATTTTTACTATATTTTACACGATTATAGACAATAGTAGTCTCCATATACATGTAAAATATTAACAAAATCTATTGAGTAGTTTTCAAGATATTTGATGTTAAAATGTTTCCTTTATAGAAGGGAAACAATCTTTAACACTAAATATCTCGTTTTCTGCTCGACAGATTTTTACTATATTTTACACGATTATAGACAATAGTAGTCTCCATATACAAGTAAAATATAAACAAAATCTATTGAGTAGTTTTCGAGATATTTGAAAATAAAGATTTTCCTTTATAGATCAGAAACAATCTTTAACACTAAATATCTCGTTTTCTGCTCGACAGATTTTTACTATATTTTACACGATTATAGACAATAGTAGTCTCCATATACAAGTAAAATATAAACAAAATCTATTGAGTAGTTTTTGAGATATTTGAAATTAAAGTTTTTCTTTTATAGAAGGGAAACAATATTTAACACTAAATATCTCGTTTTCTGCTCGATAGATTTTTACTATATTTTACACGATTATAGACAATAGTAGTCTCCATATACAAGTAAAATATAAACAAAATTTATTGAGTAGTTTTCGAGATATTTGAAATTAAAGTTTTTCCTTTATAGAACAGAAACAATCTTTAACACTAAATATCTCGTTTTCTCTTCGACAGATTTTTACTATATTTTACACGATTATAGACAATAGTAGTCTCCATATACAAGTAAAATATAAACAAAATCTATTGAGTAGTTTTTGAGATATTTGAAAATAAAGATTTTCCTTTATAGATCAGAAACAATCTTTAACACTAAATATCTCGTTTTCTGCTCGACAGATTTTTACTATATTTTACACGATTATAGACAATAGTAGTCTCCATATACAAGTAAAATATAAACAAAATTTATTGAGTAGTTTTCGAGATATTTGAAATTAAAGTTTTTCCTTTATAGAACAGAAACAATCTTTAACACTAAATATCTCGTTTTCTGCTCGATAGATTTTTACTATATTTTACACGATTATAGACAATAGTAGTCTCCATATACAAGTAAAATATAAACAAAATCTATTGAGTAGTTTTTGAGATATTTGAAATTAAAGTTTTTCTTTTATAGAAGGGAAACAATATTTAACACTAAATATCTCGTTTTCTGCTCGATAGATTTTTACTATATTTTACACGATTATAGACAATAGTAGTCTCTATATACATTTAAAATATTAACAATATCTATTGAGTAGTTTTCAAGATATTTGATGTTAAAATGTTTCCTTTATAGAAGGGAAACAATCTTTAACACTAAATATCTCATTTTCTGCTCGACAGATTTTTACTATATTTTACACGATTATAGACAATAGTAGTCTCCATATACAAGTAAAATATAAACAAAATCTATTGAGTAGTTTTCGAGATATTTGAAAATAAAGATTTTCCTTTATAGATCAGAAACAGTCTTTAACACTAAATATCTCGTTTTCTGCTCGACAGATTTTTACTATATTTTACACGATTATAGACAATAGTAGTCTCCATATACAAGTAAAATATAAACAAAATTTATTGAGTAGTTTTCGAGATATTTGAAATTAAAGTTTTTCCTTTATAGAACAGAAACAATCTTTAACACTAAATATCTCGTTTTCTCTTCGACAGATTTTTACTATATTTTACACGATTATAGACAATAGTAGTCTCCATATACAAGTAAAATATAAACAAAATCTATTGAGTAGTTTTTGAGATATTTGAAATTAAAGTTTTTCTTTTATAGAAGGGAAACAATGTTTAACACTAAATATGTCGTTTTCTGCTCGATAGATTTATACTATATTTTACACGATTATAGATAATAGTAGTCTCCATATACAAGTAAAATATAAACAAAATCTATTGAGTAGTTTTCGAGATATTTGAAATTAAAGTTTTTCTTTTATAGAAGGGAAACAATCTTTAACACTAAATATCTCGTTTTCTGCTCGATAGATTTTTACTATATTTTACACGATTATAGACAATAGTAGTCTCCATATACATGTAAAATATAAACAAAATCTATTGAGTAGTTTTCGAGATATTTGAAATTAAAATTTTTCTTTTATAGAAGGGAAACAATCTTTAACACTAAATATCTCGTTTTCTGCTCGATAGATTTTCATTAAAATTTACACGATTATAGACAATAGTAGTCTCCATATACAAGTAAAATATTAACAAATTCTATTGAGTAGTTTTCAAGATATTTGATGTTAAAATGTTTCCTTTATAGAACGGAAACAATCTTTAACACTAAATATCTCGTTTTCTGCTCGATAGATTTTTACTATATTTTACACGATTATAGACAATAGTAGTCTCCATATACATGTAAAATATAAACAAAATCTATTGAGTAGTTTTCGAGATATTTGAAATTAAAATTTTTCTTTTATAGAAGGGAAACAATCTTTAACACTAAATATCTCGTTTTCTGCTCGACAGATTTTCACTAAAATTTACACGATTATAGACAATAGTAGTCTCCATATACAAGTAAAATATTAACAAAATCTATTGAGTAGTTTTCGAGATATTTGAAATTAAATTTTTTCCTTTATAGAACGGAAACAATCTTTAAAACTAAATATCTCGTTTTCTGCTCGATAGATTTTCACTAAAATTTACACGATTATAGACAATAGTAGTCTCCATATACAAGTAAAATATTAACAAAATCTATTGAGTAGTTTTCGAGATATTTGTAGTTAAAATGTTTTCTTTATACGTCAACCAATTATACCATGAAAAAGCCAATCAAATCAATTACTCAGGAACAAAAAAACAACTACCCAACTATACCAACCTTTCAATAAAACTAAAAAATTGCGCCATATTACTATGTGCACAACCAGTCCGGAGCAAAGTAAAACCATTACTACAAAGTTCAACCAACAGCAATAATCGCAACAAAAAAAAATATTAGATTTATTTACTCGTATATCAACAGCAAAAAAGACAAATTTTCTTGAACCAAAAGGACTGGACTGAAGAAGGCAAACAAGCAAATATAAACTTGACAAAATAGAATATTAAGACTGTCAAAAAAAAATATCTTGGAGAAACATCCCAGTATTTAGAAAGAAAAAGTCTACCAACACTCAATACCAACACTGGCGCGACATAAATCTAAAAACCAACAGAAAATCTTCACACGTTAGATTTTCTAAACACAAAAGTGATGGAATCAAAGGCAATAACACAAAAAAGGCAAATAAATGAAACAAATTTCCCAAAATATTGTTTACATCATCTAAATTTCGAGAAAGAGTCTAGAGATATCTTAACGCTGACAATGTCTCTTCTTTTATTTCATAACAACATTATTGTAATGAACCGAAAATTGTTGAGGGTATTCATAAAAAAACAAAAATCTGTTTCAACATTGAATAAATTCATAAATATATATATTTACAAAGTGTGCTCCATCTTATAAACAAAATTATTCAATCCAACTAGTTTCTTTGTTAGAACAGATGCTTTTGAAGTCATTTAAATTTATAAAATCAGATTACATATATATGAATTAGTAGACACATTGCCAGACTTGACATAATTCACCTATATTTTTTAATTGAAATATATGGTAATTTTTAATTTTCTCGAAACCGGAGAAAATGGTATTGCACCTCTTTCAAAATTAACGGTCCATACGCATTTATATACATATATAACTAGTTATAAATACATTGAGCTCTTTTTCAACAACATACATTCACAGTAGTAATTAGCAAGTTTATTACAACATAAATTCTGTGCTTGCATCTACATTAACGGTAAGAAAATATAAAATCCTGTTTCTAACTTCAATAAATAATAATAGAAAATTATTATTCAATCGATTATGATTACGATTCAAAATATTAATCTTTTTCTTTAAAAAAAAAATTAACAGTATTAAAAACTAATCCATAATAAATATTCAATGAAATTATTCGTATCAGTTTTAATTCATTCATACATTTGAAGTTCCTTGTATTTTTCAAAATTTGTAAATAATTAGTTTAATCTCACAAGAATCTTCTATATTTCCTTAATTTATCTTAAACGGTTGTGTTTTCTTAATCACTAATCTTACAGATTCTGGCACGTAATCAATGGCCTATTTTCTGCAAACGATCAGCTATTCTTAAATTAACGAAGATCTGGAGAGTATTACCCGTGTAATAAAGTCACATTCTTGTGGCACTGAAGGCCCTTCTTAACGCTCCCTTAATTTTTGCAATAATACATTCTCAACTGACAGATTTTCCTCTTGAGTACAGAAACCAATTAAAATCACTTTCTAGAGAAATTTATCAGGTTAATGTGATAGGCACTTATTTGATTAAAGTGCTCTAAGTGTAAAGGTTGGATAGATTTAACAGAAAATTTAAAAAACTCAATAAGTGATTAGTGACGTTCCGATGGGCGGATTTTGGACGGAACGCAGAATCTGAAGCAAAGAAAAAGTTCTGAAACGGTATTTGGTATGAGATACTCTACTTTCTGCAAAATAAGTTTCTGAAATATTCTGTTCACACAAAGAGAGCTCACACGGGAGAGTGACGGTACGCCATTAACATTCTCTCCATTTATCGGAACTTAGGCATTTCCAGCATTTGACGAGATGACAATTCTTTCTCTTACCAGAGTACGTAAAATGGAATTCATCCAAATTATTTAGATGGTAGTACTTACAAAGATGTTTAGGATGCCTACGTCACTTTCACATTCCAGAACGATCTCTCGCGTAAATATCAGAATCACTTACAAATAACATTTCAATATCATTGGCCCTTATTGGAGTTTCTTTGGGAGCGTAAGAAGAAGCACTTAGGCAGGGGCGGCTTAACCTATAGTGCAGGGTGTGCAATGCACATGGGCGCCCGCCGTCTCAGGGGGCGCCGCGGCACTCCCTGAGACAACTAAGAGCATCGTCTTGGACCATCATGGTACAAGAATGATATGACAGAAGCGGCCAGCCAGCGCGGTGGCGGCAGTTATCAAACGCGAGCGCCCTATGGGCGGCTTCTTTTTCGAACATTTTGTTTCAACTGAAAATAAACTTTCTTGTTACGACGGCAAAGTTAATAGTTATAGCAGCGGGGGGGGGGGGGGGGGTCAGGCCTAGGGGGCGCCAGGGTTTCATTGCACACGGGCGCTACACGAGCTAGAGCCGCCCCTGCACTTAGGCATCTGAGAGCAGTTTTGGTTCCAAGCTGCAGAATTCCAGAAATATTATTACATGAACATTCTACTACTAACATTTGCCTTTTTGTTCCTCACTAATTTAGACGTAAAATTTCTAGTCTATTTAATATTATTCTATACGTCAGGTACTTGCTAATAATAAATAACGGAATTTCCAAAAAAATATTGCACGTAATACAATGATAATTTATTTGTAATTCAGTTCCTCACATTGCAAATTGCACGCACTGAGCGAAAGGAGAACTGTTTATCTGGTGTTTCAAGGCACGCGATACAAACATCTGAGGATTAAAACTATTTATTACAGCTCGACACGATTTTTTCGGAAATGTGACACAAATGGCGCAGAGTACGGCTCCAGTTCTTCATTAAATTTAAAATTGTCGATTTCCTGTGCCAAGCGGATGTACCTTTTGCGAACATGAGTTGCAGCCCCCTTTGGCTGCCTCTCTCTGGTGAAGATTCCTTTCTTGTTTCCACCCACCCGGGTAATGGCTGCAAACAAAACAATTTTAAAATTAAATTCTGTTCTACATTCCTCTTTCTCAATCCAGTTCAATTTTTTTTTCTTTTCTTTAAGGGAAGGCTCAACTGTATGTGTGGCCCGTGCATCCCGGTGGCAATGTTTTGTTCTATTTAGGTATCAATGCGACTATTCTATTCCAGTGAAACTGAGCAAGTAAGCATCTGAAATTAGTGCTAATTATAGATTTCAAGACAAATAATTACTTATTTAAATTAGAGAGAGTCTTCACGCCAGTACAAGTTGAAGTGAAGTGGTTCATTCATGAACTCCACTTCTTAGAACTTTATTCATCTTCAGATAAGAAGTTTTATACAAAAAATAAGCAACTTTTTTTTTGGTTATAATTACTTGAGGCTGTACAGTTTTGTGTGAATTATTTATGACTTAATTTATCCGTTTCTACGACTTCAATTCTTGGGACTTATTAGCTATTTAGCTACTTAACTAGTTGTTGATGTGTATAGAAAACTAGTTTCACATTCGCTATTAGCTTAAAGGATTACTGAGATTATCAAAACAGATTCAAAATAATATGGAGTTGATGAGTCCTGCAATAAGAGTCACAACTCCCTCCAAATACTTAACAGAATATTAGAGTCCAATATCCAATCTCCCTTTATAAATTTAATAAACTAACATTTTTAATTCCTCTGTTATATACTATATATTAAGATATTTACCTTGATTTGTTTTAAAATCTGCGAAATTCCAAATCATTTCCCCGATAAAGAAAAATTTATTCCTCAAATTATCAAATGCCTTGAAATGTTCAGAGAACAACTCTATCTGATACTCTTCAGACCAGATGTATTGTGGATGCTGAAACAACAGACCGCATATTAGGCAGGAGTCGCGTTCAGCACAAAGGTGAACACTGCTATTTAAGGCACATACTGCTGGCTGTACACTACATGATCCATAAGCGGTTGGCCTAATTATTCTATTTAGCGTTCTGAAACGCATTTAGGTAATAAAAAAAAAAAAAGAAGTCATTTTTACTAATTAAATCAATAAACACTTGACAGCTATGTTCAGTTCGAAATTTTCAATTAAAGTTGCAACATGAAAGCTATATATGGTCACTTAAATTTTTTCAGTTTGCAAGCTATTCAAACACTGGCATATGAGGCAATCGGTCACATCAGAATCTGAATATTCGTTACTTAAACAGTAGACTGCGAAATTCGGATTATACTACTGCCCCATTTTGTGCCCTTCCAAGGGGTGATATAGGCCTTCTGGACCAACATAGTTTTCTATAAGCCTCACTAAGACCTTTCTGAAGATCTTTAGAAGAAGGGCATAGACCCAGTAGGTTACCTTATTTTGCTTCAGGAAAGTCGAAAAAAAACAGTTTCTGAAAACGCTAATTTAAAAATAACATTTTCAAAATAAACTTCTTGAAATCCACAGCAGCAAGATGAAATTGAGCCGAGGCAAATAAGACTACTTTACCGCAAATCTTTCTTAAATTTGAAGCTTTCCGAAAACATCACTTCTCTTAGTGGATATAATTTAGCGAAGTTATCCTAAAAAGACGGATATTTATTCAAAAACCAGCATGATAATCACTAAAACAATTACATTGGACAATTAAATGATTTTTTTATATTTATATAAAACACCTGAAGATGTGAAGCCCCTCCTGAGGGATCGGCAAGTAAATGAAATCGTTATCCAGCTGATAACTGTGCTACTGAGTCGTAGGTTTAATCTTCCTAATTACTAGCAGAAACTGTTCATTTCGATTAACATGAGTTTAAGATTTTACGGTTTTTAGAATTTTAGTTTATCAAAAAAGCAGAATTGAAGAGAATTGGTTTTAATTTCTCCCTTCAATTGAAGGTTCCTAATTATCGATGTTTTGGAAAACAGAAATGAGCGTGCTCCAATGAGTTTGGCAAGTAAGTGTTGCGTCAACAAAGACGATACTGAACTCTAGTGTGGTTATAAAGGAAATATTTACAAAATGAAGACCCGGCATGGTGTCGGCGCCATATTCCATCATGATGACCGGCTTGTTGTGTTTGAGGTGCCATTCTTTTGCCTCAGATTCTACATTCAATCGAATCACATCCGTTCGACCTGGCTCACTGTACCAACCGTTGTACCTGTTGAACCCAATTACATCCAAAAATTGCCCCTGAAATCAAATAATTTAGCTGGTTTATTTAAAGTAAAAGTTCCTAATTAGTACATTAATTTTTTCTTGATAAATGTAAGAAAGAAAATATAACTCTATTTACAAAATTATGTGCCACCAACACCTGAACAAAGTCTACAGAATGCTATTTACAGGAAACTGTAATTTGTAGAGTTTTGGGTAAATATTGAAACAATTGTTGATTTTCCATTATTACTGTCAACATCAAAAACATATGCGTTGTTAAAATACCAAATGCAGAATAAAAAAAAAAAACAAAGATGAAGTGATAAGTGGATTACTCACTCCATACTCTAGATCGGCCCGCTGAGCAAGAGCTGACGTCACAGGCCGACTGTCCACACTTTTCACATGGCTCACCACATTTCTACATTTAAATTTAGATCAGTTATTTCAGAACAACGTTTTGATAAAAAGAAAATCAAATTTGAACCCGCACATGATTTTTTTCTTACTGCGGCCAAAATAAAGAAGAAATAGTAATGGAAAACTCCCAAGACTCTCCCATTCTACGTCACTCTATCCAAAAATGGTTTACCTCTAGAAATATGCCTTAAACTGTCAAACATATTCAAAGTGGAATTGTTCAAAATGGCGCTAAAGAAGAACTCTCACCAAAAACTTTAAACAGGTGAAAAAAATATGGGAACTTCTTGACTTAAATTGAAGGTGTAAATAATGATTTGATGGTGTATGATGATGGAGTATGGAATGCTTGCTCTCGCCATTCAGTCACTCCATATAAAGAGCGATTGAATGTTCGTAAGGATAAATCTGAATGAATTCTCTTAATAGCGCTATATTTTCTTTTTAGCCAGTGAGGCCCTGGCGTGACTAAGCTGGGTAGACTCACCGCAACGTCCACAGAGCAATGCTGGTTGAGGACAGCTGTCACAGGCCGATCAACGTCCAGATCTTTTACGTGACTCAGCACGGATCTAAAAGTGCACATTCCCCCCTCCCCCATACATTTATAAGGCTGCTTTCAAATGCTGAATGATAATCTAAATACGTTTAAATGTCAAACTAGAAATTACCTGAAATATTCGGCTGCAGCAGGGTGTTGTGTCCTTGGCTCATTGGCCACAGACCACATTATCACAGAAGGGCGATTTTTATCTCTCTGTATCAGTTCAGTTAATGACTGTTTGTGCTTGGCCAGCAATAAATCGCTGAACTTGCTGAAAAAAAAAAAAAACTTCACAAAACATTTCACTAAGATTATTCTATAATTGAACCACTAGTCTGTGGTCTTCGCACGATGATGTCGTTAGAGTTCATTTAAGAATCTGGAGGTACAACTGGATACCTGGAACAGATTAAGCATGTCAGAAGAAGCTGCCGAAGTGAAATCGCCACCGGAAGGCTGTTGGCAAATGTTCGAGGCCCGATAATAGATGAATGATGATTTCTGATATCACAATTGTCTTTTTGCATTATTTGGCCGCAAAAGTATTTAGAAGGAGGAGAAATATTAGAAACTGACACCAGAGCGAGTGCAAGGTAGTATCCTCTAATTAGCCAATCATTTTAGCCCACCACCGCTTAGAAGCTTATAGAAGGCGCGGATCCAGAACGGGCCGTCGATACAATCTTTCTCTTTTATTATAGGGATGAATATAAAGTATAAAAGTAATTTTTCTTGTAACACTCGGCGCTGGAGCTTAAGTGGCCGCAAGCACAGCATCCTCAAACCTCATCATCAAGGATGGGAGGGTGTTTGGTAAAAAAATTACACAATCAACATTGCCGCCTTCCTTGAAACGGGCGATCTGGATACGCCACTCTGTCTTGGGAAATGGCTGGGCTCTATAACTAGTTCTGCCCAAAAACGTTCTCTAAGTTATTGTAAAATTCAAAAAGATCCAAAAACTATTAAAACTGTGATAAATAAAGTAAACATTGTTAGACAATAAAGCAAATTACTCAGTGTCAACTGATGGACATTCGTCTATAATCATAAAGCCTTCTTTGTCGGCAAAGTCCATTATTTCTTCAGCGTACGGGTAGTGGGATGTCCTGAATGCGTTAGCACCAACCCATTTCAGCAAATTATAGTCCTTGGCGACAAGTACCAGATCAAGTCCTTTGCCTCTAAGCTGAAATCAAATAAACACATCAAAGAATTCCACATTCAAATAGGTTTGATAAAGACTATTGTACATTGGCAATGTCACTTACATTAGAATCTTCATGACGGCCGAAACCTCTCAGGTAGACAGGTTTGTTGTTAATCAGAAGACTGGTGTTGGTATAACGAACAGTACGAATACCTACTGGCAGTCTGTAAACGTCCACAATATCTAAACCCCATTGTACTGTCTCGAGTCGTACCTAGAAATGAATGAACAGATTTTGAGATCATTGGAATCACATTGGTCCAATGAGTTGTTTGTGACCAAGCTAAACTTTGCTAAGAATCCTCAGCCAAAACTTTTCAAGTACTTTCATTATTTTAATTTTTTTTTTTTTTTTTGCAAATGAAATAAATTTACAATTTAACGTGTGACTGAACTTTTTCAAAAAAAAGTTAAACCTTGAGTTGTTTTATCACCTAGAGGAGATGTAAGGTCTGTGGCCTTACCTGTCACCTGTCTGTTAGCAAAATGTCTGTCTGGTCACAGTTCAAAACAGCCCGTTAACAAAATGTATTTATTATGTATTATACTTGATTAACTTTAATAAAAATTGTCTATTTGAAATTATCGATACCTCCAACGTGTACAGATATCCAGGATCTTGATGCATCATGAAAGGCCACCAGAAATTAGCGTTTTGTACTTCCAATTTGCCCGTGAATCCTGCGCTATCCTTACCACTGTTACCTGCTCGAGAGACAGGATCTCCATCAGCGTCTAGCAGGTCCACCCAACACGTCACTTCGTTGCCTTCTAGAGATAATCCGCCAAAGCTGATATTGAAGTACACTATTCCTGTAAATAAGTGGTTATGTTCTCTCGATATTATTTTTCCGCAACACCCTGATTAATGGTGTACCTGATGCAGATATTGTGTCCTAGCACGAGAACTGTTCAATCGCATGTTCCAAATTTTGACAGCGCAAATTATCTATAAAAAACAAGTGTACACTTATTGCATAAGGGCGTTCTATATCATGTGTAAGTAGAGGACAGAGTGCATCCAATATGACACAAAAATTGCATCTGGGCAAACTGCCTTTTCTTGTGAGTCACCACTTCAGGATAATGTGCAGCCTTATTACCTCCAATTACGTCATGTAATTCAATCGGATTTATGCGCTAAATGAGTTCAATATGTAAACAAAGTCCAAATTGGATGAAGATCGGTATGGCGGAAATATTTCTCAATGAAAAAATATTTTAACTTTTAGAGATGTTATTTTCGCACAAAGCAGTTTCAAAAAATTTATCCACGTAAGTTGCGGTAAGCAAACGTCGTGTGAGCATTGGCTTCCCTGATTTGGCAATTAAATAATTTGCCAATACCTTATTAAACAATTTTTGTGTTCTTGTTAGCAACACGATTAAAGAGATTTTCGTAATAGGAGTAAACACTATTGTATGCTAGCAGTGCACTGAGAAGCCTCTCGTCGCCAATGATCTTGAAAGAAGAAGCGCCACAAATTAAAAAAGGAAAAAGTAATAGAACCGTTGACTAATTTCGGTATGAAAGTCAGTGAATGAAGACTGCAGATGATTACCTTTGGGTGGCTGAATGTCGGTGTACACAGAAATGTCGTCCACATAGACAGCAGGAGTTGTGTAAATATGCACCGTCCTGTGAATACCAGCGTAATTGAAGAAATCAAATGTGTAGCGTTGTACAATTTTTGGTCCATCGTTCCTAGATAATCACAGAATAAACAAAATAAATAGGTTTCAATGTGAGAGTTTTTGAGCAGCACCTTTGAAGGACTGATTACATGGATGAACTGATTAGACTTACGTTTGTATTTTGTCCAGAGTACCTTGAGGCACAGAAGACAACCTAAGTGTGTTGTCTACTGCCACTGTAAGTCGGTTCTCTTGGCCAAAGTCCAATACAGAGGTGATTTCCGTTTGGAAAGGAAGATGGCCGATCTCATGGAACAAAACTTCCTGTCCGTTTACCCACTGCAATCACATTGTAGATTCTGATTTTTTATAAATTTATTTACTGAGCTCACAATTTAGTGGTAACTTCTCTCTCTAACAAGTAAGAGAAGGATTGTTTTCGTCGCATTTTTTCGATTTTGAGTAAGTAATCGCCTATTTTTTCAGGCGGGGCGTAACGACCAACAACAGGTGTCGTGGGCGGAGACGGAAGCTCATACTTTTCTATAAACAATTTTTTCTAACAAATAAAAAGAAGTCATAAACGGAATTCGAACTGAGTATGTCCCACTTACAAAGCCACGCTCATGGCCACTAAACCAAGACCCGCCCCTTTTCGATTTTGAGTTTTCAACGGAAATATCCGTTTGGAGGACCACTGGGCTTAAACGTCATGTTTATTTACAAATTAGTTTGTGTTTAAGTATGACTCAAGCTTTGTAGGTGGGTAATTGAACTAACGAAAAATTGTTCAAATTTGATATTTCGGTTAAGGTGCCAACAGAGGGCATCACAATAAGATTTCGGTCCAAATTGGTCATCCTGAAGCACCTCTTAAACCATTTTCAGTTCTTTCGAATTTTTTCGAAACAGGCTCATACTACGATTTTCCTTCAGCTCGGTGTTTTAGTTGCATTTATGTAGATCTATAACTTTTCTTTGCAACATTTTCAGGAGAAAAACGTGTCCAGAAGTCTCTCTAATGTGCCATTACCGGCAACTGTTCTGTCTTACCACCAATATAATATTATAAGAATTAATGTTTAATACATTCCATATTCAAGGTTTTATTTTAATATTAATGTGTTTTTGTTTGTTAGTTTAATGTATTGATTGTTATATTGTGCTCCTTACTTAACAAAATAACCAAAAATTAATGAAAAAATAAAAGCTAACCTAATTTCTGAGAGACAGTCTAGCGTTATTATCAAAGTGCAATAATTGATTAAATGGTAATTTTATAGTGTACATATATCGTATCTGTACATGAATTAAGTATTTTTAAATTCTATTAGACAACATAGAATATGATCGAATTACATTCTTTGATCTTGTTCAATGTACCCAATAAAACTAGAAAATTACCACACAGAACTTGGCTGGACCCTTTTCTTGACGAAACTGAGTGGATTGTGTCGCGGAAAACTACTTGAGAAACTCATTTATTAAAAATATCGTTTAATAAATAGTTACACTATTATGAAAGTAATCTTAAACAAATAATAAAAACTCCTCTTTTTTAGAATGCACAATGAATTAAGCTGTCTGCTAGTACAAAATGAGATAAAACCTGCAAGTATTTCTAAAAAAAAGTAATGCTACTACGTATAGAATATTTTTATTAGGTCAGTTAAAGTGCATTTTGTTAAGAATAGAAAGCCTGCTCGACACCAATTTATCTTTGCCAGCGCAGTGTATTCATTCCCTTGGAACATGTGCACAGACTTATTTATTATTGTCATTTCTCACACGTATTTACTCATCGAAGAAACATTAGGCAGAATAGGTAACTTCTCATCAATTTTGATGAGTGACAGAAAAAAAAAAAATCATTCAGGATAGGTAATACGAGCAAAAATGATTAGAGATGGAGACCTTTCGTTCATTTTTCAAAGTTTAGACGAACGGATCTAACAGAAGGTGACTTCCTTACTTTTCATCAGAGCTATAGAATGTATACCTGGCGGATCTTAGACCAACTTACAAAAGGCTAGAAAATAAATTTTTGTTTTTCCAACAGAATTAACGGACAATTGGCAGAATGATAACAGCGTATAGTGACGTAATAAGCGGTTGGTAGAACCTTTCCTAATCTGCTGCATAAATAATTTACTAACTGCAGCACTAGTTCGCTTTTAGCCTACTAGAGTTCGCCCAATACTAGTTAGAGAGATTTTATAAAGTTCACTGTTCGTTAGTTTATTAAGAAGTTCTGTCATTCTATCCGCATTATTTGACATAACCAGGTGCCCATTTAATAACCCTATGTACTTAAACAAAAAGAAGGGGGCTAGCTAGCTAAATTGCATACCACATTGGCAGTGTAGTGGACACTTCCAAATCTGAGCCACACTCGCAAACTGTTGTCTCTCCAGGAATGTGGGACAAAGAATGTTCTTTCATACCAAACGACACCAACATGTTCTCTAATGGATTTCTCTTGAGTTATATCGTTGTAGCTACTTGGCACTGGCATTGGAATGGTAGCTCCACTCTGAAAGCACAACAATAGTAAATAATTTCTTTATAGTAAAGTCTCTACTTAACATTTACACGGCCAATCGTAAACTCTTGTTCCAGAAAGTTGTTCAAAGCGTTTGCCGCAGCAAACGGCAAACTCAGACCGTAGGGCGAGGGAATAATTATTATACGAGGACGGTACGTGGTTCGTCACAGTCAATATTCGGCCAGAGATTGGGAGTTTGATCATAAATTGCGGAAGACATATTCTTCTACAAACTGTCAACGATATTATGGCAATAATATTGACATAAGTTTGATCGTAAAAGTTGCAATTAGATATGAAGAGGACAAACGTTCATTTAATTAATGGTGCAATCAACAAGCAATATCGTGAATAACTTTACAGCTGTTTATTCCTTTACTAGCCGAAGTTTCGATTGTATATTCAGTCTGCAATAAAGTTCAAAAACAGAAATTGAATTGTTGTTAAACACTGGAATGTTTGCAGCTCGAATGAAAAATCATAACTTTAGCCTCTCGCAGAAAAGACTAATTTGATTTTCCACAGTCAATGTATAATTTGTGAGGGTGCATCCCCTACCAGAAAAAAGCCACTTAGCCTTACATTAGACGGAACTTTTATTGTAAGAGAACAAGATTATTATTATTATCATTTTCTAATTATTCCAAATTTTTGAAAATTCATATTCCAAACTTCAACCCGATCGCTTTAATTCTTTTTATGAGAAGATAAAAATGAAACTAAAAGAAAGGAGATGAGCAACAAAAAGTAAAACTTAAAGAAAACCAACCTTTGACAACTTCTGGGCATACCAACGATTTTTAACTCCTTCACCGGGGTTTACGGACACCCTGAAATTCCATATTCCATCCAGAGATTTAACCTCTCTAGTTTCTGACTCTCTCGGGTAGAGAATTCCAGTAGCCTTGCTCCATGCCACACAGTATACCAGTAAGAGCCATCTCAAGAACATTCCTTCGCTCGCTGTTTCTAGAACAAAATTAGTCACTTATTGTGACGTATTGATTGTTTCCTAAATCTATCTACATATCTCTCTCACACCTATCTCTCACCGTAGTTTACGTCAATTAAATTTCTCCTCCCTTAGAAGCTGTACTTCTATTTGTTGGCTTCTAGTTCCTAAATAAAGGAAAGTATTAGCGCTTTGTAAGCCCTAAATCTCCAGTCCTAAATCTAGGTGACCACCGACATAATAACAATTACATTCTAAAGGTGATATTATCTGTAAAATGTATACAATGAAGGTGAACTAGTGCACACATGATTATTAATTACTACATTCTCTCGCAGGTTAAAAAAGCCAAGAAATAAACTTGTTCAGGATATAACCTTGAACCAGCTGAAGGCGCACTAGGAAGGCTGAGTTCTGCAGACATCTCCAGTTATGTTGGGGATCTCCCATTATCCAGACATACTAGCTCATACTGAGTGTAGGCCCCGATTTCCACACTCACAGACCAAGTGTCTCTTCTTAAACAATAATTGCCCACTCTATATCATTGTTCCTAATTCTGTGTTTACGTAATGCTAATAACTCCAATTATAAGTTATATAATCAAATGTTGTAGCCTCTTAGTGGCTGCGATGCCGTGGGGCATGGGTCCCGTCCCGCCGTGTAAAATCTAAATCTAAAATCTAATCAAATGTTGTACGAGTGAGTATCAGTTACTTTCTACCTCCCTCTCCCTTAAAGATCGCAAGAGAACGAGTGCCTTGAAAGAATTTCAGAATTGTGGTCTTCTGGAAATGGCTCTTTACGGAGATGTTTTTTTTTAATAAGAAGAATGGGTGTGTGAACAGAACACTCTAAAAAGAATCATAGATAGCTTCATTTGGGCGTGAACAAGAGTATTAGATTGAAATGGCCAAATGGAACAAGGTGATTCTACAGCTTATTTGCATCATAAACGTTTATTTAAACCAAACGCCTAATCCTATTGAAATCGTTGAATGCTTTGTTAATTTATTTCAAAATCATAGGGCCTTAACTCCTAGAGGGTAAGAACTACAACAAATGAACGCTTTAAATTTTCCATTGATTATGATGATTGCATATAGTTGTAAGAGATTTTTTGAATATTTTACATCATTTAAGTTATCAAATGATGAATTATTGCTGAATGATGAATTTCATATCATTTGAAAGATTTTATAGTAGTAGAGGGGGGGGGGGGGGTAGCTCTAAAAGTTAAAATAAAAAAGCCCATTACCGATCGTGCACTTGGCTCATCTAAAACGGATATATTTTTTCAGGGGTGACAGTTTACATAGTTGTGATCGGTTTTATTATGAAGTCTACATCTTCTTAGACTCCTGAACTTAACTTAAGTAGCTTCGCCACTCGTTTTATAGCAGGTTAGTCTCAGCCTGTTGGTCGTCTCAGGTTCTTTTATTGAGGAAGAAATCGATCACCTTCCTCTTCATATCTCTCTTTTCGACAATCGACTAGCCTGACTCACTCGCGCACTCATTCCAATGTATTTCCGGTAAAAACTCAATATGGACAATTTGTAACAGCCGCAGTACTTCCTGTTCACTAAAACTGAACGAGAAAGTAACACTAATTGTGAGCAGGTGGCCTGGTGGGCAGAATGTCCACAGAAAACCGGGACGGTGTATTAAGTAGCTAGGGCTCTCTAATTAACTTCGAAGTCGAGTATGCAAATCTAGACAGGACCAGATAGCGAGTAGAACTGGACTGTGTCCTGTCGAATACGATGCGCCACCTTAAACATACTAACCTAGAAAGTTAAAAATTAGAGGTGATCAGCTTAGTTAAACCAGCTCCACCATCTAAAGTGATTCTCCTAGATGCAGCCAAAGTGGCTTCTAACCCCCAACCCCTCAGCCATTAATCCTTAGACATATTTTACAAACACAACTTGTTGATCAATCAAATGTGAAATGGCTAATATTGTCCAGGCGTTAAGATGTATTGTGTTCCTGGGGATCGATTCGCGGTCCTTGCCTTAAATTTTATTTAGTGGAATAAAAAGAATTTATAGTCCTGCAATATCGCTATCCACCTCCACTAACAGCTGGTCGGTAGTTGGGCCGACGTGAACAAATAGGCATTGTTGTTCCTTCTTGTTTATTTTGACGTTTAAACATGTTGCTGGTAAGAAGTCGCTTAAAATAAGTCTCATACTTGAGATATATATAAAACTTTTATGGATGTAAGGGGATATACTTATCCCCTTACATCCATAAAAGTTTTAGAGCTCCATGTCCAGCTCCCAATTTGGAAATTTGATCCTTTTTATTATTATTTTGGTTGCCAGAAAGTGCAGTAAACATGAGGGCACTTTGGAGGGAGTGCCCTTTATCTCCTGGAGAAATGTTCCAAATAAAGGTTACAGACATGTGCACAACTATAATTAGCATGATATGCTTTAAAAAATCGGATCTGTTTTCAAGAAAATCTTCAGGAAATTTAAGAAGCACTTCTGGTTGTTCGATTTTGACCGAAGACTTATTGTGGCGTACACTGATGACATCTAAGCGAATTGCGAATTTAAATTTTCTGGATTCCTCGTTTTTTCGGTCTTTCACACAGACACAGACTCACACACACATAGACCATTTCGTAAGAAATCTTTTGCGTCCTCTGTTTACCTCAGGACGGCCATTTCCCATTCTAATCTTTGCTTCCCTAAGAAAAATAAATTACCTGAATATTTGCAAAAATGAAGAGTGCTGCGAATTCTCTCCTCTCACCACTAATTCCACATCTACAATTACCACCAAACTGCCCTGGACGAATTCCAACTTACAAATATATGATTATTATCGTTGTTTTTATTACTATTTATCCTTAGATTGCAATTTGTTTTTGTAATTAATTGGCGAAATTTAGTGCCTTTCACTTATTCGTTATTTTTTTCATATATATATATATAAGGCGCAATATTGTTTTGCGTACAATAAATGAGTCTTGGTCTGAAAAAAGTTACAATTAAATAAAATTCCGCCTTTGAAGAAAACCGCTTCAGGAAGTTTGAACGATATCTTTTTAGCATTGGAATAACGGAAGTGAGCTAAACACCAATCGCTGTGCAATTGCAAATTGATTGCACTGGTTAATTTATTGAAATGAATTTTTGTTGAAGCCAAAAATCATTAGTAAACATTCCAAATTTAGAGAGAATTGTCGTGAGATTGTTTTGCCAGAATTAAAATATAACAGTGATAAATAATAGCGGACTCACACGAAATCATATGATTTGAAAATTTAAATAGTGTAATATTGCAATTTTGCCTTACGTGATTATTCAAGATACGGCGGGTTGTTGATGTACAGTACTGCCTACACTTGCGCAATGATATGCTATTCCTGGCACAAACTGCCACTATCTGAATCTGAATAAGCCAGTATCACAACTGTCCGATATCGACCTCCAAGATGTGCGCATGCTCCACACACACTGACGCTCTACGCTCCTGGGTAATGAAGTACAATGTTGCTTATTGCTCAGGCTAAAGTGATGACCGAGTAGTAAGTGAATTGCCAGTAATGTAATCACTGATAGGAACCGCAGCCTCCTTAGCAACCTTACAGAGCTGAAGTTTCGAAGACGGACCTAATTTCCTCACTTAGGCAGATTATCGAAATATAATTATCTCACGAAATATCCGTTTTAAAACCGAAAAAGTGTCTCTCACCAAGAACAATAATATTGGGTCCAATTGACCCTGCATTTCGTCCTGAAAAAAAACTAGTCAGGCTCGCTGATGAAACCGAAGGACAATGTCATCCTGAGATTACTGTAAATTTAGAACAGGTCAATGTCGCCAAGTTGAGGAAGCGCTAATTTTAGATATGTATACTTAATGAATGCAGAACGATCTTGCAGGTTTATAAAAACTGTCCGGATGGATTAATCGTCAAGAAGTGCACGAGAAAGCGCAATGTTGAAAAACAACCCACTATTTCCTGTTTTTCTATAAACGATTTTTGATCCTAAATTTTCTTTATGATATAGGGCAAATCATCCTCCTTTTTTGCAATCCCCCTTCCAGATTTAATCGATTTCCAGAAAAAAGTTTCCTAAAATTGGAAAAAAAGACGGCATTTTCAGAAAATGTTCTTGGTCTTGCTACCTTTTTTTGTAAACAACGTAGCGTCTAAACGCGGAACCGATTTCCACAATTCCACCTTAGTAACGAAAAAAAACTGCCCACCGTAACAAATGTTCACATAAAACTAATAATTTCCGGTCGCTTTCACATGACATCTCTTTAGACAGTCTTCTGTTCCGAGGTTGATTTCCACCAAACGTTTAGTGGAATATATTATTGATATGATTAAAGGAACTGAATACAGTTCTGTATTCTTACATAACATCTTGGAGAAAGTTTACCAGAAGTATGTGCCAGTGAAGAAAATTACTCGCAGTCTGTTGTCAGGCCGTCACCGTAACATTCAGCAAGCAATACTCACTTTGTCTTACTGCAACTATTAAACTCAACTAGTTCTGGATTGTTGGCAGTTATTAAGCCTTAATAAAAACATAAGTAAACAACTAAACATTTGTTAATGTTTGATCTGAAGAAAGTTTACATTTAGTCAGGATATACGAACTCTTCTAGAAGAATAAGTTTTAATAATTTTTAAGTAAATATCCGCTGTGTTATTGGAATTCTCCCACAAGAGGCCACGGTGAGACCCTGTTTGAATGGATGGACGCAACGCCTGCTTCAATGACTGGGAAGGCAGATGAAAACTTTACAGGAAGATAATAAACAAAGTAAATAAGTAACAATTCTGTTCATAAGTAAATAAAATTAATAACAAATTATGAAAAAATAAAATTCTAAAGTTCATGAAAAAATTGTCCAGCTCTATTTAAATAAAGTAATCGTAGTTGTCCAACTCAACTTTTTTATGTTTGGCCATAACAGCCAGTCATCTTATATAGTGTTTTGAACATGTCTTGATCCTTCGCAGACTGCTGAGAGATTAAGGACATCCACTTCCTGAACGAGTCTGCTGATTCTTTTCTTCAAATCAGCATCTCGTTATTAAATTCTTTCTAGTGTTCCTTTCGAAATCTTTAACCCCGAGTACTTTTTGACTGCGTAAATAGCTGGAGGACTGTCGGACGGTTTTGGAATGGCGGATTGAAAGTGGTCGTTCAGCAACGTTCCAAACTACGTGGACACGTTTAGCACATCTCCTGTGTACCCAAGAGTACCTTATACTCTTCCAGAATTATAAGAAATTCTTTCCAGTTGTCAGAATTTTTGCTGCCTTTGTAATCAAGTTCAACCTTGTTGGCAATTGGTGGTCCTGCCAAATTGACTAGCATACTGAGGACTCAGTCAACAGTTTGGATGAAGGATGGTGTTGAAGACTTGTCCTTAAATGTACCAGATCCCATCAGTATGGAAATTACAAGATGATCCGTTAAGGCCCATATGGTTCAAAGGATTACAGTCCTTCTAGACAAGTCATCGTCTGGAATTGCTGACGACTTTTACGCTCACTTATCTAACTGATTTGTCGTATTTTTCTCCTTGTCGTGTTTTTGAAGTTGATGCTTTAGTCGCAACTGACAAGATGGAATTTACTGGGGGTTCCATTAAGTTTGCATTTACGAATTTAGAACATAGAAGGAGTAATGGTCAGAATCCCCGAATTTAAGTATTGAAGAAATATTTAGATATGAATGACAGGAAAGATGTATTAGAGGGTCGAAAAGCTAAGTACCAATACTCTTACACAAAAGGCTCAAACATTCGCTGCTGGAATGTCATAGATACGAGACTTACCATAGTCCCTTTATGGCTGGTTGCTCTGATGTCTGGAAACATTAACCTGTAGTCTGGAGACCCCATGAATCAAAATTTTTAATGATCAAAGTCTAAGCGGAAATGTGCTTAGCTCTCTCATGCACTCTCACTGTGTGTGATATTTCAACTCCTTATCGCCTACATTCACGGTCACAAGCTGTGAAAAATTCTTTGTTTTTTGTTTTTGTATTTGTTTTTCTTTTACCCTAAATTAAGAGTGATCATTTGGAATTTCGGACGTATGTCCTCTGAACGCCCAGAAAAACGTCCGCGTTAACCCATGGAGGTCAGCAAGGGTCAAACGATAGTTTTATACGACAGAGAAGCCATTTTTTAATTCTGAATAGAATTAATTTTGAATTAACAAAATAAAGTTTAAATCGAATTACTATCGTGAAATATCCATGATTCTGTGATTAGATCATACATGTAATTTGTCCAGGGATCTGCGCACAGTTGGCGGCTCGGCAATAAGAGAATGACTGTGAAGGTCGCCGCGATGAACAAAGAGTACACGACTTCACGCTTACAGTTAAAGTATGCAAAATTATTAATATCTGTGTAATTACAGGTAAGAACATCATTTAGCTGGAATTATTTGCTTCTATCCTTTATTCCATGGATTACCTCTCTCCCGGAAGTGGCGGTAAGTTTGATTATGGAGTTTGCTGCGGCTGTCTCACAAATCCAGTTCTCCGAAATGGCTTACATACATCACATCTTCTTGAGTTTGCTCATGCATGTAGCAGGTCTTCTCGTTAGAAGCAAATCAACCATCTGGCGAGATCCTGACAATCTGCCGTCGTGGCGTCTTTCAGGTGCTCATTTCTCAACTTTTACGGTTGTTACGAATCTCTCAGTCTGATTTTCGGGTAAACATTAACCAGAAATACTTCTTCTTCACCACACTCCATTGTTCTGTGCGAAAATGTATTATTGAGAGATTTCGCGTATCAGTCACTGGTTTTGTACTGTTCCCTTTGTAGTGTTACTACCTCAACGTAGTGTTCCTCCTAATTTAAATTATTTAATTTTAACTTTGTCCTACCATATGTTTAGCTTATTCCATTTTCTTAAGAAAGTATGGATTTTCGGTGGGTATCGGGCGAACAGTGACATCACCCTTCCTTCAACAGTACTTCGTTCACGGTGAGACCCTGTTTGAATGGATGGACGCGAACATTTGTAACATTGATGCCAACTAATGTTTTAATACTAACGCCAAGTTACAAGAAACTTTATTTACTTAATTATGAAAAACTCATGAATAGCGTTCACAACATATTTTATTAAAGATTTGAACATTTATTGGATAAATCTTCAACAAGTCCATTAGATAGTTAGAATTTCTAATGTTTGTCAGGAAATATTTGTAAGGAATAAACAGCCTTAGCGCTACGGTACCTAAAACATAGCATGGAGGAAGAGACCATGGGCTGAGAATTCGCCAGAGCACTCTGACTGTACTATGTTCAGTTAGTTGCGTTAGTTGATGTCAGCAGATAGCGTGTGAACATTGACTGACCTCTGACCGCACAATAGCCCATCCTTAATGGTCTGTTTGTTCCACCGTCTCCTGTATGCAGAAGGCATGCAACGTGGCGCGCAAATGTAAGTACAATTTAGTTGCACTGCCAGCTACATAATTAACGGCCCTGGCTGCAATGAGGTATGTAGGATGAGTTCAGCCCAACTGTAGAGACAAGCAACTGTTAATCAGAAAGTTAATCGATGAAAGCAGGCATCCATTTCTGCTTCACCCATCTCACTGCATATCGAATGTGATCTCAGATGCTTACCAAAATCTCAAACTATTTGTACTTTATAAAAAAAAACTTTTGAATTCCAAATTACTTTATGTGCATGATTCTTAATAACATTATCCACTTTGTACAGTCCGAAATGACACTTTAGAGGGGAGTCAAACAAGCTTGTCCTCAACTGCTCTAAACGAATCTTCAAATAAAAGTTATAGAATTGCGCAATGTAAAGTTAGCATGAAATTTTAAGGACATTATTGGTCCATTTTCGAGAAAATCTCAGGAAAGTGAAAATGCAATCATTAAAGATGTGCTCCAATTGAGGAATTTTCTTCGCTAAGTTACTGACAGGAACCATGGGTCTTTTTTGGACGAAATATAAGTCAGAGCTTTCTGTAATCTTGGTTTTGAGCTAATGAACATTCTTTAATCCACTTTTTTGGATTCAGAGGATCTAAAATATTTGAGGTGGAAACTCGAAATTTAATAGTCCACATGATAGCAATACTTTCCTTATCTGCAGGGAGAGAAAACGAACATCTTGTGCGGACACTTAGGACTATCACCAAATTTACATATTAAATTTGCTTGAAATTACAGATGATTTTTAATATAGCTCCTTCTATCTCCTTTAGAAGTCTGAAATAAAAAAATTTGACTGACATAAAAAATTGCTCTTTATAGATTAAAATGAAATTTTCACTTTATGATATAATAGTTTCTTCGCCCTTGGAATTTTCGATTAACAATTGGTAATTATAAAATAACCAAGTTACAGTATTAAAAAAAGCAATCATGCTCAATATTAATTCCCAAATTCTAAATTCTAGTCGAAAGCCATCTTCATCGCACAAGGAAAGAGAGGAACTCAATGAAGAACTTTGGAATTGCTTTTCTACTCTAATTCTGTAAGACAAAACTAGAAAAATTAGTTTGTGTAGGCTACTTGAGAAAGAAGTGGTTAGACGTTCCTCTAAACCTCTATTTCGGTTTATTGTACTGTCTTGCCACCTGTCTAATATTATTAGTAATCAAATGTGAGACGGAAGTTCTAAATTTGAAGAAAATTGACTGACCGGAAGCATTGTTTTCCGTATTAATCTTTGTAGTGGGTGTTTTATGCAAAACTGTTATAATTAACAGAAAATCAGTCAAACCTGAAAAGTAATTGTCACCTTAAATCACGATTTGAATAAAAAAAAGTTCAATTTCCTAACAAAAGTAAAACTAAAACATTTTAGTGTCTACCTTCCTACGTGTGGGAATTTTATTATTAAAGCATGATGAGGTTGGCAGCCTGAGCTCCACATTTGTTTTCAACGTGTCTGTCATCTGTTGGTAGTATACCTCACCTTATAACCCATGTGAGGTAATGATTGATGAAATATACTCTGATATTTAAAGTTCTTGTTAGTTCCAGCAAGAGCACCATGAAGTTTAGGTTCCTATTTATTAGTGGTGGTATTTTTAGCATTTATTGTTTATATTCAGTTTTGCAAGAAAAATTGTTGAAAGGTGTATTTGGTGAAGATGAAGAGAGATTTACTTTTGTCATGCCACTTTTATTTGTTGCTACATTGTTCAACTATTTATACGCACACTTCTTGAGGACTTTAAACCACGTGAACGCAGACGACCATATACCTACTCTGTACAATTGTTGTATATCACTGACTTATCTACTGGCCATGGTAACTTCTTTTATGGCACTCCAGTGGGTTAGTTATCCTGCTCAGGTAATTGCGAAATCAGGAAAACCTATTCCTGTTCTAGTGATGGGTGTTCTTATTGGAAATAAGTCATTTCCTGTACGTAAATACTTTATAGTGTTTCTCATAGTGTTTGGTGTTGCTTTATTTCTTTATAAAGATAACAAAGCTGCTAAAAGTGCTATTGGATTTGGAATTGGTGAGATATTGTTGGGATCATCTCTTCTAATGGACGGCTTGACCAACTCTTTACAAGAAAGAGTGATGGCTCAATATAAACCAAAATCTGAGAATCTAATGTTAGGCATTAATAAATGGGCTTTACTGTTTGTAGGTGTGATTATAATTTATACAGGAGAAGCTGTACAATGCCTCGCCTTTCTTCAAAGGCATCCTAGTGCCATTCTGCAAGTCTTCACTATTGCAACTTGCGGTGCAGCCGGTCAGTATTTCATTTTTATGTGTCTAACTGAGTATGGAACGTTAACTTGTTCGATAATCACTACAACCAGGAAATTTTTTAGTGTATTTGGTTCAGTTATCTTGTTTGGACATGTTTTAAAAGTGAGACAATGGCTTGCTGTTGCTTGCGTTTTCACTGGCCTTTTCTTAGACATTTATTTCGGCAAACCGAAAAAAACGGGAGATAAGTAAATTAAACAATTTATTTATTTTTTGTTTGTTTTAATAATCTCAAATTATATTTGCAATCATTAATTTTATGTGATACTTTTTTTATATACTAAAGAATGCAATCTGTATATATAGAATATATCATGAATAAAAAAGTGTTAGCCTCTCTATAATTGTTGCCCCAGAAGAAAAACATCTCTCTAGTTGGATTATTATTAACATTAAGATATTTCATGTTTCTGCCATTTAGTTTGTCTGAAAGGTGTTAAACCTAACGTTCGCGTACGTCAGTAATAATTTATGCAGTCCCTTGTATTGTAATTGGGCAGTTGTAAAAAAAAAAAAATGCTGGAATATCAGCAGATGCTGGAGAAGAAAGCTTTGCCGGCCTCTTGTAATCTTCAATTTAAATAATTATTTTAGTTACTATGACCTAGCTAAGAGCTCAAAATTGGGTCAATGATAAACCCCCAAGTAAGGAAAACGACTAGCAGTGTGCACCAAATAATCTTGCAGAAATCCCTTTCTAGCCCTGCTTAAAATTTAAAAGCTGAAAATCAACAAAAGCATTAGAAAATCTGTTGCAAGCAACTTTTTTCAAGTTAATTAGGCCTTCTCCATACTTATTTAAGGTATGTTCTAGAAAACATAAGAGAAGATTTGAAGAATTGGGAAGAGATAATGGTCTGTGATGAATCTAATTTTAAATATTTTCTTCGGTCAAAAAGAGGTTGTAAAGAAATTGACGAACAAAGTTTCATCCAAATTTAAATAGGAAAGGATAGTGTTTATGAGTGGATACTTTTTAGCATTTTGGTTATTTAGTAGGGATAATGGATCAAACTGTCTATGGAGATATTTTGAAGAAGAATTGAAAGCAAACAATGAAAAATTGAGAATCTTCAGAAATTTTAACTGAAAATCAGATGCATAACATTGTTTTAATTGTCCTAAAGAGATTAAAATTTTAACACATTCATCAGATTTCAATCCAATGGACAAATGTAGACAACCTTAAGAGTTCAGTTGGTGATAAAAGGAAATATTTAAAAGTGCAACTAAAGAAAATGGAAAATTCTTACTGCTTGTACCCAAAACTTGGTTCATACATTCATTGTCCAACCCTATAAAAAGAAAGAAAAGATGGCGAACGAAATATAAATTAAGATATTTTTTTTTAAACTCTGATTTCTGTATAAGTGTGGAAAAATCAATTAGTTCATTTTGTAAATAAGTTATATTTTCCAATAGTTTGTCCGCACTATAGTCACCCATTGTTAAAAGAATTCAGGTACATCTCCCCTTTTCTTTTTTTATTGTTTTTCTAAGTCAGCTCTATACTTTTTTTTCTTATCCGAGTGAATACATTACTTTTGGTAACACAAAACTTTGTAAATACCGTTCTTCAGCTCTCAAGTAGGAACGAACTTTCAAAATTAAGGTGAACATTTTATTAGTGCTAAAAGTAGTTTATTTTCGACTTCTTTACACAAAAATCGGTGAATGCCAATTGTGTTAAGTGAAATATTCTCACAGTATTACATAACTCTTATAACCTAGGGGAAGGTAGTACAGTGGAGATAATAGAGTTAGCCATCTGACCCATAAATGCGCACCAGATAAAACAATATTTTTGTTTTTTAAAAGATAACTGTAACAATTGGAAATCGAATGATGAAATAAATGATCATTTGCTTTCTTAAGATCATTTGTGATTTTATCAAGGCCAGAACGAGATGTCGCTCAAATCTATTGAATTACTTTCTAAGCATATTTCAGTTATATCCAACTTCAGGCAATCAACGTTTTAGTAGATTTGTACGTTCAACCTGAAATTATCTTTCAATTTTGCCTGGTTGCGTAAATGTGGCAAAAATTCATAATTTTGAAATATACTGCCAATTTTAGGAACAATTTGGTGATGTATTTTACATGTTAATTATATGTGGATAGTATAAAAGAATTTCACGCATCAGTGCTTTTCAATTTTTGTTGTAACTAGTTAATTGTATTTCGTGAAGTAATATACAATGGTGCAGGAAGATACTTTTGAAGAGATTTTTACCAAAGAAGAACACCTGTTGATTAAAGATGAATATAACAGACTCAAAGGTACAATTCATTTTTATTTGCTGTTCATAAGGTTGATTTATTCAACGTTTTAAATATTAACCTAATTGGCATTTTTGCCCAGAATAATCCCATACTTCTTTGGAACTGAAGCTAGCATATCTCCCAATCTATTTATGGATCTGTTTCAAAGTGAGCTCAAATTCTATTGATTGTCCTAGGTGGATTATGAAATAGAGAGTGAGATCTCTTTTATTAGTTATCAAATCAATTGCCTGTAGAACAATTCCTCCCAAGGATTTGGAATTATCCTTATCTGTAAAAAACCTTACGACTTTGAAATATTCGTTCTAGCAATAAGTAATAATAATAATGGCTGTTTATACTCTAGGGTCGTAAGTAACATTCATTTGGGCATCAGTTATATGAATATTTGAAGGTACCATTGGTGTACATTAGTCTGAACCTCTTAATTTTTCGTTTCAGTAATAAATGCATTTATTTTCCCTGGAAGAGCCGAAAAGTTTTCACAAAATCTATGACTTTTTTTTATTAATTAAGAATTAATGTAAAAAGGAAATTTAATTTAGATGGTTTATTTAGCCCAAGTTTTACTTTAATTTCATAGGGTGGGAAGCAAAAAAAAAGAAGTTTTATCTGAAGTATTTAATATTATACAAACAGAAAAAGTAAGCTTCCTAATCACTTCTGGTGTCCTATGCTGCTATTCCTCTGATGGCATGCCAGATTAATAAGTGGAGTGTTCTAGAGAGGTTGTTTACACCGTAAGCACAGAGGTTCTCTTAGAGAATCCCAGGTTTTGGCGAGCTGGAAGATTGGGATAACCACCCTAACAGTAGCCCTTGTCGAGGATGTATTCCGCGTTACGGTTTACACATGTACAAATCTGCACTCAGATTAAAGGCCTTAAATTTCACTACCAGTTTGTTTGTAACAGATCTCTGCTATTTGGATCATACTGGAGCTGCGCCGTATAGTAAATCTCAAATCCAGTCCGTAATGAATGATTTAATGGAAAATGTTTATAGCAACCCCCACTCTGGCAGTCTCACAGGCAAACACAGTTTGGACTCAATCGATCAGATTCGATACAAGTAACTTTTCCAATATTTCATTGTGCAGCAGGTTTTTTTATTGTGTTATTATTTACATAATAATATTTAACTGTAGGATACTACATCATTTCAACACGAATCCTGATGAATACAGTGTTGTATTCACGTCAGGTGCTACTGCTGCTTTGAAATTAGTGGCAGAATCCTTTACTTGGACTATGGATCATCAAGAAAGCTTTCAGAATGAGTGGTACCCGAAAGGTTGGTTTATATTCACTTTTTTTGCTTCAATTATTCTAATTATTGTCTCCAATAAATCAATAGCTATCGTTACAAATAAATATCAGGAGGCCTTAATTAAACACTTCGGCACGGAACGCGATATTCGCGGAGGGCTACGATGTGAAAAGAGGACCTATTTGTATAAAATGATATTTTTTCTACTGTGAGACACTTGAAGCGAACCAATCTTTATCACGTCGGCAGGCGATTTAGGTACAAATTACTGATTTCTACGTGATTAATCTTTTCAAAATGGTAAAAAAAAGAAGCGAAAAAATGTGCGTATTTGTTGACACTTCCTAAGAATTTTGATTTTATAGCAGAAATATGGATAGTTGCCGGACTAAATATTATATTAGTTCCATTCTATTTATTCTGATTCGTCCTGAAACGATTTACAGAAATATGTACTTTATTTAAATTTCTATACAAATAGAAGAACTCTGCACAGAAAAATTAAAACAGTAATAAATAAAATATCCTTATTTTTATTTAAGGAGAAAAATCAAGGATAAATGATTTTTTCAAAAATTAAAAATAAGGATATACGGTTTATATGATAGTTTAGCATGAGGTCAAATCGTTCTAATTGAAATTACCTGTTTATTTTAAGACTGAGATATATTGAGTTATGTGTTAAAGTCCTTTTCAAATAAACTTCTATTTGACATTACAGAACGGTTTTCCAACAGATCTGGTGGTGATTTTGTGTATATGGAAGATAATCACACTTCTGTGTTGGGTATGAGAGAGGTGGTTAGTCAGAATGGAGCGAACGTTAGATGTCTGCAGCATAATGAGACGTTGGATATCTTCCGGAGCGATAAGTACAGTACAAAAGATGACGAACTAACTGACGCTAATTCTTTGTTTGTCTACTCCGCTCAGTGCAATTTCTCAGGTGTCAAGTATCCCTTATCATGGATAAACAAAGTAAAATTGGGAATTCTGGATGAATTCTGCGGGAAGAGGTAAACTTTAACTTAGAACTTGAATTTTGCATTCTCCCCAACATGATTTTTACTTGAATATTTTTGAAACAAGTTAAAACGTACAGTTTCTGGTTTTTAAGAAGTTTGCAGTAATTTTTTGAGTTTGTTGATTAAAAGAAAACCTCCCAAATTTTCAAGTTTATTATGTTTTCATTAAGGACATCTCACTGAATTCTTTTTCAGAAGTAATTGGTATTGCCTACTAGATGCTGCTTCATATATCTCAACTAATTCTCTTGATTTGAGTATTTTCAAACCAGATTTTGTATGTATATCATTTTACAAACTGTTTGGTTATCCAACGGGATTGGGCGCTCTCCTTGTTCGTAATACAAGCGCCCAACTTCTTCACAAACCATTTTATGGTGGAGGTACTGTCTTGATTGCTCTTTCTTCAGAAAATTCATACATTCCACGTCCTAATCTTCATGAAAGGTAAAATTGAAAGAAAACAAACCAAAATAAAGTGTGTCAATAAAGAATACCTTCAGCGCAAAACTTTAACAAATTTACTTTTAATTTCAGATTTGAAGACGGAACTTTAAATTTCTTATCCATATTATCTCTTGATAGCGGATTTAAAACTTTGTACTCTTTAATTGGCGACATGGAGAACGTTTCAAAGTAATTAGAAAATCCTTATTAGGACATTCTCTCAGTGATTAACGTTATTTTTATTTTTATTTTTGTTTGACTTTTCAGACATTGCTTCAATTTAGCAAAGTATGTGTTTTATTCTCTATTAAAGTTACACCACAGTAATGGCTCCCCGGCTATACACCTTTATGCAGATACTCCGTATGAAGATATTAGAACACAGGGAAATATAGTCAATTTTAACGTTTTACGTGCGAATGGAGACTTCGTTGGATATGCAGAAGTATGACAATGTTAGCTTGATATTCTGTAGAGTAACAAAGGTCACAAGTTGTGGATGTTCAATTTGAATGAGTTTTACAAATTCTGGTGTAAACTTAGATTCTCTTACTCTCCGCTTACTTTCTCAATGATTTTATTCTAACTCGCGAGATTTTCAAACTGCGCGCGCAACACTGAAATGAGTGGCCGGAGAGAAGCTTGTCCTCCATTACTGCCATAAAATATATTTTACTGAAGAAATAATTCATTTAAAAGTTATTGTTATAAGTTACTTTCTGTCAGTTAATTAATTTTTGTGGCATTAAGAATTTTTGTTCCTGTTGAATAAAGAGAGACATTATTCTAGAGCAGCATGGACCTTATCCAATTGTTGAATAGAACAAAGTAAACGCTGTGCATAATGCTTTTAACCGTTCATTCAACTAAATGAATGAAACAACGCAGAGACTTGGTTACTTATTTTAGTTTTGTACTGAAAGTATTTGCTGATTTTATGTATACTTTATGCGCAGATACTGCACTTGGCCAACTTACACGGCATCCAGTTAAGGACAGGTTGTTTCTGTAATCCAGGGGCCTGCCGCCGTCATTTGGGTCTGACTAGCAGTGATCTTAGGAAGCACTATCAAGTTAGTTTTCAATTATAAAATTCATTAATAATGTTGCTTTGCTCCTACAATTGTAGTGCCAAGAATACTGTTTACCTGTGTCTAGTCTGGACATGTATGTGGGGACGACAAGGACCTGGTCAACGGCGTACCCACTGGTTCTGTGCGAGTGTCTTTTGGACCTTATTCCACAAAAGAGGACGCTGATAAACTTCTGGAAATGATAAAGAAATGTTTTATAGAGCCTCCAGGACTAGAAAGAATGCCATTCTTTTGGCGTTTCATTGCCTCTAACCTTAAGAATAAATTTAATCCTATTGAAAATAAATTATTGGAATTAAAACATTCAGATTTCATGAAATATATTTACTATTGTGAATATTCTGGAAATCGTTTTGGGGACCACTGTTCTTTAACGATTCCTCAGGCCAATGAACCAGATTATGAAAATGCTCAAAGGTAAACAAGACTTGAATTTTTTGGTTTGGTATTCCGTAAAGAAATATATGTTTTCGATGTGCCTTCTTGCAGATTGAACCGTTCTTACATATCACACATATTCCTCTATCCTGTGAAATCTTGTGGGAGATTGTCTGTTTCTAAATGGCAGCTTACCCAGACAGGCTTGAAGTAAGCTAATCTAATGCTTATTGTGTAACGCAATCAATCTGCATTCTTCACTTACCTGTTCTTGTTAACAGGTATGACCGTAATTGGATGATCGTGAATTCTTTTGGAGTAGCACTCACCCAGAAAAGGGAGCCTAAAATGTGCAAAATACGCCCAAAAATTGACTTCCAAACTAATAGGTTGTACTTAAGTTTTGAAGGTTAGTTTAACATTAGCGATAGTTTTAAGATGTTGTATAACTGTTTTAGTCTTATTTCCAAAATTTGAAGGTGATACTCAACATTGCGATTTCAACTGGAAGTCTTTAGTATCAGTCAAAGAGTTTTCTATTAAACTTATCCAGCTATCGTTTAACCAGTGGGCAGAACCAAGTTTTTTTTTGTTGTTTTTTTTAGTTCTGCCTTTTGTGATCCAAGTGCCATAAAAATCATTTATCTGCAATTGTCTAAATGTAAAGCGAATTACTAAACGTCCCATACAATGTATTAATTCCTTGTGGCGAGAAGAATTTTGGAGAAAATAAGATATTTATTGCATAATTTCTTTTACTTTTTCTCTATGTTTTGGAAAAAAAAAATTGCAACTCGAAATTTTGATTTTTGCCCAAAAAAACCTTTGTGAGTTTTTGTCATTTCAATATGTTCAAGTAGCAGTGATAAATTTGACATCTGGAATGGCCAGATAATTACAGTAGAAAATGAAAATGTAAGCTAATTTAATTATTCACCAAGAATAGAGGCACATCAGAAGATTGAAAATCTATTTATCTCCTTCATTAGCAGACCACTTTGACCAGTACGCTCAATGAAGAGTTATGGCCAACTAAGGAGATTAAGGAACCTAAGACGTTCCTCAATGAGACGTTCATCCAGTTTCTTTCTTTAATCAGTAAATCATGGATGAACACAGTTATATATATATATATATATATATATATATATATATATATATATATAGAGAGAGAGAGAGAGAGAGAGAGAGAGAGAGAGAGAGAGGAGAGACATCATACCTGGTACGGTGCTGGACGAAATAAATAAACTCCCAAACGCGCTTTGCAAAATAGCTTATTTATTTTGTCATCATTCACAAAACTACAAAATCTCCCAATTGGTTCTTTCTAATCATTAATTTAAGATTTATTGAGCACAAATAAATACCAATCAAAGTATTGTCAAATATATCTAGTTTAAGAAACTTCCAAGGCAGAATTAATTCTCTTTATATTAAAAAAAAATTATTAAAAGATAATGAATTTTACATAAGGCCAAGAAAGAAGAATAAAAAATAAAAAATGAATTTTATATGCTGCTTTTCAAAGATCATACTTTTCAGAAAATTGTTCTAGTTTAGAATAGTCTGTCACTAATTTGGTAGTGAAAGGATAATAAATTTGGTGTCTTCATGTTGCCAGATTATTCCTGAAATAAACATCTATTTTCTTGGAATAAGTTTCGTCCCCAAGATAATTTGCAAGAAGAAAACATATTTTTAATACTATAACCTGCCCTCTATATATTTAAGACTATGAGCTGTTCTAATAGGAAGCAAAATTATTAAAAATTCAGTCAAACACTTAATACTTAAAAGTTTGTATTGCAGGGTATTCAGATATCTATGTTGACCTAGAGAATTCGTACGATGGCTATAAATCTAGCGTGTCCTTGTGTCAGAGCAAAGTATGTGGCGATCGCATCCATGGTCTGGACTGTGGAGAAGATGTAGCTTTGTGGATCTCGACCGTTCTGCATCGGCCCGGTCTACGTCTGCTTAGGCAGTTCAATGAAGAAAGTAGACTAAATAAGAACTCATCAGGTAAATATCTTCCTAACATATTGAACACCCACCTTCAGAAATTAAACACTTTCTCATCACATCATTGTTTGCTGATATAAATTTCAGGCTCGCTGTCGCTAGCTAATCAGGCCCAGTACTTGCTTATCAATGAGGAAAGCGTTTTCTGGCTGGCTAATAAACTTAAAGACCCAGAATGTCCTAAGGTACCTTCTATAACATATACAAAGGTGCAGGCCAAAGTTGAATTGACCAAACATCAAAGGGAGGTGTTCTACACCTCATTTGTGACGACAACATTCATATTAACTACGATCCGATTTTAATCTATTTTCGTTGAACTGATGTTGGTTCACAACAAAGAATCTCTCGGGAGAAGAGGTGGCTACTCTTCCTTCTAAAAAACATTTCCGTGTTATGTCCAACTTCTCAGCGAGTTCTACATAATAATGGAACGTTCAATGTTTTGATTCAATTCCCAAGTTCGTTGGAAATTCTGACTCCCGGAAGTACCTTCATTACTCAATGGATTTGTTTTACATTTGTGTTATTTTTCTCGACAGTTTACTTTAAATTTTCTTTTGAAAATAAATATTAATTTGAAATATTATCCTGAAAAAAAAAATAGTTTTGGGCATTTTGTGATGTGTTAACTTTTTTGAAGAGTTATAGTCTGGTTGACTATAATTCTATCTTCATTTGAAATGAATTAACCATTTATTGCTAAATTTATCTGATTCTAAATATCACCAAACTATTCAACCAATGCAATGCTTGCTCTGAAGACAAAAAAAAGTTACTTGTTGCGGTTAACAATAATTGTATACAATTTGAAAATTTCAGGAAAGTATGCTGGACAGGTTTCGCTGTAATTTCGCTATATCCGGTATTAAAACACCGTTTGTTGAGCGAAGTTGGGAGAATGTAAGAATTGGAACTGTTAACTTCACGGTGGGTGTTAGATTTAAAAGAGAAAAATAAAGATGCTGATTATTTATAAGAATTGAGCCTTAAAGAAGACATTACTGTTGTTTCTGACTAGGTGGACGGGCCTTGTAGCAGATGCCAGATGATTTGCATAAATCAGGATACTGGAGATTACAACAAAGAACCATTAACAGTGCTATCTGCTAATTTTAAAGGGAAACTGAAGTTCGGCATCTATCTGTCCACTAGTTCACTTGAAGAAGAAGAAGAAGCTACTCTTTCTGTTGGTGATACTTTTCAAGTTTGTAAATAATTATTAATTAAAAAGTTTTGAAAATACACACTTGCAGATATAAAAAACAAAAACACTTTCCTTCAATATTCCAACCAACATAGTTTAAATAATTTTTTTTAATTAATTATGTAGAAGAAATGAATGTATCATAGACTGTGATGCTGAAAATTTGAAAGGTTATGTAGACCTAGAAGCCCGCACCAGGACACACAAAAGGCTTTAATCTCCATTTGATTTTAAATCGCAAGAAGCTGAAACTTTATATTTAGATTGGTAGAGGGGAGCTAACTGTAATGTAGCGAACCAAATTCCTCAAACGGAAGTATCACTTTACTAGGCTCATTTTTTATTTTTTGGAGGTTTTCTCATAAATTTTCTTTAAACTTAGCGTACACGTTGTTTTCACATATTCTAAAACTTGAAATTAAAAAAATTCCCCAGGAAAATTGGAAAAAGAGCACTTCTAGGAGATGGGTGGGTAGCTTTTCCTCTAAAGGACCATTTGATTGTGGAGTTTTATTTTCCGCATATTAAATACAAAGAAGCGTTAAATGTCTGGCTGAAATTCGAGTTTCATTCTTACCAAAATGGATTATTCACTTTTTCCCTAAAAACCTCCATTTTAATTAATATTCTACCATCGTGTCACTTTCAAGTATGTTATTATTAGGATAATAGTTTTAATTGGTAAGTATAAACTCGGAGAGTCTGAAGGACAAGTGACCTTGAGAGGAGATAGTGGTATAATGAGTGTTTACCCTCATTCTTTAAAGAATGTTTGCTGGCTTATAAATTAAATAATAATTGTTAATTAAATTAAAAGAAAAGAATAACAAACTGCTTATTTAGATAAAATTAAGTAAAAAACTTTATTTAAATTTAATTTTTAAAAAGAACTATATAAACAATTCTTAAAAGAAGTTGACCAAAACATGAATGATGAACAATGTTAAAAGAACAGCGATTAGCCAGACTTCTCATACTGTTCACATTGCACAATACTTGGTAAATATGTAGTCCAAATACCACATTGCAGCAAGTTCAAATATCTAGGAATTTACAACTTCTAACTCAAAAAACGGAAGTGCGGCTCACAAGCTGTAACACATTACAGGCGAGTTTTTTTCGGCTTCTTCGACGATCTCAACTTCACAGGCAAAGTTGTCCTTAAGGGAGTACTAGCGGGGGAAAGCACATGTTCTGCGCTGTAGCTTCCTTCTTTGACGCCATCCTTATCTTTGCAAGTCAACAATTCTTCTATTTTGGCCAATCCTTCATTTGCAACTTCCTGCAATACATAGTACGCGATTAATAAATTTTATCCAAAATATGCTATAACTGTTCGGAACTTGGTACTGTTTTGGAAAAGAAAATGTAAATATTCCCTAGCAATTCTTTCTATCAACGCTATTTGTTAGGATCGAGCAATCTGAAGAAACTGGGAGTATCTAGTACAACTGAACCTGCCAAGTTAATGGACAAGTTCTCCAGCATCTTCCAGCTATACCTCAAGCTAAACGCTTACTTTGATGCCACTAGCCTCAGGTTAATTGCAACTGTTATAATGAATGGTTGCCAAAGCGGTTGATAAACCAGTCTAGTTGTTGACCGGTGGAAAGAACTCATTTTAAATTACAAATTTTAATGGTTCATGAATGCAGACTCATTGTCATGCTAAAAACATTCAAACTTATTTTAACTAGCATCGGTATATCGTTGTTACCAAGCATTTGTAATCTCACTTAAGAAAGGTCCCTGGAATTCGCAAACAGAGCGTATTACCCAAAACCCACCACCTAGAGGAAAAGTTCCTCAGCAACGTTCTCAGCACTTTAAATTTTTTGTAATAAATCTACTTATCAAATTAAAGCCTGTTTCTTGACATTGTAAACAAGATTACGACTTATCAATCATTGAGTATTCACCAAAAAGAATGTGACCACACAGAGGGTTTACTGTCGTACCATAACGTGTATAGTATAATAAAATATAGGCTCTTCAATCGTTTAGCAGAAGAAACCTCCCAAAAGTATGCATTTTTAAAAGAGCCAAAGTTCCTAGTTGAGTGTTCTACCAAAATAAGAAAAGCAACTTTAACCTTCAAAATGTTTAATTGTGCTAGGTGTGAAATGGGCAGTTTCTTTTCACTTGACCATTTGATTTAAGAACTGGGAGACCAGAAACAATTACTAAACTTCATCTTCCAAGGTAGCCTTCTCCTAAAGGCTTCTAATTCGAGATCAAAATGTTACCTTTGCATCCGAACATATCTACATTCAACTCACATCATAATTCAAACAAAACTATACATGTAAAATATTTACCATAAGATTTTGTTTAAAATTCTTCTGTACATTATTGAAAATAGCAACTATAGCACAATGCACTGGTGGGCATAACAACCTTTCGTTCATGTGAGGAAGAGCTTCAATCAGTTTTTTTAAACATTTCTCATTATAATTTAATTGATTTAAACAAAATGCTAGATCTCTCCATTGACGTTTATCAGTTGCCTCGCACAGACGAGTGCATAACTTCTCAACCAGTAATTCATTTTGCCTTTCTTTGCCAATCAAGCCAAGAATAAATCTGTGAATTTAACAAATTAATTATATCAATAATGATAAATTTTTTTTTATTGGAAATAAAATTCAGAGTTAATTAAGAAGCTAAGGTGAGACATGCAGCGCAATCAACTGGCAAACTTTATACACTCTTCATTTGCTTTATTAAACTTGCACATTACTTTAAACGTAATTGTGTCGTATAACGTAATTTTCACGAAGAAACTGGGTTTTATTAAATTACATTCTGAGTATCATAAATCGCATTTTCTTTTCCAAGCAAGCGGAAGCGATCATTTCGTATTTTCCAAATACAGAGCATCCGCAGAAAATACGTTCTGAGTTCCTCGGAATTGGAAAAAAATCGGGTAGGAAACGCTTCCTCGAGGTTTTAACTTATATCTCCTACAAATGCTAAATTTCCAATTTAGTATTATACACATTAACTCTTACTAAAGTTTTATAGTTTGTAAAGCCGAACAAACCCTACAATATGTTAACGAATAATTTACTTACTTCATAATCCTATCAAAAACTTCAGTAGTAATAGTTTCAGATCGTTCAGGATTTGATAATCTTGAGATAATATCTGGAATAATGTTGTACAAGGTGTTTCCTTTGCGTGCAAGATCAATAAAGAGGCTGTGTACTTGCTCTGAAAAGATTACCAGAAAATTAACATATAGAAAAAAAATTACACAAAGTTAGATTAATATTTATTCATATTATTAATAATTTCATGAGCATTTGTTTTTAATTTAAGACGCATCAAAGAATGAGGTAACGAACGTTTTCAGTTCCCTACCGACCTCTAGAAAGTTCTCGTTACAAATAACAGAAACTGGTCGTAGCAATAAAAAATTTAAGATTCAAGCTCTACAACTCCACGTAGGTTAAAGGTATGTTAATCGTCTGTGTGGATATACTAATCCCTATGACATCCAGAGTCTCTTTGGATAGAAAAAAAACAAGCCGCGACAAAGTCACTAATTCTAACACAGACTTGAGTCACCGAGACTAAAAGCTGTCCAAAAAAAAAAAAATCGAACAATAATCTTAAGGGCCACAATCAGCCAACATCAGCCTGCTCCGACCGAAATTCTAAACCAAATTTCCACAACGCGCTAACAATCCGAGATAAAATTAATGGCGTTTCCTTCTCTAGATCTCGAACTGAACAAAAAGAATTTGGCACGAGGCTCTTAATGCAGAGGTCTTCTTATCCCATGACGGCTAGTAAGGGATCCAACTAATGGTCTGAGAGATGGCAGTGTCAGATTCAAAATCATCTTACTTTCTTCCTTGTATGCAGCCTTAATCAACACGCCGCTCATCCATACAAGATTATGCACTGAAGTGGCCCATTTCTAGAAGCTAGTTAGGTATGTCTCAAAATACGACAGCAGCAAGTTCGGTACCTCTATCCCACCTTCTAATTTCCCTAAACATCCATTTAAAAGTGAATTCAGTTCAGAAGAACTAGAACTTGCTACAAGAAACTTCCTCCAGAATACCGAAGCATTCCAGCTCCAACTTGTTAGATGAAGACATTTTGTGCATATACCATCCGAGAAGCAAAGTGCGTAACAGCTTCGCGAAATACAGAGTACATACCTGAAATAGAAACTTCTGTATCTTCTAAACATAAGCATATTTCAGCCACATGACCACGGACTTTGACCATCTCTCGAGTCACAAGGTGACATATCACGACCACTGTGTTCTTGCGCACTGTTACACTCGTGTCACTAAGTCTGCAAAGATCATACAAATAAAATTTTTAATAGTACGGATTCGCAATTTATTTATTATTTATACGCGATAAAACAACCAGGTGAATTCCATTCAATGCCACTTTTCTTTCCCTCATTTTTTATTCTCACTTGCCACCCACACGAGGAATAATTGGTTTTAGATTTTGAATTTACACCGGGAATATTCAATTAGAAGTTCTCTGAATAAGAAAAGAGAATCACAAATTAATTATTTTGGATGAAACAAAATTCAAATTTAATATTTTACAATAAAGTATTAGTCTAAACCCAAAACTAGTCAAGGGGCGACATTTGGAGCATAGGCCCAAAAGTAGAAGTTTTAGAGTAGTAAGTTTAAAGAAAATCGTTAGAGCCATTTTCTGAACAACTCGGAAAAGTGGAAAATCCTGGTGGCCAAGTGCAACTTTCAAATGCTGAAGATGCTTCAATCTCATTAATTAATTGCATTAAAAAATTTTATCTTTTTTTAAATTTAACCAATAAATATTCTTATAGAGCAAAATGAGTTAAACTACAAGAAACAGAACAATTTTAATTGGCAATTTGTCACTAAATTGTAGTACTGAGAGAAGTAGTTCACAGCTAAGGCATATACCTTGTAAAGAGGTGAGGTGTCCACGGCTCTATTACATTTGGATACCTCATCAGCAGATCACCAATAGCCAATACCAAATTTCCTCGAACCGTCTCTTCCTTTGACTTCTCCATTAGCGTAACCAATAACTAGAACAGAGTAATAACAACTATGATCGAGAAAGAAGTTACATTGCTATGTCCATGCTCTACTCCTACTTTATTTCTAAGTTGTGAGACTCCACTTAACTTCCAGTCATGCAATATCCCAAGTTAAAAACGTAATCTCGCTCAATTTCAGCAATTCTGTTTTTCAATGAAGCTTCCTCTTAGTCAAGAGTATTAGGGGGGGGGGGAGAACAGCGTTCAATGAATCCTGTAATAGTTGAAACTACCAATGAATTATTCGGATCTCAAAAGATCTGTTCTCTTAGAGTACAGACCATGCACAGTTTGGGAGGTTCGCTCCCATTTGTTGTCTTAAATTTTTTCTGGGCACTCACAACGTAATTGGTGTTCCATCAGAATCAAAATTCAAATCACTTCGTGGATCGCACGGGGGTGCCAAATAATCACAAACCAATTGGCAACTGATCATCCCAAATGATAGATCAAACCTAAACCTTATACATCAATATCATAAATGCTCACTGATTTCATGATTTCTGCAGATTTCTTGACCTGTGTTCATTACTGACCTGAATTTTATCCTCACAAAATGCTTGTGACACCATCATGTATTTAGCCAACGTAGTTGCTGCTGCAGCCTTCAATGTGCCAGAGTACGGCTCCTTTACATTCGTGCATACTTTAATGGCCACATCTCTGAAACCAATGAAAATAAAGAGTTCATGACGTGTCGACTTTATATCGTCCAACTATTTGAACACTAGTTGCAAACAACATTGTAACAGATTCACTTTCATAGACTGATGAGAGATAAATGTTGTTTGTCCCTGTAAAATGTGTAATGAACATCTACCGTCTAGTGTAAGAACCTGCCACAAGTATAGTGCTGAAATTAAACAAGTCGAAGACATTTTCTCTGTTGTGCCAGAAAGAAATGTCATCAAGTGACCGTAATTCATAATTGCCTCAATCTGGTACGAACAACAGCACGTAGTTCAGCCTGACTCCCCAAGAAGATGATTCCGCTGGGTTTTATGATCATAGCCCCATTCTGGTTCGCACAATATAATAGACAACGTATTAGAATTCTCTAGTTACCAATGCGAATAAATCAGCTGCAAGTAATATTTAATAACATTTTAATTCTGCTTAAGCAAGGAATCCTGAAAGGCATGATAAATTGGCAGATGGTGAAAAAATACAACCTGATGTGAGCATTTACTGTAGGCTCTTCAGTCACTAGTTCTTCACACAACTGAGTGACTGCATTCATAATGGCATCGTCTTCAGCATCGCGGTATTCCGCTTCAAATTCATCCTAAAAATGGAAAATAAGATTTTACTAATTCATTATCCACAGTGTAATATTCTTCTAACATTGATTATAATGGAAAGTGATAAGAATTAAACCTTATTTTTCAATGCTATAATGCATATCAAAAAAATTCTTTAAGTATTAAGAAAAGATCCATGGACCGTAATAAATATGAAAAAAAAAATTATTTACACTAAAAATCTAGTCAATAAATAGAGAAAATAATAATAATTTACCTTAAAAAGACTAATTGCTTTAGAATCGAGAAAAATAGTTTTTGTTTTTTATCAAGTAAATTTTGTTATTGATACACTTTTTTATTTTATTTATTTATTTCTTACGGAGTATTTTTCCCCCTCACATACTTTCGTTTGGTAATTTTATTATTTCTTTTCTTTGTCATTGGAAATATGACTTTTCTTCATATATGTAAAAAAGAGAAATAATTTTAAAAACTTGAAAATTAATCAGGAAGTACTAACCATTTCATCATCAATTTCTTTCTGCATATTATCCTGATTTTTTGAGCTTTTCGCTAACATATTAACCACGTCGTAGTTGAAATACTGCCATTTTCTGCAGAAAAATAGATAAGAAAATACAGTTTTCTTTACTTTGACAGAGGATGGACAGTTGTTTTAACGAGAGAACACTGTCCTGGGGCCGGCAGTGAATTGAGAGAAGTTCCAGGCCAATGGCCTCAGATGTTGACATGCCTTAATCAATAATGAAAAAAAAAATCTGTCCACAAAAGTGCCCTTTTGTTGAATCATCCTTAAAGGATCGCATTTAAAAGATGGTATCTATGCATTAGAAAAATCTGTGTACAAAGTGCACTGAACTAAAAGAAGAACCAAAATAATTATTGAAATAGAAACACAAGTATTTCAGCCCAGACTTTACCTTCTCTTGGAATACATTAAAATAATAAATCACTAAATAAATATGCACTAGTGTACTGCACTTCATTTACCTTAGTAAAATTTCTCCGTGTATCAACAGTAACCTCTCAATAAGAGCCTCTTTAACAGAAAAAAAGGTTGAATCTTGAGATTCAAAGATGTCGCCATCACCTAGAAACAATCTGCTGTGAACACTTTATTGGAAAAAGTTTCAAACAAATTCCGTAGTAAAAGATGCTATCTAAGCAAACTGATAAAAGCTGTATACATTCCTGACATAATAATAAATAACTGACACAAAACGCACTTTTGCAACATTATTGTATTAACCGTAAAATTAGGCAAACATTTGTTATTTGTAGATAAAACCCGCGCTAATTATATTTCATGACTACGACCAGGGCAGCCAACGCAAAAAAACAAAAAATTATACGTAAATAAATTTAAATAAAATAATTCTTACCATCACCCATATTTCCATCACTGTCAAATATTTGTACGTATAATTTCCTCAATAAAAGATCCAAAACTTTTTCAGGATAGCAGCAGGTCTATTTATAAAGGGCAAGAAATTATTAAAATAAAAAGGAAATAAACAAGTTATTGGAATCTGTATATGAAAAAAAAAAAAAAAATATGGAAAAGGTGGATACCTTAGAGATCATAGTGACAGCTGCCAATGACATAGGTTTGTAGCCCTGAATATCAACTTTATTGAAATTTATAACCACTAAATTAACTATCTTCTCAAAGAGTTCGTGGTCTCCTGGCAACCTGAGAACACACAAAGACGTACTAGGGAAAAAATAATATCGTCAGAAAAAAGGAAAAATTGGAATATTTCAGAACTTTCTCTCTACTTCCCCTTACTTGCTGGAGTTGGAGGACATATTCGAAATTAATTGCTTTCTGACGGAAATGAATGTACTGAATTAAAAGATATTTGTAAAAATAAATGCATGTTCATTAATATCTAGGCTTTTTGAAATGTCCTGAGGTAGTTTAGTTTTAATTTAGTGATTCCCGAGTGAATGGGTCCCAATCGGTAGCTATCCTAGCTCACAGATCTATAAACCTTTAGGCAGAGTTGGGCAAAAATTTAATCAATTAAAAAACAATTGAATTAAACCGAAATTTAATTTTAATCATGATTAAAATTAAAAAATTTAATCGGCCAAAATTAGTTGATTAAAATTAAATTCACTTTTAATTTAATCGGAATTTAATCAATTAAAATTTTTAATCATAACTAAAAATTAAGATTAAAATTAAATAATCAGAATTTTAATTGATTGAATTAAATTCCAAATTTAGTTTTAATCACTTTGGACGATTAAATTTTTTAATTTAATCAAAATTTAAGTGATTAAATTTTTAAAACCAAACATTGCCAATGGTTAAACCAGAATCGGACCAATGCATCTTTATTCCGCCTAGCTGGTGCATCTTCTCTATCAATATTATCCACCTTTCCCAAACTTGGCACCTTCATTCTACCAGTCTGGTGTCTCACCTGTACCATGTTGGTGACTCTCAAGACTTACATAGGACCACCTTACACTCTCATTTAACCATGTTTACCACTCACTATACTTAGATAGGACTACCTTACACTCACATTTAACCTAGTTAGCGACTCAATAGACTTATGAACAGGGTGACCAGAGTTATGTGTTCCACCCACTTTTTTTTTAAACGGCGGGAAATTTCAAAAAAATAGAAAACACGTATTTAATCAAATCTAGTTTTTTTCAGTAATTGACCCATTATTTAAACCCCAATTTCCCCAGATACAGTATCTAAGTTTTTTTTCAAATGGAACAAACCAGATCTAGGCAGGCTATAGCTATTCGATATTCCAGATCTTCGATTGAAGCCAAGGGATTAAGGTTACTGTACACTTTATTTTTTAGATATCCCCTCTGAAAATAGTCTATTGGGGTTAAATCCGTAGTTCGAGGTCAAAATCGAGCTCTTCTTGAACCGGATGATAACTGGGGATGAAAAGTAGATTACCTACGAAAACATCGTAAGGAAAAGGACATATTGTGAACCCGGAAAACCTAGCCCTTCCACCTGTAAACCTAATTTCACTCTGAATAAGAGAATGTTGTGTATATAGTGGGACATTCGAGGACCTACACATTATGAGCTTTTAAAACCGAACGAAAAGCTAAATTCGGAGAAGTATTGTTAGCAAATGCATAATTTAAAGACAGCAGTCCAAGAAAAAAGGCCGTCGATGTTCAATAGGAAGAACATCATACTGCATCATAATGCCATGCCAAATGCTGCTTTAAAGACTCGTCTAAAAATTGCAGAACAAGGCTGGAAAATTCTGTCGCATCCACCATATTCCCCGAACTTAGCACTCTCCGACTATCACTTGTTTTTGTCCTTACAAAATTTGTTGAAGGGCGAAACATTTAAAAATGAAGTAGATATCAAACAAGTACTGGTTCAATTTCTCGCATCCAAAAATAATACATTTTTCAAAAATGAAATACAAAAATTGCGCCCACGCTGGCAAGATATCATTAATAATAATGGCAATTATATTATTTAATAAAGTTTATTTATAAAGTTTATTGGCAAGAAAACTTTGTATTTTGTTTTATTCCAAAAACGGACAGAACTTTCCGGTAGACCGTATATAAGTCTAGTGAGTGGTAAACATGGTTAAATGTGCTTGTAAGATAGCCCTATATAAGTCTAGTGAGTCGCCAACATGGTTAAATGTTAGTGCAAGGTGGTCCTATCTAAGTCTAGTGAGTGGTAAACATGGTTAAATGTGAATGTAAGGTGGTCCTATGAACGTCTAGAGCAGTGGTTCTTACCCGGTGTTCCGCGGAAGACTGGTGTTACGCGAATATGGTCCAAGTGTTCCGCGAAATTTCAATTTTAAATGTATTGAAGTTTAGAAACTTACGAAAGATACGAAAACAAAAAATTGTTCCTTTTTTTTTTAATTTGAATTTAATTTTAAGTTCTTGCTAAATACCGAATTTCAAATTATTTATTGTTAGTATTCCGCGAGAAAAATATATACATATAATTGTGTTCCGCGTCTATGAAAAGGTTAAGAACCACTGATATAAAGGGTTGAAATTTTTTTAGGTCATGAAATTCTGTAAAATTATGGCCATTCTACTCGTATATCTCCACTGTGAACCACGTATTGATATGGAATTTTTTTTCTCTTATACACTTTGTTTTTCTCAATTATAAACTATAGTTATTTTGTGCACAGATATAAAAAGGTAGAAGATATAAAGGGTTGAAAATTTTTTGGGTCATGAAATTCTGTACAATTATGGCCGTTCTATATCATCCACTGTGAACCACGTATTGATATGGAATTTTGTTCTCTTGTACACTTTGTTTTTCTCAATTATAAACTATAGTCATTTTGTGCACAGATCTATAAATATAGGAGATATAAAGGGTTGAAAATTTTTTGGGTCATGAAATTCTGTAAAATTATGGCCGTTCTATATCTTCCACTGTGAACCACGTATTGATATGGAATTTTGTTCTCTTGTACACTTTGTTTTTCTCAATTATAAACTATAGCCATTTTGTGCACAGATCTAAAAAGGTAGAAGATATAAAGGGTTGGAAATTTTTTGGGTCATGAAATTCTGTAAAATTATGACCGTTCTATATCTCCCACTGTGAACCACGTATTCGCATGAAACTTTGTTCTCTTGTACACTTTGTTTTTCTCAATTATAAACTATAGTTATTTTGTGCACAGATATAAAAAGGTAGACGATATAAAGGGTTGAAAATTTTTTGGGTCATGAAATTCTGTAAAATTATGGCCGTTCTATATCTCCCACCGTGAAGCACGTATTCGTATGAAACTTTGTTCTCTTGTACACTTTGTTTTTCTCAATTATAAACTATAGCCATTTTGTGCACAGATCTAAAAAGGTAGAAGATATAAAGGATTGAAAATTTTTTGGGTCATGAAATTCTGTAAAATTATGGCCGTTCTATATCTCCCACCGTGAACCACGTATTCGTATGAAATTTTGTTCTCTTGTACACTTTGTTTTTCTCAATTATAAACTATAGCCATTTTGTGCACAGATCTAAAAAGGTAGAAGATATAAAGGATTGAAAATTTTTTGGGTCATGAAATTCTGTAAAATTATGACCGTTCTATATCTCCCAATGTGAACCACGTATTCGCAGGAAACTTTGTTCTCTTGTACACTTTGTTTTTCTCAATTATAAACTATAGCCATTTTGTGCACAGATCTAAAAAGGTAGACGATATAAAGGATTGAAAATTTTTTGGGTCATGAAATTCTGTAAAATTATGGCCGTTCTATATCTCCCACCGTGAACCACGTATTCGTATGAAATTTTGTTCTCTTGTACACTTTGTTTTTCTCAATTATAAACTATAGCCATTTTGTGCACAGATCTAAAAAGGTAGAAGATATAAAGGTTTGAAAATTTTTTGGGTCATGAAATTCTGTAAAATTATGGCCGTTCTATATCTCCCACCGTGAAGCACGTATTCGTATGAAATTTTGTTCACTTGTTCACTTTCTTTTTCTCAATTATAAACTATAGTTATTTTGTGCACAGATCTATAAATGTAGAAGATATAAAGGGTTCAAAATTTTTTGGGTCATGAAATTCTGTAAAATTATGACCGTTCTATATCTCCCACTGTGAACCACGTATTCGTATGAAATTTTGTTCTCTTGTACACTTTGTTTTCCTCAATTATAAACATTAGTTATTTTGTGCACAGATCTAAAAAGGTAGAAGATATAAAGGGTGGAAAATTGTTTGGGTCATGAAATTCTGTAAAATTATGGCCGTTCTATATCTTCCACAGTGAACCACGTATTGATATGGAATTTTGTTCTCTTGCACACATTGTTTTTCTAAATTATAAACTATAGTCATTTTGTGCACAGATCTAAAAAGGTAGAAGATATAAAGGGTTGAAAAATTTTTGGGTCATGAAATTCTGTAAAATTATGGCCGTTCTATATCTCCCACCGTGAACCACGTATTCGTATGAAATTTTGTTCTCTTGTTCACTTTGTTTTTCTCAATTATAAACTATAGTTATTTTGTGCACAGATCTATAAATGTAGAAGATATAAAGGGTTGAAAATTTTTTGGGTCATGAAATTCTGTAAAAATATGACCGTTCTATATCTCCCACTGTGAACCACGTATTCGTATGAAATTTTGTTCTCTTGTAAACTTTGTTTTTCTCAATTATAAACTATAGTTATTTTGTGCACAGATCTATAAATATAGAAGATATAAAGGGTTGAAAATTTTTTGGGTCATGAAATTCTGTAAAATTATGACCGTTCTATATCTCCCACTGTGAACCACGTACTCGTATGAATCTTTTTTCTCTTGTACACTTTGTTTTTCTCAATTATAAACTATAGTCATTTTGTGCACAGATCTAAAAAGGTAGAAGATATAAAAGGATGAAAATTTTTTGGGTCATGAAATTCTGTAAAATTATGGCCGTTCTATATCTTCCACTGTGAACCACGTATTGATATGGAATTTTGTTCTCTTGTACACATTGTTTTTCTCAATTATAAACTATAGTCATTTTGTGCGCAGATCTATAAATATAGGAGATATAAAGGGTTCAAAATTTTTTGGGTCATGAAATTCTGTAAAATTATGGCCGTTCTATATCTTCCACTGAGAACCACGTATTGATATGGAATTTTGTTCTCTTGTACACTTTGTTTTTCTCAATTATAAACTATAGCCATTTTGTGCACAGATCTAAAAAGGTAGAAGATATAAAGGGTTGAAAATTTTTTGGGTCATGAAATTCTGTAAAATTATGGCCGTTCTATATCTCCCACCGCGAATCACATATTCGTATGAAATTTTGTTCTCTTGTTCACTTTGTTTTTCTCAATTATAAACTATAGTTATTTTGTGCACAGATCTATAAATGTAGAAGATATAAAGGGTTGAAAATTTTTTGGGTCATGAAATTCTGTAAAATTATGACCGTTCTATATCTCCCACTGTGAACCACGTATTGATATGGAATTTTGTTCTCTTGCACACATTGTTTTTCTAAATTATAAACTATAGTCATTTTGTGCACAGATCTAAAAAGGTAGAAGATATAAAGGGTTGAAAAATTTTTGGGTCATGAAATTCTGTAAAATTATGGCCGTTCTATATCTCCCACCGTGAACCACGTATTCGTATGAAATTTTGTTCTCTTGTTCACTTTGTTTTTCTCAATTATAAACTATAGTTATTTTGTGCACAGATCTATAAATGTAGAAGATATAAAGGGTTGAAAATTTTTTGGGTCATGAAATTCTGTAAAATTATGACCGTTCTATATCACCCACTGTGAACCACGTATTCGTATGAAATTTTGTTCTCTTGTACACTTTGTTTTTCTCAATTATAAACTATAGTTATTTTGTGCACAGATCTATAAATGTAGAAGATATAAAGGGTTGAAAATTTTTTGGGTCATGAAATTCTGTAAAATTATGACCGTTCTATATCTCCCACTGTGAACCACGTATTCGTATGAAACTTTGTTATCTTGTACACTTTGTTTTTCTCAATTATAAACTATAGCCATTTTGTGCACAGATCTAAAAAGGTAGAAGATATAAAGGATTGAAAATTTTTTGGGTCATGAAATTCTGTAAAATTATGGCCGTTCTATATCTCCCACCGTGAAGCACGTATTCGTATGAAATTTTGTTCTCTTGTTCACTTTGTTTTTCTCAATTATAAACTATAGTTATTTTGTGCACAGATCTATAAATGTAGAAGATATAAAGGGTTGAAAATTTTTTAGGTCATGAAATTCTGTAAAATTATGACCGTTCTATATCTCCCACTGTGAACCACGTATTCGTATGAAATTATGTTCTCTTGTACACTATGTTTTCCTGAATTATAAACTATAGTTATTTTGTGCACAGATCTAAAAAGGTAGAAGATATAAAGGTTTGAAAATTGTTTGGGTCATGAAATTCTGTACAATTATGGCCGTTCTATATCTTCCACAGTGAACCACGTATTGATATGGAATTTTGTTCTCTTGCACACATTGTTTTTCTAAATTATAAACTATAGTCATTTTGTGCACAGATCTAAAAAGGTAGAAAATATAAAGGGTTGAAAAATTTTTGGGTCATGAAATTCTGTAAAATTATGGCCGTTTTATATCTCCCACCGTGAACCACGTATTCGTATGAAATTTTGTTCTCTTGTTCACTTTGTTTTTCTCAATTATAAACTATAGTTATTTTGTGCACAGATCTATAAATGTAGAAGATATAAAGGGTTGAAAATTTTTTGGGTCATAAAATTCTGTAAAATTATGACCGTTCTATACCTCCCACTGTGTACCACGTATTCGTATGAAATTTTGTTCTCTTGTACACTTTGTTTTTCTCAATTATAAACTATAGTTAATTTGTGCACAGATCTATAAATGTAGAAGATATAAAGGGTTGAAAATTTTTTGGGTAATGAAATTCTGTAAAATTATGACCGTTCTATATCTCCCACTGTGAACCACGTATTCGTATGAAATTTTGTTCTCTTGTACACTTTGTTTTTCTCAATTATAAACTATAGTTATTTTGTGCACAGATATAAAAAGGTAGAAGATATAAAGGATTGAAAATTTTTTGGGTCATGAAATTCTGTAAAATTATGACCGTTCTATATCTCCCAATGTGAACCACGTATTCGCAGGAAACTTTGTTCTCTTGTACACTTTGTTTTTCTCAATTATAAACTATAGCCATTTTGTGCACAGATCTAAAAAGGTAGACGATATAAAGGATTGAAAATTTTTTGGGTCATGAAATTCTGTAAAATTATGGCCGTTCTATATCTCCCACCGTGAACCACGTATTCGTATGAAATTTTGTTCTCTTGTACACTTTGTTTTTCTCAATTATAAACTATAGCCATTTTGTGCACAGATCTAAAAAGGTAGAAGATATAAAGGTTTGAAAATTTTTTGGGTCATGAAATTCTGTAAAATTATGGCCGTTCTATATCTCCCACCGTGAAGCACGTATTCGTATGAAATTTTGTTCACTTGTTCACTTTCTTTTTCTCAATTATAAACTATAGTTATTTTGTGCACAGATCTATAAATGTAGAAGATATAAAGGGTTCAAAATTTTTTGGGTCATGAAATTCTGTAAAATTATGACCGTTCTATATCTCCCACTGTGAACCACGTATTCGTATGAAATTTTGTTCTCTTGTACACTTTGTTTTCCTCAATTATAAACATTAGTTATTTTGTGCACAGATCTAAAAAGGTAGAAGATATAAAGGGTGGAAAATTGTTTGGGTCATGAAATTCTGTAAAATTATGGCCGTTCTATATCTTCCACAGTGAACCACGTATTGATATGGAATTTTGTTCTCTTGCACACATTGTTTTTCTAAATTATAAACTATAGTCATTTTGTGCACAGATCTAAAAAGGTAGAAGATATAAAGGGTTGAAAAATTTTTGGGTCATGAAATTCTGTAAAATTATGGCCGTTCTATATCTCCCACCGTGAACCACGTATTCGTATGAAATTTTGTTCTCTTGTTCACTTTGTTTTTCTCAATTATAAACTATAGTTATTTTGTGCACAGATCTATAAATGTAGAAGATATAAAGGGTTGAAAATTTTTTGGGTCATGAAATTCTGTAAAAATATGACCGTTCTATATCTCCCACTGTGAACCACGTATTCGTATGAAATTTTGTTCTCTTGTAAACTTTGTTTTTCTCAATTATAAACTATAGTTATTTTGTGCACAGATCTATAAATATAGAAGATATAAAGGGTTGAAAATTTTTTGGGTCATGAAATTCTGTAAAATTATGACCGTTCTATATCTCCCACTGTGAACCACGTACTCGTATGAATCTTTTTTCTCTTGTACACTTTGTTTTTCTCAATTATAAACTATAGTCATTTTGTGCACAGATCTAAAAAGGTAGAAGATATAAAAGGATGAAAATTTTTTGGGTCATGAAATTCTGTAAAATTATGGCCGTTCTATATCTTCCACTGTGAACCACGTATTGATATGGAATTTTGTTCTCTTGTACACATTGTTTTTCTCAATTATAAACTATAGTCATTTTGTGCGCAGATCTATAAATATAGGAGATATAAAGGGTTCAAAATTTTTTGGGTCATGAAATTCTGTAAAATTATGGCCGTTCTATATCTTCCACTGAGAACCACGTATTGATATGGAATTTTGTTCTCTTGTACACTTTGTTTTTCTCAATTATAAACTATAGCCATTTTGTGCACAGATCTAAAAAGGTAGAAGATATAAAGGGTTGAAAATTTTTTGGGTCATGAAATTCTGTAAAATTATGGCCGTTCTATATCTCCCACCGCGAATCACATATTCGTATGAAATTTTGTTCTCTTGTTCACTTTGTTTTTCTCAATTATAAACTATAGTTATTTTGTGCACAGATCTATAAATGTAGAAGATATAAAGGGTTGAAAATTTTTTGGGTCATGAAATTCTGTAAAATTATGACCGTTCTATATCTCCCACTGTGAACCACGTATTGATATGGAATTTTGTTCTCTTGCACACATTGTTTTTCTAAATTATAAACTATAGTCATTTTGTGCACAGATCTAAAAAGGTAGAAGATATAAAGGGTTGAAAAATTTTTGGGTCATGAAATTCTGTAAAATTATGGCCGTTCTATATCTCCCACCGTGAACCACGTATTCGTATGAAATTTTGTTCTCTTGTTCACTTTGTTTTTCTCAATTATAAACTATAGTTATTTTGTGCACAGATCTATAAATGTAGAAGATATAAAGGGTTGAAAATTTTTTGGGTCATGAAATTCTGTAAAATTATGACCGTTCTATATCACCCACTGTGAACCACGTATTCGTATGAAATTTTGTTCTCTTGTACACTTTGTTTTTCTCAATTATAAACTATAGTTATTTTGTGCACAGATCTATAAATGTAGAAGATATAAAGGGTTGAAAATTTTTTGGGTCATGAAATTCTGTAAAATTATGACCGTTCTATATCTCCCACTGTGAACCACGTATTCGTATGAAACTTTGTTATCTTGTACACTTTGTTTTTCTCAATTATAAACTATAGCCATTTTGTGCACAGATCTAAAAAGGTAGAAGATATAAAGGATTGAAAATTTTTTGGGTCATGAAATTCTGTAAAATTATGGCCGTTCTATATCTCCCACCGTGAAGCACGTATTCGTATGAAATTTTGTTCTCTTGTTCACTTTGTTTTTCTCAATTATAAACTATAGTTATTTTGTGCACAGATCTATAAATGTAGAAGATATAAAGGGTTGAAAATTTTTTAGGTCATGAAATTCTGTAAAATTATGACCGTTCTATATCTCCCACTGTGAACCACGTATTCGTATGAAATTATGTTCTCTTGTACACTATGTTTTCCTGAATTATAAACTATAGTTATTTTGTGCACAGATCTAAAAAGGTAGAAGATATAAAGGTTTGAAAATTGTTTGGGTCATGAAATTCTGTACAATTATGGCCGTTCTATATCTTCCACAGTGAACCACGTATTGATATGGAATTTTGTTCTCTTGCACACATTGTTTTTCTAAATTATAAACTATAGTCATTTTGTGCACAGATCTAAAAAGGTAGAAAATATAAAGGGTTGAAAAATTTTTGGGTCATGAAATTCTGTAAAATTATGGCCGTTTTATATCTCCCACCGTGAACCACGTATTCGTATGAAATTTTGTTCTCTTGTTCACTTTGTTTTTCTCAATTATAAACTATACTTATTTTGTGCACAGATCTATAATTTTATATCTATAAAGGGTTGAAAATTTTTTGGGTCATGAAATTCTGTAAAATTATGGCTGTTCTATACTCCCACCATGAACCACGTATTCGTATGAAATTTTGTTCTCTTGTACACTTTGTTTTTCTCAATTATAAACTATAGTTAATTTGTGCACAGATCTATAAATGTAGAAGATATAAAGGGTTGAAAATTTTTTGGGTAATGAAATTCTGTAAAATTATGACCGTTCTATATCTCCCACTGTGAACCACGTATTCGTATGAAATTTTGTTCTCTTGTACACTTTGTTTTTCTCAATTATAAACTATAGTTATTTTGTGCACAGATATAAAAAGGTAGAAGATATAAAGGGTTGAAAATTTTTTGGGTCATGAAATTCTGTAAAATTATGGCCGTTCTATATCTCCCACCGTGAACCACGTATTCGTATGAAATTTTGTTCTCTCGTACACTTTGTTTTTCTCAATTATAAACTATAGTTATTTTGTGCACAGATCTATAAATGTAGAAGATATAAAGGGTTGAAAATTTTTTGGGTCATGAAATTCTGTAAAATTATGACCGTTCTATATCTCCCACTGTGAACCACGTATTCGTATGAAACTTTGTTCTCTTGTACACTTTGTTTTTCTCAATTATAAACTATAGTTATTTTGTGCACAGATCTATAAATGTAGAAGATATAAAGGGTTGAAAATTTTTTGGGTCATGAAATTCTGTAAAATAATGACCGTTCTATATCACCCACTGTGAACCACGTATTCGTATGAAATTTTGTTCTCTTGTACACTTTGTTTTTCTCAATTATAAACTATAGTTATTTTGTGCACAGATCTATAAATATAGAAGATATAAAGGGTTGAAAATTTTTTGGGTCATGAAATTCTGTAAAATTATGACCGTTCTATATCTCCCACTGTGAACCACGTATTCGTATGAATCTTTTTTCTCTTGTACACTTTGTTTTTCTCAATTATAAACTATAGTCATTTTGTGCACAGATCTAAAAAGGTAGAAGATATAAAGGATTGAAAATTTTTTGGGTCATGAAATTCTGTAAAATTATGGCCGTTCTATATCTCCCACCGTGAAGCACGTATTCGTATGAAATTTTGTTCTCTTGTTCACTTTGTTTTTCTCAATTATAAACTATAGTTATTTTGTGCACAGATCTATAAATGTAGAAGATATAAAGGGTTGAAAATTTTTTAGGTCATGAAATTCTGTAAAATTATGACCGTTCTATATCTCCCACTGTGAACCACGTATTCGTATGAAATTATGTTCTCTTGTACACTATGTTTTCCTGAATTATAAACTATAGTTATTTTGTGCACAGATCTAAAAAGGTAGAAGATATAAAGGTTTGAAAATTGTTTGGGTCATGAAATTCTGTACAATTATGGCCGTTCTATATCTTCCACAGTGAACCACGTATTGATATGGAATTTTGTTCTCTTGCACACATTGTTTTTCTAAATTATAAACTATAGTCATTTTGTGCACAGATCTAAAAAGGTAGAAAATATAAAGGGTTGAAAAATTTTTGGGTCATGAAATTCTGTAAAATTATGGCCGTTTTATATCTCCCACCGTGAACCACGTAATCGTATGAAATTTTGTTCTCTTGTTCACTTTGTTTTTCTCAATTATAAACTATAGTTATTTTGTGCACAGATCTATAAATGTAGAAGATATAAAGGGTTGAAAATTTTTTGGGTCATAAAATTCTGTAAAATTATGACCGTTCTATACCTCCCACTGTGTACCACGTATTCGTATGAAATTTTGTTCTCTTGTACACTTTGTTTTTCTCAATTATAAACTATAGTTAATTTGTGCACAGATCTATAAATGTAGAAGATATAAAGGGTTGAAAATTTTTTGGGTAATGAAATTCTGTAAAATTATGACCGTTCTATATCTCCCACTGTGAACCACGTATTCGTATGAAATTTTGTTCTCTTGTACACTTTGTTTTTCTCAATTATAAACTATAGTTATTTTGTGCACAGATATAAAAAGGTAGAAGATATAAAGGGTTGAAAATTTTTTGGGTCATGAAATTCTGTAAAATTATGGCCGTTCTATATCTCCCACCGTGAACCACGTATTCGTATGAAATTTTGTTCTCTCGTACACTTTGTTTTTCTCAATTATAAACTATAGTTATTTTGTGCACAGATCTATAAATGTAGAAGATATAAAGGGTTGAAAATTTTTTGGGTCATGAAATTCTGTAAAATTATGACCGTTCTATATCTCCCACTGTGAACCACGTATTCGTATGAAACTTTGTTCTCTTGTACACTTTGTTTTTCTCAATTATAAACTATAGTTATTTTGTGCACAGATCTATAAATGTAGAAGATATAAAGGGTTGAAAATTTTTTGGGTCATGAAATTCTGTAAAATTATGACCGTTCTATATCACCCACTGTGAACCACGTATTCGTATGAAATTTTGTTCTCTTGTACACTTTGTTTTTCTCAATTATAAACTATAGTTATTTTGTGCACAGATCTATAAATATAGAAGATATAAAGGGTTGAAAATTTTTTGGGTCATGAAATTCTGTAAAATTATGACCGTTCTATATCTCCCACTGTGAACCACGTATTCGTATGAATCTTTTTTCTCTTGTACACTTTGTTTTTCTCAATTATAAACTATAGTCATTTTGTGCACAGATCTAAAAAGGTAGAAGATATAAAAGCATGAAAATTTTTTGGGTCATGAAATTCTGTAAAATTATGGCCGTTCTATATCTCCCACCGTGAAGCACGTATTCGTATGAAATTTTGTTCTCTTGTTCACTTTGTTTTTCTCAATTATAAACTATAGTTATTTTGTGCACAGATCTATAAATGTAGAAGATATAAAGGGTTGAAAATTTTTTGGGTCATGAAATTCTGTAAAATTATGACCGTTCTATATCTCCCACTGTGAACCACGTATTCGTATGAAACTTTTTTCCCTTGTACACTTTGTTTTTCTCAATTATAAACTATAGTCATTTTGTGCACAGATCTAAAAAGGTAGAAGATATAAAAGGATGAAAATTTTTTGGGTTATGAAATTCTGTAAAATTATGGCCGTTCTATATCATCCACTGTGAACCACGTATTCGTATGAAACTTTGTTCTCTTGTACACTTTGTTTTTCTCAATTATAAACTATAGCCATTTTGTGCACAGATCTAAAAAGGTAGAAGATATAAAGGATTGAAAATTTTTTGGGTCATGAAATTCTGTAAAATTATGGCCGTTCTATATCTCCCACCGTGAAGCACGTGTTCGTATGAAATTTTGTTCTCTTGTTCACTTTGTTTTTCTCAATTATAAACTATAGTTATTTTGTGCACAGATCTATAAATGTAGAAGATATAAAGGGTTGAAAATTTTTTAGGTCATGAAATTCTGTAAAATTATGACCGTTCTATATCTCCCACTGTGAACCACGTATTCGTATGAAATTATGTTCTCTTGTACACTATGTTTTCCTGAATTATAAACTATAGTTATTTTGTGCACAGATCTAAAAAGGTAGAAGATATAAAGGTTTGAAAATTGTTTGGGTCATGAAATTCTGTACAATTATGGCCGTTCTATATCTTCCACAGTGAACCACGTATTGATATGGAATTTTGTTCTCTTGCACACATTGTTTTTCTAAATTATAAACTATAGTCATTTTGTGCACAGATCTAAAAAGGTAGAAAATATAAAGGGTTGAAAAATTTTTGGGTCATGAAATTCTGTAAAATTATGGCCGTTTTATATCTCCCACCGTGAACCACGTATTCGTATGAAATTTTGTTCTCTTGTTCACTTTGTTTTTCTCAATTATAAACTATAGTTATTTTGTGCACAGATCTATAAATGTAGAAGATATAAAGGGTTGAAAATTTTTTGGGTCATAAAATTCTGTAAAATTATGACCGTTCTATACCTCCCACTGTGTACCACGTATTCGTATGAAATTTTGTTCTCTTGTACACTTTGTTTTTCTCAATTATAAACTATAGTTAATTTGTGCACAGATCTATAAATGTAGAAGATATAAAGGGTTGAAAATTTTTTGGGTAATGAAATTCTGTAAAATTATGACCGTTCTATATCTCCCACTGTGAACCACGTATTCGTATGAAATTTTGTTCTCTTGTACACTTTGTTTTTCTCAATTATAAACTATAGTTATTTTGTGCACAGATATAAAAAGGTAGAAGATATAAAGGGTTGAAAATTTTTTGGGTCATGAAATTCTGTAAAATTATGGCCGTTCTATATCTCCCACCGTGAACCACGTATTCGTATGAAATTTTGTTCTCTCGTACACTTTGTTTTTCTCAATTATAAACTATAGTTATTTTGTGCACAGATCTATAAATGTAGAAGATATAAAGGGTTGAAAATTTTTTGGGTCATGAAATTCTGTAAAATTATGACCGTTCTATATCTCCCACTGTGAACCACGTATTCGTATGAAACTTTGTTCTCTTGTACACTTTGTTTTTCTCAATTATAAACTATAGTTATTTTGTGCACAGATCTATAAATGTAGAAGATATAAAGGGTTGAAAATTTTTTGGGTCATGAAATTCTGTAAAATTATGACCGTTCTATATCACCCACTGTGAACCACGTATTCGTATGAAATTTTGTTCTCTTGTACACTTTGTTTTTCTCAATTATAAACTATAGTTATTTTGTGCACAGATCTATAAATATAGAAGATATAAAGGGTTGAAAATTTTTTGGGTCATGAAATTCTGTAAAATTATGACCGTTCTATATCTCCCACTGTGAACCACGTATTCGTATGAATCTTTTTTCTCTTGTACACTTTGTTTTTCTCAATTATAAACTATAGTCATTTTGTGCACAGATCTAAAAAGGTAGAAGATATAAAAGCATGAAAATTTTTTGGGTCATGAAATTCTGTAAAATTATGGCCGTTCTATATCTCCCACCGTGAAGCACGTATTCGTATGAAATTTTGTTCTCTTGTTCACTTTGTTTTTCTCAATTATAAACTATAGTTATTTTGTGCACAGATCTATAAATGTAGAAGATATAAAGGGTTGAAAATTTTTTGGGTCATGAAATTCTGTAAAATTATGACCGTTCTATATCTCCCACTGTGAACCACGTATTCGTATGAAACTTTTTTCCCTTGTACACTTTGTTTTTCTCAATTATAAACTATAGTCATTTTGTGCACAGATCTAAAAAGGTAGAAGATATAAAAGGATGAAAATTTTTTGGGTTATGAAATTCTGTAAAATTATGGCCGTTCTATATCATCCACTGTGAACCACGTATTCGTATGAAACTTTGTTCTCTTGTACACTTTGTTTTTCTCAATTATAAACTATAGCCATTTTGTGCACAGATCTAAAAAGGTAGAAGATATAAAGGATTGAAAATTTTTTGGGTCATGAAATTCTGTAAAATTATGGCCGTTCTATATCTCCCACCGTGAAGCACGTGTTCGTATGAAATTTTGTTCTCTTGTTCACTTTGTTTTTCTCAATTATAAACTATAGTTATTTTGTGCACAGATCTATAAATGTAGAAGATATAAAGGGTTGAAAATTTTTTAGGTCATGAAATTCTGTAAAATTATGACCGTTCTATATCTCCCACTGTGAACCACGTATTCGTATGAAATTATGTTCTCTTGTACACTATGTTTTCCTGAATTATAAACTATAGTTATTTTGTGCACAGATCTAAAAAGGTAGAAGATATAAAGGTTTGAAAATTGTTTGGGTCATGAAATTCTGTACAATTATGGCCGTTCTATATCTTCCACAGTGAACCACGTATTGATATGGAATTTTGTTCTCTTGCACACATTGTTTTTCTAAATTATAAACTATAGTCATTTTGTGCACAGATCTAAAAAGGTAGAAAATATAAAGGGTTGAAAAATTTTTGGGTCATGAAATTCTGTAAAATTATGGCCGTTTTATATCTCCCACCGTGAACCACGTATTCGTATGAAATTTTGTTCTCTTGTTCACTTTGTTTTTCTCAATTATAAACTATAGTTATTTTGTGCACAGATCTATAAATGTAGAAGATATAAAGGGTTGAAAATTTTTTGGGTCATAAAATTCTGTAAAATTATGACCGTTCTATACCTCCCACTGTGTACCACGTATTCGTATGAAATTTTGTTCTCTTGTACACTTTGATTTTCTCAATTATAAACTATAGTTAATTTGTGCACAGATCTATAAATGTAGAAGATATAAAGGGTTGAAAATTTTTTGGGTAATGAAATTCTGTAAAATTATGACCGTTCTATATCTCCCACTGTGAACCACGTATTCGTATGAAATTTTGTTCTCTTGTACACTTTGTTTTTCTCAATTATAAACTATAGTCATTTTGTGCACAGATCTAAAAAGGTAGAAGATATAAAAGGATGAAAATTTTTTGGGTCATGAAATTCTGTAAAATTATGACCGTTCTATATCTCCCACTGTGAACCACGTATTCGTATGAAATTTTGTTCTCTTGTACACTTTGTTTTTCTCAATTATAAACTATAGTTATTTTGTGCACAGATATAAAAAGGTAGAAGATATAAAGGGTTGAAAATTTTTTGGGTCATGAAATTCTGTAAAATTATGGCCGTTCTATATCTCCCACCGTGAACCACGTATTCGTATGAAATTTTGTTCTCTTGTACACTTTGTTTTTCTCAATTATAAACTACAGTTATTTTGTGCACAGATCTATAAATGTAGAAGATATAAAGGGTTGAAAATTTTTTGGGTCATGAAATTCTGTAAAATTATGACCGTTCTATATCTCCCACTGTGAATCACGTATTCGTATGAAACTTTGTTCTCTTGTACACTTTGTTTTTTTCAATTATAAACTATAGTCATTTTGTGCACAGATCTAAAAAGGTAGAAGATATAAAAGGATGAAAATTTTTTGGGTCATGAAATTCTGTAAAATTATGGCCGTTCTATATCATCCACTGTGAACCACGTATTGATATGGAATCTTGTTCTCTTGTACACTTTGTTTTTCTCAATTATAAACTATAGTAATTTTGTGCACAGATATAAAAAGGTAGAAGATATAAAGGGTTGTAAATTTTTTGGGTCATGAATTTCTGTAAAATTATGGCCGTTGTATATCTCCCACTGTGAACCACGTATTCGTATGAAACTTTGTTCTCTTGTACACTTTGTTTTTCTCAATTATAAACTATAGTCATTTTGTGCACAGATCTAAAAAGGTAGAAGATATAAAGGGTTGAAAATTTTTTGGGTCATGAAATTCTTTAAAATTATGGCCGTTCTATATCTCCCACCGTGAACCACGTATTCGTATGAAATTTTGTTCTCTTGTTCACTTTGTTTTTCTCAATTATAAACTATAGTTATTTTGTGCACAGATATAAAAATTTTGTTCTCTTATACACTTTATTTAATGTTAGTGTTCCGCGAGAAAAATATATATATATACATATAATTGTGTTCCGCGTCTATGAAAAGGTTATGAACCACTGGTCTAGAGACTCGTGAAGAAGTCCAAGTCTACAAAAATTAACCGAAAATTATTTACTGAAGACGCTCAGAAAAAGGGTCTCGCCAAAACGTGGTTCGAACCATTGGTTGAAAAGCCATAAAAGTGGATGATTAAATTAGTTTGATTATCGATTGAAATTGAACTAATTCGGTGATTAAAATTAAAGTTCAATTTAATTCTCAGAGTTAATCATAATTTTTTTAGTTTGATTAAATTAGTTTGATTAACGATTAAATCTGAAATTTAATTGATTAAATAATTGTCATATGATTAAAATTACGATTAAATTCTGATTAAAATTAAAAATAAATTTAATCAATTGAAAAATTTAATCAATTAAATTTAGAATTTAATTTTTTTTTTAATCAGTGCCCAACTCTGCCTTTAGGTCACCTAGATCGATATTTTGTTTTCATTTAAGGGTATTCAGCTTTATTGATGCCCTCCACTAGCACTAGACCATTCACACTACAGCACTCTAGCCGGGTTTCCTAAATAGTTACAGCAAGAGTTGTGGATACTGAAAGGTAGATATAACCTTCCTGGTGCCACCCGCTCTTCTTGCCCAATCCCTTTTCCCAGATATTCTAAAGTTGTCTCCTCCAAGATAATACCGGGTATATTCTCACAGTCAGTTGTGTGAGATGGAAACTTGAGTTTGTAAAAGTCTCTATTCCAAATTTATTAAACTTGTTGGATGAAAATCCGAAAATGGCCAGATAAAGAAACGTGCGTGCTACGAAGGACAGAATCAGCGATACTCAATTTAAATATATATGAATCTAAATATTACAAATAATGAGTAAACCTTTTTATTACCTCATACACTTTCCATCTTTTTTTATCATGCTGATTTTAGATAACATTTTACATGAGTACTGAACGGCCATCAAATCTCTATGCTCTCTGAATCCTGCATTAATAACTGTCTGCAAATTAGACGAGACTAGAGAAGGTTTCTTGCTAAAATAAAATTTAGAAAATTAAAAATTATTACGATGCGATGTACAAATGAGGATTGAATAGGAGAAGAGCAATGAATCATTTGTACACTCAATAGTAAGGGAGGCTTGGTACAGCTGGGTGAGGTGTGATATGTCGCCAGCATAGCTGGCGTAAGACTTACATAACTATAGAACCAGTTGCAGCAGTCTATGAGTTGTCCACATACCTAAAACTTCCCGATCCGCCAGATTGAACTACAAGCTACTGAACTTACTATGTAAATTTAAGCGTTGAATGGTTTGTTTCATCACTCTGACGAAGGGAGATGAGCAGAAGAAATGATTTTCCTCGATCATGGTATGTTCCAGAAGGAAACCTATTTTTACAGATTGCCGTACAAAACAACAGGTTCCGAGAAACCCTCTTTATTATTATTTGTAAGGATTTAATGGTCAGTATCTAGATTCTATTTATCAAGAATTTACAGATACGGGGAAAAAAACAATAAAACATTGTAACAATATTTTCTAAACAAACCAATTTGAAGTACATATTGTTTGGAGGAAACTAATGGTAGTGGCTCAGCAAATTAAGAAAGCCCATGCATCTCAGTGACTACGTTCTTAATAGGGTAAGGAAGAGAAGCAGCATTGCAATGAGACTGGCTGAAGAACTTGAAAGGCGGACATTGGCCATTGGCGCTACAATTGACCCAAGCTCAACATTTTTTGCTCCTTTCTTTATTATAACTTCAATTATAACTTTCAATTTAAGATCAAGATGTTTCAAGCTATTTGATAAACACCCAAAATTCAGCAAACAAATTTCGAAAAACAACATTTAAATTGATACATAACTTTGTGATAAATAAATACACAGGAAACGAGAGATACTTACTACGCTATCATGTCCAGTAATATTAAAGCTGAAATACTTTCCTTTTCAGTTATCTGATCGTCTTTTTTATCAAACTTCTCCCAAAGAACCTAAAAGTACACCCAATAAAAGAAATGATTTGAAATATAAAATAATAAAAACTAATCGTAAATAAAAATGTTTATCATAAACAAACAATAACTAACCTGTATAAATTCTTTGTCTAATTCATCATTTTGTAGCCAAAGGTCGACCAAATCTTCTAATGCACCTTTTTGTTCCATGTCCAGATCGTCTAATAATTTGATAAGTCTCTGAGCGATCTATAAAATTTAAACAAAAGTATTTTGCAAATTTGATATTCTGATACGAGGAAAAGTAAGTAAAAATCTTGATTAATACGTACTACAATATTTTACCTAACTAGAATTCGCTAGACTGAAACTTATTCATTTTTTCAAACTCGGAATTTTCGAAATAAATTTAGTTTTTACAAAAACTCAACGACGCAAATTAGTGAACATCGCGTTACTTCCTCTTACCAGGGTACCTCTTTTAAAAATACCTTCCAAAACAAATTCTTGTACTGCCTCTCTCTTTCGAATAAAAGTTGCTTGTACTTACACACTTACAGCTGGAATTTAAAACTTTAAAAAAACGCTAACGCCACACACGAGAAATTTAAAAAAAAAAAACTCTCAAACAAAGTATTATTTGCTTCACAAATCTTTTTCTCTGAAGTAGAAGAAGTCTGTACAGCCACACATAACCCACAGTTTTTGACTTTTTAGGTTGTTAAAGTAGTATTAACTTTTATGACGATCTGCTCTTATAAATCGAAACTCGGAATTTCGAAATAAATAAATAAATTTGATTTTCAAGAAGAGAGTTTGGTACACTAAACCCTTAAGTGCTTTTGCTGAGCTTACTCCCTGGCATATTGTACTGCGGTTTTTATATACTATTCATATAATCAGACACATGTCTAATTATATTGTACATACAATATTAAAGCTATGTATACATAAACAACCGATTAAATAAACAAATTTAAAAAAAAAAAAAGCGAGATCTTTTTTACCAAAAGTTTTTAACCCTTCTACTAAAAAAGTACATAAAGGTAACCAAACATACTTGCAAGGCTCTCGCTCGAGCAGTTTTGTGGCATGTGGTCAAATATAATTTTCTGTAAGCAGCGGCCACGGCTTCCTTAATCGCTGGCTGGTCACATCGTACTAATAATAGAATGTTCCGCATCACTCTTCTAGAATCCGCTAAGCCAAACTGATAGGCTACTGTAAAAAACTCAATAGCTTCCGATACTCCCATTACACTTTTACTTTTCAATATGGAATTAATGTCTTTTCCAACATCATTCATTAAGATTGTGAAATTTATCGACTCCTGTAAATGAAAGCATATTTATTTTCTAATAAGATATGTAATTGCCATGTCAGTTCAAATAAAACAAACTGATAACTGAGATTATAGCCAAGCGAATTACTTCAATGTAGTCCACAACTGCTTTCTGTTTAGTGTATTCTTCGTTGAAATTGTCAAACTCGAGAGGCAGATCTGCAGATTTAGTAAAAATTTTCTTAAAAACGGCTGTATAATATTCTACAGGATCAGCGTTCTTATCCAAATTGCACCTGCAAAGTAGACATCAATGTGCTATTTCTAGTGTATTTCTCACTTTACTGTATCCTAAGAAAAACTCAGATAGCCCAGGCTCTGACACAATGAGATAAAGCTACAAAGCATTTCCTTTACAAACCCATACGAATCAAGTTAATAAACTATCTTAAATAACTACGGTCAAGTTACCTGATTTCTTGAGCATCCGGAAATTGTAATTCACTTTGTTTCAACAAATTGATAGCTTCTACAAAATGTTTCTCTAGCAATAACTTTATTATAATTAGCAGCACATCTGAGATATTAATACTTTGTGTAGAGACCATTTCTTCCTCCAACTCATTCTCTTAACAAAGTAAACAAATCTATTGAAAATAAAGTTGGCAAATAATAATTTATACTTTGAGATGAATATCATACTAACCTAAATTAGAAATATATTTGTTAATCTCTAGAATTAAATCGACTTCCAGGTGGGCCCACGCTTCTTCCTTAGGTAGTGTACGTTTGGCGTTTATATTTCTGAGGATAGTCTTGGCTTGTAACAATTGTCCGCGCATCTCAGTAAGGTTTAACTAAATAAGCGAAAACCATTATTTATCAAGAAATACAAAGAAATCAGTAATGGTTAAAAAATAGTCTTAATAAATACAAAAAGGGGCACCCACTCTTCCAGCGTATGGATTTTCTTTGAGTACGACAGTGAACAATTGGATCGCACTTTTGGCAGACATTAAACTCTTATCAGAAATTCTGTTTTTTGCAGACTGTAGAAGTATCATTAAATAACTTTTGGGAATAGCTCGTGCCCCAGCTAATTTGCTCCATAACTGCAGAGCCTAAAAATAATACCAATTTTATAAATAAGATTATAACAAATTATATTCTGTACCAATAAAAATAAATGTTTACTTTATTACAATCACTAAGTAATCGCATTGTCATGGCAACTAGTTTCTTTTACTAAATTGACAAAATTTTCGAACATAAAACTATCCCTACACCAAGATCCACACCAAGATTATTTTCGAGAAAATAAAAAGATTAGATCTATTCAGCTAAAATTTCTAGTCCAAAAAGCGTCGTTAAAACTGTTTTCAAGAAAATTCCAAAAATCACGAGACACCTATTTTCCTATAAACCCAAATTCAAACTTGACAGTATTTACTGCATTTTACGATCTAATATGGTTTGGGGTGTTTGCTTACAATTTAGAGTTTGTTTGCGAGTTTTCGAACCATCTTCTAGACACTTTGTACATTAGCACCTCTACTTACCTTTGGCGGGACGTTTAATTTGCAAAAAACAAAAGGGAGCGCCACAAAGAACTAAGATTACTGAAAATATAATAGCTTTAATAATGGATATGTCTACTAAATTCAGGAAACCGCAACAGATTTTTAGCAATAAGACAATCTCGAACTGTTTAATTAGTTAAGAACGCCTTGTTTTAGATACTGTAACCATGACCGGTGTCAACTCGAGTTCCATTCCAAACAGATTTTGGATCGTTTTAGGTAAGTTATGGAGCCTTTTTTGCTAATAGTACATGCATGTACTGGTCTCAGTTATTTCAAGAAATTGAAAGCACAAATTTCTGAAGAGCTAGGCCATCGCAGAAAAATGTTTCTAGGTCTGAAAATAATATATTATCCGAGAGAGGAGTGCCAAAATATTGTAATACATGGCCATAAAACTCTAACAATACTTTCTTGTAAAAAATCAGAGGTTATTGTAGTAAAAGTTTACAATTTTGATAGTAGTTCCTGATTTACTATAAAATCATTTCAACTCCTTTGTAATAATCACGTCCATATTATTTTCAGTTCGGCATCAATCATTAATGTCTATTATTGTTATTTCTGCAAACTTTAATGCAGGTAGTAAGCTTTAGAGAGGAGATTCTGAGATTTTTGATAAGTTGCCAAAATCGAATCCTACGACATAGAAATGCTAATTGCTTTTATAATAATCTAACTTGTAAGACTTAAATAATACGCTTAAAGATAGAAAAATATTGTTAATCTATTTGTAATTGGAAACTTTAAAAATGGCTCCTAAATATATTTATAAATAAGAAACTTTTACTAAAAGTGCAAATGAAAGTTAATAATAGAAAGAAGAAGCGGTAATATTTACCTTTGAACGAACGTAAGAATTCTGGTCCCTTAAATGGTTGCGTAAATGTCTTAGTAGTTGATCTCGTGTCCCTTGAGATCCCTCACTTATATTTCCGTCAGAAAAGCAATTCAAAATGATTTCAGTAAAAGCAATTAAAGAAGCGTTCCTCACGACGTATGGCTTAAAAGATAAATAAATAACATAATTATGAATTTGACTAGTTAAATCAGTAGGAAAGAATCATCCAATGCTGCTGATTACCTCAACTGTAAGATTTCTTGAAAGCGCTTTAACAGAAGGTAGCAGTAATTCTGGGTTAGCTTCTGCGATATCAGTAATGAAAGTGGCTACAGATTTTGCCAAACCGGGGACATCATCATCGTGAATTGAAATACTCAATTCTTTCAAAATTTTTGGAATAATCGTAGTACATTTATATTCAGTTGTCATTAGTACTGCTGTGCTTGCGATCGCCGGTACAGCTTGCTCGAACTGTTTCATTAACTGCAATTGAATCAATACAAAACATATCTTTGTAAAATAGGAAGTCTGAATTTTGAAAGTAGGATTGTTCCTGCAATGTGAGAGCGATTTCTATCTGGGTACCTTCTCTTAGACTATTCCGATCTCAATGGACTAATCAACCTTAGAGATGCATTGCATTGGTTTAGATGTTGAGCTTGTATTGTCACTTAACTTTTTAAGCAAATCAAAGTGTTAGTGCAAATCTTGTTCCAATTTTTTAAAATAAGAAAAAACTTTAGAATAAAAAATGCTCACGCTTTCTGTAGTAAAATTAAACATGGTGTATTCTTACGAAGTTTACATATTTACATTTTCTTTAAATTTAGAATTAGTAGTTTTAGGTTGAAAATAATGTACAATTTAAGGTAGCTATTTGCTGTCTGCAGTTTTCTTTAAGTTTAGAATTTTTTTCTACATATTAATTCTTAATGATAAGATGATAAATCCCTACATTACAAAAAAGGCAAACTGAAAGGCAAATTTTTGAGAGAATTTAAGCTGTTAAAGAAATCTAAAAAAAAAAAAATGAAGGAATTGAAAAATCAATTCAGTAAAGTGGTGAATCATGTGTATTTTCACTTTCACTTCACTTTTTTACCTAGTGAAGTACTCAAAACTGATATTACTCTTTAAATTCGAAAATCACGATTACTACTTCATTTTTAAAGAAATAATTGAAGGTAAAAAAAAAAAAACGAAAAAGGATAGTAAAAAGAGGCGTATATCTTCTTAATTCTGTGAATAAAGTAAAAAGAAGTACCTGAACAATTTTTGGTATGCAGGTAATTCCATGATTATAAGAGGCCACAAGCACTGCCAATACCTGAGATACGGAATCACGAAGTGGTTTTAACTTCGCCTGACCAACATCTGGATTTTCAAACGCTTTATAACAACAATTAGCAATCAAACTAAAAATATAAACCAAAGATATTCACATATCTTTATTGAAATTAAAAGAAATAAAAACATACTTTAATAACAAAATATCGTCTCACTCACTTAATCAGTGCTTCTTCAACTACATAGGATGGCCATAACAAGTTCAGTTTTTGTTGCAACATTTCATAAATATATGTAAATGCCAATTTCTTTTGTAAATTCCAATCCCATAAATCTTCAGGTTTAACACTTTTAGTTTTAGTCTTCAAACCTTTGCTTCTCTAAATATATAAACAAAAAAATATTTATTTCTAATAACATCCCAAGTGATACTAACATTTTCAGATCAAAACTTCACCTTCGGTTCCGATATAAAATTCTCTGAATTGAATGACAGTTTATCTTCATACGCTTTCTCAAATATTGAAAATATGTATACATTCATTTTGATTACATTTACTGCTTCACGTTTTGAATCAGGATCTTCGTTCAGTATCGCTTCACGAACAAACGAACCAATGTCTTTCAGCACTGTTTAAAAGAAATTTTTATACAATTTTAAAACTAATATGTTAATATTTATTAACAAGAAAAAGTTGGATAACCCTCACTTACTCCTTGAAATTACGCTATCGTAAACATCTTGAAGTTGGGCAAAATCAATTTCCTTCTCACTCAGTATTGAGTAAAGAATATCGAATCTTCGCAAAATACAAACGCAGCCTTTCGCCGAAATGTCTTTTTTCAAGTCTATAATGATTCAAACGCCAACATCAAAACCAGTTGTAATATCAGAAGTTTAAACACTCTTTATTCAAGAATTAGCTAAAAGAACTAAAAATGTGTTTAAAGTATACGCAGTCAAATTTTTAAAAAACCTTAGTGCAAAATATGATTCTTCTTCTTCGGCATATGTACATAACTTTCTGCGGGGAAAGCTTTTAATAATTTTTCCGGTACTTAAAGAAATGTAGTTTCAGAAATGAAGCAAACTGCTAATTTTAAAGAAAAAAAAGTAATATGAGTCTCAGTACCTTTTTTAAAAGTACTGTATTCTTAAAAACAAGTTTTAACATCCTTAAAGAATCTCGGACTCCTACGGTATCCCGTCTTAATAATGATAACGTCACGAACCAATTACAATTACGATAGGATTACGTATCGTATGTGATACACTTTATAAATTACTATAAAAGTTAATTTCATGCATTTGGTTATTTTCAGGTTATAGGGCAAAAGTAAATTCAACTTTTCTCACATAAATTACTTTTTTAAAGCAGCAATCATGTACTTCAATTATAGGAAACAGACTTCAATGAGCTTCTTATTAAAAAAATAAATAAGAGGCAGATCATTACGGCACTATACACAAACAGTTGATTCGAAAACTATCTAGTCGACTTCACCTTTATTATATTGTTCACTAGTTTTGTAAGAATACCAACCTTTTAGACTGCTTAAACAAGTCTTCCAATCTATTAAATTCTCTACTGAATATTGACCGCTAGTGCTTTTCAACAAATCTTCTTTAGTCAAAGGTATAATGAACTCCCAATCATCATTTAAATCCATCTTTGTATAGTAACTTAAAGTAAAAATGAAGTCGTAAAAGTTAATAACTCATTATTAATACAAAGGCAAAGAAAATTAAGACTTTGTATACATACCGTCTTCACCTAACTTGAATGAGGAATTATTCAATTCCACCAAATCGAATTATTAGTGAATGATTAACTCCAAAGTATCCATTTCCTTGTCAAAATTAAAACTTCAGTCACTGTTTACTTTTCCTTGTAAACATGGAAATTATATCAATAAAACGCTAGCAACCCCTACAGTGTAAGAAGAAAACAGAAGAGTAACTAAAATTATAAAATTATATTGAGGACAATTTCTTAACATGATATCCCTTTCCGACATAATCGCCTTACAGGTGAGATAAATACCCTGATCCCGCCAAACAGACCCACGACAATTTTAACCTTTTTACTGGAGGTTTTTTACATTTGCATTGGTTACATACAGTTACAGTTATGAGTAATTCTTTTTTGATCCGGCTCTCTTTTAATGCTCCAGGATTATTCCAAATAAATTGAAGTTGAAGAGACACACAATAATAAGTAAGAGATATATTTATTAATAAGTAACAGTAAAAATTTAACTTGATGCGGCTTGAATTAAAAACGACTGGAGATACGAATACAAAGCAGATAACACCATTTACTTGAAGAAGCAGGGTAAAAGTACTAGGTCAGCCGAATTAAAGTCATTATCATTTTCTAAGAAAATAAAAGTAAAACATTCGGAAACTATGTCTTAAGCTTTGACGGTTAAATCATCGATTGAAAAGGTGGTTATATCCACAGTGCTGGATAACATCACAGTTTTTCTGTTTTGTTTTTGTATCTCTGGCTGGTTTCAGATTTTCATTTGTCATCAGAGGTTGATTAATAAGTTTAGCGTAGAAAATACTACAGAAATGTTCAGCTACATTTTCATGGGTCTAGTTGTCTACTCTCAGCTAGGTGTAGTCCGTAGTTCATAACAAAACAAAAATGTTAGATGGCCCTACCCTGCAGCTAATTTCTAATCTATTAGGTGAGGCGTATGTTTAATCTATTTTTATAAGCTTTTTTTCTAAATAATGATTTGGTACGGGACTTCTCTTAAAAGATTTAACTCGACTAAACTCCATTTTATGCCTTACTTTTTAATTTTTTCTTCGTAAATTTAATGCTTACTCATTTGTGAGTATGCACAGGTATTCTCGATTATAATAATTTAATTAAAAATAAAACATATTTGTCTTAAAACTAAATAATTTACAGCAAGTACAATTCAATTATCGGTGCCAATATACCACTTTCATTTATTTTTCAGTTATAGGATGACTATGGATCTACAAAGGAGTGGGTGTCCTAAAAGGCAGTGGACTGGGTGCAAGATCTCGCAGTTTGGTGAGATCAGAGTACCTTAAAGTTGCTCTCATTATTTTTTCACATCATAACAGTGTAGGGAGAAGGAATAATAATAAATCCAACTGGCTTCTTATCTGACAAGTGTTATACTATGTTTCCGGAATAATAGAAAGTCTCAAGTCACTTGCCGCTGTCGCATGAAACTGCGTTCCAGGCTGAAGGTTTTGACCTAATGGAACGCAAATATCGTACATCCCAGCTCATAGTTCAGTCTATACTGTAGACTAAATTTTAGTCTATTCTAATTTTATTTTCAATGAAAATCCCAAATTAAAAACAAAAAAATAATAATTGTCAATTAGAAAAAGCATCCAGAGAATACCAATGATACAAATCCAGACATCTAATGAATCTTTATAAATTTATCTGTGAATATAAAAATAAAATTCAACGTGCCATCAACTTTTGCCAATTACAGCTACAATTTTCAGAATGGTCTGAAATTAATATATTCTAATAAGCAAATAGAAACAAATGACCAGTATAATGAGAACATGATTGTTGAAGGATACTGGAATTCCCCTCCTTTCGGATGACCAAAAAAGGGCCCCCTCTACAAGTACTGGGCTGCGACCTTAGCATTGGACAGGGTCTTTTAAAGTATAAGTAGTCAGCATGTTCCCCTAGATGATAGATTGACAGAAAATCTGCTCAGGACGTCTGCTGACTGAAAAGATGGAAAAATGTAAGTGTATAATTCTTTATAATTATTCTATTTTTAAATTAGGTAAAAACTTTTGTGCGAACACCCACGACTTTCTCTTACTGCAGTTTACATAATTCATTTTCTCAAACTTAGAAATCAGGCAAAAAGGCAGTTGACAAAAAATATATGTTCACCTAAATAAAATGATGCTGTAATGGAAACTTGATAATTATAGCTCCCTCAAAACCTGACTAAAATCAAGAATTCTTCACCAAAAGTATCGAATTGCCCAAATTAAAATGAAAATCTATAGAATACTTGTAAGAAAATTGTCCTTCCTACCCGGAATAGTGGTTCGTTCTAAGAATATTAAGCTGTTGTTAATGTTAGTAAGTACACTGTTTAAAACGTCATATAGAAGTAAGCTTAGCTGCACACCTTCCTAAGAATCTTGTACAATAATAGTTTCTAGGGGGGAAATGTTTCAAGTAGAAGTAGTTCGCGCATGGCAATGTTTATAAGAAGAAATAAGTACAGAAATTAATTAGAACCAGTTTCGGTAAATATTGTTGAAAAATTGAAAATTATACCTACCCAGTACGACCGACTGTCGAATATAAACAAAATGTAATTTAATTATGAAGATCACAGTTGCACTGAATTATGCAGCCGCTGTAACGTGTAAAAGGAAGGTTGTTTTTATTCAGGTTGGCTTTTGCACTGCCGAAATTCTCTTGAAAACGTATCTCCTGGCGAAGATTTTATTTATTTTATTTACTCACATATCGGATGGAGAATAACGGTGCCTCGACGTGAACTTTTCAGTCCATCTGCCATCAATTACGTTATTGCTGGTAAATGTTTTTATAATAATAGTAATAGTTACCAAAAAGTAAAGTTATAAAAAGAAAAAATGTTTTAATTGTGAGGAAATAAAGGATATTTATGTTGGCTATGAGAAATACCTTGGAGTACAAGATGCTAATTAGTATTTATGTGGGAGTTACGATTGAAACAAACAAAGCAGAGGTTAGATGAGCCGGCCTGACTGTCAATTATAGATTGACCAATTTATTTTTATTGGAAATTTAACAAGGCCCATTAATATCAGAACGGACATTAGTTTAAAAACAACTAAGCATTTATGTTATTGTCATAGTCTCATTACTGCCTATTAGGAAGTACGTCTCAAGTCTAACGTAACAAACTGACTTTTAACGGAAGTGCAATTCGGATACCATTTGTTAATAAAGTTAGGTAATGATGTGGAGAAATATTGCGATCGAATCAAATTGTGGAAATTCATTTTTTACCGGAAATATCCCTTTTGAGATTGTGGAAAAATTAGATTTTTACATTCACACTGTCTTTATTTTACAACTTCCAAGAAACTTGCTCATAATTTTGTCCAACTTCCCTGGCTGATTTAATTACTAACATTATAGACGTGGTAACTTCGTACTTTTCTCAAAATATTATTTTAAAAAGAGGCCTCCTGATTGCTGCAAAATGAAAAGTTTCAGGCCACGTGTCGCAGTTTAGAGAAAATCTTGGAATTGAAAAAAATGTGTCTGAACACTCAACTCAACTTTCTCTGAACGCATGATTATATTTCCAGTTATGCAAGGCGAAATCAGAAACGTATTTATTCAAATTGTGTAATATGACCTTCATCTTGGCACAAGTTTGGCCCAGCTTATTAGTCTAATGTGCACTCTACGCGTAATGCAGCAGAATCAGTCCAAGGTCAATGTCCAACATTGGACTCCCACGTCTTGGGCAGGTGGTCAAGGCTGTAGCTCCTACCCACTGCCCAGTAAACCCACCCGTCCACTGAAGGTAACTAAGCTTTTATGGTTCTGCGAGCTTCTGGAAATCCCGAAAGATCATTTGAATACAAATACAACATTACTCGAGGTAGTTGTGACAAATTAGTATGCCAAGGATGCTAGAAACTGGTTCACCTAGTAATAACATTCAGAATATTAATATTTCCAATATTGTAAAAACAAAAATGAATGTTCACATAGCCCCCCCTCTAGTGGTGATGGTGCCTAATTTGAGATTGTGAATTTTCTTTTTGTAGGTCTCCCAGAGTATTAAAAATGGTTAAGCAAATTGAATTGTATTTGTATTTGCCTTCCGTTCAGCCAATTTAGATGGTTAGCACAACTCAAAACGAAAATTCTGTTTTCTAATTTTTTCCAATGATTTTGTTTAAACTTTGTAAACACTTAGATCTATTACATCTTTTTGAAAATTTTTTCTAGTATACGTCATTTGTGCTTAGTTCTTAGGAAGAAGTGGAGGTAAGCAACCAAGTGCTTTTTTAAAAATTTACTGAAAAGGTTATAAACATCTATAAGAGTATAATATTTAATGCGATTAAATGTGTTATCAAAATTCCAAGTAAGAATATCAGTTTACCGCGAGTGCGTTCGTTCAGTATCTGCTTTTTTTGAGTTTACAATAATTTCTAGGGTAGAGTCAAAGGGTTCTTTCTTGAACTGGACAGATGTTCGGCCTCTCACCTTTGTTTGAATTTTTTCCTTTAGGGGTTCAGGGTGTGCTGTGATTTCATGTCTCCTTTAATAGTGCCGTTTTATTGCAATGTATAGAGAGAACAGATTAGAGACCAACTATATCTTTAGAGCAAATTCTTAGTTTCAAGAGAAAGTCGTGCAAGCGATGCCCCATAATTTCTGTGTACAATATAGGAGACGTTTACATTTCGAAAGATAGTGATCCCTTTAAGTTTACAGAGAATTTAAGTTAAACTAGGTCTTCAATTTTAGTGGCAGAGATGAGACACTGTAAACTGAAGTTGCTTCAGTATATTGTGATGTTTTTTTTGTTAGATAAGGCTTGTAAGAAGTTTGTGTTGTTTACTAGGTTTATTCTTTAATAAATTAGTTTCATGAGATTGATTAGCTCGCTGTGAAATCAGTTATGTTCAGTTTAATTTAGAGTTAGCCCTCCTTTCTCACCTCCTTCAACTGTTAGTTGAAATGTTTATAAGTTTAGAAAAGCAGTCCCTGCAGTCAGTTAAATTTTTTGTGGGTTTTCTATAAGATTTTTTAGGAAAATTTAAAGTTTACAATTTATTATGTATTTTTACATGTGTTTGTAGATATATGGTTGCTGGCTTTTGGAGCAGTAATTCAAGCAGTGCTTGCACAAGAAAAATGGGTCTGGGGCAGTCGTGACAATAAGCAGGGCTTCGCAAGGTAAATTTAATTTCTGAATATATTCTTTCATTCACGTGCTCCTAATTTTTTAACTAATTTCAGTGGTGGGGATGATAACACTTGAAGATGTTTAATTACGTGTATAATGAAGATGACTCCTTGATTGCCAATTCATTCACTTCTAGTAACTCATATCTCATAAAAGCTGCTTTTTTGACCTTGTGCTGGTAGCCAACATGGCGGTAGTTGTGCAACTCGAAAGCAGCTTAAGAACGAATTAAATCTGACTTTTAAACTCACTTTTCGCAGACCAGAAGATCTTCGGGTTGAATAATTCTTGAAAGACATCTGTTTTCAGGACAACGGTGTTGGTTGCCTTTCTCAGATACTCGTGGTCTGAATGGTTTCGTTCCAAGCAATGTGCGATTCCTCGGAAAGCGCAAGTAATGTTTAATGTTGTTATACTGGACAAATCTTCCCTTTTCAAAGGCGTTATCTACATGTAATGATGTTTTGTGGCAATCCTTGGAACAGCGGAAGTTCAGTGCACCAGTTTCCTATAAAATTCTGGAATAAGATTGTAAACTTCTTTTATATCTGTTGTCATTATGACCTACGTACCCCATTAATTTTTTCTTTAATTTTTTTAACCCTCCCCCCGCGTTGAGTAATGTACCAGTTAATAATATAATCGTTAATTTTTTGAACCTACTACTTCAATATTTCATGTTATAACTACAACATGTTTAGAAATGATCTATTCTTTATATAACATATAATGTCTGTTTAGACGAAACGGACATAGTTTCATCCGAGAATGTTTATGCGCCTAAAGTAAAGCACTGCTTTCGAACACTATAACCAGTGCAGAGCATTAAATAAATGCCAGAAATTAATAAAACTGATCAATTCTTCAACTTTGAACTCCATTTCTATTTCGGCTCATTGTTTGGACATTACTGCATTTTTATTAAAGGAATTATTTCTGTCTGCATTCGGTTAGATATGATAGTTTAAATAACAAAGGAATGAATGAATAGCTAATTGCGTGGAGGTCGCACTAGTTTAGCGATTTTTCCTCCAAATTATCTAAACGACAGAGGTCATCCCAAGCTGGATAATATTGGCTGCACTGACCAGATATCGGCTTAATGTCTTCACGGTTGCCATCACAAGGCCTTCATCACTTCCTCCAGATGTTTTACTTCCTGGTCAGTTATTGGTCAACCCTCCACATAACTCATTAAGTGATTTGAATATTTGTTTTTTTATGATTTCCTTTATATTAGCTAATTTCTTTTATCTATCTTTTCCATGTTGTTTGTGATAGTTGCATTTTTATTATTTCTGGCACTTATTTAATGCTCTGCACTGGTTATAGGTGTTCGAAAGCAGTGCTTTACTTTAGGCGCATAAACAGTTTCGTCTAAACAGACATTATATGTTCTAAAAATTTGTCAGAGTTACCTGTAGACAAGAATTGAGAACATCATTTTAAAGGCAGTGGAAATACTCATCCGGTAGAGGTACACTCATTTTACTTGCCAGAGCTATTGTCAGTGGAGGTGACCGATAACATACTGGTAATGAGGATAACCGAATCGCTTATTCCGGTAAGAGCACAAAATAGGGCTATATGCTGAGAGATTCCACACATCGAAAATCGATAACTAGCTTTTCGGCAAAATCAACGTAAGTACCACTTTACTGAATCGATTATTCAGTTTTTTGAAGTTTTCCTGAAAAAATGGCTCCAATTTGGTGATCTCATTTCCGTAACATGAATTGAAATATTCCCCCATTAATGTCCTTTTAATCATCGCATCAGTCGCCAAAGAGTTTCATTTGAACTCGGAACATCACGTTAAGTCCACCTAACTCTTAGATTTATGACCGTTATCAACATCATTTTATTACAGTGAACTTGAATGATATTCTTTTCATTTATTTAGTTTAAATTATAAATTTCAAGAATATTTGATACGTAAATTTTTAAAGAGAAAGTTTGATATCACACTAGATTTTTTTAAATTAAAGATGTTGATTGGAGCGGTTTATATTGCAAGATATGCTACTGTACCCAATCATTGGCCTCCATGTATTGGGCAAGGCGCTTGGAAAATTAGCAAAATCGAGAAGCAAGAGTGGTTGTCATGGTGCAGTGGTTACGAAATCCACAGGATGTATTAAATTTTGAGGTCGAGAGCAGCAGCGCCTTTTTTAGATATCTTCCAACTCGGAATATTTGTTAAACATTCTATACTCTAAACTATTATGCAGGTTTTAAAATTGTACCTAGAGCTTATCTCACGCCCCATCCTTAAAGTCTCATTTATAGAGATTTTCATGGAAAGTACGAGTATTAGATCTAGTTGGAAGCGGGGTGTATGGAAAAGTTTGAAGGAAACCACCAGAATCATTTGAAACCGAAATTGGTTTCCATAAGTCAATCTCATTTAGCTCATATCTTGTGACTTCGCAGACAAATTATACGTAATTAAACTTATCGCTTTCTTAAGTAAACAGTGGTTTTGTGATGTCTCAATATATGATTATGTACCATGATTTACTAATTTACGCTTGATGTTTCAGAGATGATGGCAAAGGTAGATACGGAGTGTACGAACCAGAAGCTCCAGATGAGCCCTACAGACCTGGAGTTAGGCCGCCTCCGGCTAATCTGCCACCGCTGATTCGACCTTCTGGCAGACCTCCAACTTCTCACATCAGCAACCTAGATAACAACCGACCTCTTACCTTTCCTAACAGCAACAACAATTACAACAGCGGTATAAACAATAACCGACCATCGCTTCCTGATAACTACAACAACAGGAGACCAACTGGAGGTCAACTGGTCCCTTCGTATCCCGGAAGACCACCAGTGGCAGCGCGTCCACCCCCAGCCTCGCCACCACCCTTGCCGCCATTTCCGCCAAAAACACCGCAACATCATCCGGAAAACAAAGATCCAACTAATTTTGAAAAATGCAAATGTGCTTATTCATTTAACTGCAAATCGCCTGCAATTCTCTTTGTAAGAAAAATTGTTTTATAATTAATGACTTTCTTAATGTTTAAATGAGAGTCTTTCAATCATGCTCTTCTGTTTGAGGTTGTCAATAACCTAGCTGAGAGTACACAGATTAGTTTAGATTCCATGGGCCATACAACCTGCTGCTCCACTGTCAGTCCTATCTGTTTAAATAAAGTTAGGAATCTGGCGAGGAGCTGCTGGGCGAAGTATGAAGGCTTGAGTTTTTCTTCTCCGGAGAGCCGAACTCTACAAAACTTCGTAGTGCCGTTTTCTCTTTATCTTGTAAAAGCTCACAGGATGCCTCACGTGTTAAGGGATTTGTTACCTCTTTGCTTTCAATTTTCCAGGAATGTCTTAACACTCAGGAAGACGAAAACAAGTAAAACCTAAATCTCCAAGTGTCTTCTTTCACATTATTTTTCCAGATTCCAAACTCTAAACTGAGAGTATTAGTGACGGTGCTTAAAATTTGCTTTGATTGTAGATCCTTGCGAATTGCTGGTTTTAGACTGACCAGCCAAACATTTACTTGTGTTTAAAGTATTTAAATGTTTATTATTTTATTATTTTTAATTATCATTGTAGCCGTTGTTGCTACTTCATCGTCCTTTAAGCATAATCAGTACTTCTCTGGTGCATTTTTGGTAAATTAATTGTACTGAAGAGAAACTGTATAAATTTGTCGTTATTTAAATGACTTTACAAACAAAAATTTAGAAAATTTCGGTAGTAATTATATTTTAGATTAAGTCCGAAATAAATTCATGAGTATATACCTTTGGCGCGCTTGTTTTAGGGCACTTGTGATTCTGGCAAGAAATACTGTTGTGAGAAGTTCAGCGCGTCAAGACCTCGAGGCCCCATCGACAACGATCAGGGAGATCCACTGGTTTGTAATCTGATTGAAAAGTTTTAGTCTGAAAATTGAATTTCTGCATCTAATTTAGAATTCGGTTTTTCAGGTTCTGGTAGGTCCGGGAGGACCATTTGACCCCGTTTTCAAAGATCAGGTAAAATTTACCAAAAAAAAAAAAAAAAAATGAATATGTAAAGAATATAAATATGCAAAAAAATTGGCTGATTTAACAGTATTTCTTAATCATTCTAACGTTAAGAAATTTGTAAGTTGAGGTACCGGCACTCAGGGATAACTGTACCCTGTTTGCTGAGCACTTCTTCCTTTCAGTATCTTCGCGAGTTACTCTGCTTTGTCGAGATATGTAAGGTTAAGGAATACCTCCATTCAGCTGTGGGATTGGGACAGATTGCACCCATCATACACAGATATGCTCATCATTGTACACTTTCATACTTACTTGGTTATTATTTATTGACTGCCTTTCAGGCCACCGCTCCAAATTGGTCATAAGTCCACCATCATGTCAATACACATCCACTCAAGGGAGCAATTCCAAGTTTTCCCGTCATACTTCACATTATCACGGTTATTTCAATGTGGGAATTCTACAGGAGGTCACTTTTCAAGTAACATCAAAGTTTATAGCCTCCTGTTTCCATTGCTGCTATTTCCTTTATACCTTCTGCAGAAAACTTAATCTCATGATTGTGGTTGATCTCTCCCAAATTGTTTTTTACTTATTTGTGCCAGTTAAGTTTGTTTAACATACATGTTTGATTTTTTATTTCTACTAATAAGGGATTTTTCTGTTTAAATTAAAATTAGATGAGGTTAAGAACAGAGAACAATGTTAACTTTTTAGCCTGTAGACTCGTTCACTGTTTCAAAAAACTTAAACTAGAAAGATGAATTAAATACGCTTGAAAAGTCTTAAACAGGATACAATATCGTAGTGATAGTAAAAGGAAAGGCGTACTGGTGAAATCGAGAGTTCAAAAGTTAATCTGTTTAACCTGTTTTGAATTCGGATGCAAAAGGAGTCTCCCAAATGGGCTTTTTAATAATTCAAAGGAAAGCCTTTGCCGGCACAAAACCTTGTTCACACATGCGTGCGAGCCATATCCCAGCGTTTACCCTCTCCACTATTATTTTATGTACAATTCGCTGATTATTGTTGAAATTCACTGGATAAATAATGATTTAAACAAAAAATTAGAGAAAAACTTCGTTTAAAAATAGATTCTAGAATAGTAATTCTTCTTATGGACGCTTCATGCGCCGCTTGCCGATGCATCCTCTAGTTCTTAACTGAAAATAGGGCTTTTCAAAGTAGAAATTGAATTGAATGTTTTGGAATGTTACTTCAAATTAAAGTTTAAAATCCTTTCACTAATTGTTTTATACTATTGAACACACTGTTCTTATAAATCAAAGAGAGCTTTTAATTGCTGCAGATCTTATGGTTTCACCAATTCAGTTCTGACTTGTCAGGCCTCTACAAGAACTAAAAAATTTTCAAATTGACCATACAGAAACATTCAGAATTAAAGAAAAACAAAAAGATGTACGTTAAAAGCAATGAATGCTATTTTGATATGTACTTGACAAGTTATTCATAATTGTCTTTTTTTGCAGCGTAACTATGACCGTGGAACTTCATCGTTCGGCCGCCGTCCCTCAACTCTACTGTGATCCTGAAGGAGCAACGCGGTTGCAGAGTGAGGCTCACCAATCAACCTTGACAAGGTTTGCATCTCTTTATTATTGTCCAATATCTGTAGAATTGAACTCGACTGTTGTTGTTTTAGACAACGCTTTGAATTGAAAACTTGAAAGAACTATTTATTTTAGAGTATTAAGTTAAAGAAACAAATATTTATTTTTTTAAAAAATCTTGTATTTTAGTAATAAAACTCCTCTGGTGCAGATGTACAATTGTTCATTATGAGAATCTAATAAACGTTTTAATTTATTCAATGTGAACTTATTCAAACCATTAAATGACTCACATTACCCCATTAGAAGTATTTTTTAAAAAAAGATTAGATAAATTGGTACTACTGGGGTTAAATTTATATTACATCATTAATTCCATTTTTATACCCCTCGTTAGCTTGTTGCTGCATCTAATGCAAAACCACTCTTGGCATCAGATGGCTCATTATTAGAATAATGAGCTGCAGTTAATACGTACTTCCTGCTGATTTGAAGCGATTAATTATAGCACATTATGCTTTAGATAGTAAAATGGTGTCTTATTTTTAATGATTTATTAAAGTCAAATAACAACAAATACAGTCATTTGTTATACCACTAACTACTACATCAAGATGTATCTTTGTAATACCATAATATTTTGTGACACGACAATCTAGGCTAAACATGTTATTTAGCTGGAGGTACAACATTAAATAACTTTCTGAACAAATCAGCCCTCATATTTCTAAATTACTTAATGCCGTTGCTGGAGAATATAGTATTGGCCCAATACAGAAACCAGACTATAACCAGAAATATCACTTAAATACAAGCCTAATGATGTAATTAGCTATAAATTTTGTTATCTAATAACACATTATATTGCTATTTTTTTGCAATTTGGTAAGATAGAATTAAGGTGCCTACAAATAAAAATTTTGCTCTAAAAATTATTTGACCGAACATATTAAACTCAGTGAGGGGGAGTGATTTAAGGAGAAATACTTTCACCTTAAATCACTCGGGGGAATTCCACCACTTGCAGGAAAAACGGCGGGCGGCGATTTTGTCAGTTACATATGGAAGTCAAAAGGTTGTTTATGGACAGAAATTAAATTAGCCAATATTCCGAATTGAGGTAAACTACTTTCTTTTTTTTTATACAAAATTTTCTTATCACACAGGCTTATAAAATATTTACGTTCAATTGCCCAAGAAGTTAATTCGTTAAATTAATGCAAAGATAATCTTATTAAAACATTCATATTTCCTTTAGCCAAATCTTCTGCAACTAGCATTACCGATGGAAATATACAATTTACTTGTGTGAAATTAACAATACAAATGACTAAATTTTTAAATAAATTTAAATTAATGCCATACCCCAGACATCGAGCATAATAAATAATTCATATAATATTTTCTACACAAGTGCTTTTTAATATCTCTTTATTTCCTCCTTGGAAAAATGGGTGTTTCAACATGGCGAGTGTCTTCGACTACAAAACTCTGAAAGTGAACGTAGCTCTGAATGATGCTCAAAATAATAAATAGATTGGAAAGAATAGGCCAATTTTTTTTATTAATTATACAATTTAAATTAGAAACACTGGTTTTAAGTGATTATGTAAATTGTCGAAACAGTTGTGACGTTTCGCAAACTTAACCTTGAGCAAGTTAAAAATATTTTTTTATTTATGTAACTAACTTTTCTAAATGACCATTATCTCGGTATTTATTGAATGTCATAGTGTTGTCTCTATTCAATTACTAGCCCTCAAATGTTTAGTCAATATATTTTTTCGTTTCACTCTTGTAATACCAGTTTAATTTTGTGTGTTTTTGATAAATTAAATATTCAGTTATTAATTTTTTGAAATTTTATTTCAATTTAAAAAGCAATTAAAAGATGAAATAGTGATGATTTTATTCTGAAAGTTGTCTATCTTCTCAACTATAAAGACCTTGAAATCAGGTGATGCCTTACCACTTTAACTTTAAAATCTGGTGAAAATGACTTGCTCCAAGTACAACTAACATTAAAATTGACTTAAAATTTCTTTTTCAAACTGAATGTTAGAATCAATATTCACCTTGGTGACGTGCCTTAAAAAAAAGTCACGAGGAAGTAATCTTTGATAATAATTTTCTAAAAATTGTTGAGAAGTTTCAATCTTCCTCCAATTTTTTGGGCACACACATAATTCTCAAGGTAAAGAAAGATATGGTTTTCGTTAACGTAAATTTATAAGGATCAGTTAATGATAAACGATTTCTAAGAGAAGCCTTTAAGGAGGATGTTGTTAAAATTCCTAGTTGAAAGAAATCTCTCAAACGGAAGTACTACATAATTGAATGGATTTTTAATTTTTGTCTGAACAATTTTACTGGGAAAACTTCTTTCTAAGGTAGAGTCCTGAGGAAGGTTGGGCTGGATTTTCCTCTAATGTGTCATTTCAGTTTAAGCAACAGCTTTCTTTACAAACTGCGACATTTTTAAGAAGTAAATGATTTGAAAATTTGCAGTTTTAGGAAAATGTACGAGTTAAAACTTGAGAATTAAGAAGAAAAAGATCGAGTGAGTGTTCACAGAACATTAATGATTAAAGTGAAGTGTTAAAAAGAAAACTATAAAATAATAATTAGAAAAATAAGATTCACTGTACATCGCGACATTCTTGACATTGAGCGAATAACAAGAAACAAGTTTACGATTTCTCCTTGGAACATGTTTTTTAGCGAATCACTGACGTCACCGCCCGTAGTGCTAGTTTGGCGAGACTAGCGACACCTAGGGCAGGGTGTCCGAACAAGCCACTCCAACTAGTTATTAGCCAGCAGAGCGCGCTTTCCGTCAGTTAAGTGGTGAGTGAAATGGAACGTTGATAGCTTCATTTAATTTTTCATTTTTTGTCCTTTGCTACTTAGCGTCTTTTAGAAAATAAAATCTTATCATTTTAAACTGCTCCACTCATATAATTGAAGTGGTAATTAAAAATCGGTGCCAAAAACGTATACTTGAGACATTTGCTTCCAAAGGAATTTGCATTCCAGTTTTTTATTTTGATTTTTTTCCACCACTTATCAGAAGTATGAAGTATCTTGTCGAGGCAATATCCCTTCTGAGGTCCTATTAGTCGTAAATTGGTTTTTCAGAAATGGAACTTGTGTTGATCTCCTTTTAACTATAACTCTTTTACTTCAGAGTAACTCATTTTGCAAGAACCATGTTGCTGTCACAATTCACATTTGAAACAGTTTTGAATCTACAAATTAAAGTACCAATAACCAAATTAAAAGACAATATCAATAACAGTATCCTGTACAATAGCTAAGTTATAATGAAAGAAAGCTTCTGTTTCTGGTCTTGAAATACTTTTAGTGAATCAAATTTAATATTTGCATCTAATTCTCTATAAAATGCTGTCGTAATAAGGTGACTGAGTGAAGCCGGGCAAAGTCCAACGCTAATGGAGCTTTGGGCTCCCTGTGAGTCTAATAGGACAGAGTCCACTCTGTCAAACTTGTCAATCTTCTTTTCAAAGTAATATCATCGATATGTTCGTAATATGTGAAAGGTTTATCAATATTGATGTTTCTCCAAAAGTCGGCATAATTATTGAAAAACATTATTCCAGGAATATAGGATTGATTAATGGCCCTTGAGGGAGAGGGTTTGGTTGCCTGGCCTGCTACTGCGTTCTAATTTAAATCTGCCGGAAATAATACTAAGGCAAATTAAATTAGCTGCAAAAATTGTGCGAAAAAACGGAACTGCGATTTCTCAGATTCTTTCCATTTTGATGAGAATGAAAAGGCAATAAATTGAACTCTTTGAACTGAGTATTCAAAGTACTCATATGAGGACTTGTCAGTTTAACTCGAACTTTTTGGTAAACATTCTTTGTTAAGTATTTTCAGGGAAGAAGTTTCCCTCTCTGGTGCCATTTTTGGAAGTTTTACCTAGTTACCACGCATCTATTGATAATGTCAATTAAATATATGGTGAAAAATCATTTTGACTTTGAGGTTAGCAGCAAGAGAAAACGGTGTTCACGCCAGATTTCTACTTTCTCTTGTCTTTCCTCTTCTTAGAGGAAGTGCAAATTTTTGAATTTTAAACAGTTTCAAACCAAGTTTTGAGATCGTTGAGAACCCTCTCAAACCGCAATTCTCAGGGTTTCCCTTTCTTCAATCTCCGAACTAAGCAACAAATATAATTCTTAGTAACATAATAGAGTTGGCAACCCCGCCCCTAACACTAAACTGACACTTTCTAGGAAAGTCAGTCATCCAGAAGTGGCCTTAATCTTGAATTTTCCTTAAACAATGTTGCTAATAAATATTACGGATTTCCATGAGTGCAGAGATTAAAGAAAATCTTAGCAGCCATTTTCTAGAAAATCTCAAAAAAACGGAAAAGCCTTTTCATTAAGGTAGTTCCGGTTGAGATTTTGACCGCCAATGTTTTGTTGGATATCCAAACGAAACATAAAGATCTGCCTGTGCTTTTTCTTAATTAAAGCTAGATTTCTCTTACACAAAATTCATATAAAAATCAAACCCAGGGGACCTGAAACCAAAAATATTTATCATTTTTAAAATTTCCAGTGAAAATTTGAAATAAGAAGGACAAGGCAATTTCTGTGAGTAATGTTGGCGATTTTTCACACTAGTTTCATGGGTTCAGAGAATTGTCACAATTACCTACTTATCTTCCGACGACAGCAATAAATGCTATTATCCGCTGTTTGCTTTGTAATGTTTGTGCAAACAGCTCATATTGTTCATTTTAATTTCTCCGTAGGATTACTATTTGTTTGACACAGCTCGCCAGATCTTTTTATTTTTAATTTTCGTAGCTTGAATCAACAAATTATTATCTTTGTTAACAACAATAGTTGGTTTGATTACTAACCATTTTTATAATAAAACATGCTGTCGAAAGAAGTGTGACGAATCAGCATAATTCAGCATTATTGGTGGAGTTTATTCACCATCTTTATGATGTAGGGATTGGAATGTAGTGATCGTGTGTAGGTGTATGAAATCTTTGCTGATTACCAACATGGCAACCCAAATAAAAAATATTGTATTATTTTAATTTAATTTAGTTTACACCAAGGATTTTCTTCCTTGCCTCCTTCCTTCTATCTTCCTAGAATTCTCAAGGATGATTTGGGTAAGTTGGGGCAATTTAAAATTCAGATTAGATGCCCGTCATGTAAGAACGTCTTACACAGACAACGCCCAGATTTGGTCGGTCCCATACTAGACTTTGGGGTCTGAGAAATATCTACTAATTAGCGCCCCTGTCCGAGTTTTAGATGCGAGTAGTGGAACTTCTGGGCAAATCGACCGCTGTGGTCGCTATTCATCCAAAAATTGTTTCCTTGACTTTGGAGGATAGCTTCAGTGTTCGGATTGGAAGAGGTTAAGGTAGCGTAACCCATTTCGCCTTAAGTTAGTATTGCTGAATGTTAAGAATGCTTGTAACTTTGGTGGTTCAAGTGCGATTCTGGATTTTTATAAATGTGTCAGTTTGCGTTTAAAAACAAGCAACAAAGAGACACAAAAATATGTTGGGACATTCTCACCACTTCCGCTATAACTTTGCGGGATCTAACTCATAGAGTTTCTCCAACTCAGTATTTTGGAAAAATACCAACATTCAGTTTGATACACCCACATCTGAACTGACAGTTTAGAGGAAATTCTCCGCTTCGCCATCTTCTTCCGCCTAAAATAAATTTATTAGAAAATTATTGAAATAAAAGTTATAGAGCTATTTGAATGGAATGTGTTTGAAGTTGGGAGAAAAATCGGAAGAGACATTTTCCTTAAAATCTCAAAAAAAAGAAGGAAAATCCATTGAGGGATGTCCAACCATCGGCTGAGGTGTTTAAACTTTAAAATAAAGAATTTTATCCTCTTAAAAATTGAGTTTAGAATAGATTAGATTGAATTACAAGACTGAAAACCTTAAGTGGGCGAGTCCGGACAGAAGAAGTGAATGTTATCTACAGTTATTTATCAACGTCAACGTTAGTCATTTCGCGAACTCGAGCATAGTGAAGGTGATTCGAGTGGTTGTACAGGAAAAACTAAGGTGACGAAACTTGACAATTGTGTGTGTGTGTGTGTGTGTGTGTGATACTGACAAGAGTGAGGAGTAATTAATTTTATGACGAGTGTGCCAATTAAGCGAGAGATAATGTGTTTAAGGGATATACGAATATTGTCGCTGATAAGGAGACAGTATTAACACAGCAGATATTCCGGAGATAGACTATCTATCACTAGTGTGTTTTGTATGTTCGCAGCGTTGGGACATACACTATGGCAGCTGCCGCTCTCTTGCTGGTCTCTGTGATCCTCCAGCTCTTCGTCCGCTCCTTCCAGGTACACTACTTCTATACCTCACTCTCTATCAACTCTGGTGTAAACGGCTTCCTTTTACTGAAATTCTCAACATCATAGTAGCATTTCACAGTAGGTGGGTTTATACTTTTTCAGAGGAATTGGCACTTGGGAGGTGAGGCTGCAACCTTATCTTCCTCTTTCTCCCGAAATGGGGCTACGATACAGCTCTCTCAACATTCACTCTTAATCGCCGATCGTCGAACATCTTCTCTATACTTTCAACTGTGGGCACAGTTTGGGCCATACATTCAAGAGAACTACCTACGGCCATGTTTAAAATTTGCTGCTGCCCTTTGAGCAGACTCCTATTTCTTCACTAACTTTGAATGAATCTCCTTTAGCAATAAACCATTCCTGATAACAAGATAGCATGTTAGTCTACTTGTAAACTGTTGAAGCAGCAATGCAGTTAACATGTCTATTGTACAAAACCGAATAAAGAAATCAGTTCAAGTTGCCTTGCTCAGTATCAACCCAACTAAAACGAAGATTCATTCACACCAACGCCATTTCTGTGCTCGGCCCCACCTTTAATTAAAGTTATTAAATATTAAAACTGTTTCCGGTAGGACAGTTGTATAAGGGTTGGTCGTCAAAAAGTGCTCGAAAAGACGTAACGTTGAAAAACACCCAACTTATTACAATTTTTTTTCTCTTTTTTATATGTTAGTAACTATTAGCAATAACGTTGGGGTGGAGTAACCAACATTCTTATAACAGCTTCAATCATTCATAAGTTTTACTCTAACAGTAAACGTCAAACTTTTTGCTATAAATTCTATTTAGGCGGCCGAGGCAGACAACCCTGGATATCAGTTACTATCTTACTACTTCGCAGAGAGATACAAAGTTTCACATCAGAGGAGTGTTCAATGCTGAAGCTAGAAGTAAATTTAAACGCAACAAATAAAAAAAAAATGTAAAATTATGGTTACAGACTAGTCCTGCAGATGATTTTTACATTGCCGCTGTAGTAGAGTATGCTGGCATTCAAGATTCAAATCTCACGCCGATACAAATTGCCGAGCAAAATGTGGAAAAATATGCAGAGATAATGAAGAAAGCTGCAGAAAACAAGGTAACTAATACTAATTACTAATGTAAGGTGATTATAAATGCAATCCATTTTGTAATTTAGACGGTACAACTTCTTGGACCCTTGGATCCTCAACCAAACTCGAACTTTTTTACGATTTATGGTACTTTGGAGTTGTGGGGGGATACATGCTTCCGGGCAGACTATTATCCTCCAATATTTGAAAAGAACAATTTTTGTATTCAGAGTTCCAGAAACGTGTATTTCCGGTCAAACTCAAAATCGATAATTCGCTTGACAATGATACTTCCTCTTAGTGTGGAAACAAAAAGGAAAAATTCAAAAAACATAAAAATGTAATAATTTATGAGAGATTCATGAGTGATTGTGTGCTACTAACCTTAGTCGGGTCCAGTCCCCGGAAATGCTCCCCGTTTTTCTTTGGATTTCAATAAAATTACAAAATCTTTGCTTAAGTCTGGGCCAGATCATTGTATCTCCTTCCAGACAACTCTTTTCCAATCTCACACAGCTAGTGCCGCTGATTTTCCAAACTGATTCTATTCACACGGTGGCAAATGAAAATTACTCTATCGTATATACAGGCTGACCAGAGTTATATGCTCCACCCACTTTTTTTTAACAGCGGGAAATTTCGAAAAAATAAAAAACACGTATTTAATCATTTTTAGTCTAGTTTATTTTCAGTGATTGACCCATTTTTTGAAACCCCTGTATCTCGAGATACAGCATCCAACTTTTGTTTTTCAAATGGAACGTTATATTTTTTTGCATATTTTTATAGTATTTGAGCTCCTAAAAAAAACAAAAAAATTTTTTTTGAAATCGGTTAGGTTTTTCAAAAGTTATGGTAATTTAAAATATGAAAAACAAATTTCAGTTTATTGTCAAAATTGCGCTACTTTTCAAAGTATCTGATCAAACTGGGCACAATCAACGGATAGGCAAGCCAAAACTCTGGACTCCCACGCTTTGCTTGTAGCAGCACTTATGGTGTCGAAGTCAAGATCTAGGCAGGCTAGAGTTATTCGACGTTTCAGATCATCGACTGAAGCCATGGGATTAAGGTTACTGTACACTTTATTTTTTAGATATCCCCACAAAAAATAGCCCATTGAGGTTAAGTCCGGAGATCGAGGTGTCCATTGGATGGGACAATGAGTCCCTAAGCACTTTTCATGGAAATTTCTGTCCAGGTAACCTCGAACAACTCTCGCATTATGTGCCGGGCAACCATCTTGTTGAAATACATAGCTAGCCGACGTTGTAGAGGAACATCTTCAAGCGGAACTGGCACACACCAAACATTTGTAGAAAAAACAACCTGAACGTCGAACAACTCTAGCCTGCCTAGATCTTGACTTCGCCACCATAAGTGCTGCTACAAACAGAGCGTGGGAATCCAGAGTTTTGGCTTGCCTATCCGTTGATTGTGCCCAGTTTGAACAGATTCTTTGAAAAAATATCGCAATTTTGACAATAAACTGATTTTTTTTTTTCATATTTTAAATTACCATAACTTTTGAAAAACCTAACCAATTTCAAAAAATTTTTTTTTGTTTTTTTTAGGAGCTCAAATACTATAAAAAAATGCAAAAAAAATATAACGTTCCATTTGAAAAACAAAAGTTGGATGCTGTATCTCGAGATACAGGGGTTTAAAAAAATGGGTCAATCACTGAAAATAAACTAGACTAAAAATGATTAAATACGTGTTTTTTATTTTTTCGAAATTTCCCGCCGTTAAAAAAAAAGTGGGTGGAGCATATAACTCTGGTCACCCTGTATATACTACAGTTTTTATTATTTTATTCATTTATTTATTTATTATTATTATTAGGTAGACATCATAGTATTCCCAGAAATCGGTTTGTTTGCCTTTGACCATTCGCTATTTGTGGAAGTACCCGATCCAGCGGATAAAGTGGTTCCAGCAGTCAACGGAAGTTTTCACCCGGTAAGTTCAGGCTGAAATATCTTCTGACTATTGTAGCTTTTCTAAATGTACTAATAGTTGATGATCCGTTTAGGTGTTGAAAAACCTTTCGCAGGCTGCTTTAAGCAATCAGTTGTACGTGGTGGTGAACCTGCATGAGCTGTACAAGAGCGGCAATAACAGCTTCAAGTACAATACTAATGTAGTGTTCGACAGGAAAGGCACCGTCATAGCCAGGTAACTCTACCTTATCTCCACCTGGTGGTGGTCCACCGCTTTGTAACTTCCTCTCGCGGAAAATTATAGTTTTATTAAGATGGTTTTGGTGCGCTCTGATTCTTGGTTTATTTTCGGATTTCTTATTGTGTATATTGTGTATTGTGTTGGTTTATTGTGTATATATCTTTGATTTTATCGACAGTAGCACCACGACGTTTTCTCTACTAAACTGATGAATTTAACTTTCAATTCCGTTATCACCGTTCACAGATGATCTAGTTGTTAGACTGGGTTACCCTAAGAGATTAATTAAAGAAATGACCAATTATTCAACATCAGCCGTCCTTAATAATATTAATAATTTCTAATTTAGATACCGAAAATATAATCTATTTGGAGAAAACTATTTGAATCGGCAAGACGCTCCGGAGTATGTGAGGTTCACGACAGATTTTGGAGTAACTTTTGGAACTTTTACCTGTTTTGACATAATCTTTGAAGAACCAGCAATAGGTCTTGTTGAAAAGTACAATGTCACGGACTTTGTATTTCCGACTGCATGGTTTTCAGAATTACCTCTCTATATAGGTATGTTTGGCTTATCTTTTCATACATAGTGTTACTTTCATTGTTATCTGATTTATCTTAAATGATGGTCATTTTCTCATTTGTGATTAGCTATTCAAACGCAGTCTGCGTGGGCGTATGCAAACAATGTGAACCTCTTAGCTTCAGGATACAACAATATGTCCAGTGGTAATACCGGAAGTGGAATTTACGCAGGCAGAAATGGCCCCATTGTTTACATTGAATCTGAGAGGAGCGGAACCAAGATTTTGATTGGCAAAGTTCCAAAAATGACTAATAAAGGTAATGTCTGATGAAGTGTCATAGTAGCTCAGGGTTGTTCTCAATTTAGCCTTTAAACTTACCTAGTTTAAATTTAGAAGATTAAACTTATTGTTGACTGAAAACAAATTCATGTCTACATTAATTGATAGTGCTGTTGAAGAAGTGTGACGTCACAGTTCCCGAATGTTTGCTAACTAAAAGCTTATACTTAGATACACGAACACCAGGTTTCGGACAACTAAGGCGCCTAATTTACCCAACATATCTTCTTTCTCATTACCGTGTGATTTTATAATATCTGATATGGCTTAAGAAATATATACAATTTTATCTCCTGTGTGCGCAGACTAGTGCAGAACTTTGTTAATTAGTGGCCGCAATTTCAACGAGAGTATTTCATTTGTTTTATTAAATTTAACAATTTTTTGTTCTAATTACAGAAAAAGCGGTAGTTCCAGAGCGAGGCGATATCATCCCGTATGGCCCATCAGAAACGAAATCGGCGCCAATCTTACACGAAGATCTGAAAATATACGCTACAAAACTAATAAAGCCAGATAACTTAACAGCAACAAAAGAAGAATATTTAAATATTACAGGTGGTACAGGAACAGGTCTGAAGAAAGATTTTAGCCTAGAAGAGCGCTTGTGCCAGAGTGATTTCTGTTGTAATTTTAATTTATCATTCAGCGTCTCGTATTATCCAAAAAATTATAGTTTTACAGAAGATGTGACGTTTAATAAGAGTGACGCGTTTTATCACTTCAACTATAGACTGATTGTGTTGGACGGCGTGAGAAGCTATCTGGTGGGCAATAAAAGCGGCCAACAGGTCTGCGCGATCACACCTTGTCTGGAGGACACTTTGGAGAGTTGTGGGGTTAGCAACAAGGGCAATACCCCGCGACACGAGATCAATCACAAAGATTTAGGTAAACTAGTCCTCTATTCTACGGAGTTCCAGACAATCAATATATCTGGCGATTTCCACAACCGAAGGGTACTGTACTTACCAAGTTTGCTAGTATCATCAGAAGATAGTTCAACCTTCGGCCAATTATTGCAGCCCGATCGCTTCCACTTGGTTGTAGAAAACAGTACAACAAAGGCACATGTAAGTTTAGAGTTGAGGCCGACGAAATTCGCCAGCGGTGGCATATACGCTAGGCTGTACGAAAGAGATAACGAACCAAGTTCGGCCAATTTTCTCACTATAAACATGCTGCTTTGCTGCAGTCTTCCACTTATCGTTTTATACATTATGATTTCTGTAAAATAACTTCTACAGACATAAAAATCTACCTTTAGAAAGTGACAGCTCAACACATTTTATTTGTAAATAACAATTTAAAAAAAAAAGCCTGTATTTATATGAAATAACAAAATATTGAGCTGTAATTTTTGTTATTGTTGCAAACCTCCACTTTCAAGTTAAAAAGTTAATGAGGTGTTATTCTGTCAAGAAATTGTTTTCAATCTTTTATGAAAAACAGATCTATTTGGGGTCTCTAGGTGGAGAGAATAGTTTACTATGTGATGGGCTTTCTTATAGATATATTTTGCCATTCTTATTATTTGCAAGAAATGTGTGGAACATCACCTTGATTATTAAAATAACAAAAACAGTGAAGAAAATTTTGTATTATAGTTCTGGTTAGGTGGTAGTTTAAGGCAGATATTAGAACAGGAATTAAGAGTGTTGGGCCAGCCAAATTTTGTGTTGTAGATATGACGTACACTTTTGACACACTATGAATCAGTCGCTGTAATTATATTATTTATCCAGAAAAAGTATGAATCACAATTCAAAGTAGTAATTTAATATACGTCAAGCGTCAAGGAGTTCTATCAGCCGGAAGATGTTGCAAAAAAATAACAAGAGCGATGTTCAATAAAATAAACAAGCGTTTTATATGCAATAAAAAGTAAAAGTACATACTCGCTTGATAAACTAAAGAAAATTAACGAATGCTTCATAATTTAGTTTTAGTTATAGTAAAAATAATAATCAATAACTCTGTATCAATATTCATGTCACAATACAAATTAAAAATAAATAGTGAATAAAACTGTTTAGTTAAAAAAAATACAGAAAATAAATATATTCTTCAGAACAGAAGGAATCAAACTTTGAAAGGTATGAACATGGAAAGCATAATTAATCCTCAAAATGTAAAAGTAACTTACTTTTATTGTGGCATTAAAATCAAGCGGCTTGTTCTTACTAACTAAATTATCTGAGGGCTGTTTGACACAAGAAACTCTGGCCTTGATATAGATTTAAGTAGTAGGGAACTTTTTTCTCTCTTGGTACCTTAATGCTTAACCTGGTTAACCTTAAATTGGTTAGCTCTAACAGTTACCTGGATTGTTACAAGAGGTGCAGTGTATGGCATACGAAAAGGTTAAAACCACTTCATATTAATGTAATAAAGATGCTTAATTTTTAATTTTTATTAAACATTGAACAAAAAAATGTCTGCTATTCGCATATAATCCTAATATTTAAATCGCGGTCTGAATATTGTTAATCCGACTTTTTACGCCTGCGCTCTTCCAATAAGTTTCCTCAGTCTGCCAATAGGTTCTCTCTCTCTCTCTCTCTCGTCACGAAGGGGGTTTCGAAAACAGCAAAAAAAAAGGTTCAGGAACGATGTTTGCCAAAGTAATTGACTTCTTTTCCTTAGTTTTAACCTGTGTGAGAAGTCTAAGATAAAGAAGGATTTGAGAAGTCTAAGATAACGAAACTCTTATACTTGAAGTATAAAGATACCAGATCCATTCCAAGAAGAAATTTCAATAGACTCTGTCAAAAAGAGATAACTACATATTAGGTTCAATAGAGACCAAGTCTTTATTTAACTCCTCAACAATATCTTCATAAAACAGCTTAATTCGGTTCCTGTTGCATCTATGGAAAAATGTTTCGATCAAATTCCATTGTTTTGATTCATACTTTTATTCGTTAATTATTCTAAGATAATAGATTGCAATACAAGACTTTATTGTAAGTGGCGACTCAGCAAATTGCTGCTGTAACTTTCACTTATATATTGTAATCTTTTTTTTTATTTGCAATGCAAATAAAAAAAATAACAATCATCTCAAGTGAGACTATTTTTTAGAAAAATTGCTAAAAAATTTGATAAAACTGTCGCAACATGTAATCTCAATTGGCTCACCAAAAGTGTTGCGCACATACACAATTGTATTTATTATCACAACATATGTATTTTATGATAAGATATTGTACTTACATTTTGTATAAAACAAATAGATATTGCATTTATGAGGGAATTTTTATGACTTTCCTTCTAAGCTCCTTACATACGTGTAGCCAAATCACTACTACAACTGAGCTACAGAAATTTGAAAAAATCGTTTTTTTTTTTTTGTCCCAAACTTCACCGTATAACTGCTAGGTTTAGGCTTGAGAATAACTAAGTTTATTTTTTAAAAGTTCACTGCCTCTTATAAGAACTTCATAATTTACTGCTTATTTTTATTAATCTTGCTTTTAAATGATCAGATTATTTGTCATGCCGTCCTCTTATAAAGAAAATATCATTGTGGACTGAAAACTGGTTCAACTAAACCATATCTTTTTGGAATGTCTGAAAACGATATGTTTTACTCCAAGTATGGGTATCCTAAACACTTAAACCTATTTTTGTGAATGTGTGTGTTTCATTTACTAATATCTACATAGAGGCAACCTTTATGTTTCGTTTTTGAGTACAATACATCAGCCTAATCTCTTTGGGAAGGGATTAGGTGTTTGTTCAGTGCAAGGGACTCGCACGCCGGAGATCCATGAATCCAGTTTGATGCTCTTAGCTTTTCTCTAAATAAAAGCGTCACGCTGCTCACTTTCACTGGATAAATTAAATCATTTATCATTACTTTATTAATCATTAATGGGTAAGAGCAATGATTTAAAATGCGCAATTGGGTTGAAATAATACTTTATTCCAACAATTTATTCATATATATGTACATTATAAGTAAGTAAATAGAAATGACAGAAGATAAACAGAATGACAGAATAAAAGTAAAATTATTAGGTCTGGCCTTCCAAATATCCTAATATATGGTTTTATCTACAAAAATATGTATACTGTCACCTGGCCATATATCTTAATACATGCGTTCTTGTATATAATGCACAAACGCATTGTGATTAGAATGAGAAATGAGGATAGATTAGTCGAGTTAATGAATAGTCTAACCGTTCACACGATTTAACGCTTTCACTGAAGGCAAATGATGAACATATTATTTACTCGCCTCTCACCTTACAGGCCCGAATCCAGTTAGACGATTGGTAAAAACTATGAACTTTATCACAATTACAATCAATCTTATATCAATCATAGTACTGCTTTAATAGTATTGGGTTTCAAATCAGTAATATGTTTGAATTGCCATCAAATTAACAATATGCCACCACTTCAATAATATTGTCAAAATCAAAAGATATTTGAGATTGTAGGTATTGTACTTAGTCTTAAAATTTAAAGTGGGTCTGCATAAATAGTGTGGTAAAACTCACTCTTGGCTTGTTGATTGTTAAACTATAAAAACTATTGCTCTCTAAAATAAAAAACAAAATTTCTGAGAAAAATGTTACAAATAAAAGATTTCTTTACCATTTCGACGAGACACCTCTAAGGGCGGAGTATATGACAGCAACAGCACGCTAGTGTTCAATAATTCCGCTAGGGGTTAAATGTCAGTCCGTTTATTTAGTACCTAATATAAAATTATTTCTTAAAAAGCGTTATGATTACTGTTAGAACTATTTTTCTATCATTTTCTTGGTATGCACTTTCAATTCTTTCATGCCGTTACCATTTCTTTCATTCTCTTTGGGTTATTTTTACGAAAGGAGAATCTTTTTTCGTCGATTTAATGCTTTCATTTATCGATGAAAGGTAATTGCAATCAATGTTATTGACAGGAATAACAGGGATACCAAAAATAAATAAATAAATAAATAAATAAATAAGGCTTTTATTTTTTGCAAAACATAGACAACATGTTCGTAAAAATAAATGTCAGATGTCACCATAACTTCTCATTTTAACAGAGAAGCCCAGCCCTTAGAAATAACACTTCTCTATTTGGTAAAGATATACGTTTATATCTCAAGTTTAGCGACTAGCTAGTGGAGTATACTTACTCTTGTATTGTGAATTTGAAGATGATGTTGAACAAATACTAGGAAGCTAACTGTTTTGGTCTGGAACAACACAGCTGGCTGCTCCAGCTTTACGATACAGCTGGCCCCCTTAGTAAGGCAGAAGTTTACCTATGGTACATATTTCAGGAAAGAAATCAGCTGATAGGAATCTCAGAAAAATCTGAAAGTACACTGCTCCGACTGAGCTTTGATTCCGTGAAGGAATAAAGGTTGTTGAACATCTCAAGAAGAACACCTCTTGGGATATCACATTCAGAGAATAGCTTATAAGACTTTAGGAACCTAGATCTATTAGAAAAGGAATGTTCCCCCAAGAACCTTCCCAAATGCTACTACTTAGATAGTAGTCGTGGAAGGGCGCTAAAAGATGAAGGGCCACGACCTGGTAGCAGGAAGTGCGTAGTCAGACCTCTTTTGGCCACAATGCTCTACACCCCACAAAGAAAACAATCAAGGAGCTCCATTACCTGATTTCTAAAAAAAGTAACAGCTAGCATGTATTGTGCTGGTTGAAGAGATATGTGCTCGAAATGAGAAGAAAAAGACGTCCTAGACTATCCAAGCTAGCCTAGTAGGTCGGTCGGTCGGCAGAGCCACCATACTGACAGCAGGTAGAGGGGGTTGTTCAGCCAACGAGGGTCAGTCAGGGTCGTATCGACAGTCAATGCGCAGCAGAGTGAGCACGGCAGCCAAGATCGCGGCGGCCAGCGCTAATAGGAGACCTGCCAAGACGGACAGCTGGCGACCTCCGGCACCAAGTACCAGCTCTCCGCTGGACAGGACGATCAGAGCCGTCAGCAGGATACAGGCCGCTGCCCACAACAATGTCAATGGAAGCGCAATGCTCGGTCTTGGACCCAGGAACCTCAGTCCAGACGCACAGTTTGGGTCTCTGTAACCGCTGAACCCCCGGCTCGTATGAACACTCACACCTGTAACTCATTCCAACCAATGTTACTTACTTTTTATTCATATAACAGGAGAAAATAAGGAGTATATTCGAGATATGTCGAAAAAATCAACGACATCCAGAACATTAGACCTTTTCCGATTAAACTGGTAACACTTTTAAAAAAATTTAAATTTACATTATTTAAAAGTACTTTCAAATTTAAATGCCTAATATCGGAAAGTAGGCTCAATGTCGCATACTTTGTAAATTTCCAAACTTGTCACCTCGTGGTAAAGAGCGCTTTCCTGCACAATTTTGTTTGTATTATATCATCGCTGTCGTTTTTTCTAGCTGATATTTGGCGACATCAAAAAGTAAATTTCTGTGAACATATTGTTTCCGTTAAATTGCGAGACTCTGACAGTCTGCAAATAACACGATTTTGGAAAAATCACTTGGAAGGACCGACCATTAGAGGACGGAATCTTGTTCTTTATTCTAAAAATACCAAAGTATTCTGCTAATTCGTACACAGATTAAGGAAGTTAAGCCCCTAAATGGTTTTTACTTAAAATTCAAAAAATAAAAAGACATCAGATAATGTTATACATGTTTTTTCTTATATGAATAGGAATATATCTATTATTTTATACGTGTAGTCTAACAATGACAGATCACTGGTCGTAGACTAGAGTTAAAACGAAACCTCTTCCTTTTTATTTGGTTATTAAAACCATGCTAATGCAAAATACAGCGTGCCATCGTCAACTCAACAAACGAACCTAATTATTTAAAGTGAGGGGACAGGGTGTTTACTATGTTCCTATTCTTATAAGCTGCTAGCCCTTAAATTGTTTTTATAGTAGCCATAACCAGCTTTATTAGTAACCATAAAATAAACAATAAAAATGAATTTATAAACTAGGAGGGCCCTCTAAGGTAGATAAGGGTTATTTAGGCTCTTAATCCTTGATCCAAATCTACGGATTATATTGGCGTATAAAAAAGGTGATAGGTTTGTAGTAATTACCTGCGGCAAGGACGGTGAACAGCCCTGCAGGGATGCCCAATCCAAGGTTCAGCTGGCCTCCTTCCTCGATGAACGCCACACTCCCCAGCACCAGACAAGCTATGCCACATACAATCTGCAACAATACGCTCTCTCTCCTCACTTATTCTGTCAAAATCTAAAAATACTTCAGACAATGCAATGTAAACGTGTCAAAGGCAAAAATTTGTCTAAACTGAGTAAACCCACAAATTTAAGAAATGGTTAAGACGGTATTCCAAGAAATGGTTAGTTATGCAGTTCGTACAGCTACAATGTACACCTATTCATATTTGTTTATAAAAAAAATACTCAATCTGGTAATGTTTTATAATTTGGAAGAAGGCGGACATTTCATAATTTATTATCAGAACAAACTTATTATTGCATTTATAATTAATGGTCGTGACTATATTATATTTGATATATAAGATTTCTTTACAAACTCAACTAATATCGTTTAATGAACTTTTCTTAATTTTTTGATTAAGGTTTGCAGAAGAAAATATTTCAAAAGCATTGAAAAAAAAAATCGTATATAATGTGATAACCTACATTTTTTAGATTTTTATAAAGAAAAAAGTTTGTGTGGTAAATTTGATATCGATGTGATATAGAGATCGATTGAGCAGGGGTGGAGTGGACCAGGAGGGTTATGTAGGCTGTAGAAAATGAAAACGTGTGTGTACTGTTCAGTGTATATTTACCTTTTTTGAGAAATACACAGAAGTTTGGACTAAAGTTAATTCATGTCTTTAAATAATAACTCACAAAACTTCTCAAATTTAATATTACTAATTATTTTTTTGACGCCCTGACTGTTAGAATCAGGGTTGCTATAATTGCTATATAAATAAATGATTAACCTTTTCTTGCATTTCTGTATAAATAAATGTACCGAATCAAATTAAACAGGTTAATGTAAAAACCAACTTGGTAGTTAAATTTATACACTAGGATGTTGATTAGCGTGCGGAAGGTAGGTTCATGTCGCAAAGAGGTTTTCCTGAACCGTAATGTACTGTTCTTCTCGGCACTCTGTTACAAAAAAATATCTTCCCTATTTTTATTTTTGTGAATAACCTTTTGTGAAAATTCTACGGCAAAAACTAGTTCTTTAAATAACTAGAGTTCCGAGGGCAGGGTGGCAGTATTCGCAGAGTGGTTAGCGAATACTGAATTCCAAAGCGGAGATCACGGGTTCGAATCCAGCTGCTGGACCCTTAGATTTCTCTTCCTAGGAGCTTCTTACACAGCTCACTGTCCGGTAATGGAGTTCCAGAGTTCAAGCACCCTATACATATCCACCAATGTGTATCCCAGGGGAGACTATGGATTCCCTCCGCTCTTCTTTATCTGATTCTCTGAAAGTTGTTGCCAACCAACTAAATGAACTGTGAGGGTCACCTTCACTAACTCCCACACACCAACACACTACTTCGTTTTAAATAGTTAAGGAAAATTATGACCAACGCAGCAATATAGATAATAGGATGGAGGTAACCTTGCTGTAAACATGGTATTTATAGGCGACCAATCAGCGGATTACAGTACAGCAAAACTTCTCTTGTACAGTCGTTTGCCTACACTTAAGGTAAGCTGCAATATTTTTATAGACTTGTGGGATGGGAGAAAGATGGAGAAATAAGAAACGAAAGATGCGACAAAACTGTATTAGTTCAACTGTACTACTTATGAACGTTAATATTCGAAAACTACTAATTGTACCGAAACAACAAATTTGGCTCCAGCGGTACCTGCATTCTTTGGGATTACTAGCTATTGAATTTATCTTTTTCCCCGAAATTGAAAGTGAATTAGCCGATTTCTTCGGGAGACTTGGTGTCCCAACGAGTATCCGAGACAAACAATTCATATGCACATGAGATTTAAGACATACTCGATTCGAGAAAATATCTCAATTTCGCGAACCACAGATACAATCTTAGCTCAGCCAAATCTAAGGTATCATGCAACCAGAGTCTAAAGATTAATGCCAGGGATGACTATGGTGGGAGGGTCCAAGGTGGTAAATCTTCTCTTGCATTTATTACTAACGTGCGTGTTTGGGAGGGCACTATAAACTTCTCCAGATAGCCTGCATAGATAGCCGAGGTGCTGGTGGAAGATGACACCCTCTTTTTGAAGGATATCATCATTCATCTGTGAAGAGAGCTTAAGCTGTCTGCGACGCTCTGCGCTGCTAATTAGGATGGCTTTAGGCGATCAAATACAATCAACAAATATTGGATTTGAGTTAATCAACAAGAATCCAGATACTAGTTATTTGGCGCTGGAATGACCAGTCGCCTTCTAACAAACCGTCATATTGACAGACCGTTTAGCACAACCGTTCATCTAATTAGCACTCGAGATATTTTGAATCTTTATATCAAATATGAAATTAACACTTACACAGAAAGAACCGAACTGGGAAGTTCTGGTCTCACAGTAACTACTCTACGGCTCATGCTACCGATCTGGCATCCCCGATGGAATGAAGACCTATAGTTGTTTAGAGCGGGGACAGTATTGATCCAGGGATTTGTAAAGATCCCTAGTGGGAATTCCATGTATAGCTACTTTTTAATTGATAGAGGAAATGCTAATAGTGAAGTATGTTCTTCCGGCCCCGTCCACGACCTCTTATTGTTAGTTGGATGGACCTTAAGCCCGCCTGGAAAAATAAGCGATTATTTTACTTTACCTTGTTATTATTACTATTTGTTATAATTTATAGAAATAGGGGCAAATGCTAACTGATTAGTGATACTTAGAGCGATTCGGTTTCAATTCCACTACGTGACATTCTAATTTTAGTAAGGTGACATTTTATCAGGCCCCTAGTTTACAGCTGATTACTGAGCGCATATCGCAGTGGTACAAGGTTCTAGATAGTAGAGAAAGGTCGTACAGCGAACTGATTAGAGCGCTAGCCGATATTGGGGACCGAATACCTTCCATTACGCCACTGTATATATTAGTAAGGATATTTCAGTAAGAAACATTCCGCAAATAAAATCAAATATTCCGGAGCGAACATTCTAATTCTTGGAATCATAACTTAAACATTTCTTCAAACTTGGAGTTTTAAAACATTACATGATCCAGATTATACAACTGCAACATACACTTTAGAGTCCTCGGAATGCCCTAATGATGATTTTCGCTAGAAAAATTATTCAAATATTGTAGAAGTTATCGATCTAGAGTTAGTGAGAGCGAGAAGTTTACAGATAATCGGAAGAGGCGACAAAGTGAAAATATCGAAACAAGATCCTTAAACGAATGGCTTAGGAAAACTGGTATAAAGTTGGACCAATTTTAGTGAAAAATCTTTTAAAAAAAATGAAAATACTATTCAGGTAAGTGGTACTTTTTGGCTGAGCTAACTTGATCGCAGTTACAGTAGAAAGTACATCGAAATATAAAGTTCTATCTTACCGCGTTTTTGTTCGTTTTCGTTACGTCACGCACATATTCTTTCAAAGCGTAGCTCCTTCTTGAGCCTGTTACACTCAGCCCTCATTTGGCTGTTCCTGGCCACGTATGAACAAAGTTACTTTCGCGTACCGAGAGTGAATAGTTTAATGTTTCCATTAATAACATTGACTTTGAAATATAATAAATATTTTCGAATTTGATGTTTTATTCTACTAAATGTATAGAAATAACAAATAAACAGCCAAAACATTATTATTCGGACCAGCATTTGGTGATTACAGATAACATTATAGAATATTTAACATTAGGAATGGTTACAAATGGCAAGTAATACCACTTTGTGGTTCGTGATGTAGAAAGTTTAATTATCTGATACACAAGCATAACCAGAAATAGTGATGTTGGTAAACCCGTTTTATCATAAAACAATATATGAGGTTACTTCGTTTTGTTTCAACTATCTTTTATAATTATTATTATTGAACCTCAAATAAGGAGCAGTATTAAAGAGTTTAAATATGGAATAAAAAATGTGCTACAAACAAAATATATATACGAAAACTTCCAAAATATGAATTTATTAGATTATTACAACGGCAAGACTTAATAGCCAGAGATTTAATAAAGTTATAAACGAAGAGAGGCAGTAGTTTGAGGTAGAGCACTTCACATAAGAGATTTTTAACTTTAAAGCTCGAGGAAATCGTAACCATTAGACTGTTTGATTATCCCATTAAGAGATTCAAAGAACTCAATATAACAGTTTTGGTTAGTTTCTGAACGCGTTGCGCTCTGGTGTAGTGACCACTTTGCAAGTTGTTCTTCGTAAATCTGAACACAAGAAAATGCTTTTACGAAACATCATTTTGGTTGATGAAATAAAGACGACTCTTTCTTTAGTTCTTTCCAAGGTGGGCGGTACAAAAGTGAGAGATCTTGCGAGCTGAATTATGCGTTCAATTAGTGAAAGTATCTAACTATGCGATAACAACTAGAAAAGTGATTTATATGCATGAAAGTGATGTGTCGTGTCTAGTTATTACTAACCTTAATTGCACATTTTATTTTGTTCATTTAATTATCTATTTTTACCGGTTTCGCTTGATTTATACCTATGTTCAAAGAGGAAACGAGCGAATGGGGTAAAGCATATAAAACATCCTGGTTAAGTGAATTACTTAAAAAGTAAATTAGAATCACGTGATGCATGAAGTAGCGCCTAATTATAATGACTATAATACACTGGACAATGTTCTGAATTAAAGATGTTAAACAGTGTGGAATAGTAATCCGAAAACTAGGTGGTGAAGTCGGCCTCAAGTTAAGTGTACATGAAATGATAATTAACTGAAGAATTAATTACAGATCTGAAGACAAAAGAAAAATGAAGCGATTCGCCAGAAACCCAAAGCTGATTGGCCCTTTTTTGTTGCTGCTGCTCTACTCAGTTCTGCAAACTATACAGGTTGCTTCGCTGTTTTTCTATATTCGTGCAGGAAATAACATTTCTATCCAGAGCTAAGGATGAGAAAGTTTATAATTTTGATGGCGTTGTTACTAGGCAAACGGAGATGCGGTAGATCTGATTGGAGCTGTGGTCAACTATAAGCCCATCTGGGACACTAACAAGCCTCTCCATGACAACATCATTGTCAATGCAGAACGTTATTGTGATCTCATCAAGAAGGCAGCTACTTCTGCTGTAAGTCTTGCGAGATGTGGGCTCACTTCTAAAATTAGATTTACAAGAAACTGAAGTAACGTAGTATAACGGATTCATGTTCAAAAAGCAATGTTTCCATAAAAGGCTGCTGAGGTACCTAGTCCATTTAAACAAGATTTCATTTTATTAACAGCTAGTCCCATTTTTTTATTAATTTTATAAACTATCCCAATGTACCTAATTTCTGAAAATATGAAGTTTTGAGCTCAATGGTATTAACAACTCCGATCATCACTTTTCGCCAAACGACATTTTAAGAAAGACGAACAGTCTATAAATAAAGTCTTCCAACAAATCTTTAGAGGTAGTTTTTGTGCTGTTTTTCCCAAAATGTGTGTATGGCACACACTTCCATTTCTATTGTTTTGTCATTAAACGCCCCAGACAGTTGAGGAAAAGAAGTAGATTAAAGTAGATAAGGTCTTGCAAGTGCTCTGGGTCTCAAAAATTGACCCTAACATGAAGTCAGAGTTCTGCCTCCAGACACAAAAGCGTAGGAACGGCTGTCGAAGCCTCGCAAAGTATCGATTTTTTTGGAATGCTCTTCTGCATAGTCTAGCGGATTTCCAGAGGTCCTGGCACATTTTGAAATCCTAAATGTTCAATTATTTTTAAAAAATCAACATTGACTGAATGGGCAGAAACAACAGGTCGTTAATTGGACATTGGTTTGCCGGCTAAATTTGATCTTGAATTACTGTTCACAGGCGGACATCATAGTATTTCCAGCGGAAGGTCTACATGGCGCCCATATCAACTTTGATCAGTCGGCGACGATTCCAGTTCTTGAAGGCCAACTTAATCAATCAAATTATGAGGTAAAATATGTTATTGGCAATATTTTTTGCAATCTTTTAGGTACACTTTTGCGGCGTTCTTCTCTTCTTCAAGGATTGCATCAGAACCATGGCCTCTTCTGTTTTTATCCCTACAGTCGCTGTTAATGCAGGTTCATTTCGGCCACTCTCTCTTCCATATGTAAGAACAGAAGTCAAGCAATCAATCCTCGATTGTTAGAAGACTTGGAAAACTAAACCAACTGATGTGATTTCAATTGGCAATTGCTTTTAGTGAACTTCAGAATTAAATTACTATTGATGTTGGACATTTGGAAACCTAATTAAATATAAGAAAGAAAAAATAGGTTTTTGTTATTTGTAATGCATTCTAAATTATTTCCCTATCAAATACTAATAAATTTACAAATACTGGTTATGACTTTAAAGCAAATCTTGTATTCAATGGGATATTTGTTGGTTTCAGGCAGTGAACGTGGTGTCGCGTTGTGCGAGAAACGCCAGCCTATACGTGGTGATGACTGCGGAACAGTTGGTGCACAATCGCACCTGTCTAATACAACTAGTTCTTGATAGAAAAGGCGCTACCATTGCCAGGTAGGTAAATCCATCCACTAATTCATTTTAATTTAGTTCTTCTAATATCACTTTTATTTATTGATGAGGATGCTCTGGAATGAAGCAGATCAAGGTTTACAGTATGAAATTTAAATCAATTTAAGATCGCTACCATAATTGAAGTGCTACAGTGGAAAAGATTAGAATATGGAAAATTATAGGTCTCACAACACATTTTGAGTTTCAATATTCCGCTTCATAATGTTTAGATTTCTATTTACTTTACTAAATATACTTCTAACTCTACGATTGAGAGAAATATCTATACATAAATAAATAAATGGCGATACAATCTCTCAGAACACACGACGTTAAAAATTACAGAAACTTACTACTCAATAAATTTCTTATAGCCTTATTTCGCTTTGTAATGTTAAGACCTCTTTGATAATTTAGTAATTCAAAGAATACTTCCCCTTCCATTTTAGATTACTTACAAAGCCTTGAGGGTGTTGTACACCTAAATCTATTAGCAAATTCATACTTTTGCTATTTTCCGCTATTGGATTATGTTGTTCATTGACTGATAGACAAACCACAGACAAAGGTAGGAACGTACCCTGCAGAGCGACCATCAACTAAATAAATTCAGAGTAGGGTGAGGCACTCGGACGGAAACTGCTTTCATAGAAATTAGCAACGTCATCTTTTGATCATACCGACTACCCTTCACAATAAATTGTTTTGTGGTTCTTTCCATAAATAAGTCCATTTATAATATTGAATAGCCTCTACTATAATACTTTCTAGGTTAATTAATTAGAAAATGTTTGATATAAAAAGTAATGCTCAACTCAGTTAGATTCTCGCATGAATGGTCTGGAACGACCTCCAGAAATTAGCTCCCTTTTTACAATGTTTTAATTAATGATCTAGCGTCTATTAGCGGACTTTTCTTTTATACAGAGAGAGATCTATGCAATTCTTTTTTCATAAATAAATTAATTATATTATTGCTATTTTATTTGCATTGAATGACAAAATAAGTAAATATACGTAAAATATAAAGGATTCGGTCAATGTTCAGGAATGATTAATCGAAAGGTTAGGTACTTTTATACTCAGTATAAGTGATAAGGCCTCACATTGTAAAACATTTCCTTCTACTTTTTACTTTTTGAGATGGTGACCAACACTTACAGAGACTTTTTTCTAAAAATCAATTTTTTGGACTCAAAACTCTGGAAATCTTGAAACGGATTCACTCCTTAAACATTCGATACAATCGGAATATTTCTACTTACTAGAGGTAGGAGACGGGAAACAATTAGATTGCATAAATATTTGAGGTGAGAGCAGTAGCGGCCAGTAGTTAAATTAAATACAACGATCAGATGAGAGGAGAATGCAGCAAAGTTTCTTTTCATATTCATGGCTATTCATGGTGACTAAATACTCGGCGATTATTAATTTAGTGGGAATAATTACCCAATTGGGTAGGAGGAAGAGGAGGGGTGGGGGTAGTCACGTTGTTGTGTAATTGTGATGTAAATGTAATACGAGCGGCGTGTGCGGCCTCCCCTCACACCGGGCGGCTCTTATTGATTCTCCTCAGCGCCTCCACGCGACCAGGATACCCTTAGACAATACAACAATTATTCACTACCTCACCAGACACTGAATCACTGTACAGTTCGCGATCTACCCGTTCAATCATTTTTCCATCCCCTCAAAAAGGAAACTTATCTTCAGCAACAAGTTGCAAACAGGAGGTATTTTTATTGTTACCACAAATAGAATGTCAAAGGGTTTTCCATGTACTTTGGCGTGTCCTCTATGCGAACAAGAAACGTACTTACTGACTTGCGTTATACCCGAGGAGCGACTAGGTCAACCCGGACCAACTTAACTCAAGACATTATTATTGCAACTTTTGAGGCTACTAAAATGTATAAAAAGTATATTCATCATTTAGAAATTCAAGCTCTATGACTCCCATAGAAACAGTGCAGAAACTGTAGTGCATTCTAAAGATTCCTCGTAATTCTATTCTGAAAAATATTTGGACTAAGATCGCATTGTCGACGACATCGAGTTCCAAGGTACTTCCTACATTTAGCTCGCTCCAGGCCTAATCCAGGTTGGATTAGGCGAGTCAAATCATCATTCGCTTAACGGGGTGCAAGTTTTTCTTCGCCAAACAGAGTACTGTCTACCATACACGCCCTTCCCAATAACTTGAAATATTAAATACCTGTTGGTTTTGGCTTTCGACCGTAGTTGATTGATGATTTTGGGGAATATCGAGGTGCGGTCATAAATACAAAAAACAAAATTTGTTACTTTATACTATACATGATACCAAAACAAAATTTGTTACTTTATACTATACATGATACCAAAACAAAATTTGTTACTTTATACTATACATGATACCAAAACAAAATTTGTTACTTTATACTATACATGATACCAAAACAAAATTTGTTACTTTATACTATACATGATACCAAAACAAAATTTGTTACTTTATACTATACATGATACCAAAACAAAATTTGTTACTTTATACTATACATGATACCAAAACAAAATTTGTTACTTTATACTATACATGATACCAAAACAAAATTTGTTACTTTATACTATACATGATACCAAAACAAAATTTGTTACTTTATACTATACATGATACCAAAACAAAATTTGTTTTTTGTATTTATGACCGCACGAAAAATATTCCCCAAAATCATTAAATTCGTGTGTTGTCGATAGTTATTCTTCCTGGCAAACCAACAAGCTATTTGATAACGGAAACGTGCGATGTGTCTAAATGGCTTACCGGAATATATAATAATAATTAATGTTAATTTCAACGAGCCGCTATTAATAAAGTATAACTCATTCGCCAGAGGTTTCGTTGGAAAATCATTTTAGTTTAATTTACGGTTTAAAAAAAGAAAATTATGTTGGTAAAAATTAAATTTAATCCAGAATCTCGGAGATGGACCAACAGGTGTGAGTAAAACATTGAGAAGTGTAAATAAAGTCATTACTCATGAAAGTGCCAACTACAGACTTTTTCTTTAATTTGGAAATGATGGCCAAATATTACGCAACCACAAGATGGCAGTATTTTCACTTCCGCAAGTAAAACGCCACGACATCACGCCATGTAACGATCTAGTTTTCAATATCATTAGTTATCAGGTAGCCACTGTAACACAAGTGAATTTATGCTAGAAATCTCTGAGAATTGGACTGCTATGTTATAATAGAAGCCTTTGTTGAGGTGAACCTTCTCCCTTCTCCTTTCAAGTGGAATACATATCTCTAAGAGAAGCAACAAGGAAAGGAAAAACTATCTGATTGGACATCTCTTTGAAGTTGACACCATTGAGTGAATTTCTAATCTGTGGAGACAGCCAAACAGTGCTACCTTCAACACTGACCAGTTAACTTAAAAAAAATTATTGAAATCCAATCTGTTTGTAAAAGGGCCGTTTGGATGCATGTATATAGCCCGGACAAAGGCTTGGAGTTGAAACCCTTCAAAAAAACCTCTTTGGGGTTAAAAAAAACAAACTTATTTTGGTTTTCATGTTTCCTTGCAGATTTTCGATTTTCGAGCTTTACCGGAAATATTGTTTTGATATACCTTGAGTCCGAAAAAGTAGTTGTGTGAAGAACATTAACAAAAACATCGCTGAGTTCCCGGAGTAAACGTTTTGACAAAATCAGCCAACTGGAAGTGCCACCAGGAAGTGTGACCATCAGCCATAACTAGGCCACTACTAACAATCATTCACCTAACTTTCCCTTACCACAACTTAGTGATTAAATTTTCTTGTAACTTAGTAACTATTCTGAAAAGAAAACTCAATGACAGTAAATGTTTACAGAAATAGATTTCTTGGGATTCCTGAAAGAAAGTTTGAAAAACATAGTCAATAACAAACCTCACAAGGTGATGAACCCAAAAAAAGTGAATCATTGGAGTGGGGGGCTTCATAAAACCTGTCTTTCTATTTAGAATTTAGGTTATATTCATAACTCTCTGACTTCTGTGGTGATGAGTCTTGTTAGAAGAGAATGGCACTTTAGAGGAAAGACTAAACCACTCCCTCCTCCATTTCCCAGAGAGTACAGCGAGCTTGGCAACAGTTTTCTGGAAGATTCTCATGACCTGAAAACTCAATAAAGTGGCAGTACCCCACACTCGGCTAGTTTTGCCCAACAGCTGGGCCTCCTGATGGCGTCTAAATAGAATCTCGAATTTGAGCTTTCTGCAATTATCTCTTATTGAGAACTTAGATTGAAAGCTCAGCAAGAAAGGGCGGCTTCTTCAAATTGGTCGCCTTTCAGTTATCAATTCAGGTTTCCCCCCGAAATTCCCTTTGAAAGCTGTATTTATTTCGATGTACTTGCTAGTGGAAACAAATAATTCAAATAATCTTCAAAATTAATCCAGTGGTACCTGATCTAACTTAATGATTTTGTAAAACCAGTAGAATATTTTCAGAAACAAAGAAGGAATATAACACACTGGCTTTTTTAATCATTCTATCTAATAATATATTTGGTTTAAAAGGAACCTAGAAGCTGGATGTCGACAAGATGGGGAGCGTTCCGATGAAATTTTCACCACGGACAACGGCTACAGGCTGGGGTTGTTGCTGAACGAGGACATCTATCTGGAGGAGCGGAACAACAAGTTGAAGGCTCAGGAAGTGAGCCACTTCGTCCTTTCTTACGACCTGCCCGGAAGTCTGCCATTCTCATCCGGTCAGCTTCTGTAAATCCCCCTCACTGTATGATTTTATAAGCTCATTAATGATATTGGCAGGCAGTGCGTGTACATCAGTAGGCCTAATCTTATTGCAATCCTCGCAGTACTTTTAGAGCAGGGTAAAAAGTGCGCTAAATTTCTTGTTTTTACTTCCTTAATAAATTACTTTATTCCTTTTTTTTCTAAGGAAATCCGTTTTAGGGCGGTTTGGGAGAGGAGGGGGCTTGGTTCTCCTAAAGTGCCATTTTGGGTAATTTACCTCCTTAGACATTGTTACTAAGAACAAAATAGCTTTTGAAATTTGCAGTTCGAAGGAATTTGGAATATTTAGAATGTGGACAAAGGATGTCCCCTGAGTTCCACTAGATTCCCCTCTCTTCTGAGATCTTAATCACGGATGAGGGGATATAATAACAAAAGAAATCGCCCAAACGTGGCCAGTTTCACGAAAACTTCTCTCGGTGTTTGTCGTGTCTTCTTCAGAAGTGCTCCCTGATACAAGTCCACTTTTGAACTGCTTGCTATCTTTATTTTATTAGGATTTAGTTTTCCAAATAGAACTGAAGTATATAAGTAGTGTTTCTGGTCCGACAGGAATACAGACCGAATGGTGGTGGTCGTACGGACAGGAGAGTTTGCTATTGGCCGCTGGACTGGGCGAGCATCTGCGATCTGGTAGCGGAATCTACATGGCCAGACTTGCGGAGACCATCTCTCGAGTCAGCCAGGGACACTTTCCTGTGAATTTGCTCATTGTGCGCTCACTGCCCAGCATGCAGCAGGTCTTCACGACGGGTAAGACTTCTCCATACTCTCCAATTGGTTCTAAAGTCAAAGAGCTAATGAAAATATTTGCACTCACGTTTTCTACGGAAGTTTATTTATTTCAGGTGACTCACAAGAGAGGCTTGAAAATGGAAACCGAAAGCTAAGACGTTCATTTGGTTCCTCGGCAAGCGCCTACGCAGAAGCATGTACGAGTATTGACAAAAGAGAGATAAGAGAAAAAGTTGACTACAATTTGGACAACTATACAAGATCGATATTAACTGTGAATGATTTAGACCAGCCGGACTGGGACACGGTCATCATGGACGAAACACGATGCAATGGAGCACTTTGTTGCAGATTTAAGCTAACATGGCAGGTCAGGTGAGTTCCAGTTAATTAATAAGACAATAATCTGTGCATTGAAAGCAGATAGTGGCAGCTGCAGAAATTTTAGCCGAAAACCAACTCCAAATTCCACTATTAATGATAAAAAGAAATTTGTTTGAACCAAATCTTCTCTTTTATCCCAGCAGTTGCTCAGTCAGCTCTTTAGTTAGAATTTGCAAATCGTAGCATCTGAGTGCGCAAAGAGGAAGTGTTTGCACGGAAAATCATATAATAATCGGAAGTTGGAGAACCTAAAATTGTATTTCCGGTAATAACGCGACTTCAAAAATTTGGCAAAATAAAATATTTCCTCTAATTTATCGGAGTAAATAAATTTAAAAAAAAAAAGAAGAAATTTAGCGCACTTTCTGTTCGTGTGTAAATTAAATATTTTTATTGTTTACCAATCCATCAGAATGGCAGATACTGAGACGACTACAGGAGGCTGTTATCTTGTGGTGGTGGGCAATCAGCATGAGACCCTTGGCAGCCGAGGATCAGGACAGGTTCAACGGTGTGCCCTGGTCCACATCACCACGCCCAACTACTGTACAAACCACTCGTCAGCGGCAATCTTCCATAGCCGAATGCTCGACAACAGCAACGCCATCTTGAAACACTTGGAGGTTTTGGCCAACCAACCCTGGCTTACTCCAAACATTCTACTAGATAAAACAATTGAACCGATTGTGCGTGCCGACAACCTAATGTTTTGGGATACCCCATTCAGCCGGATGTACGTTACCAGAACAATTCGCAAATTTGTCACTCTTGGTTTACAACGTATTCAAAATTACACCTTGGATTTTATTTAGCGAACGACAGACTTTATACATGTTGTTATTACAAGTCACAATTGAAATTCGCAAACTGTATAAAACCTGAAAATTTATCGCCATAAAAATATTATTAATAATTATTTCATTCAAAAACCTTTGGTGAGAAAAGTGGAACGACTTTCTCTCATGATTTGTTTTCAGCTGAGAATTTGTGAGAAAAAATCGCTGAAAACCTTAAATCTAATTCAGAAGTGGCCAAACTCCACCAAACCGATCTGCCTCAAATTAGAAATTGTACTTGAATTTTTTTCTTCTACTGAATAATTAGGCCGTATACTTTGGAGGGAAGCTTTACCCCAGCTGTCCCTCAGGACTGACTTAAAGACAATTACTTTATGAAATGTAATAAATAAACGTCACAAACACACACATGCTACCATGATATTCTCAATACACTAAAAAACTGAAAGGCAAACACCACTTCCGTGTTTCTAAAACTTTATTATGTCATCCCTGACAGCACATAGCAGATGTTACAATTGAACTTTCCGCGATTTTTGTTTTTTTAATTAGTTTTGATTTATCCTGGCCACACAAATAAATTTTTGGATTCAGAGAATATTTTCTCAAAGCTGATTTTTCATAAGTCTGTGTGATCGCAATAACTTAACACTTGCTATTTCTAATGACGATAAGCTGTTAGTAAAATAAATAAAATTGCTCAGTTGAATCCTTGTTACATATGCTCTGGGTGTAGGAGAAGTGCAATAGCTCTTCTGTTCCTGGCCGCTAGAGCAATTATATTTGATTCCTGCAACACTTGACTGTGTTGAAGATAATTGGTTTTCTGAGCCAGGGCAGCCAACAAATTAAGTTTTATATTTTGAAGCATCACTAACCTGAAGCACTCTTAATCGTAAAACCTTGGCAAAGGGGTAGGCGTGGTCAGTGAGGAACTTCATCTCTGTAGTTGGCAGACTGGGCTGATCCAACTGTAGAGTAGACTCTTTCCTCTGACGGCTCTGCAATGTCGAAAAAAAAAATTAAATTAACTTAAATATATATTTAGTATTTAGAGGGAGTACGGGCAATAAGGCATTAATATAAATGCCTCCATATTGTCAAAGAAAAAGCCTCAAGTCCACTTATAACTTCTAGAATGGTTAGCAAAACACTCAGGAAATGGGTACATGCTATAATGAGTAACGTACTCGTTATAAAGGAAGTAATGTGGACCCAAGTACATCCAGTGTATGCCCTCGCCTCAGCAGGAAGATAAAAGAACCTTAAAAAGACCCGAAATAGAATCGAAATTTGCAATATCGTAATGCTAGCACTTTTAGGAAAAAGATGATTGTCTTCTACAAGTTTGCTTCAACAAAATAGATGCCACTATAATTCTCAAGAGTGGAAGGGTGTTGACTCGTTAAGTCGGTAGTTGCTGTAGTAGGTGAAGTGGGGTTGTGAAGCACTACTTATACGGTTGGGCGGTAATGTAACCCCCCTGCTGCAGAGATGTGGCCAAATGAGGCTGCTCTCTACCTCCCACACTCCTGCAACCTCTACTTCTGTTTCTACAGATATCACCCTCAAAATGGAAATCAATAATGTTACATAAAATACCCCTCCTACACTTACAGAGATACTGGGTGTTAATAAGACAGTTGACACACTTTTTTCCTTCCAATTTCCTTTCCAGTTCATCTTGGACTTCTGTTCGCCTGCCAGAGCTTCTGCCGCCACATTTCTCCAGTCGCCCGCCCAAACTCTTCATCTCTCTTTTCTTTTTTTTTTTTTGTGCGCTACGTCCACTTTCTTCATCTTCGCCGCTTTTAAAGGACTCACATTAACACGAAACATTTTAGAAAAAACGGTCTACTTTCTTCCTGATCCTCACACTCGGCAAGGTACTTTTCAATACTCCTCTCGATAGAACTGGTGGCAGCAAAAAAAGGCCATCATTGCAATTTGATAACAACACTGTTTACATCTTAAACTACTGGTATAATTATTAATTTGAATTTACCCCGGGGGGGGAACGACTGGAGAAAGTTATTGTGACAAATCGCGATGAACTGGAAGATAACTAGAATTAAGTATATCTAAATATAAGCTTGGCGCTTAAAAGCTAGTTGAGAGCTGAGAGTCAGATGAAAATAACTAATGCTGAATGTCGAAGGGCAACCTAAATCAAAAAACTCCAAATGCCGTACGTGTAAGTTGGTTAAATAACCACAATAATTACTCGTAACTGCAGAAATTGCATTGTGAGTGTGGGTCATATTAACGTGGTTAATAATTAAGGGCAGATTTGGATGCGGCCAACCAATACAGTTTGGATTGGGCAGCTTATTACCTGATTGTAACTTCATTAATAAACATTTCCCGTGAATACAACATCCACCAGCATTCAGTAAACTGAGGCTACAGCCAACTATCTGTACCACCACACCGCTATTAACTCCAGTCCTACACTGAGATACGCCTAAGAAAATCTGAGCGAACATTTATTCACACGTCATCCCTCCAAACTGCAGTTCACAAAGCTACTTTTCTTTGCCACTGTGTGGGAGCCCCACGTAGTTGCTACGTACCAGACTACGCTCATAACCACCGTTTTATGTCACAACCAATGATGACCAGCTGCATACATTTTGCAATGAAAATCACTAAGAAATAAAATTAAATAAATCTTTTCTTAACAAAACAAAACACAGAGAACATAAGGATACATTATTACCCAAATTGTATAAATAAATTTAAATCCTCATCACAAATAAGATAATATTATGATCAACCAGACGATCAACATTCTTGTAACTAGATACAAGAAAACAAAACTGTTATATATGAATATTCGTTGAGTGTTCCTTTTGCAATGAGATAACCTTTATTGAGGTATCAATAAATCTCATCACCTCTTAAAATCTAGGTAGCAAATCATAGCATTGCACAGAGAGCTGTCACTGTCAACCATCCACTGCCTATCACTGTATTTCATACCTAATTTTATCTGTCATGGTCAGCCATACATCTGACAAGTGAAGAAAACACATTCCCTTAGTTTCTATCTCACCACGGCCATTAGTGATGTCAAGCAGAAATGAATAAATCATCCTTCCATTGTTATTACTCTCTCATCTTCACGCAAAACGTTACTTAATGTCATTAACAATTTTTTGTTTTGTTTTGCTCGGCACCAAGAGATATTTTTGAAGCTCCCGACTCTGAATTATCGTACCAAAATACCCCTAACTACAAACAACAGAACATTGTAACTTGGGCCAATTATAGAGCAAACTATTCTCTACATTTTGGTGGCGATTTCATTGAACTATGAACAATACAAAGAGAGATATAAAGAAGAAATTTGGAGGAAAACGAAACCCTTCAAAATGCAACCTCCAATATCTCATGAACTATCATCAGCAAAACAATGCAATTTATATCGGGTACTTGCATCTTTATCAATGTTATCTTTGACGTATTTCTTCTATAGTAGTCTAGGAGCTATAGAGGTTACTGGATTAGATTACATTCCATGAGGGTTGGCAAGAATGACTACCTCATCGCGACCCAGAAGCTATATCGGAGCACATACATTCATAGTACTCCATCAAAGCCTGTCTAATTAGACTTAGAAGATTCGTGAGAAACTCCTAGTTAACGGACTTTCAAGTATACTTGAACCACTCAGTGCCGTTTCCTCTTTTTCTTAATAAAATCTACACAAGTTTATCCTTGCTTCTCTCGAGCATTCGTCCTAGTGATCGCAATGTGATAGATTAGAAAGTTAAATATTGACGCATGAGAAAGTAGATTTCACAGCCTCTTGGTTTCGAGTTAAGGCTAATATTTGGATTTTCAGTGGAAACACAATTTTAAAAATTCGGTGCGATAAGTATTCTTCCAGCTATCAGAACTAAGAGGAAATAAGTATAGGATCTATTTTCAAAAACGAGAAGACAGTTGCGGAAGTGGTCTAACTAGCAAACGAGGGAAAAGCTACAGCAGGATTTGTTTAAAAAATACAAAATGGTAGAAACTGTGACTGACTAGAGACTAGAGAGAACCAATAGAACTGTAATGAAGGTGTCAAGCTTGAGGTGGTCGGCAGAATCAAATTAGTCCAATCGTTACCAAAAAGCGGAAATAAAGTTATATCTTACCACTGTAGAATCCATGTGGCTTGGTCGATATCTCTCTCCTCCACCTGAAACAAGTAAGATTGAATAAATGGCGGTGAGGCAGTCAGCAGTTGGCAATCCTGACTTGTTCACGTGGAAGCAAGCAAAATCCAGATCTTCTGTTGACAGGTCTCTCTATCACCTGGACTTTACTCTGCACTCAGGCACACCACACATTGTCCTGCTACAACATACTCTTACAACTTCCCCTTCATTCCATATAAAAATCACCACAATCATTGAAGGTTTTGTGATCGAGTCGAATCGGTGCCGGATATACTCGTATATGTCCGTTTAGGAGCGAGGTGATTTTATTACTATAATAGCGAGTACCCGGGGACGGTAAAAGTCTTCCTGTACGGATAACATTTGAAGATGAAAATAACAATAAAATTCATTTAGATTTCTATGTAGATTAGAAACTTGAACATTATCATCATTACTGATATAAAATAATGTTGACAATAACATTAATCGTGTGTAGGATACCAAGGTGCTAGGGGTGTACTAAAGGAAGGAAAGCTAAAGGATAGTAGTACTAACCTAGCCTGTTATAAATCTTAAGTTATAGCCTATATAAACACTTGCTACCAAGCAAATAAATTCAGGGCCGGAAGTGGCACAGATTTTGAAAAATAATAATTTTTAAATAAAAATAAATAAATTTAAATTAGATGTTTCAGAAATAATTCATTTGCTTTAAAGAACTTCCCAAGTGTCGTGTACAGGTTTTTCTTTCCGTTTGGCGTTAATGTAAATCATTTTAGATACAAATTCTAAACGAGCATCTAAAACTCCAATTTACTAACTCCAACTTTCCCAAACAAAATCTACAATTAGGTGTTTTATCTCTAGTGTGAACAACGAAAAACTTGAGATATTGATAAAGGCACCTCCATTATGGACTTTTGATGAACTGTTCCCTGAATAGCGATCTCTGTAAATAAAACTAATGGAGTAAACTAAAACATAAGTATAACGAAACTGGGATAATTTAGTGATTCGTCGAGATATAATGAGTTGAGTTACAGGACCAACCCGCATAGCCACACCCTGAAGAGGACAATATATTTGTCAAAACGTTGGCAAGAAGACGAGTTTGTTTTTTATTTGACCGATTCCTCGACAATCTTGAATCCTAAGTTTAACAATCTACGATCACGAAACCTATATATTCATAATGAATTATTTTAGATTAGTCGTGGTGTGGACGTGTACTTAAATTGCATATTTCATTTAGATAAACAAAGTGAGAACTCTTTTCTAGACTTCTGGTGTCGCTTCTGCCAGCTGGTGTCAGTAGGAGCAGGACTGTAGGTTCCCTTCGTTATGTCGATCACCATTACAGCAAAGCTTTTCTATGGCGGTCAGATTTTGTGTGTATGCAGCGCCTCTTCTCTCGCCCTACTGGTTACCATAACAATCATCAACTGTCAGCGCCAGATGTACAAGTTCAATTGTGTCAAATTTGGGGGAATGTAATAGTTAACTTGGTTTGAACAGGTATAAATATAAATGATATATTTCCTTTATGCATTAAAACAGCTGTTTACGTTTCGACCCAAATAGAACATCTTGACTCTGCTCTTGACTCTGCTCTTGACTCTTGAGTGTTTCAAAATACTAATAATATTTATGAGCATAAAATACATTACGAAAATTCCGAATTTCGATGATTTCGCTCAAGTGTTTCACTTGAAGTTGAAACTGTGACGTATGTTAGTTCCTTGTGTTACTTTAGTTTGAAACCTTTTCTCAGAGAATACTGACTTCAGAGAATACTCAGTTCAGAGAAGTCGGCTATCTGTTTGGTACAACTCCAAGTTATGAGAAAATTAGCAGTAAGAGAAACTGTGAGAACCCAGTTACCAATGAATCTGTTACTGATGTGTACCTGTTGAGCAGTACTTTATTTCTTACTAATCTACGATTATAGTCGCAACTCGTTAATTAACAACTTGAACTAATGAAACTGCTTAATTACATTTTGTGAGACAGAATCAGCTGTTGCTCTAATAAGGGTGTCCTTCTATTTCTTCTGAACTAATAAATATAATTTTAAACTGCACATTCACAAGAGGAAACCCATAATCAATTGTGCACGATGACAATATCCGGTGGTGATTGTGGGTATGCTAACAGTGAGTACTACTGGCGAGTGGCCAGCTGTGCAATAAACAGCGAATAGAATCATTGCTGCGGCTTCTTTGGTCGCATTGTCCTCTCTACTGCAAGCGCACTCATCTATGTACCCAATGTTTATTGTTCGACCGTCACCACAAATATCAACAATGGTCAACCACGAGGACATCTCATGAGTGAACCGTGATCAACCAGTGTCGCAGTGAGAGTCTGCTTTAATTCACAATTTATTCAAGTTTACTCCATCCATCTTGCCTGCTTAACTATTAAGCATGCTTAGCCCAAATCCTGTCATTAATTAATTTAGTGCAAACCCCGTACTCGACTTTCTCTAATTGTTATTCTCAAGGTTCGAATTTTCTCTATACTCCAAGAAGTCGTTTAATTCTTACAAACCTTGTTCCGGAAGCCCACCTCAAAACGTATTTTCTGATAAAAATGATAAAAGAATAACTTAAAAAATACATTTTTATGCATGTGTGCTTCAGGTGAACCAATTTTGACCAAAACATTATTGTGGCTACGTCTGGTGATAGAGTAGATTCCAATAGGGTGGCCTCAAAACTAAATTTCCCGATGGAAACTCAAGATGAAAAAACCAGTGGAGTACGGGAAAGTAGAGTAAGACTTTATCGATTTCAAGAGAAGTAATATTTGGTCGCAAATTGGTTGAAATTATTTGCGTTGGTTTCCTCGGGGTTCCACCGAGAAGAAACACTTGAAGTAACAATGTCAATGCAATCAATGTTCCGCCCGCCTAGACAATGACATTCTCCTTTGAAGCCGAACAGACGATCGAGAGAGGATAGTGGGGAATGGGGCCGTCAGATTGAAGCACACTCCCTTTATTTGATTTTAAAATTGAATTCAAGTCCTCACCACTTAGAGTGGCAATTGAGTTAGTTTAAGTGTTTGTATTGTACTTCAGCAAGATGAAAGTTTACTTCAAATACATCTTTGTTTCCTACATTTTTTTTACGATGGAAGTTAAGCAATCTGTTAAAAACTCGTCTCACATTATAAAACTACAATTTTTAGATATCTTAGAACCAACAATTACTACTGTAACTATTAGTATCTTAAAACCAACAATTACTACTGTAACTATTGGTTTAAGTAGAGAAGCCTCTTTGATACTCAAAACTAATGTTTTGTACCATGGTCTCACCTGAATTAAGGCGACAAGTGACAAACATCCGGGCCAACTATATGGGCATCTTCCTGCCTGCAGCCAAGTACAACCAGAATGTATCGAATCCGCGAAACTACGAGTAAAAGAAAATATCTTGACCCAAAAGAAGGATTGCAATCGGGCAGATTTTCCATTTGGAGCTTTTTTGGAAAATATCCGTTTTAACGGCTCCTCATGGCGAAAAAATTGGTTTTACAAATTGGTGTTTCTTTTGGTGAGAGCGGCATAATTCAAAACTAGAAAGGGCAAAAACCTCTGAACTTGGTTAAATTGTCACCTGTCAGCAGTAACCGCGAAACAACAAGACCGCAAACGCTGGTTTTCAGTTTTTTGAAATTTTTAGTGAAATTTTGTGTAAAGCACAGTACTAGCATTTATGTAATTTAAGCCAATTAAAGTAATCCTCAAGCGGAAGTGCCATTTTATTGAATGGACTTCTTTTTTTTTAGATTTATTCGAAAATGGCTCCAATGATTTTTGATAAACTTTGGATACACCGGATGGACCCACCATGCACCACTCCTTCTTCAAAGAGTATACGGATCCAACTGTAATTCACATATTCTTCCAGCAAAATGAATGGAGGGGAACCTGAGGAGGCATTGGGTTTGATCCCTTTTGGTGCAACTTACCGTTTCAACAATGTTATGACAACCAGTACTACTTATGTGGAAAACGTGATCACTAAAGTAGACAGATGAAAGACATGATTTGATCTGACGTATGAAGAAAGTGACCTTAGTTTTGTTTTTAAATTTTTAAGTCATCAACGAAGAGTACATTCAATTTACAAGATTCAATCAATTATGTAAATTCAACACAGTACACCGACCAGCACAACGACACACACCTTTAAATCTTAAAATATCTAATCCTCCTGATATCGGCCTTTTTTTACATCAATGAGAACGCTTGGCATTGTTGAAAATTGAGAATAAATGAGTGAAAATATTTTATTAATAATTCTAAACAACGATTTGAGAAATTCTGATATTTATGGATAGACTAAAACGAAATAAATTAGTTGGCTTTGTGTACGTTACCTGTGAAGAGGTTTAACGTTGATGTCGTCGGAACAATATACTATCGGAAAGACGTGCAGAGTGGATGTGGTCCAGCAGAGAACTGAGAAGCTGAGATGAGATCGTAGCGGAGATACATTCAGAAGAGCGCATGTCTGCCAGTCTCTCACCCCGGGTCACCTGTGGGCCATATCGCACACTGTTTAATAGGGCAATTTTCATCTTTCCAAAAAACTATCTACCGTCTCAAACATTAATATGTAACTACCCCAAGTGATTACAGTAGGTATCCATCAATCAGTCTCAATTCAGCACCTTATTTAATTTAAAAGGTGAAATGAATAAAAAAATGTGTGAATATACTTTAATACAGTCAAGAAGCGAGCAAATATTTCAACCAGCAATATTAAAAACCACTGGCAAGTTGTAAATGCGCTGAACAAATAACAAAGAAAAAATAGAAACTTGTAATATTCAAATACTTTAATACCGTTAAAATAATTAATCCAAAAAAAACTAGACAATGAAATTGTTTTAAACAGTCGGGAATAGCTGTTGCCCTAAATTCTAAATATTATTCTTCGAATCGAATAAAACTTTTTATTTATAGTAACCTCTAAGCTAACCATTGGCATAGAAATTAAAGTTTTATTAAAATCAAAGCCAGGGAGACCAGGGAGCTGCGGATTGGTGAAGGCCGAAACGCGGAGTTCCGAACGTTGTCAGTAACACGATCAAGAGTACAGTAAACATATAATTCGATATAGTACATATTTATAATTGATTGCTTTATTATTTTTTAAGATAACTAGAATACTTTGTATTTTTTTGGTCGAATAGTAGTAGCAGTAATAGTAGACTTTATATTATTGTTATTATTATAATTATTATTTTAAATCTCATTGACAATTTTTTTTTTGGTATTCAGAATGTTTAGGTGACTATTCACTAAAACATAACACACGGACACTTTCGGACTCCCACGCGGAGGTCCCGGGTTCAAATCCAGCAGCTGACCCTTAGATTTTCTCTTCCTAGGAGCTTCTTACAGCTCACTGTCCGGTGATGGACAGTGTTGTCTGTAACGAGAGAACACTGTCCGGAGGCCGGCAGTGCACTGGAAAAAGCTCCGGGCGCTAATGACCTCAGCTGTTGATGCGCCAAAAAAAAAAAAAAAAAAAAAATAGTAGACTTTATTTAAAACATATATTACAGTAATAAAAATAAATATGCATTTTACAATTTAATAATAAAGACTTTATCTATGATCAATCGATCGTCGGAGGAGTCTATCTAACGGGCATTAAACGAGAATGCAATTTAACTTCTTACATTTAAAGATTGAAAAAGAAAGAGAAATAATAATACAATAAAATAATTGAAATAAACAAATCAGAAAATGAAATACAATTTAATTTCATAACATTTAATGAGTAAAAGAGAATGTACTATAATAATATAATTAAAGTAAATAATCAAGTATTTTATAATAATAATGATAATAATAACCTCCACAGGGCTCAAAATGCAAGCGAACTTGGATTAAGCCTAATAGAAATCGAATAGGGTAAGTTGGATAACAATTCAATCAACTTGGTCGAATAAAACGGCAGGGTGACCGTTGACCCCTCTAGGTAGATATATCATAGCGGTGTACTATGAAAAGTAGGTATGCTTATTTCCCAGTCACTTTCTTCGTAAATCTTGTGCCTTCTCTAAATTCCGGCACTCCGGAATTAGTATTGTTTCCTCTCCAGTAATTGAAAAAAAAAAAATCAGAGTGAACACACGAACAACTTTAAACAAAAACAAACAAAAATCCTAAACTCAGAATCAGAATTTCAGAAACATATCTCATTAAAAACATTATACACTTGTTAAATCGTAAACTGCATTAAAATAATAGAACGCCAATGCCTATTCAGAATGGCACGAAAATGACTGAATTTTGTTAGAATCTAACAATAAACGGAAATTTAGATGTTGGAATAACATTTACATTTCATAGGTTTTATTTTATAATTGTTTACAGTTCATTTCAAAGTTACTTCAAAAATCCTGAAAATTCATTTTCAGAAGTTGCCAAACTTATAACGACCACAGCATTTCATCAAATATCTGCCGTATTTTGTACTTAAATTCAACTAAAAATAAATACAAAATCTGGATCGAGCACTGGAACGACCCTCTCTCGTCAGGTTAAAACAAATTTTCTTCAAACTATAAAATTTGAAATCGCATTGAATTCTTATCAACAATATTCCGATTATAACCGTACATTACCTCTCTTTAATCTTACAGGCGGAGTCTATGTACATAAATCCTACTTGAGAACTTTTTTTAAAATAATTTTTCTAGAAAAATTATAATGTAATAGTTTTATATATAGCAATGCCTAAGTAAAGTATATAAGGTGTTAACAAAAAAAACTAAGAGCCATTTCCGAAAATTGAACAATCGATTGGGTAAAGAGTTGGGTACTTGCGGTTGGGGAATTATTTAAAACTAACACTTTTAATACTGTTTAACAAGAGGTAGGTAAGACCATGCATTTCAGATGATTGCTTTCTCAGAAACGCCCTCAATCTATTGGCCCTTAATCTATTTTCTGGGAAAATCTTTTCTTTCACGATTCTTTAATGTTTTAATAATTCTGTTAAAATGAGTCTTATCGATAGAAATGTTTTCGCTACTCATTAACTGTTTAATATCCATTAAATTGTCTCTTGGTTTCGCTAATTCTGATTAAATCTAATAACTTCCGCTACAAGTAGGTTTATTTCTATCTTGTAACCGAAAAATAGTCGTAGGAGGCAGGAGCTGCTACATAATATAAATTTGCACTTTGGACTGCAAGACCAGGTGCTGTTTACAGCCAAGTTCCAAAATAAAAATAAAAAAAAGTCATTCTCTACCGTGCGTTCGGCCTGGCCAGTGCCCGCTTATATTAGCTATCGTCTGTGAGTTATATACATATATATTTTTATTATTATTTTGTATCATAAATCTTTAGCATAAATTTTCCTTATTATATCAAATTTTCCTTAATTAAAGGTATTTTGTTGGTTCTAAGCACAAGAGAGAATTTTATTTTACTCCCTATCGCCCCGGGTAATTGTCTCCAGGACCCTCCCTCCTCTCACCAGTGAGCTATCCTGCCAAAGGCACCCTTAAGGGTAATTTTCTTTTGAGGCTGGTTAGGGATCACGTCTCTGATAGCGTCGGCTATCTGGCGCCCGCAAAGATATCGTCCCTTTCCCCTGACCGGTCACAAGGAAAAAATGGCGCCCGTTCAAAAAATGAACTTGGTGAAGTTTTCTAGTATACCAAGTGTCCTGCTCAGTCGGAGAAACCGAGATAGTGAGAATATCTACTCCCATAGTACGTGAAGTTTCTTCAGAGTTCAATCGAGAAAGGGCATCTGGCACTTTATGTAGAGGACCTTTGCGATAATGGATTTCAAAATCAAAACCTTGCAACTCTAACGACCATCTCGCCAAACGTCCTGAAGGGTTTTTGAGGTTTTGCAACCATTTCAGACTACTATGATCCGTAATTACATGAAAATGATAACCCTCTAGATATGGCCTAAACTTTCTAATAGACCAAATTACGGCTAAGCATTCTTTTTCGGTAACGCTATAATTGCTTTCAGGCTTAGTCAAAGAGCGGCTCGCGAATGCGATCACTCGCTCCTTTCCATCGATTTCCGGATTGGAAAGTGTCCAACCAACAACTTTACCTTCACCGAATTGATCCTTTAAATTTGGAAGATGAAAGTCTCGATTCTTGGAAACTCGTGATACCACGAGATCAAATTAAACATATCTTGGAAGAATGTCATAATAGGCCTGAATCCGGACATCTGGGATACGATAAAACTTACGATCGAATCAAATCTAACTACTTTTGGCCCGGAATGGCCCGAGATATTCGTAGCTATGTTTCACGCTGTTTGGTGTGTCAACGTCATAAACCAGAGCAAAGAGCTCCCGCAGGTCTTATGGGTCTGCGTAATCTATCTTCACCTTGGGCTACCGTAGCGTCCGATATTATGGGTCCTCTTCCCAGATCTACTAAGGGATTCAATTACCTGTTAGTGTTTGAAGATCTTTTCACAAAGTGGGTCGAATTGATCCCAATAAGAACTGCTAATGCAGCTGCCGTCGCAAAATGCTTTAAGGAAAATGTGTTATACCGCTGGGGTACCCCATACACCTTGATTACGGATAATGGCACCCCGTTTGTTAACCGCACCATAAATACTTTGTCAGAGACCTTTGGGATTAAGTTCATACGAACACCGCCCAATTGGCCTCAAGCCAATCCCGTGGAATGGGTGAACCGAACAATAAAAACCATGATTGCCTCGTACATCGACTTGGACCACCGACATTGGGACAAGTATTTGGCGGAGTTTATGTTTGCCTTGAATACTAGCAAACATTCATCGTCCGGTTTCAGTCCCGCTTTCGTCAATTTCGGTCGCGAACTTCGACAACCCGATTCCTACCGTAATTCAGTGGAACAGAGTGCTGACAATTGGTCTGAACCATCGGCCTGGATACATTCACTCACAAAATTACAAGAACTTAGGACCTTAGTGGAGAAAAACTTAATAATTTCTAATAAAACACAATCTCGTTTTTATAATACTCGAAGACGAAACGTTACGTTCCAAGTAGGCGATCAAGTTCTACGGAAAAGTCATCATTTATCGTCAGCTGGGCACAAGTTTTCGGCTAAACTAGCACCCAAATTCGATGGTCCCTTCCTCGTGTCAAAGAAGGTATCAACCAATGTCTATGAGCTACAGACAGAAGAAGGAAGGGCGCTAGGAACCTGCCATGTCGCCCAATTGAAACCTTACAAGGGAGAGCCTCCCGAAGAAGATGTCTTGCACCAGCCAACTGCAGAGGCAAATCCAGCTTCCCAAACTCCAGACCCGGACGGGTAACTACATCAACGGCTCGACAGGTCTACGCCTCCAAAGAAGAGGGGGTGTAACCGAAAAATAGTCGTAGGAGGCAGGAGCTGCTACATAATATAAATTTGCACTTTGGACTGCAAGACCAGGTGCTGTTTACAGCCAAGTTCCAAAATAAAAATAAAAAAAAGTCATTCTCTACCGTGCGTTCGGCCTGGCCTGTGCGCGCTTATATTAGCTATCGTCTGTGAGTTATATACATATATATTTTTATTATTATTTTGTATCATAAATCTTTAGCATAAATTTTCCTTATTATATCAAATTTTCCTTAATTAAAGGTATTTTGTTGGTTTTAAGCACAAGAGAGAATTTTATTTTACTCCCTATCGCCCCGGGTAATTGTCTCCAGGACCCTCCCTCCTCTCACCAGTGAGCTATCCTGCCAAAGGCACCCTTAAGGGTAATTTTCTTTTGAGGCTGGTTAGGGATCACGTCTCTGATAGCGTCGGCTATCTGGCGCCCGCAAAGATATCGTCCCTTTCCCCTGACCGGTCACAATCTTTACTTCTTTTACAATAGTGGAAAACAATTTTTAAGTAAAAGTACAAAATTAATAATAAATATGTCAAATACATTATTTACTCCAAAAACACTACTTTTTTGTAGTTCAAATTACATATAAAAATATTTTTAAAAGTTTCGAGGTTCATTAACTGACCTCGTAAATATGTTAGTTCCTAAAATTAGATTCTTTTAACTTAAAGCTAAACTTCATTAACAGCTGTCATGTTCGCAAATTGTCTACAGTTGTTTTACTTACACTATCAATATAGTTTTTTTTTACAATCCAGCCGTGTATGGGTTCACAAGGTAACTGTTCAATAAACAGATTATTTAAATTTTTATACAATCTGATAGTGAAATTTATATTTAAAATCCCCTCACAAACATACTTTATAAATGAGCTGAAGTGTGAAAAATTTAAAATGAAATCTATTTTGTTAAAAAATGTATCAATGTTTCTTCTCATTGGTGTTCTGCATGCACGATAGAATATCATTGGTACTTAATGACACCTAATAATGGATTATGATAGTTAAAATGAAATGCACTCAATTTAGTTCTTCAGCAAAGCTCTTCAACAAAGGTCATGTTCTAATGTTCAAGACCCACTTTACATGAGTACCTAAACCACCACACCTGTATTTTGTTCTACTACAGACTTCCTTACTGCTGAATTGTTTATAATACAAGATGATAATGATGATCTTATTTTGGAGAGGTATGTACTAATGTTATTCTAATCTGTTCATGTTATTGACGAGTCATTTATATTACCTAAAATAAAATAAGTAAATATTTAATATATTGTCACACTTAAAAAGTTGATTCAGGACAGTGTAAGAATCCTTTGTTAATTCTACTCCTTTAATGAATACTTCACTAGATTTTTTTTTAAGAAAAAAAGGAACAAAGTACTATTTCACGAAAAAATGTGAAAATAATATTCAAATTTGTACACCTCCAACATATTTCAAGAAATGGAAAGTATAAACTCAATTTAAAATATTCTTTACCCAGTTACACATGAACAAATATTGTAGAGGTTATCTATTTATTATTTTTATAATACAGAGAGCTTCTTAACTGATTTTGATTTCGTCATTACAAATCATTTCATTTCCGTTCCAAACAGATCCAGTAAGTGTTCATAAACAATGTAAGTTAAACCTACACTTGGAATCGTTTTTATGGATGACAAGTACATACCCTTGTACATTCCTCTAAATCCATAATTCCTCCATCTATCCAGGATAATGTTTCGAGCCATTTTCAATCCTCTAAGCTTTGGATTATCTGAAAATTTAATGAAACTCTTTTAGTCTTTCGAAAATTCGTTTGCTCTAAAGTTGTTCAAAATCCGTTGAGTGGGACTTCTATCAAACAAAATATTAAAAACTTATACTTCTTTTGAGCGTTCATACAGGGATGGTTATGATGAGAACTGATTAACTTTGTAACAAAAATTATTTTAGGTGTAACACGGAAGGTTCCTGGACGGACAAAAGGTCTAGGGTCTCGGTCTACTTTGAAAATGGGGATCACTTGATGTTACCCTTTGGTGTGTCGACCACTGTTTTCCAAACAGAGATTTATGCTACTATTTGGTGAGATTCGGATGAGTGGATTTACATTTATTCTGAAAACAAATCATGTATTTGGTACCTGAGCGCTAACCCAGTTCCTTCTACAAGAAAGTCAAGATATTACTTATTTTAAGGAAAATAATATCAAATCAATAACTAAATCACGCACATGAAGATTATAAAGACAGTGGCTTGCAGCATAATTTAATTTAAGAGAATATAGCAAATGGACTAGCCTGAAAACTGAACATATGTGGCTACCATGCCTAGAGGATAGGCCACCAAATTTCCAAGAACGGAGGATGTAAAGCCACAACACATGATGACCAACAAAGAAATGTCCTTATCAGATCTTATTGTTCTCTGGTACGTACGCTTCAAAGCCTGTAATTAGTTGTTTAGTTAATGAAATATAAATTATTATTTATGTACAATAATTAAATCATAAGTGCGATATTGGAGGAAATTCCAAAATCCAAAAAAATCATTCCTTAGACTATCCAATAGAATTTTCGAAACAAAATGTATAGCTCCTAAAAATTATGTTTCATACAGAATAATATTTCTAAAAGTTATTTATTTAAAATACTGAGCAAAAAAATGAAATGGACACCTTCAAAGAAAAATAAAGTAACTTAAAAAAAACGAAGCTCTTTGAAAATGTTTATGCTCACTTATGTTTCGTGATTTTTCTTTGCTACGTGGCACCAAAGAGTAATTAAATTAAAGACAAAAATGGATTACACTTTGAAGAACAAACTTGTTTACTCTCACTTTGTAATGCTCATTTAAGTACTACAGCCGTTACACTTCAGTAATCAACAGATCATTTCGAAATTTTGACTATTTATATCTCTAAATTCAGGGCAAAAATCAACTTTAGAATTGATTCAATTTAGAAGAAAATAGTGTTGCACTAGATCACATTTCGATAGAATAAAGATCGCACTAGCTATCTTCGAGATTCCAGAGCTTGGTGAAATGAAGACCATTGTCTTCATTTGTCTCCAAATTTTCTTAGCTTTCATTTCTCCTTCTTTAACTTTAGTACGGATAAATAATAATAAATGTGAACAATAAGTAAAAAAAACTACTTTTTAAAGGTGAATGTTGAGTTCGCCATCGCTTCTTCTTTAATCTTAACTTCGCGAATAGCTCCGCAACAATGATAAAGATAGACATACTCACTTCATAAGAGGCAAGGTCCACTGCACAAAAAGCGAAGGTGCCAAAAATAGATGGTGTAAAACCTTTAAAAAAAATATTGAAACCGTTCACTCTGAAGCCATCTAAAAATGTCCTAAGAATGCTCTGGGTTTCTCCAGTTCGTTGGAGAACCATCCTTGTTTTCAATACCTGGCAGGAGATAAGAAATAATTAAGAAAACTGTCTCCTGGTAGCAATACCAATGTTACAATAGGCTGTTCTCACCTAATAAAAACACTGTTTGTAAACTGTAAATGTGTCAGAGAAAATCTAAGGAGCCATTTTACAGAAAATTTGAAAAAAGAAAAACATTCAAGTGGCTAGTTACGGTTGAGGGATTTTGTTCGATAGGTTACAGTCTCATAAGTCAGGTTAATAAACAATTTAATAATTATATTATATTTTTAGCTTACAATGAGTTTATAATTAATGTTTTGTTCACACACGCTAACCATTTCGTGCGTCCATAGTTTTGTCTAAAATTTCGTTTTTGGAATCAGAAGCCCAAAATAAAACGGATATTTCCATTGATTAATTTTTTAAGAGAAAATAAAAACGGTTCAAGTCCTGAGAATAGCTCACGGAAAGAGTTTCTATGTTTTGTTCTCACCGGATATTGATTTTAACTAAATTAAGTCCACTGAATCTGAAAGTGAGGTTTTTAAAATTGACCTGTGCGTATTCACATTAAATCAAGAGACAGATCCTAGAAAGTTCAAATTCTATTTTTTTACTGAGAAACTATCGAGGAAGGCGATATCTTTTCTAAAATTGATCCACCGTAAATACCATTTTAAGGAATCTACTTTATAGTACTAAATTTAGTTACAATTTCTGAACATCTTTTTCATTCTTTTTATTTCAGAATTGTTCTCATTTGTTACTTGTTTTAGGAACTACCATCGGATACGACAAAAGCTTCTAACAAAATCAGAAATGCTAATGGGTAAAAATAAACTTTCTTGAATCGGTTTTTCAGTATTTACTTACTAATTTTTTGTAAGAAAGAATGTATTGTAATCGTGTACATTCCTATTCTGATAGAAACCCTCAGATTCGATGCACGCCAGCCTCATCTCTTATTATACTCTCTTATTGACACATAGATTTAAAAAAATCAATTAAATTACGATGAGAGAAAGTCATTAATTGCTCGTACCCCATTTTTATAAAAAATAAAAAATCGATAATACCTCTAAAGGATATATGACTGTATGTGCGACGATCCCCGCAATGCCAGCTGCAAGTGCTCTGTCGAATGAGTTTAAGGTCTTGTTCACGTCGCCAGAATGAATCATCATCCCTTTAATCTCATCATAGGTGAGAAACTTGACGGCGTTCTCTGGCGCAATCTTCAACACGTTTATTCCATTGCCTGAACAAAAATGCTCAATATGATTTGAAAGAGGAAGCTTTCAATATGTGCATGCACAATAATCAGGAAGTAAAATTACCGTATAATTTTTTTTTGTATTTCTTTGTTTCGAAAATATCTTAAACGATTTTCAAAAAATGTTAGTACATTTGCTGCATGTAGATCAATACATTTTGTGTGAATCCTATTTTTATGGAAATATGGGTTTTGTTTTTTGTGTCAAAAAGGGTGACTTTGATGTCATATACGGTTTTACAAATCGTCTAATTTAGTGAACTCATAAAGTAGGGGTGCGCATGCTCCGTGCAATCTCAAACCCTGTATAAGTTCTTTAGAAACAAGCGTAATTGATACACTGGCTATGTAAAACTTCACTCCAAGCTTATTGCCAAACGTACGAAAGCACCAACTTAAACATATTCAAGGGTTTACAGGACAACATACCCCTAATTTTAGTAAAGTAAGGATTTTGTTTTGTTTTTTTTTAATTTTTTGGCATTGGCTTTCGCCATACAGTCAGCATCGTCTAGGTGCTTATCACTAGAATATCACTCACTCTCCATTCTTACTTATAAATACATTCATCCCTCTACTATATACAACTATTTAATAAACGTTACAACTAATGGACGGATCAGTACTCTATATTCCTGCCATCTTTATAGCTTAACCGAAATTAAAATCACGTAATCTTTCTCTAATCATTTTCATCCATTCATTCTAATCGGCTATAACAAGGTTAGAAAGGAACACATACCTCGCCACATGCTGGTAATGCCGCCTTCTTTCACCATCTGCAGGAGGCCTTGCAAGGGCCTCATTGTCTTCCCAGTCACCTACACCACAAGCAAATCTGTAGTTTACATCTATAAATATTAAAAGAAAGTTAAACTGGAAGAAATTACGTCCGTACGGGTGTAAGAAAAGGAGGAAGCTATGCTGCATAGGCTCATGGGCGACATTAAATAACCATAAACCATGGTCCAATTCTCAATCGTTTTCGAGAATTAGTTATTTTCTAATGTAGAGCAAATAATTTTTGATTTTTTTAAAATAAATAAAAGTTTTTTATTTTTTACATGATCATATCACTTTGCCTATTATTAAGAGTGGACTATATTTAATTTAATAATATCAATGTAATGTTTACATTAATTGAATGTTCTTACGGATTTCTTTAAACTGTACATGGTTTTTATAGAAGCGCGCTGTTCAGCAGGGAGAAATCTATTCAACTTGCAAAAAAGAGAAAAAAAAGAAAAGGTTTACCTGAACCATGACTTTCAGACGATCCAAAGGAGCAGTACAGGTGCGGGACACCGCTCCCGCCGTGCCTCCAGCTAAGAAGTGTTTCCACCAAGATTCATTAAAGGGCTCATTATTGCTTTTCATCTGTAACAATGCTCCTATGAGCCTTTCCTACTGGGGAGATTATTAATTATATAGTTTCGATATTACATTTACTCAATATAGGTGTGAACTCAAAAAGTAGCTGGAGACACTTCTTTTTTACGCATTTTACAAGGTAAAAATTGTATTCAGGGCACAGTTAGGAACCAAGTTGGGCAAAACTTTTAATATCGATTATCATTTTCAATCAGGAATAATAAGATTACAGTATAAGTGGACTAGATTGGTGAGAGGACTTCAAATCCGCCATTAATTTTTTTTTACTAAAAAATTAGAGAATAATTAATCATGACTAATACAGTCGTTGTCAGTTTTACGTACAGTTCAAAATAAATAACAGGGAATAGACTTTATTGAAAGTTAGTCGAACTCTCCATCGTAATGTTGGATTTATTTAGATTAATAAACTTTAAAATGTAAATATCCCAATTAATTAGTTATTAGCGTACTAATAATTAATTAAAAAAAATGGCCTCATAGAGGGCCGTCCTAATGTACTTGTCATGCTTGTGTGTAAAGTGTTCGCAGTTTTAGAAAACCATGAAAAATTCTTGAAGAAAAGTCGTGTGCTCACCAGATTTTTACTCTGACTAGTAATATTTCTTATTACGAGCTAAATATGCAGGCAGTTTATTTTGTCCATCAAATATATAGCTTTTATATTCTATTCCTAACCAGTTCTAGAAGTTTATTCGTCATCACAGCTTGATTCATTAGTTTTATGGACTTTCACATATGTTCCTATCAGACACTACTCTTCCAACTAGTGGAGACCAGACAATTGTCTCTATTGGGCTAATTTAGTTTTATGTACACTTAATAGATAATGGCTCCGTTTCTGGGTCTTGATTAATTAAATTAAACAATTTTATGTATTTATGGAGTTCTAATTATGTTAAATATGAACTTTTTCCCCCACTCACTGCTGTATGGTTTTACATTCTGTGTAATTTTACCAATAAATTGCTAGAAGAAATAGTGAGTTTGAACCAAGAGAGTTTAAGATATGTGAAAGCCGTTTGGGTATCCCATCAGATACTTTGAATTTGGTAAGATGAATCGTAATTAGAGCGCGCCATCTAATCATTTTCTAATCACAAACAATAAATTAATTTTTTTATTAGCCAAAAAATTCTCCGACTTCTCCGATTACAGATGTAAACGTACGAACCTTCCAGTTTGTTCACTTTTCATTTCCAAGTTGAGGCATTTAGATTTTCAACTACCATTGGTCTCCTTTAAAGTTTGTTGCGGCTAGAAATGACAGTTTTTGAGAGCACAGCTTCTGACATTTTGTTGTATTAATCTAATAAAATTTTTGAAATTAAAATGGCTACAATTCTTTGTAATTATTAAAAATATTTATTTATGATAGGCTTTTAAAAGCTGTGTTACATTTATTTAAAAAAAAAATCATATGAATAATTTTATAAATATTTCAGTGATTAAATTGTTGCATCTATTATATTTCCAAGTGTTTCCATGCCAATGTAGCAGGTGTAGCTGTCCAGATTAACTCTTACTCAAACTTCCATAGCAATTTACCAATAACTTTTTTTTTTAAAATCGATTTCCACTTTTTTTTTATCTTCCTAAAATTCGAATTGCCAATTAATGTATTTCTTAAAGATTTCACTCAGAATGTAATGGTCATCAATACCAGATATAAGTAGGTTCTAGTTTACAGGTATTGCATTGTACGAGTGTGCTTCTTCCCTATCTCACAACTTTTCTATTCAGCATCAAAATTCCAGAAATAATCTAGCAAAATGCCATTTTTCTGCAATGTATCACATTCAACTACAAAAGAAAATGTTGGGAACAATTACTCCTGAAATTAAACAGGAGATAGAGCCATTGAATAAAATACATTTTAAAAGAGTGCTTATCTTCATCTCTTCCGAAGTGCTTGAGAGAACGTTTCAAATAAAAAATTAGTAGTCTAGAATGTATAAAACGGGTGTTCCATGTATAAAGAAAATCGTATTAACCATTGTTAAGAAAAATTCTACAAGAATTGGCCAGAAAGCCTAAGCTATTGCGACTAAGAGGACTTATTAAGGCATTTATAGGGCAAACCTCAGAAAGAAATTTTGTTTAAAAAAAGTTAAGAAGTACTCCTGGTTGTGCAACTTTCATTCCTAAATTGTTCTCGAGCTAACCCCAACCAAAATGTAGAATTTCCTGCAAATTTTTATTTTTGAGCTACACAAACACTTGCCCAAAGACAATTTATTGGACTCAGGAAAGCTCAAACCGAGTACTTTTGTTGACACTTCATGGGGGAAAATTAGATACAATTAGAGAACTTTCTCTTTCTGAGATCAGAGACAAACTATAAGACTCTATAAGTAAACAGAAGAAGGTTCTGCAATTTTTCTCTTCTCTCAACTCACCAACACTTCCGACCTGATTGTAATTGCAGTACGGCATGTATCCCATCTAATACGCGGTAATCACCTTCAAACCAGCGTTTCAAGCTGTCAACAGTCAACATTTCCATAAATTGTACGGTAACAAAATCTGAGGTTCCAGAAAAAATGTTTCTGGAGATGGATATGGTCTCGGATAGTATTCAACTTTTTTCAAACCCACGTTACTTTAAAAACTAACTCATCTTGGAGCAGTAAAAAAACCAGGTGAAATTTATAATTAAACATTTAAAATTAAACTTTATTTATATTTTTTTTAAAATCACAACTTGTCGGCAACAATAGCCACAGACCTCGGGGAGACTGCGGGATTAGTAACACGAATTGCACTTACAGTGAATTCTCCAGTCTCTGTAAGATAAGATAATTTATCAATTATTAATAAACTTTCAGCGACTCCTTGCAAGCACATCTGCAGACAGGTGTAGGCTATGACTCGATTGACTAAGTGACAATATTTTGCCCAGTAAGTGACTAGCTGGGCGTGCACGATTTCACTTGGGACAAGTGTTCCATCTTCTGCAGCAGCCACTGTGTGCCGGTCTACCCACGAACTGGTGTAGTCTGTCCAACTCAACCGATACTGTTTGCTCACGCATTTCCTACCTTTTCTTTTAGCCTTATATCCGTCTGAAAATGAAAAAAAAATACCAGAATGTAACTGCTATTACAGTTTTATACTCTCTCTTCCTCCTCTTACAAAAAAAAAATTAAAGATTTTTTATTCTGAGTTTGCCCAGGTAGTACATGTGTAATAAAGAGAAGATACCTGTTTTGAAACTTCAAGAACAAAATGAAAAAACTCCGCTGGAAACACTCCAGCCATAGAAATTAAATTTATTTTATTTACATTATTGAAGACGTCAAATAATTTAGGTTCAGCTAATTCTATTTGGTATTTATTTAATTATTTATTTTTACTCTGCTATTATTTACTAAATATTAATTTGTTCTTAATTAGTTACGTGAATAAGTATTTATTCAACACACAATATATTTTTAGGACAATATTATACTAGTATTATTTTCGATTTTCTCTCCCTCTACGAGTGTAGGACAGCTAAAGATGGTATGTCATGCCAGAATAAAGAAGGTGGATCTTGTTCTGCTGAAACTAGCACCCCAAGAAGCTTCTTACTATACGTGTTCTACCTTATAGCCCAACTTCAAATGTTAATATCAATTATATTACTCCGGAAATCTCGGAATTCCGGAGAAAACACAAAATCGAAAATTATTTTTCAATTTTTCTTACTACTAGTAGTAGGTGGTGGTGTTAGAATAGCAACAAATAATAGTTTAAAAAAAAAAACAATTTCTAACCATTGTACATAGAATTTTCTAAAATACTAACACTCAGACAGAAACTTCTCAACAATAGCCCTCGCCAAAACATGAAATGCATGAGCCTTATGCAAATCTTCAGTTTGATTGCACCATCGTTCTCTCGTGCATTCAGATGCAATTCTCAGAAGATTAGTATTAATAATTACTCTCTTTCTATCAAGTTTTTTCTTTAAAACAGTGCTAAGTGGGAAACTGTTCATCTTAACCATCTTGTGATAACAGCAAGGCATTAGCATTAAACTCTTTATGCTGTTCATTTTCAAAAATAACCTGCAAACAAAGCAACATAACTCAAAATACTGAAGAAATATAAAATTTAATCTCAAAAAACATTTGCACAGGTTAAATAGATATCAGAGAACTGGAAACTAACTTTTTCTCAAACATTTAGAAGTCGTTTTTTATTTTTTTGAACTTAAGGGATTTTAAGAAGGATATTTTCAGTAAAATCTCAAAAGAAATATAGGGCATTCGCCTATACTGAAAATGAACTGTACCACTTTATGCAATATATAGCAAAGTCCTGCAATTTTTAACTATATCATCACTGACTTGTACATTGTTTCTAGATTAAATTAGTAAAAAGCATATTTAGAAGGAACTTGCCTCAGACTAACAGCTGAGAGATCGCCACAGGCATGCAGACCCACTAAACATCCGTTTTCTTTGTAACATTGCAACTGTTCGCATATATGCTCCAAATTTTCCTCATCCAATCGACAAGCAATATAGATTATATTACTTGATTGATTCTGTTCTAATAATTCTTTATTTAATTTTATAGCTCCTTCGATTTTACAACTATCTAATTCCACGCCAACAATTGACAATCCTCCAGTGGTTGCTAATATCCTATCAATGTAACCCTGCAAATGAGTTTTAGTTGGTTAAACTTACATTATAAAATCAACTGCAGTTAAACTTCTCAACGTGGATTCTTGAAGCAAAAATAAGTTTTACTTCTATCATAGTTGACAAGAATGATTTAAAAAAAACAGAATGTGGGAAGATTCTTGAGTAGGTATATTCGCCTACTCCTACCTACCTAAGGATGAAATCTCAATATTTCCTTCACTCAAACAAAAATAACAAAAAAATAATAAACTAATAAATAAATAATAATAGTTACGAGACCGGATCCTATGTCATAAATCCTAGAAATGCTGGACTGTAGGCAATGTTCCATTATGTACGGCGCTAATTCATCTATTTCATGCTGTTTTTTCATTGATGTGCACTTCCTTAATTTATTTGGAACTGTTAATTTAACTGGTTGGCTCTGCCTCACTGGTATTTTCAAAGTTAATCTTACACATTCTTCTACGAAAAATCTCAGTTGCTGAGGCCAACTACTCTGCAAAAAATTAGAAGAAAAACAAACTCTCATATTAACTGAAAACTTACATAAAGTTAGAACTGAACTCAAAACTTGAGTAAAATTACCTGAACCAGACCAAAAGGTACTTGGCTGAGTGAATGATCGTCTAGATTTTCCATAAGTTTCAAACTCTCAGAAGAAAGTAATTCAGAAAGAAGTATCTCTGTTGCACGGTACTGATAAAGCCAACTCCATTCCTCTAGCAGTGAGATTACTCGCTCACAATATAGTTCAACATCCTCCACAGTCTTTGGAATGTCCATGATTTTCCACATATAAATCTACAAATAAATAAGTAATATAAAGAAAACAAAAAATGAATGATAAAGTGAAGCGAAAGTCAGCCATTAATTTTCCATTTTGAGTTGGGACATTGAAGGGAATGGTGAATTTCGATTTAGCTCGAGATTTCCGGGTTATCAAATTTGAGTTCTATTTAACAGAACTCTATGTAGAATCTATGCAGTCCAAGTACTCTTCTTTAGTTTAGAGAGAAAACCTTCATAGACATTTCTTCAGATAACTATTTATTCCCATTCATAGCTCATTTTTTGCACGTTAAACATTTTACTGAGGAAGAGGCTGCGCTGCTTTGCCCTCAAAGTACCTTCCTGTTATCAAAGAGGGATTGAGAATCATTGCACAAAGATTAGTTGTAGAGAAGTAGTTAAAATGATGAGTCATACTTTCAAAAATAAACTGGTAAAGCTATTTTTTAGTATACAAGTAAATCAGCCAAAAACGGCTTTGTAACATCATTGTACGTATGGTGTAATAAATAATAAAAATAAGAAATATTTTTCACCTTCTCTTACTTATTGGTTAGACGTCAAATTTTTTAAATTTAAAAATTAATGAAAATATTTGTTTTTAAAAAATTGTAACAGAATACCTAGAACGTGGAAACTCACAGAAACACGACACTCTCAATCCCCCAAACGTACGTTCCACTTTATCGAATGGAATTTCACTTTATTAAATGTTCAAGAAAATTCTTTAAACTTAGCATATTAATTGCAAACTTGAAGGTTTAAACCTTTTATACTACATTAGTCTAAGAATAATGCTTAGTATGTATATATATATATATATATATATATACCGTAAATTATTAAATTAAGGATTCAAAATTGGCGAGGAAACGAGCCACGCCCTGAAGAAGACAATATATTTGTCGAAACGTTGGCAAAAAGACGAGTTGTTGTTTTTATTTGACCGATTGCTCGCCAACCTTGAATCCTTAATTTAAGGCCAAAGAGTTGAAGAGGAAGGCTCATCATCCTTCGGCTCCATACTACTTCCCAATGAAAGCTGTAAAGGATGTAGCAAGAGAGGAGGAGGGACCATTCCAGCACGAGGGACGGCGCTAATGACCAAGTTTTCCATGCCCCAGAAAAAAATAGAAATAAAAAATTTGAAGATAAGAGTGCAAAAATACTTTTTTAAACTTCTTACACAGAAGAGGGTAGACTTCCCGAATGGATTTTTCACTTTTTCTCGAAAAATTGCCGCTAAGAGTTTCTGTAACCTTTGTTGTACAAAACGTTCACATCGGTGAATAAGATTACCTACTTCATTTTCCTAGAAAATAAGTTCTACGGCAGTTTTTGAGAAATATTCATTTCAGTGCACTTTAGTTTTGAAAACTAGAATTATAGATACTTTTTTTGTATTAAATATATTTTATCGGTTAGTTCAGAAGAATAAGTTCCTAGGGTGACCTGGTGTGCCCATTAGGACAGAATGGATATTACCTACCCTCTTTCTAGCGTCTTCTTACCAGATTTTATCCGACTTGCAGTGTTTCTCTCTCTCTCTAAAACGATAAATTCTCTGCATCTAACTTATGAATTACTCCCTGATTATGAATGAAAATTCGAAACCAGCTGGAAATAGAAAATACATACTATGACGTATAGAATTCACGTCATTAATGTTACTGAGTATTAGGTATAATGAAAATATTCAAATTGTGATAAAAACTATATTAGTACTTGAACAATATTGGTAGGGAAATGTTGACGGGTGATCTTGAGTCCTTAGTATGATTGCTGTTCACCTTTTCACTTTTCGCTATCAACTTTCATCCCCAATACCAAAAGTTGAATATATAGGATGACCGACAAAAAACCAAACCATAGTCTTCGCTAAGGAGTTTGGGTTTAATAGCAATTAAAAACATCTACTATTTTTTATAATAAACATATATTTTAATTTATACCTTAAATTACATTAGATAATAAACAATAATACAAATAAACAAGTAATTTTGGTGTTTCTAACATTTTTACAGAATTGTAAACACTCTATGTCCAAAGAGTACAATAGTAGAGGGTGGTATTTTTTATCTACGCGCGAATGAAAATTAAAACAACTTATATCGCATTAATAGAAGACTGCAGCCTCAGATGTATCGGGATACTGGGCGATTTCCGCTCTTTTTAGTACTTTGACAAAAATTTACCGTCAATTAAAGAAATACAAAACTTAACAATGAAAAATATTATACATGTTATCACAAAACAAAATACAGATAAGAAATTTAGAAAGAATTTTTAAATTCTTTTCAGAAATTATTTCTTCAGGTTAGTATAGAGAACTTCGATTTCACTGTTGAAGCTGCAGTACGATAAGAATTCTTTTCATTGCAGTGAAAGCAGAGTGTGAGTAAAAGTTATTTCAAAATTAATTTTGAAAATTACGATATCTGTTAACTTTTAAGCTCTCAAATCGTACCGCCTCTTATAAGAAAAGAAAAAGGGATCATTACCTTAAGAAGAATTTAATGTTTAATGTTTAAGTTTAATTAAAGCTATAGCTCTAATCTCAAACGAGTAGAGACTCATTAAAGGGAAAAAATCGCGAGCAATTAACAATAATAAAATGACCGCTTTCTCATAAACTGCTGTGAATTTGACCTTGGTTTAGGTGAACGTTTTTGTTACTAATGATGAGTGGATTCATCTCCTTTTCTATGGCCATTTCAATCTGTAAAAAGAGGTTATATTAACCGAAGATGAACTCTGGGTCGTCCAAAACGTATGTTGTGTAAAAAATAAATGAAATTGAGATTGATTTCGAATTTATTGTGCAACTGCAGTTTATGAAATAGAGTTTCAGTTTTATAAATAATAAACCTAACAGTAAAGATGTAATTGAGTAAAGTCAGAAATCAAAGGGCAAAGATATTTTTGAATATGATTTAAATTTAAAGTTAAATGGAGTACGACGAACATGCTCATTTAAAATGTTTTTATTTATACACACTTGTACCTGATGGTTGCACAGATGTGACAGAAAAACAAAAAACAAATAAAGAATAACAATTCAACATTTACGTATAGGAGGGGCAACTTTGAGAGTCTGTTTACATTTTACTTCTTTCACTCAGTGATTTTCCTTGTCCAGTTTTCTTCGGATCTTTGCATGAGATCTTTGTTCAGAGGCCCCAATAAAGCTCTGCCCTGGGCAGCGCTATTTAGTCTTGCCGATACTTTCATAATATCTTCTCTCTTTAATCGCATTAAAATTTCTCTATGTTTCTGTAATTCATCGTCTGAGATTCCAAAAAGAAAATTTCTCATCCCTTTGTTTCCAGGAGGTATGGGTGCATCCACAGACTGAAACACTCCTAACTTTGCTTCCTCTACATCCTGATCTGAATACTTTCCTGCAAGTATCCAATTTCTAGCCTCATTATATATATCAAAAGTATCTAAAGGTTTTGGATCACGGTATGAGAAAAAACTAAACACACCAGCTGATGAAATATTGGCACCTGCACCATAAGCTCCCCCTTTTTCACGTATCTTAGGTAAAAGATATTTTGATGAAAGTAACTTTGCTAATACTCGAAGAACAGGGAACTCAGGATGTCCATATTCCACAGTGGGAACACAAAAAGCTGTATAATTCACTTGATACGGCAACACGTGGTGTATGCTTTTAATCTGTGGTGAAAATGGTTTTGGTTTGCTTAAATCGAAAGGTTGTTTGAAATCTCCACGCATAGATTTTAACAAACCATCTACCGCAGTCAAAGCGTTCTTCTCATTTTCAGCGCAAGTATTTAAAGCAAGTCTAAAATATTTCTTTTGAAAAGCCACGGTCGTAATACCAGTCATTAAACGTAAAGCGTCTTCTAGATTTGGTGCAGCCGAAAGTTCCTTCATTGTCTGCACAAATGTCAACCCACTAAACTGTTCTTTGAGCATTGCTAACGGGGAAACCATGGAAGCTGCTGAAGACATTGCGTAGAGATGCCCACTGTCTGCTATACCGTGAATTACGTCTGAAGCAGTTACCTTCACCAAAGTAGTAAATCTTTCCATGTTCTCTAGATTGACTTCAGCAAATATTTCACTCCACAAAGAACACATAGGTTTTACATTTCTGTCTAGACAAAATGAAGAGAAGATTATACCTTCTTCGAAAGAAGATAAATCGAAAATATTTTCTGCTATATGTGTACTGAAGTTGAGCCCTCCAGTTTTCAGCTGGATCATTTGGTCCATCTGTCTGTAGTCATGAGAGTTAGTGCCCATTTTAGTTATTACACTACAAAACAGAGGTAAAACACTTTTAGCTTGATCTGACAATATCGACGTATTCAGCACTCCTCTGAGGTAAGTGAGTCCGTTTGTCGGGACTGTGCACACCTGAATGGGGATGTCGCGCACCAGAAACCCCTTCAATTTGACTCTGTCCACATCCTTATTAAGATCAGCAGTACTTAACGTTGGCAAACATTTAACATCCTGTACAGCTTCCTGCTCTTTTACCAACTCAAGTCCTTGACTATATACATTATCTTTTTGATGAGGGGATAAACCGTTAATTTTTACTTTCAATACATCCGCTTCTTTCATGATCTGCTGCTGTTCAAATTCCTCTTCCGGGCTCATTGTTAAAATGAGTCTGTGGTTATTATCTTTTAGGTATTCTTGGACCACATCTTGCAAATACAACGGATTATCGGCAAGAGATTTCTTGAATTTCATCACTTTCTCATTGACTTTCATCACGTTCAATACACTGCCCTCATGGTTCCATACAGGCGTTATTGCATAGAGCATTCCCAACCCAAAGTCTACTGATTGATGTTTAGTATAGAGTTCAATGTTATGCAAGATCCCCTTGATGTTGTTTTCTTCAAAACCATCCTCTATTACCTTGTTTATAGTGTTGTAGTATATTTCAATAATTTTTTCAAAATCATTTGGATCAACAGCAGACAGTCCAACTGAGAAAATTGTATCCCTGGTTTGTGAATCGTAGCCAACCACTGGATTAAACCCTCCACCAATATTTGGCTCCACCATAGTTTTATAAAAGGCAGAATTTGGACCTCTTACTAATAATTCGGACAGCACTTGCAAAACAAATGTTTCTTGGATCGCTTTTATATCATTACATAAGACAGATATTGCTATTGAAGATTGTTTTCTATAATCACTAGCCATTGGATCATTTCTACAGGCTATATGCTTCCTTTTTTCTGATGACCACCTTGGCTCCGATGGTACCTGAGTTTTTTTTGCAAAATTACTTGTATCGGGGAAATCAGATAAATACATTTTATTCACAAAATTCAAGTGGTCGTGCAATGGAAAGTTTCCATAAGAATATATCCTACAGTTGCTTGGATGGTAATATTTCTTGTGGAAAGTTTTGAGATCATTGTAGGAGAGAGAAGGAATATATAAGGGGTTTCCTCCCGATATGACTCCGTATGTATGCGACGGCAGGATGTTATTTAAGAGAGCTTCACTGAACACTGACTGATTTTCTGAGAAAACGCCTTTCATTTCATTGAAAACAACTCCTTTAATAACTATAGGCGAATTTTTATCTGTAACTTCTTCATGTTCTAGACGCCATCCTTCCTGTTTGAAGTCAGACTCCTTCAAAATTGGTTTGAACACTGCGTCTAAATATACTGACATTAAATTTGTAAAATCAGTTCTATTCTGTGTAGCAAATGGATAAATAGTGTAATCTGGACCCGTCATTGCATTCATAAATGTGGCCATTGACCTGTTCAACATTTTGAAAAAAGGATCTCGACAAGGGTACCTAACGCTTCCGCAAAGCGTTGTATGCTCCAAAATGTGGGGTAAACCGGTAGAATCTGTTGGGGTAGTGCGGAAGCCCACACTGAAAACATTATTGCTGTCGTCCCTTGCCAAATGTATGTATTCACATCCAGTTCTTAAGTGGCTCAATTTAATCATTGACATATTGAATTCAGGAATGTACGATATATTTGTAACAGTGAAACCTTCAATTTCCATGTCTTCCTTCATTTCACTCTCCGGTATCCTACGAGTGGTTGGTTCTAACTTTAAGGTTCCTGGAGAGACATAGTGCCTCCTCAACCAACGACACATATACGATGACCTTCGCCACATCTGGAATATTAAAACAATACTATTAGATTGCACAAAGAAATAAGAAGTATTCAAACACATTTCATAGAATTAAATTTCTGCATAAATATATACTAAGAACTAACCTTTTAAATATAATTTGGATGCAATTCCTCAGATAACAAATTATACAACGCCATGCTCTGAAATAACAGTGCAAAAAAAAATCTAACAATTACTAAGACGATATGTAAATATCACCACGACAGCAAACACGTATCATATGCTTAATTTAATCTCTCAGAAATATGTTATTAATATAATATTTATAATTATTGTATTATAATGGTTTTTAAACATTGAATTGAATTGTATATTTATTTGAGTGAAAAGCGTTTGTATTTTTAGGTCATTATAATGTAAAACTACTAACTATAATTCAAGAGATTACCTTAGAATTAGTAAAATTGCATTCAGGGTCCCATAATATTAACGATACGAGTCTGAAAAAAAAAAATCTAAATTTATGACAGAAAGTATTTAATACCTTCTTAAACAAATCACTGAACTCTACAAATTACAAAAGCATGAAAGTAGGAAGGTTACAATCCGAACAAGGTTACGTACGATGATGGGTAGCATCAACAGAAGGTTCAAAGCAACTGCTGTACTCAATTTCAAAAAAAAAATCACATTAAGTCACTTGCAATAAAAAAATAAAAAAAGTTCTTAGTCCACAAATTTAGTCTAGCGTAACACCTAGCACATTGCCTTGTTATCCTATATAAAAACAATTTAAATTAAGGCGCGTTAAATTAAATTAAAAAACTTTAAAAAGTTCGGAAAGTTTCTCATGTAAAAAATAAATTTCAAATATGTATATTACTTCTGAGACTTCAACCGCTCAGAAGTATTTAAACAACTATTTTATTGACGGGGTATGATTACCTTCAGAAGCGCCTCCAGTCTCCACCGAATTGGCATTAAGAACAACGGTATGCTTTTTGGTGGAGATGTTATGAACGGTCCGCACCTGCTCACATGCTCCCAACTGTTCTTAAAAAACTGTTTTTTTCAGTAACTCAACCAACTCACATAACCACGCCCTGAGGAAGACAATAAATTTGTCGAAACGTTGGCGTTAAATCGGGGTTGTTGTTTCTTTTGACCGTATCCACACTAAATATGATAGTTCTGAATGAAGTTATAAATTGGATCATTGAATTAAGAAGTAGAGTCGCAATGGGTGCGAAAAAACGTTTTAAAAGAAACAAGAACGAATTGAAATGGGTAAAACAATACTTCTTTAGTTTCTGTTCATGAAAATAAAGCAATCTGAATAGATATTATCTGATTTTGAAAAACAAAAATTATTTACAATTGGAGCTCTTTTTAACAAAGAATATCGCCAAAAAGGTCGGGGTGAGGGAATGTCCAATAGAAATGTCTTTTTTATGATCGAGAAGGATGGATCATCTGGTAATAAGTATACTTATCGAGTTTATTTTTTTAATATTTACTTTCATATCTATTTCATAATTCCTAAATTTATATTTAAAAAACATGAAAAACTTAAATGAGTGGTATTTTTGCAGAACAATCACAGTCAGATATTTACACGTTATTCCAATTTCTGCGTCAATGGAATCTCAACAAAGATAAAGTATACCAAAAATTAATTAATTGTGATATTTTTATTAAGTCAGAAGGAAGGTATCAAGGAAGTCACAATTTACAGACCACCATTTCTCAGTTCTAATTAGTTGAATATGTTTGCATTTTAGTATATTTTTGTAGAAATAAGCATTACTTGGACCACCTTGCACAAATTCAGTTTTCAGCTAATTTTCGATTAATAGAATCTAGGGTAGTAATGGAAAATACTCATGAACATATGTTGAAGTTGCCCTAGTTTTGATATTTAAGTTTGAATTAATTAATAAACTAAAACTGCTACAGTAAACACTACCGGCTGTTTATAATGATTAATGGAATTGCGAAAATTGTGCAAATTTATAGTATTATGGTTTTCAAATTGCATTAATTGTCCAAAGGGCACAATTAGAACAATACTTAGATTATTTTATTGTTCTCAGACCATTCTCCACTACCTTTTGCTAGAAGCTCATTGTCCCATAATAAATTTCAAATTCATGTCTGTTCAAATTTAAATACATTAAATAAATTTAGACTAAGCAACTTCTCTTTGTAATAACCATGAAAAATTAGCTACGGCTCTCTTGCAATACAAAATATTCTGTGTTTTTTGAGCCAAATGATTTGAATTCAGGTTTGATGTACTATATAAAGATTATATTTTTAACTGGAGATAAAGAGTTCAACTCATTACATTGACTGTACCTTGAACCTTCCGTACCTTCTTGGTAGTGTCTTAATTATCTAGACTGGTTACATAATGTGTAACCGCCATTATTTGCGTCACTGCTTCTTGTAAGCAACCATTTTAAACTGGTATGGTCCTACAAGCGTCGTCGTTGAACTCTTTTGATAACCTCTCTCTATGATAACGATTCGTTTTTTATAACTTCATTTTTAACTATTCAGAAATATTTTTACTCAGCTCTGAAGTTATTGTAGTTAAGATACCGACAAAATAATGACCCAAAATCTAGGTACTTCGTCACTTTATTGTTTCTAACTATTCAATATTTTTTAATAAAATCAACAGGAGGTTTTTGATTCTAAATAACCTTCATTAGGAAATGGAGATTTTGAATAGATCGTAAGGTATTTGTGATTATTAATAATTAATGGAATGTGATTGTTAATTTATGTTTAATTTTTTTGCGGAATAGCTTTATTCAGTGTCTCCGACAAGACCGGCATTACTGCATTGGCAAAACGATTGCAGGATTTGGGTTTGAAGTTGGTTGCATCTGGTGGAACAGCGGTGGCCCTACGCGATGCCGGTCTTATTGTCACGGATATCTCTCACATTACTGGCGCACCTGAAATGTTGGGAGGTAGGGTGAAAACTCTACATCCAGCAGTGCACGCAGGTAATTTTATTTTGGATATTAAAGTTTTTCTTGTAAAGTTAAATAGTAATATAGTATACATTCCTAGATTTAAGTTATTAAATCAATCCCTTTCCGTCCGCACATAATGATTTTATTTTTAAATCTCTTGATTTCGGACATTCCTTCAGCTTTAATGATGCAACAGGCCAATAAGATGGCCTTCGGATTGCAGAAAGATCGAAACTTTGTGAGTGACCCCTTACATATGACCATATTCTCTCGCAGATGTGATCAATCAAGCATTGGAAAAGAAGGAAAATCTGAAATCAGATCGATATATTAAAACAAAGAACGAGGCTAAAAATCAATTTATTATCCAATTTGTGGACCCAACCCGCTCACAAACCTTGAAGTTTGAAGTTATTGTATTTAGTGTAGTAGTTATTTAGTATTAAGTAAGGCCCAGTAAGCCTTGAATAGAATCTTATTTAGTATCTGAATGTTTCAGGAATACTGGCTAGAAACAATGCTGTTGACACAGCAGAAATGAAAAATATGAACTATGATTTAATAAGTATTGTGGTTTGCAATTTATATCCATTCAGTAAAACAGTTGCAAAGCCTGATGTAACTATACCAGAAGCTGTCGAAAATATTGACATAGGTTAGTATATTATTGTTTCTTGTAATATTAATAATTAATTTACTTATTTTAATACTTGATGTGTCACGAGTGCAAAGGCGCACCTAACTAAACTTAAAGATTGAGCTCCCTGAAAATATTTGAGAAAGTAATCTATAATGTGCTCTAAGAAATGTAATAGAGTAGATCACTTTAGGGACATCCAGTCAGCCTAGGCCATCGCAATTCAGGGATTTGAGCACCTTCTAGTCTAGATTGATCTTAACTGATTCAACTTAAGAGATTTGAGAGAGACGTTTCATTTTAAAAACTTTTTATTTTTCAAAGTGCCGAATTCTTAGCTTCACACGCTCTTCATACTGACAGGATGTATAATGCGAATAGTGCTGTTCTTCTACACCCTGTCAAGATTGTCAATTGTCGGGACCGTTGCAGTTATTTTACACAGTGATACACAGGTGATTCTTCAAGAGAACTAAGATCGCTCGTAGGTTCTTCTGAACTTGGGATTACGGTACAGTTTTAAACTTACGCATTGTGGATGGTAATGAATTTTTCGCCTGCCCCTAGCTAAGGTTTTTACCCCTGAAGCTACTGATTTTTGGAGAAATAGATTGGGGAAAGTCATGTGGGTGTTCTAACCGTTGTAAGTTAATAATAACCTAAAAATATTTTCTCCTGTATTATATAACTGAAGGAGGCGTAACATTGTTACGAGCTGCGGCAAAGAACCATGCCCGCGTGACCGTTCTCTGTGACCCAGCTGATTACGAAGAGATAGTGGATGCAATAGAAAAATCGTCTGATCATCAGCCTTCGCTTGAGTTGAGGTACAATTTTATTGTTTAATAATTTCAACTTGTTTTTGTTTTTTTGAAAAATTTAATTTCGAAACTGACAATTTAAATATTACACAAACAGGCAGAAATTAGCGTTGAAAGCGTTTACGCATACCTCAGAATATGATCTGGCAATTAGTGACTACTTCAGAAAGCAGTATTCTGCTGGGAAATCACAGCTGACTCTGCGCTATGGAATGAATCCACATCAGAAGCCTTCCCAGCTGTACACAACCTTAGCAGAACTTCCTCTTAAGGGTAAACTGGATTTTCCTTTTTTTATTCTTCTGCTTCTTTTTCAATAAAACTGATCGCGTTCTAGACTAGATGTTTGATTCCCAGAATGTTAATGGCACGTTCAGCGAATGATGTGGTTAAAGAAGGTTAATTCAATATTGACTCTCTACTCTCTGCTAGTAGTAACAGAAATGGAATTTAAATTGTCAAGAAAACAAAAACAAAAGAAACTTGATGCTTACAAACTGCTGGAAGAAAAATCAGTCCGTTTTCGGTATACTGGGATCATAAGGTGGTTGGGATAAGTTCATAAACAGGATGTGGACATTAACAGATTAATGTTATAATAAACGAAATTCAATTACTAATAATGTAGGTTATACTATAGCATCGTATCAGCTCTTCGACATCGTTCTCATGCAATGAAAGATGATTTGCTCTCTATAATATCATTTAATACTTAAGTAACCGTTAGAATTGCACGCAACAAGTGGTTGCTTTAAACATGAAATAGTTATTAAGTTAATTTGTATATTTATAAAAAAATATTTCATATGGTCTTTTGATTAGGGTTGAAGCCTGAACTGTTTTTTTGTAACTAATAACTAAATTTCCTTTAATTTTTCCCAGTGGTGAATGGTGCTCCTGGATTCATTAACTTATGTGATGCTTTTAATGGCTACCAACTTGTTAAAGAATTGCAAAATGCGTTGTCACTTCCTGCAGCTACTTCCTTTAAGCACGTCAGTCCCGCAGGTGCTGCAGTCGGCGTCCCGCTTACTAGAGAACAGGTTTCTCAGCTTTCATAGTCATATCATTTGTTTAATTTTGATTATAAATTAACAAGAATTTGTACATATCGTTTAGGCTAAACTGTGCATGGTGGATGATCTGTATGATAAACTCACCCCGGTGGCTACCGCTTATGCAAGAGCTAGAGGAGCGGACAGAATGTCTTCATTTGGAGACTTTGTCGCTGTATCCGACGTCTGTGATGAAATTACCGCAAAAATAATTTCAAGAGAGGTCAGTTATTTATTATTATCGCCAGTGCCGGCTGGTTAGAGTAATCGCCCGAGCCCATCTGAATTAATTAACATTGTGACTGTTACTTTGTATTAATATTGTGGCTGTTAATTTTAATATTATTATCTTAATAGTTTAAACAAAAATTATAACAAAATAACGAGACGGCTTTATTGAGTGTAAAATTTGTTATGCCTAACACCATACAAATAAAAATAAATTATAGTTGAATTTTTAAAACTGTGTGATTGCGAAGGTTTCCGATGGCATTATCGCTCCTGGTTTCACGGAAGAAGCTCTTGCAATTCTGAGAAAGAAGAAAAATGGTGGCTATTGTGTCCTGCAGATTGATCCTAATTTTGTGCCGGAAGTGATGGAACGTAGAATACTCTTTGGATTGTACATGGAACAGCGAAGAAATGATGCCCTCATCAACAGAGATCTCTTCAAAAATGTAGTCACCAACAACAAAAATGTACGTTCAGTTAAATTAACAGGTAAATCCTCAAAATTTTGTGTTGGAATAATAATCATTTCATCAGAACTTTGGTTCTCAGATTGGGCGGCTTTTTCGATTTTGGTTCGTCATCCATTTGGCTTAGTTGAACCTTGACATACTTATATTTGTGCCAGTCACTTTGATTAGAATTTATTTAGGAATATTGTTTAATTGCTGGTTGATTTCTATTTGTTCCAGCTTCCAGATGATGCTGTAAGAGATCTCATCGTGGCCACTATTGCTCTGAAATATACCCAGAGCAATTCTGTCTGCTATGCCAGAGATGGCCAAGTGATCGGTATTGGAGCTGGACAACAGAGCAGAATCCACTGCACAAGATTGGCTGGAGAAAAAGCTGATAATTGGTCAGCCCTTTACACCAATAAAAATCAACCAAATTTATTGCTAAATTAGCGCTTTCTTTCTGGTATTTGAATATACATTAACAAGAACCCATTATAACAGAAGATGAAACTCATCCAGGTGCTCTAAGTAAGGATTAGGAGGAGCGGCGGGAGCCAACAGTGAAGGATAAACCCTGCCTGATCCTCCTACGACTTACTTACACATTATACTTAATTGATTATTAAATCTATCCGATTAGCGCATTAAGAAACTCACATATAGATATATATATACTTCTATTGGAGGTATTTTCATCTTTATTTTATACTTGACGGAATGTCGTGTACGAATATCATCAAGATAATCAAAATTTCAACCTCAGTAAAATAGTTGTCTTCGCTAGAATCCTATTCAGATGTTTTTGTAAGTTAATAATGAAACGTTAATTTAAGGTGGCTTCGCCAACATCCCAAAGTGACTGGAATGAAATTTAGAAAAGGAGTCACCAGAGCGGAAATTTCTAATGCGATCGATAACTACGTCAATGGATCATTAGGTAAGATCAAATTTGCTAAATTTTATGTTAATTTCCTTGGTATTAGTTTAGAACCAGCTCGACTTTACGGTTATTTTAAAAAATTGTTTATAGGAACAGATAGTTTGTTGGGCTTGAGGCTTACTAGCCTACGAGTAATAAGGGTAAAATTAGTGAGTTATATTTTGTACTGAAAAACGGTATAAAGTATGAAGCTACTGACAGATTTTTTTGAAGTTCCTCTTCTTCAAGATAGAGAAGATATTTCCATACCTTCTTTTCCTTGTACCGCCAGTACGAATAGGGCCAAAGGTCTTTAGGGTGATCAACCCCACCCTGATTTGTCCTGATGACTTTGCACTTTCAGGAAAAGATATGGATATCAACTTTTGGAAATCAAAATACGAGGAGGTTCCTGAATTGTTGACTGAAGAAGAACGAAGAGATTGGATAACTAAATTGAAGCGCGTGGCTTTGTCCTCTGATGCCTTCTTCCCGTTTAGCGACAATATAAACAGAGCAGTCCTGGTAATTAACTTATTTCTATAAATATTTTCTTCATAAAAAATGATGATAATAATAATAATAATAAAACAAATAATTGTTTGTAATGAGATCACGTAATTTACGAATCGTCATCACAATTGCAGAGTGGAGTGGAGTACATTGGCAGTCCGTCCGGTTCTAACAACGATGCAGAAGTTATTGCTGCCTGCAATAAACACAATATTGTTATGGCACATACAAATCTCAGACTATTCCATCATTAATCTCCCTATGTGTTTCGAAAAATATCATCTGTGCTATTATTGACTCATCGACCGGAAAACACACCGAAATCCAAATTCTCTTCAGTTATTTTACTTGAAGCTACTCGGAGAGTTAATGTTGAAAGTTTAGTTTATAATGGTCTAAAGTTAGCCCAGTATCCAAATTTGAATATCTCTGCTTAAGAATAATAATTTCGTTTGAATCTCTACTAAGGTAATTCAGACAATTCTTTTTTCAAAGTGGGAAAAAGTTTCCTAATATTTTTGTTAAAAATAAAATTAGCTGTTTTAATTTAATTTTTGAATCGTCTTCCTGTTAATTAAATTTATAAATTAAGAAAAATTACTTTTTATATCTAAATGTAAACAACAAAATAAAAGCAATAAAATTTGTTGAATGGGAAGGAATTTGTTGCAGTCAACTATTCTTTCTTGAACTTTGAAAAATCTAGGTTGCTTTCACACTAATGGAAACAAAAAATATTTCAAATAATATAAAGGTTTAAACGTTTGGAATTGAAAGTAATTTCGCAAATGAAGAACAAACTTTCGAATATTTTTGCTGAATTTGCAGATTAGAAGTAGATACTTGTTGCTTCTTTTTTACTTGGGTAAGATACAGAAATATATTGGATATTTTTAATTGAAAATTCTATTCAGCAAAACTCTATTCTAAATACTTACAGTTGTACGTACATCTTAGAGATCATTAATGATCATTATGTTCTTAATACCCCACAAAAAAATAATCTTAATATTTAGTATTCAATTCTAGTATTTATTTATGAGATATACATATATTTGAAGAATATAAGAATGTATTTTCTCATTGCCTATCATGACAATCTAGGGAGCTAAAATTGAAATAAAAATACATTTTGGTAGGTTATAGAATTTACATGATATGTACCTACTTGTTACCAATAAAACTTTAAATATGACTAACTTTTGTCAAAAAATGGAATCTCAGTGCTTTCTAGCGTCACTTGATAAAAGTAATAAATAAGATTAGTTCAATTCTTCGCCGCTAGATAGAATGAAAATGTACTTTTCTAATGATTTAATTACATAACTTCTGCACTAATAGAATATTTTATCGAGCCGAATCATTAAACCTTCAAATCCTGAATAAATATTATGATTAAACTTCTAAATCAAGATTAAAATTCCTTAATATTGATCTTTTGCTTCGCGATTCATTATTAATACTATTTTATTCTTTCGTGTTTTGTCATAAAACCTCTCTATACAACGATGAAGAGATACTAGGGGTCAACTAACAGTAATACTTCTTTTTCAAATTAAAATTATTATGTTTATTATGTACACTGTAACACTCAATATATAATATATATATTAATATTTACATTGGAACAGTTGTATTTAAAAACAGTATATACACACAGAGAAAGTAAATAATATAATATTAATATTAAAATAACAATACATATAAACACAGTTTGAAATCAAAATTCAAACATTCAAATATTCTAACACTTCTTTTACTTGAGGTAATTTAGAAACTCCCCAGGCAGTTCTTACGATCAGTTTGTTCACAGCCAGTTCCAAGGATTTTAATGGTACGTTGTTCTCCTGCATGAAGTGGTCGTTTAATAAGGCAATCTGTAATGTAATAGAAAAGTATCTTTTAGAAATAGAAACAACATTAAATTTAGGACGCCAATGATCTAAGATAATTACAGCGCAGTCTCAAAACTAATATTATAGCAATACTTATATAAATATTACAATCGTATTAAGTATTATCGTATCGTATTAAGTACTGACGTGGCACTTTACAAGAAATCATTACATAATTTCACCTAACAAAGGAATCTTCCAAATTACGATTTCCAGTTTAAATAAAAGTATACTCGTATACTAGTGACGTGATATCGCAGTTTGATATCGTGGAAATCGTGGAAATTGGCTTTTCCATCGAACCAACTTTCTTCAAATTTTGATGTTAGTTTACATTTTTAAATCTTTTTAATGTTACACAGCTAGTAAAACTTAGCTTCAAGTCCTTCAAAGAAAGTAACTTTTACCCTAAATGACTCCAAACTTACATCGTGCAGGTGTATTTCTTCGATTAGATTATCGGTGGCTCCCTTAATAATGGCGTCCAATACTTTAAAATTACTCTGGTACCTGGAAAATAATAAATTTAAACAAAATGAGCAGATTACTGTATGATGAATGATGAAGAAATAAATTGACAAAGACTGTAATCCATCCTACTTTTTATAAATAAGGTTCCAATTTTTTAAGAAGAAATTGAAAACTTCGCGGGTGATGGCCAAGTTGTTGCCGACATTGTGCCAAATCGCTGCCACTTCTTCGTCATTGAAATTTCTATTTTCTTTTATGGCGTTTTCCGACGGTACAGTGCTTTCCAATAATCTGTTTTTATAACACAATAAACATATTTATAAATATTCACTGTTATGTTTTTGCATGTATTTAGTTGGCTGTGCAGTATTGAGAGGGACTCACTCTAATATGAATGTTGAATTGGACGAACAGGATAAACTCCTCAACAATAGTAGACGTTCATTAGCCTTAATAGTTCTACTTGAAGATTTATTTAATAAAACCTCCAAGTCTTGTTTGCTGCCAAGTCTAATCGCCGTACATAAGAAAATATCTGCCAGCGGCGAATTCAACCTGTTAAACATCTTATACTGATAATCTTGTTATTAGACGCCTTAACACAACTATACGACAACTCGTACATAAATAATTTTATCTTATCAATTTTCTTCCTTCATTAAAGGGCCCTAGCCTTCACAATTTTCCGAGTGCAGTATTAAGGTTTTGCAGAGTAGGGTTGTAGGCCGTACGTCCAACTCAAGATACAATGCAGAACCTTGGATTTAAAGTGTGAACTCATTTTGTCGAAGCTATCTCCAAGGGAAGGTAGCCCTTGGGTGTTAAAGTATATTGGTGCCTTGGTATGCTAGTTTACGTGAAAGTAATGTAAGTATACTGTGTCCCTATAGAATAGTGAAAGTGAAAGTACTGTGCTAGGTGCCCGCGGGATTGCAATACCCAGGAAGCTGCAATAGGGACCACTACAGGAATATCAATAAAATCAATATTTATTGATAAAGGCGAACTGAAAATTGTTTTAATCTGTTTAAAAATCAAAAATTTTGTTAAAATTGAGGTTTCAATTCTGAAACTTGGTTTACGCATTTTTGCACCATTCAGAAATTTTCTTCTCCGAAGAGGCAATCTCTTTGCTTGACTAGCCCTGCCTGTTTCCTCTTCTTGCTGACAATATTTAATAAGATATCCGCTGCCAGGACAAAGCAATACAGTTTGCGTGATATAATCTAAGAATAATGAATGAGATTTTTGAACTTGGTAACTAACGACAAGAGTTACACTTAATAACGTTGGCGAAAGCCAATGCCAAAAAAAGAAAACAAAAAAAAAACTCTATTTCTTCTAAAGAAACAAATACTTGCCAACTATGATTTCCATTGATAATGCCATTTCGGAAAGTAGAATTGGCTAAACTAACGCATATTGGATGATCGAATTGACACAACCATTTAATTGGAATGGCCTGTGACAGATTTCTTGGGTGGGAATTATCTGCAAATCCTACATCCTCAGAGGCATTCGAGAATTGCAAGTGTGGCAGGAACAATTTCCAGACCAAGTTCTGTAACAAGATTTTACTGTGGTAAATGATCAACATTATTATTAGAAGATATGCGGAGTAAACAAACCGAAGTCTGATGGATTCACCTTAAACAAAGCCTCATGATTGGTTCTTTTAGAGAAGAAGGGATGCAGGAATTTAAGATGAGTTTCAATGGTTTGCAAAGGAAGCAGTGTAGATCTAGTTGCCGCTTTCAGTGTGAAGTTGAAGGGCACGAAGTAGGAGAGTTGGCCCGCTTTGGCCAACTGGAAACTATCGTCAAGCAACATAGCCACCACGTTGTCCTGCAGAGCCACCGTTTGGTTTAGTAAATCATCCTCCAATGATCTCCAGTTGTCCATATCGTAGTTCACCCGATAATAACCTATCAGTGAAACATATAATAAATAATGGCCTGCATTAATTTAACTAATTTGGAGCTCTTAATTTCATATACATTTCAACTTCATTCCAAAGTTCATTTGATGAGTTTTGCAAAAAAGGTGAAATTAAATCATTAAATTTGAAAGAATGCATAACTGCAATGACAAAAGACAAAAGACTGTCTGGAAGTGCAGTTAGTGTGAGATATCGTATGTGACTCACCTTGCGGTGGTAGATTGATCAGTATCCAAGAATCATTTAGCTGTGAGACTATCCGAAGAGCGGGGTCCCCACTTTTCAGCCAAACCCTCTTCGGAAGTTCCTTGATCAGCTGGCTTTGTGCTCTAATGTATTTAATAGGAATATCCCAGACTGAGTAATCACTCGGAGCTTGTTGCAGGTAAAACGGTTTCTATTATGACAAAAGTAAATTCAGTACTTCAGAAACAAGAAACTGATCGTAACTATATATATATTTTAACTAAGAAATGTTTTTTTAAATTTTATCAAATTAGATTTGATTTGAATACATGCTGATACCTGATCAATCACTATTTCTCCAAATTGTGGATTTGAACGACAATCCACAACAGGATATCCTCTTTTGAGCCACTTTTTACCAAATGTTTTGGTATCGACGCCCTCTTTATCCGCATTAATGCTGAGACTTTCCCATAATTTATTGGAGATTACAGCTTTCCCAGCTCTAAAAAAAAATTATATCTCTGCGATTAATCCTATCCAATAGTTTAAATGTAAATTTAAATTGAAAGAATTTTGTGAATTACCCTTTTTCTAGATAATTATTGATACTATCGTGTAAACTATTGGTCGGTGTGATTGAGGCCATCATATAAAATAAACTTGCACCTGATACACAAAGAAAATTTACTTAAGCGATAGTTTAAGGTCAGGACCACCTACTATCTATGAACTGACAAGCGAAATAGATGTAACTTTAGAACTGCCTGGATTGGACTCTATTGGTTATATCCTTTTACGCAAAAAGTCTGCTGCAAAAATTTAAAGTGGTATTGTAAGTTAACAGTTTATAGTATATGTTTGCTGGTCCATCTACTGGAAGAAGAAAATCAACGTCCGCAAGACGCCTGAGGAGCGAAGATGCACAATGGTATTGCTCAAGTAGGGTAGGGAGTCAAAAGGTCAGTGAGCCATTACTTGTTAGCTCGCAGTTCCATCCATACCATAGAAGGTTATTTTCTATTTAAATTTTCCACTAACAACTAAAAGTAGATAATTTATATCTAGAATTTATAGTTACCTTTCAGTGAGGGGTAGGGAAATGACCAGATCTGGTTAATATCATTGGTTACTAGAATTTCATCCGATGAAGCTGGATAACTCTCATAATCCAAAGACTGCTGTAGAACATCAACAATAAATGAGGACTCCACTTCTTGACGCGATCTCACCTAAATCATTCAATAACAATAAGATGCTCATTAATTTCAAATTACATTATTTATAGATTAAAATTCTAACAGGGCAATGCATGGACAATAGCTAAATGTAAACACATTCGAGAGCGCATGATTTTAAAAAATGGCAATATAAAATTTACTCTTTTCAAAGAACATGGAGATTATGAAACCCACCACTGTGATGCGGAACTTAATCTAAAGGAAAATAGACAGAGTATAGAAAATAGGCTGGAGCCGTCACTCTTCGTTTGCTTCAACAAATATAATACGGAAGTCCAATTTGTTTTACTTAAACTCGGAATAGTTATTAAAAACGCAACTATATTACATTTGGCCCTTTTTTCCCGGAAAATTCCATTAAAGGTATTTTTAAGAGAGGTAACAAGTAGATTTTTCCACTAGAGTGTTATGGTGCTGAAATTTACGGTCCTAACTTTGGTGTAATGTCAAGTTATTGGGTGTTAAATATGTTGTTATACTCGAGTTTAATGGAACAGGAAGTTCCTCTTTACTAAAATCGTAAATTTGTAAATTATACTTATCACATAAACATACGAGTTGATTGTAACATTTACTTTGGTCATTTTTCCAGAAAATGATGTAAAATAGCCCTTTTCCAAAAATGGCTAGCCATGAATAAAACACTTATAACCTTAAAATTTAAATTCAACTTTTTGTTTCTAATTATAAAAAATAATAATAATAATAATCCCAATTCGAAACTGCTTGGGATGTGAGATCTGGTTGGTCTAAAAAGTAAGTTCACGAATTTAAGGGTGTTTACCATAAGATAAACATCCGAAACGTTTAATATTTTCCGGATTGAATATTTTCCAGCTGTTAACTGAAATCAGTTTTCATTGAAAGCCAATTCACCATATTAACTTAAAAACATGATGGACTTACTTCTCCTAATCCATATCTAAGTGGAATTTGCTTTTTCTATCTTTTTCCCTAAAATCATTGAAAAATACCTACTTTTAGTTGACTCTTAAGTAAAAAAAGCTAATGCAACAAATATAATTTTCCTGATAGATCCATTCATAAATCTTAGTCAGAACTTGGAAGTGCAATCCCCACCAGCTACACAACAAGACACCCTCACACGGCCACCCCCATGAAGAAAACTTTTTCAGTTATAATCTTGAGAGAGGCGGTGAGAGGCGGTCGAATAAGAGTTCGCACTAGATGTTAAGTAAATTTTTAAATATTTTTTTATCAAGGGGGGGAATGATAGGTTTCAAGTTTTGGTGCTACTTTTACATACTTTTGGCCCACAATATTTGCAACAGTTTAGGTAAATTTTTTACGAATCCATCTTTAACAAATTTAGGAAGTTCTTGTGCAATTGCCGAATAACAGAGACATTACCTGAAGCAGAGCCAGATAGCTCATGTAGGTGGTTAGAGCATCCCTGATCCACAGGTCGGTCCACCAATCTACCGATATAATATTACCTAGCCACTGTTCGGCAAGTTTCTTACCCATCTCTAAACCATACTTCAGTTCCTGGTTTTTGTCGCTTTGCTCAAATAACAAAGATTCACTGCAAAAACAAAAAACAAAAATTGATAATTTTCATTAAAGTACGCGAAATTAGCTGTTAAAAAATGAATGAATAAAATTACCTATACATAACAAGTCCCCAGGCTCCAGAAATATCGTTGGTAAAATGTGGTACTGCCACTAAATCCAGTTTCATGATTGGTTCGACTGATGTGAAATAGGAATTGTAGTATTTGAGTAGCTTGGTAGTTACCTCTACAACGTTTAGTGAAGAGTTGAACAGATCTGAACGAGTCCAAAGAGATAAAGTGGTATTGTCTATGAACACCTTGGAGACGGTCAAGTCTCCCAAAACTATGCTAACCTTGTGCGTCGGAATAGGAGGTGTTGATTCAAAAGTGTCCCACGTCCAACCAATGTTCTCCTGGCTGAAACAAAGTTGGCCGCATCTTCTTTACTAAAACCACGTTATGGTTCTAAAGATTTGGTTAAAACAGTCTTAATGGATTAAATCAGAAAGTAGTGAGCACTTTCTAGCGTCAAGGATTACGAAAAGGCTAATGAGTTGGCGTAGGTAGATTATTCTCAACCCCTTTCGAGAGCGGAAAACTTAAGTTTATTTAAATGGTTTAATTTAAGTTTATTTAAACTAGGCTCCTTACTCGTCCAGAGTGAGTTTTTTTTTAGTGTTAGCAAGCGCCGACATGTTCTTCAAACGATGTACACTGATGTCGAATGATGTCCTGAACTGAGGTTCATCAAAACATGGAAACATCATTCTTGCGTGGATAGGCTCCATCTGTGCAACTCCCATCCATCTAAAACGCATTTTACACACATTTATAGATCAAAAAAATGCCATCACCATAAAACTAAAGAATAGCTTTTGCTTTATAGCTTTACGTAAAAATGAAGTTACAGTAGTAGAACATAATAAAAAATTATATAATTCCGTGCAGTACAAGTAGAAGCCAATTTTTTTTAAAAAAAATGTTGAAACAATACGTTTAAATTTATGAAAAAAGATTGCCTACCACATTAAAGTTTGAGGTGGTGGATTTATACAATATTTTTGAACAGTGGTTCGTGGTATACGAAGTCGAAGGGTTGTTCAAACGAATTAAAAAAGCGACACAAAATGATGATAAATAACCTTCATAATATGCTACTATAATTTTACCTACTCTTTTTAATTTCTAGAACATCAGTAAGAGAATAACTAAATTGGAAAATCTTAATTTGCTCAACCCATCAGGCGATTGTCCGACTGATTTACAATGATTATTTATCTTAGATCAGATCAGCGAATGAGTAAGAAGAAATGGCTAGCGACTGTCCGAACGATTTGACTTTTTGATTTCTATTGTGTGGGCCTTTTAATAAATACACGCCTGGACTCAAACCACCAAACCATAGTGAACTCACGACGTTACCACTCAGCTGATGATTCCCGTCACAGAAGCCGGCGCCTATTTTCCACATTTTAGTACTTCGCGGTGTCCATCGCCAAACCAGTGCACTAATCACTTTGCTAATCCCTTTTCAAGCTTTATATTAATAACTGAAGATTAATCTATTTACCTTGGTCTGGGCGAATCTCTGTCGAAGTATTTAGTTCTATAGAAACCTTTTGCCTCATCAATAATATGATTTTGAAAAACTAAATGTACGGTGTAATTCAGGTCAGGTACAAAATTTTCTTCAATTTCCACTGTATATAAACCCAAACTTTTTTCAAATTTATCGGACTTTACTTTCTGCAATAGGTTTACAAAAACGTCAATTTTTAGGTTAAATTAATTAATGTTTCTTATTATTTACAAAAATAAAATAGAACCAACCAGAGATTTATTTAAATTATTGTAGACTTTGGTGTAATTAACGGATATTCCAGTATAGACGATTGTGAACATGGAAGTAGGTTTGGTGACAACAAATTGGATGTTTACCTCGCCGGATACAGTGAATGGTTCTCTACCCATTGGTGCAACGTCCAAATACGGTTTCAACTTTAACATGTAGTGTTTGGGTATTATATCTTTAGAAAGTCGTACTAAAGGTAAATTTTGTGTATCATATGAAGGTTGCTCGACATCAGCAGGCTGAAAACAAAAACATCAATGTTAAAAATTTATCACTGACTTTATCCATTCTAGCATGCTTTCCTTTTTTCTTTCTTTTTTTGTATCTCTGCCCGCTTTCAGACTCTCTTCCTTCATTAGAGAGGTTGTTGATTAGTCAGTTTGGTGTAGAGAATTTGACTTCAACCATGATTCCACCGTATACTACACCTTCTACAGTATCTCGCAATTACATTTTTAACAGTTCGTCTCTTTTATTTAAATACTATATCCCTTTCCTAACCCATCCGGAATTATACTGTTGGTGTGACCACAACTTGTGCCATACGATGAACGAACTATACGAAACTTATCTAATATAAACATTAATCTCCTTATATACATTAATCAGCACTTAAAAAAAAAAATATTAAAAGTAAAATACAGAAATTTTGAGAAGTTTGAGTGATGTCAAAGCAGTTTTTTGACTAAATTTTAATATTTATATTATAAAATATGGTACAATAATACATTGAAATTAAAATCTAGCGTATGCTATTGTAGATTTCAAATACAACCTTATATTGATTCTCAGTGAGTTGTTTAGTAACGATAACGGCCGCACACAGCAGCACAACTACCACGACAATAGCTACAATCAGTACTTTCTTTGTCACAAACCATCCGCCTTTTCTTCTAAACTTCACGCTATCGCCTTCCGCCGGAGCAATATCTGCAGGCGTCCATTTGGACAGATCTCCGGCCATTTCTGCTAACAAAATCAAAAGCAAAAGATATGAAACTAACCTTTCAAGTGATCCAGTGTACAGAGTAGGTAAGATACAGCGTAATCAGAGAATGTCACTTTTAACACTCACATGACTCTATCCACGTACAATACTCAAAGTTCCAATTGGATTTTTTTATTCAAGTCGAATTCAATATTTATCTGCATAATCCAGGTGGTAGAAGTGCTCATTACACAGAAATGAAACTTAAGAGGGAAACTACCCCAAAATGAGTTTTGCCGGAAGAATTATTCAAATAAAAGTTATTGATACGAAAAGGTAGAAAAGTTGAAAGTCTATGTAGTTCTTCAGGCCCAGGATTTTTTTTCCAAAATTTTTAATCTTAGCAGCACATTTGCCCGTAAATTTCCCACAAATAGTATTTTAGAGGAAGCCTACCAACCATCCTCTTCCAGAAGTGCCTTAACGGATTTTTCCCGGAAAAATGTTTCAAGAAAACGTTATCCACAAACTGGGCACCACTGTACCTAAAGTTTAAAGAAAATCTAATGAATAATTTAAAGGGAAACTCTCCAAAATTGAATTGCACTTCCGGAAAATAGCTACTTCATAATATAAATTAGTTCAGTTTCCTGTGATTTCTAATATTAGAGATGCTTCATTCACCCCCCACTCTTTAAAAGACCACTTTCACAAAAAAGGAAACCTCAAAATATATTTTATCGCACAATCAACATCAACTCGATGTTGAAAACATGATCGCAATTCTTTCCTCACCAATAGTAAGTCTTTGTTTGTATGAGTCGTCGTTGAAAACGGCTCCAAATCAACTAGGTAACCTCATAAACACCAAATAAATGTAGGCCGTTCACAATAACCAGTTCAATGTTGGTGAGAAATGAAAGAGTTGCTAATATTCTGAGTTCAAATAAAATTACTTCATCGGAAGAAGTGTTAGTAAATCTAGAGCGCCATCTACTCAGATGAAGCCTTGTCATTTTTAAATAGGTGTGCATGCCCATCTGACTTTTTCTTCGTCCCTTTATGGAAACCTCCAACTCTTTTCTCTTGATCCCTAATAAGCACATATAACTTATCATTTTCGTAAATAAATATATTTCTGCTCTGTTCTAGGTATTTCAGAGATGGGTTTAAGTTAGATTGCCTAAAGAAGTAAAGGGTAGGAAGCAGAGAGTGTGCTACTGAGAAGTCGTCTCAACAATACATCTTGGCCTCCAGATCCTAGCCGTCTTTATTTGTGCCGTTTTCATTTTGTGTTTATTCAAGAAAGATTCGTAAAATAGAATTGAAGTAGTTGATTAAATTAAATCGGGTGAATGTTCCGCATTAGAATCTTTAATTTCACAAATTTTCTGGACGTCATTATGAAAGATCTTTTATAGTCTGTGACAACAATTGGCCACGGTCTGTTAACATCCACTGTCTAAAATATCTAATCAACAGCAATTTCACAGAATTTTTTAACACAAATAATTTCTAAATATAAATTTCTTACTAGAAAATACTAGGAATGTGCTGCTGGGAAAGTGAAAATAGATAAAAACACATTTTCTCCCCTAGAATATGAGTTATTGTATTTTTACAGTTCCTCCATTAAAAAGTATCACCAACAAGTGCTAATAAAATTAACGATAACACAACAATAAAACTACATAAAACCAATTCTCACAAGGTAGAATATATTACAGGTGGTATCTAACGACCTTGTCGTCCTTAAATTCCCCAGCATCCAGTGATTACGTGTTTATAATATATGTGTGTGTGTGTGATGAATTCAAGCTGATGAAGTCATTTGATGATCTGTACATCTGAATAATCAATACACACGAACAAAATCTCATAGAAATAAAATGAACAGATTTTACCTTCTACAACTTATCTCAAATAATATCGTCTCAATTATTTTAAGACTAAAATATTTTTAAAATATAAATTAATTTTAGTAGAATATAATTTGTTTTTCTAAGTATCCATTTAAATGCGTTCACCGCGAACGCCCCTTAAAATTGAGCGATTTTTTTGAAAAGCTTACCAAACAACGTCGACAGGTCTAAAAGGTCTAGTAGGTAGCTTATAGGACCAAGAAATTCATTCTGCAAAAGAAAAGTTCCGGATTTTCCGACTAACTGACGCTTTTCCTTCAAATGTGAGTCCTCGATTGCGTTCGGTAGGAAGATACATAGTACCTACTTAATCTGAATTTCTGCATTTTTAACTATCCTTCTAGTGTGCTATTGCCGTACATGTACAAGTTTACCATCATACATGAGGCATTAAAAAATAACTGAATTTCTCAATTTGGAAAAAAAAATCGGATCACCTAGGAATTAGCCGCTATCCGAACAATAAAATCTCCGCAGGACAATCTTGATTCCCATTAAAATCTCTAACATTACGCCTAATATACATTTTATATTTATTTTTGCATTCAAAGTAATTGCCAATATCTCAAGTTAAGAGTTATTATTTAACTACCAGCTAAATGCGCGTTGTGAGCACCTACTATCTTTTAACGTTATCAAGAATTAATTATATCGCCACAATGCTAAGTCAGAAGAAATTATATCCTAATTGGTCATGTAAATTTTCCATTATATTATATTCTCAAATGGCTTTCCTCTGAATTTATTTTGTGCGGGTGTGTGTGTGAAAATTGATTTTCCTGATAGAGCTAATTCAAAAAAGAAAAATTTGTCTCATACAAAATTTGTGCGAATTACAATATCTGAACTATTCAAGTCAATTTGGAGAAATATTCCTTTAAAATTACTAAATCTGATTTGGCCTTCCTGCTTACTTATTCTGTAAAATTCTCGAAAAGAGGAAATACAACCGTTACATTGATTGAATGCGTGATGGCCAAATCAGAAATGAAAGGTACAAAACAAAAAACCTTACTAACTTACCTTAAAATTTATGGACAAAATCGAAAAAGAAGCGAATTAATTCTCAGCAACAAATTTTTAAGCTCCCTCTACCTCTACAAAGCCAAAGAAACACTTAACAAATGACAAATCTATGACTTAATGGTCCTAGATCGGAAACTATTTCAACCGAGGTGATTACGCCATTAGCCGCTAAGCCGCAGCACTCATTTCTATTTCAAGTGACAAACCTGTGCACCAATATCCAGGTTCGCTAAATAGTTGGCTCTTCGTGGAAATATATTAGTTTGTTTCTCAGGAGGAAATCGAAGATGATTAGATTTTCTAAACTTCAACTCGCGTCTCAGAAAGGCATGAAGGTACCCAGCAAAGGAAAGCAAAGAGAAAAGCATCCTTTTCATTTCTTCACCAATCATTAAACATCTGATTGTTTCATAATTAAATTAATTTAAAAATTGATGTGAGATGGATAAGCGTTGCTTACTTGAAAATACTTTACAAATTTACATGACTTGAAGTGCATTGATATCGTCCCCCTATAAACTGCTTATTAGAGTTGTTTAAGATAGGATAGGATTACATGCATACACAAAACGTCAGCTTGTGAAGAATATTGCTAGAGGTGAACCTAAGTTTGTAAAGAATGGGAGTGTTTTGGATGAAGAACTGGGAATAAATAAGTGGCAAGTAGGCAAATCATTTCAGATTGGTCTAGAGTTTCTTGATTTAATAAATCAGGTAGGCTCCCAGGAGAAGCGATAAATAACTTCGGTCTGATGACCAGATTGAAGTGGATGAGTTTCTTTTACACAGTCATCTTCCAGTCAAGAGGAAAAGTAGTCTGTTTGTTTAGTAACGCGATTTGATATGATTGCGAGTATTCCAAAAACTAATAGAACAAAGCATGAAGGAAGTAAGACATAACCCTCTGCCAAATTGAGTCATTGAGAGATCAGACAGCTGTTTTTTCTCCCATCATGTTCAGCTAGTAGTTATAATAATACTTTGCATGCACACTCTATTACTACAAAATCGAACATTCTAACTTAATTTACCTTTAATATGTATCTCTCGTTAAACATATTTCTCAAATGTTATTTGACTTAAATACTTGTCACTACTAACAATTGCATGAACAGATGATTGGTTAAATTTTAAAGGGATTAATTCGTTAAAAAATATAATCAAATATTTGTATGCTTTTCATAATGTAACTTTTTTTAAATTTATAATGTTAACATTTATTTTTGTTTCATTTAGATAACCAACAGAATTATAAATTGACCCACACAATGTTTTAACTACTCCTTCACAGGTTTATTCCAAGGAGGACGAACAACCTTCACATTTTTCTTCTCGTCCTGAAATATAACTGCGCTAACTAAATCCTAAATTAAATTAGTCTTTATTTAGATATTTTAATCAAAAGAAAGTAAATGGTTCTTTATATTGTAAAGCAACTTTTACTGATATGTTCTACAGAAGAAATTAATTAGGGTTACCCAAAATGTTTTTATCTATCTTTATCTAGTAGAACGTCAAATAAAATAAGAAATACAATTTGAATTGAATGAATCAGAGAAATTATATACAAAATCGCAATTAAAACAAATTTGCTCAAGTTGGCAATTGCTCGAACTCATGGCCAGAGCAAAAGGACAAAACCTTCTTGAAGGCTGAAGGTAAAGAATAAGACCATCCAATTCTTGAAACATTAAACATTCTGAACTAATATATAAGAAGAAATTCCTTTCTTTTAACAGTTTCTATCACAGATTCTATCAATTCAAACTAATTGCTTTGTTCAAAAACTTTAAATCCTATCAAGCCTTTCAATAACTAATTTGCAAAATTATAAATTTTGAACCAGTAACAGATTGTTTTTGAAAAAGCAACAATAAAATTATCTATCAAAATATTTAAATTGAAAACTTTTGTTTTTCTAGAATTTAAACAAAAAATTATTATTATTATTGAAAAAATTTATGTACTCCTAACTACACATTGTCTAAACATGGAGTGATAAGAATGCACATTAAGATTTTCTTGTTTTACTCAAGCGAGATTTAAAGACAAGGATCTAATAAATTAAAAGAAACTGTTTAAACAATTCTCCATTTTTTATATGTAAAACAATAAATTTTATGTAACTGAGTCTGAAAATTGGTACACAAACAAGTGAATCTGTTTTCTACATAAAAATATAAAACTAGTGTACATGTGAATTTTTATAATTAAAAAAAAAACTTGATTTTAGAATAGATTTAATTATTGTATATAACAATCCTATATGGGGTTGCTTTACTATTTAAATAGATTACACTATTTCTACCAAAGGTGTTATGATCACTCATTTAAACTTTCCCTTAAAATTATTTCTGTTAATTTTCTTTAAATTGATCTTTATAATTTTAAAAAAGAAGAGAGAATTGTTAAATGAATTTTGAGGTAGTTTTCCTTCCTACAACTTCAAGATCTGAAACCACTTATGTGGTAATGCCCATGACTATAGGTGAAGTGAATTTTGAAGTCATAATAAAGATTTTTAAAATTTTATGATCTAGTCTTGTTTTTTCATATTTTATCAAATTTAAAGAGTATATAGGTCAGTCAAATGTCCAGAAATTTCATGAGGAATTTAAATGGTCTACGGATTACTTTATCATAATTTAACCGGAAATAAATCCTTGTTTTGAAAAAAAAGGATCGAAAGGTGAAACTGTTTTAGTAAGGATTTTTCATTCCAACTGAGGGAAGGATTACTACCGAAAACTATGTCGATTCTTCTACATCCACACAATCAATCAAATGCCTCATAAAAACGACCAAATAGAAAGAAAAAAATAGGCCAAATAAAAAAGTTGCCCAGGAAACCAAGTAACCAAAGTCTACTCTGGGGATAATTAATATGCTTTAAATAAGAATAAAATTATTTAATTATTGCTTGTAAATGATACACATTTATATATTTATGAGTTTTAATTATAAATAATGCATCAATTTCTCTGATTATCATGTAAAAACAACAACAGAAATTAAAAATAAAATAAAAACTGTTTTTTACAATCATTTCTAGTTATTTGAAAAGTATAGGCAACTTTAGGTATACATAAAACCGCGGTAGAAATAGTGTTAAAACAAGCCAATATTTCTATAAAATCAGTGCACGCCCCTTCACAAAAAAATTTAAAACATTTTACAACAAAATTTTTGTTTTTTTTTTTTACAAAATAAATAATTATAATAAATTTATAATACTAGGTTAAAGTAAAAACATAGTTTTTAAAAAAATAAAATAAATTTATAATACTAGGTTAAAGTAAAAACATAGTTTTTAAAAAAATAAAATAAATTTATAATACTAGGTTAAAGTAAAAACATAGTTTTTAAAAAAATAAAATAAATTTATAATACTAGGTTAAAGTAAAAACATAGTTTTTAAAAAAATAAAATAAATTTATAATACTAGGTTAAAGTAAAAACATAGTTTTTAAAAAAATAAAATAAATTTATAATACTAGGTTAAAGTAAAAACATAGTTTTTAAAAAAATAAAATAAATTTACACAGCCTGGGTAATAAGGGTACCGTAGCGCGCTATTACGGTCAAATAAGTTCTTAAACTTAACTAATAAAATAAATTTGAGCACAATTTGGTTTGCTATTGGCTACCATGTACGTGTTTTTCATCGCTTATCAATCCTTTATTCCTGTTCCAGGTTTCAAAGTTTTATTCATCATCAGGTGTTGCTTCATGGTGAATTTGGGTGCCAGAAAAGGATACAATAAAAGACGTGGTGTGACGGATAAATTATCCATATTATGATAAGCGCACATATTTTTTGTTTTTTTAATGTGACCAAACTTACTTTTCAAGAAATTCAGTTAAAATTATGAAGCTGTCAAAAATGTACAATGTGTAAGTGCTTTTAAAGATTTCAAAACATGAAAGATAACCTTCCATATTAAAAAACAAAAAACTTTAGAAACCTATTCACAGATTTCTAATAAATAAAGATGGGTATTGAAAAATGTGCTAATCTAAAATTCAAGATTCTCGTAAAATGTATTAAATCTACTTTTGATTTGATATATTTTTCTATATTAAAAACTATTTTTTAAAACAAATCTAGGATTTTATTGTCGATAATCAGATTTTCAATTAACTTACAATTTTTAGTCAATATAAGGTTTCTTCCAGTGGTTTACAGTTTGCGTGGGTTTGTGATTGCTTTTTCTTCTTAATTTGAACTAATTGGAAAGTTTGTTTGTCGTCTCAGGAGCAAAATTTCAAGAAAACAGAACAAATTGCACCGATGTGTGTTGTTCAAGTTGTACTCCCAGGGTTTAAATATACCTTTTTGTAATCAATAACTGATCTCTAAGGATGGATGAGAATCCTAAAAGCTTATTACAAACCACCAGAAACAGCATGCGATGTTGAATAGAACTTTCCTGTAGAATCAGTCTGTATCACAAAACCTCTAACCGAAACTCTATTCACTATCATATTTGTAAAACACGCAATGGACAATCACAAACCCAATGTAACTTTTCAACTTTGTTGCAACAAACCTTTAATTTGTTAATTTTTTTTGGTACTTTTCCGTTAGCCGGGCGCAAGCGAAAAACAGTATTGGGTAAAACTGTTCTCTTTACAATTCATTAATATTTGTTTATAGTTGAACTTGTTTTGCTTACTATTAATTAATATTTGTTTATAGTTGAACGTTTTCGACTTTTTTCCGTTGACTTGGCTCGCGTTTGGCTCACAATTGGCGACATTTGCGCCCGGCTAACGGAAAAGTACCTTTTTTTTTTATACAATTCTACTATTTAGGTAAGGTGGTAAATTCTGATCTGTATTTGTTTTTATTACGTTTAATCTAACAATTTGTGAGTTAATTCAGGGTAAAAATTAATTTTTGTGTTTACGTAATGATAGAATGAAATGTTTTTATAAACATCACAGATTAATACATGTACTTGTTGATCTTCTAGCAAAAACGTTGGTGGTGTTCTTAAAATTGTTAATTTTTTTTCTTAAAAAGCCTAAAATAAACAATATATCACTAGTGCGTGTGTTAAGGTCACGGGAAAAGAAGCCAATTCGGACGGTTTCTAATAGATTGGTGGTGTTCTTTGTTCTCTGTTATAAACTTTGCAACCAAATTATAAAAAGCGGCTATCTATCATTTACAAGGTATTTTAGTATTATTTTCATGTTTAATTTAAATTTCATGGTGGAATTCATATAGCATTAAAATTTAAAATCTAAAAAGTACTGAATTGTTCAGTGAAACGTAGTTTATCATGCTTCCGCGTTATACTCGTTTTCGATTTCCGCTAATAAATAAGCAAGTGGCCAGAGGGTATTTCTCATGGCTTATCAGTGTAGCCAACAAATAGTTTTATAATCCCAACACTGAATCGCCAGTTTTAAGAGGGTGTAATTTTGCATATTTCAGATTGATGATTCTGTAAATAGAGTTGCAATGATGATACCAAAGGTGAGCATTTCACTAGAATAAATTTCCTATCTTGTGCAGCTGCCTTAATAAAGAGTCTTTCGAGAAAAGTGTTCTGTGGTTATCAGTTGAGAGCGGCGGCCATTGTGAAACTATATCGGTTCTAAGTTTCTCCAGTTTTTTGTTTTAGATTTTTGTTATTAGATAAAGAATTAATATTGCCATTTTCTATGTAGGATATCCACAAGAAATATTTGTTAGACCTTTCCTGAGTCCAAAATAAAAAAAGAAAATTTAGAAATGGTTTTAAAAGTATTTCAATAAAATGTCTCCTTTAAAAGAAGTTAATTCATAATTTAGATTATGTGGTTTAATAAGGGAATTCCCGCTCTATGGTAAGATTAAATGATTAAACTCTTAAACATTCTTAATGAGATGTATTTAATTGTTTCTGCATTCTATACGTAAGTTTTCTAATCTAAAAATTGGAATAAGTACAGATTAGATCAGATTCAGAGTCAGTCCATGCCACCGAGTTTCGGGAGGATATAAGACCTCTAACACTAGTTGCTTAGCCTACCAGAATTTCAAGGGGGCCGTACTCGTATAAGCCAGTTTTCACTAAGAAACAAAAAGAACCAGCCCCACGTTCCAATCTAATCTGATCGAATCTGGGAGAAAAGTTTAGAGAATTTAAGTAGTTAAATGTTTTTGATTTCGATTACAATTTCTCAAAATAATTGTTAGTAAAATTAATTTAAAAAGTTAATTTTAATATTCAACTTATGCCCAAAATTATGAAATTTTATCTCTTTCTAAAAAGCAATTTATTCTATCAACCGGGAAGTAATTTCACTTTTGATCCACAAATTCATGAAGTAATTTCACAAATTCCTTAGTTTGGAGATTCCAGTGGACATTATTCATCAAGAAAATGGTTCGCAACATTCTAAAATTTGCGTTTTATCATACATAATTTCTCTAATATTGAGAAAGGTAAAAATAAAAAGTGGAAAATAACCTGAACAAATCAAGTATTATATATTCCAAACAAGATCATGTGGTCCTTTCGGACGATTGAACTGATTCGTGAGTTCAACTAACTGTTCGCAATAAGTATCTCTAATAAACAATCTTGAACTTCTAAATAATCTTTTACAGAGATTAGTTTTGATTTAATCATATCTATGGTAATCTAAATCACTAACTTAATGAGTTAAATTAAACTTGTTTAATTAAACAAGTTGAATTAAATTTCTTTATTTATTCTCTTTTTTAAAGAACTATTTTATTTACAGCAAAATCCTAGACTATTTTTGTTTTAATTCTGCAAATTTTGTTAACTGATTTTTTGTTTTTAATTTGGTATTTCATTTATTATATTCTTGAGTATTATAAAAGAGAGTGGAGGTTAATATTGAAATAGGTAGGTTTTTAGTGTTTATAGTTTTAGGATTGGGATGAAGGAGGGCACAAACCATCAGTGGATTCGCAGGCATTGGTTTTTACATAAACTCTCCAGCTCAGAAGAAATAGTTCCCAACCATTTCTGAACCTGTTTCTCATCTTCAAAGATCGTTACTAAACTATCTGGTTCCATTGGGGGATCCCATCTATTAGTCGAGTAGAATTTCGGGCTCAATCACATTGCTGCAAGAAAAAATCTTGACTTTCGGAGGTGTTTTCAGTTAGCGTAGTGCACGTGCATATTAACGTTAATATGGCGTAATAAAAAATATTTTATAAATCATAGGAATCAAGAAAGGGCCTCAGGAAGTATTCCAGTTTAAGATACCTAGCACTCCAACACTTGTATCAAGACCAAGGAACCTGCAGAAATAATTTACGAAGGACAAGAAGTTGAATTTAATGTGAAGAAGAAGCTAAATCTAGCGCAATAGCCCAAAAAATCTCGAGCCTAAATAGACGGCATTAGATCGTTTAGTGTAGCAGAGAGCTACTCAATCGCGGGTTTCCAGGTTCAACTAAAAATCCAGATTTTGTTTTCTTTTAATATGTAGACATTGAAGTAGAAGTGAATTATCACTGTTTCTTCAAATAACAAAGATGGTAGAAACATAGGTAAAGCTGATTTTTTTGTTTTGTTTACAAACCAACCATTGCGAATCTTGCCAAAGGTTTTAACATTTCAACCAAAACTTAATAAACCAAAAAGCTAAATCCCGCCAGGATAAGCAGACATTTACAAGTTGATGATCAAGATTTTCCTAGAATAATATCAGCACCTCTACATTGAAGAATATCCATAAGATATAGCTGAGTTGTCAAATAAAAACAAACTGCTGTATGTTAAAATTATACTTATCGATCCCGAAAGTTCTCGGGATGCCTAATATTTCTTCCCAGTTTTATTGTCTCTAAATCGATATGGAATTGATTTATTGAAAAGTTACCGTAGACAGTCTCATTTTAGAACTTCATTTTTTTTGTTGATTAAAATTAAGAAAAACTTTGAATTAGTGAAACAATGAGCACTTGACATAGAATTTTTTTTTTTTGCTCCAATTTAATTTCTACTCAGCTAAACTCCTGTTTTCAATTTTCTCCCAAATAAATTTCATGGTATAGAATACACAATTCTAAACTGTAAACTATTACAGTATCTTGTTGTCTCATAGATTAAAAACTAAATAACATTAATAAACACTCCTAATTTTGAAGAACTTTACATATAAATACGTAGGCTCACTTGGATTTCGTTGCTATGGCTGAAATTATATCTTGACAGGCTTCTTGTATCTCTTGGTCCAACATCAACGAACAAATCTGGTCATCACTTAACATCTCAACACTAGAACAAAACAAAAATCTGGTGTCAACAAACACAGAGCAGAGAGGAAAGAAAGAACCACCAGGGAAGAAAGGAATACTACATAGGAGGAGAAACATCAGCATGGCCCCTTTACGGCGGGTCTCACGGGACTTATGTGCACTTAACGACCGTCGATGTGATTCCCATTGTGGTTATCTCGGAAAAAAGGTCGTTTTCCTGCTAAGCTTATCGTTTCCGCAGATAGGATCGCCCTCGAAAGGAAGTAAATTCTCACTATGCAAGCCGCTGTGGACATTTTGGCCCGGCGTGTTTAGTGCAAAGGTTCCTTAACATGTATTTTAGCCCATTGGATGCCTTTTATCACATCACAATATGAAAGTTATTTGGATAATCACAATAATAAAAATTAACTAGACTGGTACTTAATATCTCAGTTACTTTAAAGTACGCCAGTGTCTAATTCCATCTATTTGGGTTTTGCAAACTCATGTCAAAATCTTAATTTCAAAGATCCTCAACTTACCTATAAACACTAAACCTACACACCACATGAGAAAGTTTTACTTACCCAAGACGGCTTTGTTAAGTGCTTTACTAATGCGCGGACTCAGTCTAAGATCAGAATAGGACAACCATAATTACAAGTAGAATAAGTAATTTATTTTAGAAAATGAATTACCTGGCAAGGCTATCAGTGTCTGATGAACCACCGGCTTCATCCGTATCCGTGTTTGAAAGGTGCTGGGCACGATCTAATGGCGAGGGTGCTTTCTTGCCTTTCTTCTTGATGATACTGGCCGCACGTCGAGGCTCGCTATTTCTTCGTTCAGAAAGTGAAGTTATGTTCAGTTTCATTATCCCCTGGAAATGATGAACACAAAAATAAATTCCATTATCACAACAGAATGATTGTAAACAACTATAAATTATATTATCTAGAAAAAAGAACCTCCTAGAGGAAGTAGACACTTCTTTTAAGATCTTGGCGTAGATTTGCTCATCCCCAGCCTGAAACACAGACGACTCTTCTACTGACCCTCACTCAGTAAATCATAGGTTTGACGAGGTAGTTAGAGAAACTATTTGGCTTTAGCTGGTCATGGGCAGGATCTAGCCCATCATTACACTATTATGATTCTGTGAACTAGCATTAAGTTCTCCAGTCCATCTTTTAACTGTAAAGCTATTTCCAACTTACGAACTGAACAGAGTTTAGAAGAGAGCAATCTCAATTTATCGATATTTTTACTATTTTTCTGAGGACTTGGCTGTAAAGCCGAGCGGTTGGGAGAGGTATGTGCTGGAAAGTATCAGCCAGCTCTAGATTCCTTCAGTACGAATTTAGGACACACTACATTTCAAGAGCCGCAAGCTCTATTTACAAAGACTAAATACTTAAGAGAGCCACAATAAGCCACTCTTGAATCTATAAAAGAAAATCTATAAATTGGATAAACCATAAATAGTAAATGCATCACCTGGGATAGAATTTCTTTAACTCTTTCACCAGTAGCCAATCCTCCTGATATAAATGTATCTATACTTTGTCGCCGCGGCGCTGACGAAGATATCCACTGAGAGATAATTGGCTGGCCTGGTTGTTGGAAATTAGTTTGGTCTGTAGATGTTGGAGTATCGTTGCTATTATTCCTGAGAGTGACAATTGTGTCTTGTCCGTCAGAAGAAGATTGTCCAACATTTGGAGCTTCCGGGGCAAGACTTATTTCAGACCATTCTTCTGCTGAAATTTGTAAAGTAAAAAGCTCATTAGACTGAGTAGTTTGATATATATATAGATGTGTATAGATGTCCCTTTTTGTATTGGCACCAGGAATACTTTAGAGAATAGGGTTATTTAAAACAATTGAAGAGAATTCTCGAGAGTAAAGGTAGAGATAAAGGGGTTAGCACACCCCCACCACTGTAGAGAAACGCTCCCAGCTAGATAGAGCTTGATCGTGGAAGTCCTGTTCTCGTCATCCTGGCTTCCCTAATTAGTTTGTTCTAAAAATTGTTTGATGAAATAGTCACTGAGACAGCTAGGTTTACAACCACAAATGGAATTTATAATACATTCACAATTATACGAGGTCAGGCGCCCACATTCTATCACTATTCTTTAAGGAGCTAAAATAGATTTTTTTAGCTCGGTAGCCACTACAATATTATTGTATGAAGCAACCCGGACAAACCCGCTACATTTGTAGATTCGTCGTTCTGGTTCCTCCTTTTCAGGATTGATCAAACTGCCGTCAATTAATATTTAATTCTAACTTCACTTTAACATTATTGACAATAGCAAAGGATGTTGGCAACAGTACTGAAAATTAGGGTCCGTTTTCTGGACACCTCGCTATGATAGTAGATTCTCCCTAACCCTAGAACAACATCTGAATACGACTTTGCTCGCCAGCCTTTACTGTTTTGATTAAAACCAGAAAAACCGAAACCTATCTAGACGTTATGTTCAAGTACCTACAATTAGTGTGCCTTGGGTACTTCTAAATAAACAGGGAACCAAAGAACCTTCCTAATTTACGATAATAATAATACTTGAGGACAAATTACATTTTAAGTTCTCTCTACAACTTTTTCATTAGCGCAACCAAGCAGTTGGAGGTGAAGGTCGCTATGTCAAGATGTAGAACTCGCTTTAATTCTCTGTACAGGCTTTCAATTTTTATTGATATTTTATATGAAAAATTTATAATAAAGTGTGTTTGACATGTACATAAACTTACCAAGATCTTCCGAAGGGAAGCATCCAGGAATATAATTTGATGGCGGTTCGGGCGCGTAATGGGGATTATCAACATTGTCTGGTAGATACTCAGATCGATATATAGGCATACCAGCTGGGCCAGCAAGGCACGGAGATACCGGTGAAATCTCTTCCAGTTTTCTATAGCATCCACTATGCAACCTCTGGAACAAATATACTTACAAATGTACATACAGATTGTACTAAAGATGTCCGGAGTATAAGGGTTGATCATCAAAAATTGCATGAAAAACTTTTAACTTTAAAAAACACCTAACTCTTGACAATTTTTTTCTCTTTTTCTATGTTCCTCCATCCTTAGTATTATCACAAAGTTTTACACATTGAATTTCAAAGAAATTCTTACTATATTGTAAGACCAACAGCCTAAAAGTACTCAGTTAAACATTACGTAATCAGTTTTACGATAATATTTCAGACTCCTTTATTGAACAAAAAAACTCACATAAGGCATTACTGGTGAAGAATTTGGCCCAATTCTATCCGGAAGTCTTAGATACTCTTCTCCTGCATAAGAATCCGCAGAACCCGTAGACTCTACAATAATTTAATAAATAAATGAAAAATAATATAGTAAATTGACAAATTATATTTGTGAACAAATTTAAAAACAACCAGTTTTAATAGTTGGTCTAATAATTTATTCAAGGTATTATGTACTATTAGAGTTGATTTATACTCCTGGATGAAAAAATGATTGGAGATTTGTAATAGAAAATTTAAACAATAAGATTGTGTCAGATTTTTTTTAGATTCTGTAAGATTTTTTAAATTAATAAATCTTGAATTAGTTATTAATTAAATTAGTTGCACATAGAAATTTTATAACTTTTTGTGTTAAGTTTCCTTTTGGTGGAAGCTCGTTATGGCCCAGATTACTCCCTTCATTTTCGTGGTGTTAGGAGAAGAGGTAGCAGGAAATAGTTCTTTGAGTTGAGTCTCTAGACATTGTATCTCTGATGAGGGAGAGAGGTCTCTCGAACTGATGTTCGCATTTATTTTTTAACATATAAAAAATTTGGAATTTCTAACCACCAAACAAATTTTGCAGCATAAAGCGCCGAATACGAAGTTAGAACCATGCGCTAATTTTCCTAGTCGACCCAGAGAAGAGGAAGTGTAGGTAGATAACTAAGGAAGAAAAGAACTTACCACTTGTTCATCGCTTGCGGCCTCCCTGAGAGTATTCCAACAACAAGACACCAAGAATGCCTCTCACCATCTTCAGAGGTCAAATTTTGGAGTAGGCCGTTCGGTACAAGCACTTAATTGTTACAGACTTACATCCGGTTTTAAGAATTTCAAAATAGCTACACAGTAATGCTTAAACTTTAACAAGTACGTAACTAAACTTATCATTACTTAAACAACACTTTTTCTCCCCGAACTCTTACATTCTAAATGTTGTGTCATTTAAGTTTGTTTTTGGATTTCAAACACATGGTTCGGCTGTGGCGCATCAAAGTGGGTTGCACTCTAACCCGTCAGAAACTACCACTTCTACTTTCTCGATATACCTATTAGAAACTACTAGTTTCAAAAAAAAGTCCGCTAGGGCAACCTAAGGAACAACAATACCACTAGCTGCATCACGGGGAAGAAAACACACAAACCTAACTTCTACGGTCTTTAGAAATGTAAATCAATAAAATAAACAATTTCCATTATATTTAAATTACCTGTATCCTGATTTGTAGAACTAGAACCAGTTGTTCCGTCTGGTGAAAGACAACTAATTCCTAACGGATCCATGCCATGGTAGTTAGCTTTTCTTGACTGTAAGCAACGAGCGAGATTTTCAAATTATCTTTACCGAAAGAGAGAGTTTTTTTTTTGCAAGATGTTCAGTTTTGTTCAGCAAGAAGAAAGTTTATTGGTACACTAATGATGTCTTTGGATTTTAACAGCCATAGCATGCATGTTTACTGCATCCCTGGCCAGTTTCGGACTTAAGAGATAGAACAATCATTTGGTTTAGAGAAATCGACTTCAATGATCAGTTCCAACTCAGCACTTTACTTGCTGAGAGAAGGTAAATGTCGTCCAGTCAGCAGATTGGAGTATGGAGCAAATTACTTCGCTACTAACACGTCTTCTTCGAGCCCTCATGACTCATTGCCGAAAAGCCAGCTCGAAAAATCAAGCATTTTTGATCAAAAACAAAACACGAATGTAAATTATTACACTGCAATGGCAAAAAATATGTCCCGAATTCTCCGACACAAATTAATAAAATGAAAAATAAATATGTTACTATGGAAATTTACCTTGTGTATTTCATCGCTGATCTGCTCCAGGTTGCTCAACGCTTCTGCATAGTTATTTTTGGCCATCATTACTTTCTTCTCTAAAGTTTTAACTTTCATTTTCTGTTCTTCCAAAAGTTTATTAAATTGAGCTTTTGCTTCAAAGTATGGCCTGAAAAAAATATAGAATTCTGGTGTAAAACACTCGATTCACCTACCATATTACCATTCTTAAGTGTTAGCTGTATTATATACAGTGTTGAAATTCCCTGGAAAACTGCACCAACGATTTTCTTTAAACTAGAAATACTCACCTCTTATCAGCATGCTGTCCGTGCACAAAAACGTTTTTATCAACCTAGGATTCCGCTGCTATTTGGCTTGGATCCTCATAATGACAAAATTAGGGAATTGAAAATTAAAAATAAATGAAATAAAAATAATAACTTACTAAATAAAGTGATGAAATTGGAGCAAGTGTTCAAATTCATGTTTGTCTCATGCCACTACAAAAGCATTTTAAGTGAAAAAATGAACAGTACAAAATAATCTACAACAAAGTAAAATAAATAAAAAAGGTGAATGAACTCGTTCTGTGTTTTTGTTTTAAAAAAAAATAATAATAATACTAATAAATTATTAAACAAAACAAAAATATAAAAATAAAATAAGTGGTATCGCGAATAGAAAAATAGCATTAAAAAAATCTCTTGATACCTTGATTTAGCTATTGATCTTTTAAGTTCCTTTTGTAGCTGTTGAACTCTGGTTTCGGCTACATGATAAGTCATTGAGGTTCTTTTATGATGTGCTTCACTAAGAGTTCTCTCAAGTTCTGATTCGTTCACCTAATTAATGAAATCATTCCCAAATTTATTTGAATTTAATAAAACTATGTAATAAGTTGTTTTGATTCCCATAAAGATATGATATTTTTAAAATTCACCCTCATAGTTGCATGATTTAACATTTCTTGCCAAGCATGATCAAATGTACGACCTTCGGCAGTTAAACCTTCCTCAGCTAAATATACCATTTCCTTAGCAGCAGCATGCGCGGAGTTGGCTCTTTCGAATCTTAACGCCGCCTTCTGAGTTTCCAGTAATGCCTGAGAAATTAAAAAGCTTTTGAAATTAGATGATAATAGTTTAATTTAAAAATCAGCACTTAAATACCAATTTTCCAATTTTAAATATGTGGCCAATTGGCTTCAGAAATTGGATTATGAGGTTAGTTTGTATTTCCAATCTCCTGACAAGTTTGGAACTGTTCAAAATAAACATTATATTATTTTCAACATTTCTAAAGCTCTTAATAATACGTACCAAAAGATTTATAGTAAATTGTTTTTTAAAGCAAGTTAAACTTATATTGGTTTGGATGCCTACAGCGGGGGGTCGAATTATGAAGATTAGAGGGGAGCTACTAGACCTAAACTAAAGGCCACATAATCAAGGAAGAAACTACAAGGTGCAGAACTCAGGAATATGTATTTCACTTTCTTCTTTATTGGGTTTTATAAGAGAGTAATTCTTTGACAAGGAGACCTTGACACAGAGAGAAATGATTTAGTTGTTGAATGGCTCGAACTGGCTAGCTGGCATTAATTGGTTATATTAAAAGAAACACAATTATATAACTGTAATGTTCCATAAATGTCTAGTTGTGTTCAGTTTATACAATAAGAAGACTGTAATAAATTTCACTTTATCTTTGCCCCCTTAAGACAAACTATTGCGATCTGGCCGATTTTCTATTTTGAGTAATGTATAGACTCTGAGAATAAGTATAGAGGCCACCAGGGTAAGAACAAGTGGTTTTCAATGAGAGTGTGCACCTGAGTCGACACTCAAAATCGAAAAATTCCGAAAGCTCCAATGTTATACTTCAGAGTTATCACTTAAAAAAACGTGAATTAAATCAGCCTACCTCTTTTGATTTGATCCTTGCATCGTAATAAGGCCTTGCCTTTTCTATACAAGATCCTAGCTTTTTAGCAAGTGCCTCTATGTTAACAGTCGAATCGCATAACAGCTGACGGAAACCTGCACGCGCTTCCTGAAATGGTTCAAATAAAGATAAAACAGACAATAAAAATTACTTAATATCAAGAAATAATTCAATTTATTAACTTACATCCAAATCTACTTCCAGCTTATTAATATCATCTGTAGCTGTGTTCAAACGCTCTAATTCTATCTGCAATCCCCCATACAAAACAAACTATCATTTGAAAATTGTAATAGCTTCTAATATAAAACACTAAAAACATTCACCTTAGAAAAAAAAAAAAGGCTTTTAGACTCTAATGTCTTATATTTCCAGAAGCTAAATATGGAGATTCCTCCCATATATTGCTGTGATTTTGATTTTTGGCTGAGAGATAGGATTTTTTCCCTTCATCTCATCAATGCAGTTTCAATCAAGACAGGATCAAAATTGGTTGTTGCAATACCAGTTTTATTATTATTCCGTCGAATAAAAAATATGAATTCAACAGAACTTTATTTAACGGGATGAAATCCGTAATCTGACATGTTTTAATAGAGATTTGCCAAGCTTGTTTACTTTTACAGTCTTCATCATCCGAAAACCTATTATGCGATGATAAAAGTTCTACCTCGTCAAATTTTATTAAATATTCTGCTAACGGCATAAAAATTTATATCAAACACATCTACCGTCCACATATGAGAACAGTTACATAAAGTGATTGCATCATAATTGAGCACATATTTATGAATAATTTAGAATAGCAAGTATGTTTATATTTTTAATAAATACAAGAATAAACCATATTTCTGAGAGGAAAAAATGAATGACAGAAAACGGGTAAAATTGATAATTACTAGTCTCAACATTCACAAGTTATCAAATCAATTTCTTTTAAAAATTAACACACATTGTTCTATTCAGTCTAATAATGGCAGCAGAAGTGAGAATACAAGGAAAGGCATTTAAGGGTTAAAATGATTGAAATAATTTTGACAGAAAATATAAATTCATATGAATTTCTAATCAATGATTTATTGCTGATTGTTGTATGTCCATAATTAAATTAAATATAAAAACAAAATTACAATACCTGAACTCTCGGATCAACTTGATCATCTAGCCTATCGTAATCAATATTTCTTGATTTGTCACTTCCCGATATATTCATTATCTTCTCAGTGAGGAAGAGTTGTACACATTAGTAGATGTTATAAATTGAAGAATATTTCAACTCCAGCACCAAAACCGGCGTGAATGTCTAAACAAATCCTTTCACTCATTCCAGGCACTCAATGATTCACAAGTTATTAAATGATTGATACATTATTAGTTCTCGATGACTAACCACTCTCATTAATCACAGTATAATTTCTTTACTTTTACATATGTACATACCAATTAATAAATCAAATACAACATTAGTTCACATTGCTTAGGAACACATTTAAGAAATGAAAGACTAGACTAGCATCGAACAGGCAAATTATAACACTACAGGAAGGTTGTACTTTACCGTCACTAAATATGTTATCTAGACTTCTTTGAAAACTGCGGTAGTAAAGTAAAAGTTAACCAGGAGATAGGAAATGAGAACCTGTACCCGTTGTGATTTAGATTTGCTAATGGTCGGACATTGATAGAAAGGGTCTGCAGACAACTGAAAGCTGTAATAGAGTTTAAATTGCTTGCAGAAGAGGCTAGGCTAAATTGATAAAACCAACGAAAGCATACCATTTGAGTAAACCAGATGGCATAATTCGTTACACATACATATGTATGTATATATCTGCTGATGATTTTGATTTCACGCCGAACTAAATCGGCTCAGGATTTCAGAAGTGTCGTAAAGGTTGGAGGAACTGCCAGAAATGAGTGTCAGCAATGAGCTTTGCTTAGACGAGGTAATTGATAAAAAAAGAAAGCACTAGAGAAAAACAAACAATTTATTGCATTTCCAACCATGAATTCTTTTCGAAAGAAATAATTAAAATATTTAGGCGCAACTGTGACACTAAAACAGAAAGAGAGAAGCAGATATGTATATGTTTTTACCTCCATAAAACATTAAAATATTCTAATCAGTGTAGAAAGTAAAGATAATGTCCGTAATTTAACCGTCTGTAATTTACGCATTATGAAACACATGTACATTGGAAATGGAAATTCTTTTTGGTCTGGAAAAGAACACGGCCGTCTCTAAGTGAAGCCTTGGGCTTAAAAATGTTTATGTTAAAAATAATTTTAAGACAATATAATTTATTCTATTTTCTTTCTAAGGGAGACGATTAATTTCAGTCTGGTATTAAATTAGGCGTAACTTCAACTTAATTAAAATTAACTTGTTGAAAAATTATAATATTTTGCGATATATGTACGTTGTAAGAACTAAAACTGTCTATCAAAAAGTCTCAAATTCTTGCTGCAGAATGTACATTTATATATGCCACTATTCCTTAAAAATTCGAATATTTTTACAATTCTGCTTGTTCCGCAGCCTTTCTAAATTTAAGAGAATGATGTAAAAAAATAAAATAAATTAATTTAAGATATTTTCAATCGGTCAAAAGTTGATAAATCACCTAGTAAATTTGCCAATCGAAACGTGAAAAATTGTTTTGAAATAAATATATCTTGTTTATAACTAGTATTTTTTTTCGTTTCATTATTTACTTATTCATACTTCTGGCAAGAAAAGGAATTGTGATCGTGTTGATCTTCCATTTTGAATTTTGAAAAATAACTGTTCAAGTCCGAAAAAGTGAATTTTTCAATTTTTTTTGTGTGTTTATGAGGCCAGCACAACTAAAAATGGAAAATTTTGGAAAGTTCAAATTTGATAATGACTGAAATTGGCCATATTCTAGCTTCCTTTTGGACTAATGAATCAATCATCAAAAACCATAAACAACACTCAACTTAACAAATTGTGATTGATTTAATGATTGTAAAAAAAAAAAAAAATGAATTTACTTAGAACAAAATTAATAAAAAAAGTGGCTATACGCTTTCAATGTTTAAATTTCGATTGTGTATAACTAACGATTTATTAATCGAACGATTCTTGATCGATCGTTTCATAGTATAAGTATGTAGGCTAGCATTCATTGAGTTTAACTGCAGATTATTATTGCAAGCGCTCAGTCGGTCGCTGCAGGCAGCCAAAACCAGTAACTTTGTGTCTGTCAGTTGTCTGATCTATTTAGGTTTCTATCCTCCGAGCCCTCTTTTTTTTTTCTATTAAATTAAAAGGTTATTGCAGTCACATTATTTTGTCTACAATTCACAAAACTATTTTGAAGTTGAATTCCATCAAAAAGGTAAATCGTATTGTAATTATTAATTCCTGTTACATGATTTTTTTTTTTTAACATGAAGTATATTACATTTGACTTAATTATTGTTTCCTGGATGAGTGTTACGGTTTTAGGCCTTAATATATTTTAAATATTACTTTTAGAAAATTTGTCTTATAGTTAATAGTTGCAACAACAGGTAGTCACAATATATATACATTTTTTTAAATGTCATTGGCTCCTTTAATGGAATCAAACGTTGAAGACGTTTTTATTAAAAGGCATTTATGGATGACCCACATTTGTGACTGGCTCAATTGGGAGACCTTCATATTTTATTCACCGCTTAATAAATTGATAGATTACTTAACAAAAGTGGTCCCTTTAGTTGTGCTATTTTGAATCTTATATTGTGAAAATCGGCGGAGTCCAGATCTTTAAGACTTTCCTTAAGGATTTCAGGTAGGATGAATCCTTTCTTTTTTGCTCCTTGTGTCTCACTAGAGTTTTGTTTGCATTATATTTATGTATTTCTAATTTTTTTTTCATGACTATTATACGAAGGTAATGGAGTGGTTAAGCTGTGACCTTTGTTTCCTTTTAAATTGGTTAAAAAAAAAATTCTGTGAATTGAATTTTATACAATTTAGATAAAATCGACTAAAACTAAATATATTTTTCACGGTTCATAGTTCATCAATAATAGTATGCCCGCATGTTTATATGATTTTGCCAATAGCAACCTGATATCACATGATAACTTGTAATTTTGTTTGCGTATGTAGAATATATTTATTAAGTGTAACGTTACTTTCTTATCGTAAATTTACAATTTGTTGAGTTATGTAATGTCCCTGTATAATTTTAGCAATAGTAAAAGAAAGCTAAAACAAGAATATTTAATATCTAGAGGCAGAGATAGAATTGGGAGCTTGTCAAATTTAATATATATACATTTTTTCCGATAATGTTTGCTTTGTAGTCTCTCTCTTAGTCCCAAAAAGCAGTTTTTGGAGAATGGTGCGCTTGCCATGTACGTATGTACGTATACTATCGCTGAAAAACAGAAAGTCTCTTGAAGATGAAACCTTTTGCAGGGTATATACCCAGAGATACCCTCTGAAATTTAACGACTAAAATTCTTTGTACGGAAGTAGCACCTTACTGAAGAGGCTTCTCACTTTTTTGAGATTTCCTAAAAAATAGTCCCTCGATTTCTGGTTTTGGCGGTCAGATAGAGTGGAGGTACATGAATCAACGATGTCGGTTTAATGGATGTAAGCAAATACTAAAGCCAACAATTAATACAAAAAATTCTCTTTTTTTTTTGTAGGAAATTGCCCTATCTGTGGTACCAAGTTTTAAAAAAACTTCTTTAACATTCATATTCCAAATCTTAGTTGCCATTTCTATCTTATAAAATGTTTCGCATGTGCCGTTTGCCCTTTTGACTCCTTTAGAAAAGTTAAGTCACGATATATTTTAACATATTATTTTGAATTTTTTTTTCTGATATGACCTTAATATTTAACAATTTTCCAAATACTATTGTTGAATAATAAATAACAACTTGTGTTAAATTATAAATCTGTTTTTTTTTTTCTTGATTTCTCTTAGGCCTCGTTAAAATGAAGAATTGTGCAGATTTTAGGTTTTGAGTTTTTACCAAACATATCCGTTGTGATGTCCCCAGATTCGGGAAGTGTTTTTTTGTTCAGGTCCCTAAAAAATAGCAGCGAACTACCGGAAGTAGCGATAACCTGATTGTTTTCCCTTTGTTTAAACTCAGGTACACTGGTTGCACACATGTAGTTCTACATTTATTTCAAACATTTTTCTAGAAAAATTTTAGGTAATACTATGAGGGGAATATTGGTACGCTTTTCAAAGAATTTTTTGAGTGTTGTGATGCTACAATTTATACAATATTAAACGAAGGTTAAATATATTTCTTAAAACCAATTTTTAAGAAAATTCTTAATGAACTTGTATCTGTTTTTACCTCTATTACAAATAAGATTGGTAATTCAGTTTTTTCGTAATAAGAGCAAAAGTGTAGGTTGACAAACGATTGCTGTTATTTGGAGAATTGTTAGTGAAAGTGTTTGTGTGATTTGCCTAATGAAAGTATGGGAAACAACCTAGAGTACCTAGAATATAACGACGAATAATACAAAACATTTATTCCAGGCTTAAAACTATACGTCACTATTTTCTGTACGTTTATGAAACAGTGTTGCAAGGTTTATTTAGTAATGTGGGAATAATGAATTTTTTTTTTTTTCCGAAATCACAGGTTCATTTTACTTATTTTCTTATTATTGTTGATATTCTATTTCTTACTTTTAGATTTTATATTCTGCTTACTCAGCACGCTGAAGCAGGAATTTTGGTTGTTCGAGCATGTTTACGGTTTTAAGTTTTCATCGGGAATACAAATTTTGAGGCAAGCCCAGTGATCACTAAAATGTGATTTTTGCAAGAATTGTGGGTTATTCTGTAATTTAGAAACGAAAAATAGGAGAACATTAAAACTGATATTTGATTGTAGTAGATGTTACCATAACATTTTGGTCTACCGGGATGATCTTTGTCGAAACGGTTCTTTGAAGTTTATGACATGGGTTTTAAAACTATTATTTTAAGAAGACTCGAAAGGGCTCTTCTAGAAGGGTATTTAGGCCTCTAATTTGCCATTTCTGTATAATGTACATTCTAGATCTTCATATTCTTAAGAACAATTAAATAAGTTAAATTTAAAACCTAAATTTTCGAGTTAGAAGGACCTCTTCGACCGGAAAACTAACTCCACTAATCCTTTTTCAATTTTTCTAAGTTTTTTTGAAAATCGCCTTCACGGTTTTCTCTGAACTTCATATAATTCCACACTCTGTAGATCTAGAACTTTTGTTGGGGACAGTTCTCGAGAAAAAAATTTGTTATTTAGGGCAGTTTGGCTGAGGGAACAGTGGTAGGCTTCCCATTAGTGAATAAATGTTCCTAAAAATTAGTCAGGTTTTGAAGTTCAGAGTGAAGAAAATCGATGAGTAGTTGTTGGGATTCTAGTAACAGATAGTCCTGTTAATCTAGCACAGATTTTTTTTTTTCTTTCTCTCGTTATTTGTGGTAGTATCGATATCTTTTGATATCGATCAAAGATATGCGTTTTGTGGAGCCTTGACTCCAAAAAGTTGATAATGTTCTAGATGTGTGAACACAGAAAACTCAGGAAGCTTAAGCTCCTTTTCAGTTAGGGTACCCCCCCTCCCCCACCGAGAATAGAAAATAAGCGATCATAATTTCTCAGCAGGAGAAGCACATTTTTAAGAAAATTCGCTTTTTTTAAGATTCTCTTGAAAATGGCTGCTATGTTATTGTGACAACTTCGCTTACTCATTGCACTGCCTTCTTATAAAAATCTTTTTTTGGAACAAATCTTGACACAAATACTCTTCCAATAAATTGACATTTTCTGTTTCACGTCCTCCGGATGCACCTAGTCGAAATTTCCGATTTTAACTTTGCACTATTTCTGTTAAGCTGTGACCTGACCACCAATCCAATGGAGTTAAATTCATGCTTGCCCTTCTTAATAGTAAATCTTCAAAATTAATAATTTGTTTTCTTAATTTAAATACGCATTTATTATCTTGGTTGTTTATGTTGATATTACATTTTGCATATCAGTGGAATAACGCCCCTATTTCTGCAGTCAGTGTACGTAACACGAGCTAGTCTGACGCTAGTACAGACACAAATTAGGACCGGTAGAGGGGATGCCCAAGTCGACTCGTTACAGCCTTGGTGCGAGTTTGTACCAGGCTCTGCACTTCAGGATCTACTATTGCGTCTATCCTTACCTTATAATTCCCCACTAGCCCTCTTTTTTTTTTGTTAAATTTTATACAGTTTTGTAAATGTGTGTACATTTTTCTTGACCTTTATTTCAGACAGAAGTCAGCCGTTTAAAAGGATTCTTTTAATCCTGTTGTAACAATGTTTTGCCTATTTTTCCACATTGTTTTAAATGTTCTCTTATTATTTTTATTGCTAATAAGTGGAGATATCGCGAACGGTGTCAAATTCTCAGTATTGAGTTATCGCTGGGAATACCCGGTTTGAGCTACTATTTGAGTCAGAAAATATGGTATCGGCGTGTGTGGGCCGAGGCACCTTCATCTCATCTGATTTGTTATCATTTTTAGTAAAGTTAAAATCGCTGTTACTTGGAATTCGAATTCCTTCAATTGCAGTGGGTGGTGCTTCATCTTTTAAGGAACGAGCGCCTCGGTTTCGAGCTGTTAGGCACGGGCGGCAAAACTAAAATGCATTATTATTAAGATGTGGTACTGGGTTCGATTCTGAGCCTTAAGATTCATTAAATGGTATGGAAAGAAATTTTTATTCATTTGCCTGTCGCTACTGTCCAAGATATCTGAGCGCGGTAGTTGGGCGTACAGCAGTTATCAAATAGCGAGCAGTCCTTAATTTAACTTCCTGCTCATTATAATCTTAACAAGGAAGAACCATTTTACTGATTATAAGTTATATTCTTCTCATAGACTGTTATGGTGTTTAGACAAGGCTTGGGAAATTATATGTAGAAACAGAGGGAGAAAACTGCAGCATGAGGAAGCAGTTTTAGAGGGGAACGGAGGGATTTAAGGTTATTTGGCGGCAGAGTGGGTTAGGATGAGAGTCTGAAATGTGGACCAGATCTCACATGCAGTTATGGATAAAGTATTGTGAAAAATTTCTCGCAAAGGTAAATAATCGATTCAAGTGTATTTTGAAAAGTCAGTGGCTTTATCTGAGAAGTGACCTGAGCCATCTAGAGTGACTTTATACAAAGACAGAACAAGCATAGAGTAACATCAGCCGGATGACCATTCTGTAGAAGAGGAATTCATTTTATACAATGTTCTTCCAGTAATGTGTGAGAGTAACGGGAAAAGCAACCCTGAGTTCACTTTGTCCTGACATAGATGGAGGTCACTTTATCTAGTTTTACGCCGAAGTACTTGTCTTGACTAATTCAGATTGGATATTTAATTGGGTGCCATTATTTGAGTCGCTGAAGTTTTGAACAAAATCTGTTTTTTTTTTTTTACCGGAAATGGCACTTTACTCAAGTAATTTAGATTGTTTCTAAAACGACGTCAATTTTTTGTTTTATTGTCTGTTGAAAGTTTCTAATTCTTGTTACTTTTTTTTAAAACAAAGTTATTACCGAAATGCCAACTTGATGAATATCATTGACATGTGCAACAACTTTACCAGCTGAGTAACTTGGGGGTTTTCACTTTCCTGTTGCGTGCTATTTTTTATGCTGTTCTTTAATTTTGAACAGGAATGCCACGCTGCTCTGAAATTTATCGTTTTGCCATAGTTAAGTTTTATAATATTAGACAGCTTTTAGTAAACATTCTATGTTTGAATTAAAATGCAAGTGGCCTCCATGAGTACTGCAGTAGAGAAAGTAAAGGACCCCGTATTTCCGTTATCGCATGTTATTAGAAACAAGGTTTGGCAACACTCAAGAATTATGCCATAACGGAAGTTATGCTGTTCATTAAGGGTGTACATTGTTGTTTTGCTCGTTGAGTGTTGTACCAATCACATTCATTGATAAGAAACTGTTGTGAAAAAAACCGGTTTAATTAACATTTTAATGAGCTTCCGAATTTTTATTTATTTGAATTTTAACTATTTTATGATCACCATTTTTTGTATTTAATATCAACATCACCCAGAGCTTTGCACTGCCGGTTTCCGGACATTGTTCTCTCGTTACAGACAATACTGTCCATCTAGCTCCTAGGAAAAGGCTCCAGACAGTCCCTGAAGCTAATCTTAAACTCTGTTTTTCCTTATGATGTGCACATAATTGTACTCAATGCTGCAACGCTAGGTCGCAATGCATGAATTCCTCCACCAATTTTGATATGAGGCTGTGACAAATCTTCATGATGATCAATAACTACCAACAAGTTTTGAAACCTCTGCATTTGTGGTATCCAGTCACAAAATTCGTATTTACCTGTTATTGCTCGCTTATTGTCAGTAAGTTCCATGACTTTTGCCATGATTTTCTTTGCCTCCACTTACAATATGTCGCAACTCAACCGTAACTAACTAACTCGCCCGTACAGCTGCATTCATTGTTATCTAATTTTGCTATTTAAAAATTAAAACTAATAAAACACAAACTGTAGACCAACAATACTATAGATACGCTCTTATAATTCCTCAGTTTTACAAAAAAAAAAAAAAAATTATAAACATTTTCGTCAACATATTGTACGTAGAATCAGGATATTGAAACCATTTCCAGTAGAAATATATCTTTCTTATTAGTTATGAAGAGTAGACAATTCTCAGTAACTACACTAATGGGAAGATAACAGTAAATTTCCTGTCAACTGGTCTGGCGGTCTCGTGTCCGAGAGAAGATAAAACAGTGAACAGACACTCTCCTGTTGCAGTTACCACTCGACTAATTTACACTGGACTTGTGTCAGCTAATCGCCACAGCTAATTTCGCTTGTTCCTCGAAAGATCCTTTGATCTTTAACTGCAAACAAACAAATGATTAACGAAAGGAAGTCGTTAGAACAATTTTTGAGAAATTTAAAATATTTACGCCGGAAGACATACGAGCATCAAAACAGAATTTCATATTTTAGCTTTCAGCAGTTGTCCCTTTTTGAGATATTGCACTTTGGTGGGAAATCATGGCCAGAACTGACATGAAAAGAAGTTGGTCCAATTCAAGTACAGCTGATGTTAGTGAATGTGGGGGTTAAGATAACCTCTTAGAAGCAGCTTACGTGGAAACAGAAGAAGAAATAACTTGAATTTTTAAACAACTAATTATAATGAAAAGAATTATTTAAAACTTTTATGATGCTAAAAATCGAAGAATGGGTTATGCATTAGATTGAGTTGAATTTAGACAAATTCATTTTACTCAAGCAGCAATCCCCCTCGGATGTTCCTGGTGAGACTTGGACAGTTAAACTATCGTAATGCGTCCATTTTGCTGGGTGTAAGAGAAAGAGATTCCACTAAATCGATTCCCTAGAATATCTTGCGGCACTTTGACGCCATCTTTTCCATAAAATAAATAACCCTATAAAAATATTTTTATTTCCAGTGATTCTGGATGATGAGTTCTACGTAATGGACTCTTACACTGGAGATAATTGATTATCTTACGTCACATCTGCCTTTTTTTTTCTTCCACTGACCTTCATCAGCAGTTATTTTGTTATATTCAATTCTCAATTCAATTTATTGGAGAGTGAGATTAACAAAAATAATCTATTAGTATTTATTACTAGTCCATAGAATTTGTATCGTTGACACTCTCTGTTATTTCTTGGTACAATTTTTACGTCATGAAATTCTCCGAACTTCGACGGCTGGATACGTTTGCTCAAGTGACACCTACATTATGTCAAGAACTGTTGCTGATCTAGGAAAACTGTAATTAAAGACAAGTTTTCTTTCTCTTGCTATACCTAATAGAAAATATTGAATCGTGTCAGATTTTTGTCAGAAAAAAAAACCTTTTTGAGGTCCCCTGAATCCAAAAAACAGGTTTTAAAAATTGTCTTGAGTGTGTCAGAGGCTGTCGTGGTAACGATTTACATCAGGCATATCTTATTGTAGTAATTATTAGATATAAACAAATTTACTAAAGGAGCTCTTTAGAATGAATAATTTTAGCTACATTTGTGCAGAGTCTCCTCCGCATTGATGAAAAGAAAGAAATGATAATTCCAACTTCCTGTCGTACACAATTAGTGTGGTGGGGATGGCGATGAATTTACTGGACTGAGATGAAAACGAAAGTAAGAGTTGTGTGTGATGTGAATTCAAAATAGTCCGAATAAACAATTGATGGGCCACTAATTGTAAGTTTTGCCGAGTTCAAACTTTCACTGACTGCGCTTCAAGCAAAGGAAGGCTTCAGCTGACTATTCTAATGTTCGAAGGCATACATACTGGCGGAAGTGCAAGTGAGAAAAAGAAGAAAAGTTTCTAGCTCTTCTTTCTCAGTTTACAAGTCAGTGTCCGTATATCGTAATTCTCGAACGGAAGTGTAAACACTTTTTCCGTTTCCACGGGTAAGGGAAGATATTGCGCTCGTCTGAGAGTTTCTAATTAAGAATTCACTTGAGAAAATGAAGTTTCGGGAGCCCTTGTGTCCAAAAATCTAATTTTTGAAAATGATCAATATTCGGACAGAATATCTATCTGCAAAACAAAAAAATCGCGAACAGCTGAAACTTTTCTGCTGAAACGTCTTCCTCAGTTTTTTTCTATATTTTGTTGAAAACCGTTACATGCGCTTTCTTTTTCTATACTTTAAACATCGTATATAAATTGCTTTAACCGATAATTCAAAAATAACTGCAATCCTTCGAAAATGTGCCCATTACTGCACTAATTTTGTGAAAGTAGTTCTAAAATTCAGCTAAACGTTTTAGCTGATTTATGAACTATTTGATTTTCAGTAAGTGAGAGTCCAGTTTTGCGCACTATCGATGTTCTAAAAATTATAAATAAATTTATTACATTTAGTTTAAATAAAATCCAATTTTCAATTTAATATTAAAGGTTAGCAATACGATGTTGTATAAATTTTTTGGCTCCCTGTTTCGTGACCTAGCGAAATAGACATTCTAGGGTCACGTCTTATCACTGTAATTACTGTTAAGAAGGTTGTAAATTTGTTGCTATAATTGCGAGTTTCATGCACATTCCTCAACAATTAGCATTACCTTAATTGATTGGAGTTTTTCTAAATAATCCGTTTGTATGTATGGACAGATATTCACGTAGAAATATATAACTTTATTTTTCTTGGAAGATTGTTTGGGTATCTTGGGGGGGAGGTATAAGTGCCTCTAAAGTGCTAGTTTAGTATAATATAGGTTTTACAAATGAAGTATTGAAAAGGAGCGAAAATACGTTGATGAAATTAGAAGTTTGGAGAAAAAGTATGAGTTGGAACCTTGACATTTTTAAGAGAAAGTGGTAGAGGTCAAATTAGATATTTATTCTTTTTGCTCAGTGCACCAGGATAGCCTAGAGACAGTGTTCTCTCGTTACACTCTAGCTGGGCTGCAGACATCCAACAGGACTCGATCTCTGCAGCTGGAGTCTATGCTAAACCACCGAGGTATTAGGATGCCGAAATATTAGTTTAAATAAATATTTAAACATTTTAAATATCAGTAGGAGAAAAAAAAAACATATTTTCCTTAAAAAAATTATGAAGTAATCCGTAAATATATTTCATAAATATAAATTCTTGTTTTTTGCAAAATGTTATCTCACTTAAAAATGATCTCACTAAGAAAGACCAAGCTAATAAAAATGGCACGCTAAATTCTCTTTAACTAGTAGTTGTAGATAACATTTTAGAATGTAACAATTATGTATGCAGTGCTGAATGCAGTTTGCATAACCCTTGTACAGATTGTCACGTTTCCACAATGGTAAATGTCAAGAATGTCCATGTCGAGATGTTTTACTATTTAGTAATTGATCACTTTAAACGATCTTTTCAAAAATTCCTGCCAGAGAGTTACTTGAACAAAACAAAATCTCATGTTCTGTTACTTATACTATTCTCAAGGTTCTAATTCACAGATTGACTGTGAATTTTAAACATTTGATTCACATTGAATTTTTAACAATACTATACAATTTGGAATCGTTCATTTCACTGAAATGTATCTACACAGGATAGGCCTTCTTAAAAAGAAAAGTACTCACGAGATAGTCCATCAAAAGAATCTACAACAAAAAGGATACTAAAGGAAATCTGTTCACTACTTTTCCAGAAATGCCCTTTATCTAATTTTCTTAGGGAAATCCTTCAAATAAATCCCTGTTCCCTGTTCAAAGAGATTAAATAAAATAGCAGGAGCCATTTTCCGGGAATTCTCAAAATACTGGAAAAACAATGCTGCAAAGGGTACTTTTGGACTACCAATTTATCTCATATTTGTAAATTTTATTTAATAAGACATTCTTATTATTATTAATAAAGTTAGTATAATATGAGGTGATGCCTTTTAGAGGGAAGCCTACCATTTCTCTCTCCCTTAATGGAATTTTTCTAGTAAAAAGGGATCAAATAAAAGTTATACGAGCCTACCTTGGCTTTCCTGCGATGTACCATTTAACTTTCTCATTTCTTATATAAATATTTCAAATGGTTGTTTCACAAAATCGTTTTTTCTCTGCTCCCTTTAATTCTATTTATCTTATTTTGATATTAGTTTATCGGATGCTTCGGCTACCATCAGCGATCTTCAGCTTTTGTAAAATTTTGTTTGTTTTTTTATCGGATATTTCCACTATTTTATTATTTATATTTTTTCTTTTTATTTTAAATTTTTCTATTATTCAAAGGAATCAGGGTTTGTTTACATGAACAACCATATTAATTAAAAAACTAACCTAAAAAGAATGAATCAGAAATATAACAAAAGGAAGGTAACCAAAACTGCAAGTTTGAGAAAAATCGATTTAACGAGGAAATGTTATTGATTTTTCCAGTTTTTACGAGATTTTTATTCAAAAATGGTTCCAATAATTTTTCTTTAACTTCCTTCTTGTTACGAAATATTTTCCCGGAAATTTACAGAAATGAAAACCTTGAGAATATTAGCCAGAAAAAGTCGTATGGGAAGTCATAACAGATTTTTTTTCCCCCTGTTCAAGGGGGCCCTCAAGCCAGTAAATTGTTTTAATGTACAAATGTCAAATTTGTTTTCTGGACAAATTTTATCGCCGCTTGTTTTGGACCAATATTTACTAAATTATTCAGTATGATGGGAAAAACCCTATAATACTTGACATGAACATAATTACTAATAAAAACTGGTAGATAACGATCGGATTATTGTTGGCTTTCCTTAGATACTTCGTTGCCAGTGAGTCCTAATTTTATTGTTGTGTTGCTGTTTGTAAGATGTGTACTAGATTTGACTGAAATTAAAAAGATATGATTTGTTTTTTCTTTAATAAAAGATCTGGCACAACCAGTTTGCCCTGATCTACCAAAAGAGTGCAGCACTGGTACAGCTCATTAGTATGTTAATTGCAATGTTTATTATTTTTGCTGTTCATGTTGATAATTACAGTTATTTCGTTCGTTATCTCAGATGGCCACCCTCTGCCTCTCATATTCACCTATCTCAATATAAAATTATAATTAAGTTTTTCTATTGACAAAATTACAAATTTACTGACCACGATCCTATTTACTGTGTTGTAATCCATCCCACTGCCAGTCCAGTTTGGTGGGCTCATCATATATGTACTCGTAAACCTAGAATATTCTTTACATGTAACCCACAACGTAATCAGATTTCTGTAACATATATCTTCAGCGTGATGTAGCTCAACCATCTTTCCAAGGGATCTAAGAGTATTATAACATTGACAACCATGCGGCTGTGCAAGACGTAACTTCCTATTTAAGCTCCCTGGCTGAGACTACTTCAATTATTTTACTTTTTAAGAAAATGTTTTTGTTACTTTTTTGTAACATTTTTTTTCCAAATTCAGTTTTAAAAAAGCAAACTTTTAGCAACAATCATAACAATATGATTACAATCGACAAAAGTACTAAGTTTTCATGGGCACCGGAATATACATACTATATACATCAGTTACTATAAAACTACATTTCTTCAACTAATAATTGATAGTTGCGCAAACTTCAACAATTTGTGGAAGAATAATCTCAGCTAATGAAACAAAAAAGCTGAGATATATTTCTATTCGCTGCTTCTTTTTAAAGTTAAATTAATAAAATTGGGTAAATAAATAAGAAACCCCAGAAACTTTGTGCCAGATTCAACATCACAAATTGATTGTAGCTTCATTCCTGCTCTTAAGCATACAAAATTATTTGTTTTATTGTTTGTTTCAGATTGTGATACGCTTACCATGCGAAACTCTAATCTACTGAAGTGGGCACAAAGTAAACAAAATGATAAAGGTTGGTAGTAATGAGGGTAAAAGCTAAATGAAACTACTTTGAAAAACTTATAGGTTATAAGGTACTTGCATGAAGCTCTAATGAGGTCTATCTGATTGTACATTAGATGTACGGCTGATCTTTAATAGTCCTTAAATAGTGGTGGAGTTATAAGAAAATCTGGCAGGTGTTTGTGGAGCTCCCAAGCGAGTTGAGCTTTACATTGCTGTGGATGAGTTTGATGGATTGCCATCAATCCTGAGATGCTACTCCGATCTGACCAGGGTGATATTGTGTCTCTTTCCAAACCGCTTTCTATTACGAGGACTTATTTCTACTTTATACGAGTCCATGCATTTTAAAGTCAGACAGAAACTATCAATAATACGGTACGGTATGGTCAGGTTCTTTGGGTTGAACAGATCAGGCTTATTTGTGGCCGAGTTCTATCAGGAAACTTTGTTAGGAATTCCTCCCATTTGTACCGGGCATTTGAAGCATTACAGAATCAAGCATGTTCCTTACAAGGTCCTTCTCCTGAAAGAGTGACTGAGACGTTTGTATGTTTATAATTGTCGCAGCATTCTTGAAGGGTTTAGTGGATTATGGGTGGGTTAACCTAGAGTGGTACCTGATAATTACTCTAATTATCTAGATTGTTAAGAGGATAAAATATTCAGCTAATCCGGAAGGTTATTGAGAAAATGATGAAGTAGTAATTGCGAATTTCCTAAAGGGTTTTCCTCATTTTTCTCGAAAACAGCTCCTGCAAAGTGCTACGCAAGTTGTACACAATTATAGATCTGGTAAATATAGATCTGCAATTTAATGACCTAAAATTAGAATAGGACAGTTCTATGGAGGGGAAGCATGGCCGAAGGGATGAATTCCTGGTGCATTTCCTTTTTTTTGCTTTAGTCTAGTTCTAACTTTAAAGGAAATTGTATGAGTTTTAGTGAGGGAAGTTGTGAGAGTCCCGTGCCCCATATTTTATATCACATGATTAAGACAAATTCTAAGTTTAAGTAAATTATTAACTAAAATTCTAAGATAATTGGGTAGTTACACCAAATTGTTCTTGTTTCTGGTTTTCTTAGCTCTATTTGAAATTTGTGTTGTTGCTAGGCAACCGAAATTGGATACACCCTCCAGACGCGCTGCAGAAAGGCCACATAGCATATCTAGTCAAGGTAAGGCGCTCCTAACGTAACGCCGAGATGAAAAATTTGTTCTTATTTTTTAATAATTTTAATTTCTTACAGTTTATGGGCAACACGGAAGTTGATCAACCAAAAGGTATTGATGTAGTCAAAGAGGGGATAAGAAAATTGAAATTTAATCAACAATTGAAAAAAGCTGAGGGTTCCAAGATACCAAAAGTTGAACTTACAATTAGCATTGATGGTGTTGCAATACAAGAACCAAAGACTAAGGTAAATTCAATGTTCACATCAGTTTGATTATTTTTACTTTTTTAATTTCATGCCCTAATAGCAATTGTGTTTATTGCTTTTTTTTTCGTTTCCAAATAAACAGAGAATCATGCATCAATACCCGCTGCATCGGATCTCCTACTGCGCCGATGATAAAGGAGAGAAGAAATTTTTCTCGTTCATTGCCAAGGATTGTCCGGACTCAGAGAGACACATGTGTTTTGTGTTCGTCAGTGACAAACTTGCCGAAGAGATCACCCTGACGATTGGCCAAGCCTTCGATCTCGCTTATAAGTAAGTGTCTGCTTTATTTATTTGTAAGGAACATTTCCTTTAAGGATGGTGTAATCTGAACCTTACCGTTCTATTTTATTTACCCGCATCGTGACTTCCTGAGACAATATGACTCCGTCAAACCTCCTGGGTTTTATGTCTTTCTCTCTTCCACTTCTTGTGAAAGCTTCCTTCTCTCAATCTCAACCAATAAAGTCTTTTATAGATTGAAGAATGTTGCTGTTTACTTCCAGCTTATTCCTAACCCCCACCTTCTTGTGGGTGTTCCTATTCTTCAAGCTTCTCTAAATCGTCTCTAAGTATATATACACCTAGAGACGACTCTAGAGACTTAAAGCAAACCATTTTTTACTTCCTTCTATCCATCTCCCGTCTCAACTACCTCTGTTCTCTTCTATGAATCCCCAGATATTTAAAGTCAGCTGTCATCTTCGACTCACCATTCTCTCCATCTTCCGCCAAATATGGTCCTTACTATAATACTTTATTACTGTTATTATTATTTTGTATGGTATTAGTTTAATTAATCCATTGCTTTTTTTGGAATAGGAGGTTTGTTGAAACGTCCGGTAAAGATTTGGAAGTACAGAGGAGAGTGATGTTACTGCAGCAGAGAGTCAAACAGTTGGAAAATGAATCCTCAGCTCTCAGGCAAAGACTCAGTGATGTGCTGAATGGTCAGGCCAGCGTAAGTATGCAGTCTGTGTAACAACTACAACCAGCTGAACTATTGCAAAATTTAGTTGTTTTTCAGTTGAGTTTGCATATATCATCTTGTGTTAGGTTTGCCTAACTTGGATTGAAATTTGATTAGATCATAAGAGTTCTTATGAGTTTGTTCTTAAGTAGCCGGAACTGGCTACTTCCCCTTCTTTCTTTAGAATCCACATCCGTTTTATTGACGATCCTATCCCCTTGTTAGAAACATTTAGGCACTTCCCACTAGAGTTTTCTTGGCTCCACCCTAATGTTTTACGTTCCTCAATAATCAAGAGGTTCTAATAATTAAAACAATTTTAGCAAGTCGCAGTAAACAAACTTGTTTATGAAAAACAAGCTAGGTAATCAATAAAAATATACAATCTGATCTGTGATTTTATTTGTTTACCAGGATATTGAAGGTTACATGAGAAGAAACAAGATTACAAATATGTTAGTTGTTTCTGAAACAAACGATAACCTCTCTGATAGTATTTCTACCACTTCCTCCAATGGTATTCTTAACAATAATGAATCATCAAATGGTTAGTACCTTTTTTTCATGTAAGATTAACATTTAATTTAAAATTTTATTATTATTATTATTATTATTAAGCACTGAAGTTATTTTTTGTAGTTTCTATTTATTCTAGTTATATATCCATTCTATGTAATTAGGAACAAATGGTACCACACCGGCCAGTATAATTATGTTAAAGGATGATCCCATGATGAAGGTTTGGGCATTTCTGACGATTGCCTACACTTTGCTCTCAATACTATGCTTCATTACTGGTCTAGAACATACTTGCACTTCTTCGTATTGTAGACCCATTGCAGTTTATCTTAGCTTATTCCTTCCATTACCCATTAATACTGGACTGTTAACATACAAGTATTGAAGGGTGGATAACCTGGGATGCTGACAGCAGACACTCCAAAGACAGTATCGTTGCCAATCATTGATGTTAGCGGCAGTGTCATCGTTACTATCGAGTGGATAATTTATTGTAGAGAGTATTTGTAGAATTGGAATTTATAGTTTCTTCTATTAAAGACACAACTAAGAGGCGCATCGAAAGCGTTAAAGAATATGACAATATGGATGATGATGATAATATATGACGCTGAGGGAAATTGCTCTCTATCTTCTTTGAATAAACCGGTGGTGAAACATGCACGAACAGAACGTCTAATTGCGTAAAAGAAGAAATGTTCTTCAAGATGAATTCAGTTTATAGTAACGTTGTAATTGTCAAGTCTTTGTAAAGTTTTATCTTAAATTTATGCAGTTACCACCAGATTCTGCGTAAGATTATTTTTTCTAATTCTGTGGGATTTATAATGGAGTCTTAACTTTAGAAGTAATTTCACTTTATTTTCCTCAATATTTAATTGAAAAACACTTCAACACGTGGAACCCCATGGGTTTTACAATTTATTTAGAGTTTCGTGAATAGAGAACTGAATTTTCAAGGAAAAGCTATTACTTATTTTGCGATAGAAGGAAATTATGTGGATGAGTTCATGCTTGATATTTATATTTATTATTTATTTCTTTTTGTTAAAGAAAAAGTTAATTCGTATTAGAAAGTTCCAGTTTGTAATTTTTTGATTTTATTGTTTACATTTGCAGGTTTGTTGTTGAACCTTAATGAGAACAGTACGACAGTTCCGTGTCCTTCTACACTTCCACCAGTTCCTCCAAGATCTTTTGAAAAGAACGCATTTATCAGGTCTCTAGTTATCTAATTGCAAAAATTATGTTATAGGAAATATATTCGTTTTATAGATCTTCAACTAATGTAATTTATTTAAACAGTGATGTACCTGCGGTTGGTACAAAATTGGAAGGACTGCTGTTAGATGAATTGGATGACGATTTCAATCCACGTGCGTACGAAACGCAAGCAAATAATGTACAAAAAAGTCAGCAGAATTTATTATTGAACAATAATGGGCCACCTCCGTTATGTGAGTTAACCTAATTTAATAGCGGCTTATTAATTTTATTTATTCAATACAAAAACAGCGCTAATTATTGCTGCTTATTTAATGGATGGACTGGAGAAAATATTTACAAACATTAGATTTAAATATTTAAAAATTTAATTAATATTTTAATTTTAATTAATAATGAGTTTTTTAGAACTCAGAAAAATCAAGTATTCATACATTGCACTAATTCAGAGTTTCGGTTTTCAACGGTAATTTCCGTTTTAAGATTCGCTGAGACTAAAAAAGTGTTTTTTAAGAAAATGGTTTGTGTATTTGAACCTTATCTTGAAAAACGAATACTATTATATATAGAGTTCAGAGAAAACATTCTTAAGCGTAAATAACCCTGCTGAGTGGATTTTTCACTTTTTTAAATTTTAATTTATAATCTTTTCTATTTCCAAACATTAATTTATAACAGCAACAATTAGTTTGTCCGGAACTGTAAATTGAGAGAAAATAACTAAATTTGATCCTAATTTTGTCTTGCAGTAGCACCACCTCCAAAGACAAGTACAAGAAAACTAACGGCTGGCATGTCCATGAATAATTCGCAGCCAACATCCACTGAAGTAGATCCGTTTGGAATGGGTGACTTTGGAAACGCTCCTCTTGATATAGAAAACGCTATCGGGATAATAGATAAGAAAATACTCGAAATGAAGGTACGTAAAAACTAGCAGGTTGATGCATGCTGCGCCTCTCTTGCAAAAGTAAAAGGAATGGAACGGTTTAAAAAAAAGGCCATAAACTTCCGTACATCTGTTCGGTGTGATGGTCCTTCTTCAGATCACGTCTTTAATTACTTCGAAATAGAATCATTTTTAGGATAATCATAATTGTTTTCCAAGAAAATGACACCATGAAAGTAATATGACTTTATGATCTTTGAATAGTTGCTTGACGCGTTGTAGTATTTGTGTAGAAGTAATGCTTGCATTTTATAGATGTACATATTGTATTGTATTGCCAGATCGTAAGCGATAATACCTTGGATTTTCAGTTTATTTGATTGCTGATAATAAAAGATAATAAAAACAACTTACGAAAATAATGGTGCATGCAACTATTCTGGTTTAGCGAACTCTCAGGAATTCTAGTTCAAGGTGCCGAGAACGCACTCTCAAAGAATAAGTTGCTGACTAACACGGGCTTAGGAGGGCCTTGTTCAGAAAGCTGCCTGGTTACCACATGTTGGACGATACTTCCTCTTCTGAAAGAAGGGATAATGTTACGTTTGACAATAGGAAGTTATTCGTGTATGCCGGACCCGCTCTTCTTAGGGTTTCCTGGAGTATTAAGAATTTACTATTTGGAATGGAAGGGAATAATTGAATGAATCTGGGCTCCCGTTCGCCGCCTCTAAAGCCAACATGTTCGATTTGTTTATATGATTGCCAGAAATGTAGTGATTGCCTTTACGATAGATTTTGTTTTGTATTTACAGGATGGGTTCAGTCGTGGCCTGTCATTTGGAAATGAAGATTTTTCTATTGAAAGTTTAGATCCATTAAGGAAATAATGTATTTCAGGGAACACTGTCTTTCCAAGAAGGAAGTCCTTTCTCTTTATTAATCCAGTGATAATGAAAGTATTCTTCTTTATCCAGTAAAATATCCAAATTTAACGATATATATATTTTTTTAGATAAATAATTTTTACTTTGTGTGTGTGTGTAAATTGATAGACAAAACAAATTCTCATTATGCTGTATAATATCAAAAAATACTTCATTCTCCCTAAAAAATGTATCACTTTGGCTGTTTTTATATAAATATAATCTTCGTATTTATATATATATATTTTCTTTTTTTGTACATACTTTATGATTGAAATTTATACAAAGAAAAATGTACTGATATTAGTTTATATAATGATCTGGCGATTTGTGTTTTAGACATTACGTTGAAATAAGTTTTTATTAGGGACCATTTTTATGTACAGAATGGATTAATTCTTCATTCCAAGCTTTATCACTTCCTAAAACTATTATTGTTAATACTATTCTGTACATTGTACAGATAGTTCTGTCAATTTATGTATCGATAATTGGAGATTTTATGTATGTAAATATTGATTAACAAAGAGTGAATTTATACATCTATATATATCGATTTTTGGTAATTTATATATAAAACAAATTTAAAAAATAAAATAATAAATCATTTATATAATTTGATTATATTAAATATTAAAAACAACTTTAGATGAATTATAAAAATAAAAAAAGAAAGGAAAATTAAAACAGCAAATACTGAATGTGAATTCAGTTTACAACAAAAATTCTAGATTTTTTTTTAATTTTTCTTATTTTATTTGATAATCATGAATGTTTTACCATCCTCTGCCCTCATCCGATAAGATAAGGAGGTTCCTGCAGGTACTGTGTGCGGAGGATATACTGAGGACGGTTCTTTATCGGATACCATCTAAATCATTCTAACAATACTAACGCATTCAAAACCAAAAGAGGCAAGTCCATGCGCTAAAATAATTAAAGAGTTAGTAAAAGTAGGAAGAAAAGCTATATTTTAATCGTCATTCTCGGATTATAGAGTTTAATTTTATACTATTTACTTTCTCAAAAACTACGTTTAATGCGAAAAATTTCTTCTACTAACAATACAATGGTTTTCTCTTACCAGAATAAGAGAAATATAGCGGTTTAGAAAATTAATTATCAACAAAAATGCAAGTTCATAAGCCGCCTCCAAATAAAATTAAAAATGTTTTGATATTTTGTTTACAACAAAGCAGGTGAAAGGGCAACACAAGTCGATTAGCGTGTTAATCTTTAACTTTTTTTACCAATCAGCTGATGACTCGGGCCATTTTTGATTAAGAGAAATTCTAAATGACATTAAAGCAAAATGTTATTACACAACATTGCTGTTTTTTTCTTTGAAAGTACTTATATAATTTTGGAGATTATTAGCTCTTCGGCCACAACCATGTTTACAACCCTAAAATTATAAATCTTCATCAGCTCTATTATTAACATAATTTTATGTACAACTAACATTCACATTTACGATAAATCAACCATATACCCTTACTTTCACATTCTTACATTCATTCTGTACGCTATTTGAGTTGATAAATAAAACTGATTTAGAAAATTCTATTATTGTAGGGATCTTTCGAGCTCTATTTTACATAAATACTCTACGCAGCGCATGATTATTCAGCAACTGGCATCTTATTCAGCTTTGTGGTACCCTCCTTGTCAAAAAACAATGCCTTATGGTTCACTAATCTAAAAAAAAAAAAACCTTTATCACTCATATTACACAATAAGTACCAGTCCCCCAAAATTGTCTTCTTTAAACGAGAAAAGCTAACTCTATAAAGTACTCTGGACATTGATAGCTCCCGTTCATCTGTAGCCCTTCTCGTCAATTCTTGGACCGCCTTCTTGATTCCTCCTAAAACCATAACATGAGCTTTAACTCAAACAAATCAAACTATATTTCCGCTGTTTTTAATAGCATACGCTAATTCTATTATTACTGCTTGAATATGATTAATACCAGACAGATTACCCATACTATCAATTGCGAAGTTACTTTGGATAGCGGGGATATTGACCGCACGACGCTGAATGTCCATCTAGCCCTTTGCCTTCTTCAAATAAGGGATGTTAAGTCAGAAAATATGTTATAGTATTCTGCTGTAGGAAAACCCTTTTTGGAGGACATTGGTAGCAGCGTCAAGCGTCTACCAAACCAAAAATGACTATTGAGAAACGCTTGTGACAAGGAGAGGTTTTTCCTGTTAAAAATGCTGGCAGTCTTTGCAATAAGCCTCTTCACTTCACCGTGGGGGGGTTGATTAACCTGGAGTTTGCCGGCTTTGCAAATTATCGTTGAGCTCTGGTATTTTAAGACCAGAGATGATCATGCTTAAAAAACGAATGGTGGGGAGAACCTCGTAAAGAGAGCAGGCTGTATCCACTAGACTTCACTTATATATGGTGTGGTATAATTAGTATATCTGGTTACAGCGCTTTGGGTTAGGGATTCACTCAGTTTTCTATTATGATAATATTGGATAGTAGACCTTTATGAGTAGCTTCTGGAAAGAAATCACAATAGATTCCGGAGGAAGATGTGATCCTGGTTTATTTGCACTAGCCTCTTAGATTTAGCTTTTGTGAAAGGATTTAACGTTAACAAAGTGAACTTGATATAATCCATAAGTTGACATAAAAAGAGATTTACTGACTGAAGATCCCATCGGTAGTATAGTGATATGTGCCTAAATATGTGGGTGATATTTGTTTTTCTTCATCTTTATAAGAAAATAAATTTCAAAGGTAAGGTAACCCTAGCAGAGTTAAACATAATAAATTATTATATAGTGTATTTTTTTTTTTTTTTATACTACCAATGTAATTTACAATTCAAAATATATAAAAGTTAAAAAGAAAATGTAAGACTGATGTTTTCTGTATTCAGAGCTAAAATTGCATAATTCTTCTAATCATCGGTAAGTGCTAAATGAGGAAAAACATTTTTTTTTTTATGGGCTAAAAAGTTAAAGATGAGTATAGGGAAAACAAATTTCATAAGATAATTATAAACCGCTTGTTGGCTTTGTGAGACAAGAATGTCAAAATGCTTATTTACAGGAAGAATAAAAATGCTTATTTAGTAGTAAAAAAGATTATTAGGGCCTGTCCGGGATTTGAACCCGGGACCTCTCGCACCCGAAGCGAGAATCATACCCCTAGACCAACAGGCCAAGTTGTTTTGTCAGTGTAAACAATACGTTTGATTAATTCAGGAAGATTACGATTTACAATAATTGTATATTACTTAAAATTATTATTTAATTCAGTGAGTCTGATTAGTTAAAATTTAAAGAGAAAACGAAATAAACAAATAGCTATGAGTAAATTATTGTCTTGATTATACATCTTGAAATAACTCAAATGTCGCGTCATATTTCTTAAATATCTAACCTATCCAGTTTTACCTTCAATGATAACAAAGTTGTTGATTTTCCTTGAGTAGAAAAATAGTGTTGCTAGTTTTAATATTGTTTACACTTTTAAGGAATTTTTTTTATTTATAAATGGATTCTTAGCCAAATTCATTTAACTTTTTCATCAATTTTAACAAGTGTTCGCGAATTAAAAGAAAAACGAACTAGTCTTAGTTTTGCAATTTGTAATTTAGACGAAAAATGCTCAAAGTCCATCTTCTATCTTTTTATTAACGGGTGAATAACTTGACGAGTTTTAATATATAAAAAAGGCCAAAAAAAATGACTTAAAATGGACAATCCGATAACTTGGCTTGTGTCAGATTTGAACTATGTTAACTAATGCATTATTTAGCAGACTTTCAAAACTTGGTGAGTAGCATTACTTTTTGAACTTGTATGAGTACTCCTTATTTCAGCGTGTTTTTAATTTTTATTTTGTTAAATTAAGGTACTGGTCATACAGTCTTTGCGAGGTTCGTTAGCACTGAGAAATTTAATTTTCAAAAAGTGCTGTTATTGAAAAAACGAACCAGATATGAGTTGGAGAAGCTACAATTCCCAGGCATTAGTGACAAACAACTGGAATGTATTATTAGGAAAAGAGGATCAGATTTTGATACACTTTTTACCACGCATAAGTTTCAAAAAGCGTTTACCAAAGGTCTTATAGAAAAATTTAAAAGTGTTGCTGGTGAAGTGGAAGTGGTTGACAGGTGAAAATGTCGCTATGTATATATATATAAATTTAAAGTTCATAAAGTTCACAGTCACAGCTGTTTGTGCTATCTAAGTCTGAGAAGTCATACATTTTGTTTAAAAATTCAGAGAACAGCTTGACAGCAATCATTTCCTCTGCAGCCGGTTAGAGTGCTTGCTTGTGCCTTTCATAATTTTCATTGTTTCTTTCGTGTTAAAAAAATATATACATATATGATTAAAATTTCGTGGCTAATACCTTTTAACTAAATAAAGAATCTAAACGATGTGTAGGTTAATGGTTTGTGAGACATGTGGTCTACAGATACCATTCTCTAGATCCAGGCGAGCGAGACACTTGTGATTGGCCCAAATTTTTGCTTTTAATTGTACAATATTTAATTTATTACTTCACGAATGTAAATGGTTAAAAGGCCCTGCATGCTCTAAACGATAGCCTTGCCAATTCTTTAAAATCCGGAGGTTGTACATTTTATTTTTATTTAAGGCACATCAACATTGGTACCCGGAGCTTTTTCCATTGCACTGCCGACCTCTAGATAGTGCTCTCTTGTTACAAACACCATCGATCACCGGAGAATGAGGTGTAAGAAGCACCTAGTTAGAGAAAATTTAAGGGCCAGCAGCTGTTCGAACCCGGGATCTCCGCGTGGGAAACCAATTCGCTAACCTCATAGCTAATCCCTTCCCAGGATGAATTTTTTTAATTAGAATAAGTAATGGGATGCTCTCATGTTTGCTAGGATCTTCAAAGTGGTGGCAAATATTCCTTGCACCCGAATGACTCGATGACTTAAGATACCGAGATGTCAAATATAGCTGTGTATAGAGGTTTTTTATAAATCTTAAAAATTTGACTTTTTATTAAATGCTTACAGAACTGCATATTGTAGAGAATTGGTAGAATGGGCTGATTTGGTTGTGACTTCGGGAGGAGATGGTACATTCCTTTTGGGGGCGAGTGAGGTAACATCCAGAGAGAAGCCGATTATCGGTTTCAACAATGATCCAGACCGGTCTTCCGGCCGACTTTGTCTCAGTGAGAAATATTCACGCGATCCATCAATTGCCATCCAAAAATTATTGAAGGTTATTTTTCAGTTTTCATTTATTTATTCAGTTATTAGTTTTGATAGATGAGATAATAATTTCCTTGTGATTTCAGAATGAATTTCACTGGTTATACAGGACAAGAATTGAAGTACAGCTCACAGGCACAAGAGCAGCTGAAAGTTGCGTGGAGTTAGATCAATGGCCCCAACCAATGTGAGTAAGTTTCAAAGAAAAAGCCAACGAAACTGAAATGAATTGTACATATTATTGAAATTAATAAAAGTAAAATATTGAAAGTAGTGAAATTTTTTTTTCTTTCTTCAGATAAAAAAAAATTTATGAGCTTTTAGTCTGAACTTTTTTTAATTTTAATTGTAGTTTTATTTTATTTTTTTTTTTGTAATCGCAAATCCTCTGGATTTCTTTGAGGAAGATCAAGAAGTGTAGGGTTGGCATTATATCGTGAAGCATTTTAAGATAAAAATCCAAATAAAATTTTCTGCCAATTTAATAATCTAAAGGGATGTTGCCAGTAATAAAGTGTTTCTTATAGGTCACCAGGTGCTGTAAGGCCAGCTAATTGTAATGATCTTAATGTAGATACACAAGTCGTGCCGTATCTTGCTTTGAATGAGGTTAGTCAATTTTCTATATCCTACCTATTTTTTATCTAGTTAAGTATGGAAAGAAGATGTAAGAGAAGGGTTAACTCAGTGATTAGAGCGGAGATTCCGGGTTTCGAGCTCAGGTGCTCAAGGGTGATGTACATAAGACAGATTGACTGATTGTCAGATCAAGGAATATCATTCTGAATGACTGTGTAATATTCATGACTAACGATTAGCGTTAACGGAGTTTTTGATATTTTGAAATCTAAGCTGCGATAATAGTGAGCTTGGAAACTTGAGGAGTAACTTATTGAGGTGAAACTCTTTTAATTTTGAAGAAGTAGCAGTAGGTATAGATTGCATGAAACCAACTTCTGAACATGTGAAAAAAAAAGAAGAAAAAACCTGAACACAATTATACGCCCAATTTCCGGTATAATTAATACAGAACTTATCATTACAGAGGGTTTTTGTAGAGAATGATTCAGTAAATTTTGTGTTTCATCTAACATATTTCCTGTTTTATCCAAACTGTGGTCTAGTATCGTAATTAATTGTTTATTTAATGAAATAATAAATTGCTCAGGTATTTGCTGGTGAGTGTCTAGCATCCCAAGTGTCGTATCTAGAGATGGATGTTCCAGGAAATGTGAGAACTAAAGTGAAGTGTTCCGGTGTATGCGTGTCCACAGGAACCGGCTCCACCAGCTGGCACATGTCCATAAATAGATTGAGTTTAGCCAAGGTGCATCGTATATTGGAAATCGCTAAAGTTGAAAAGTCTCCAGCCGAGGTTTTTGATATTACAACAACTTTCAACGATTCATTACAATTTTCTCCAGGTAAATTTTTGTATTTTGAATATTAATGAGAAATAACGCTAGAAATAATAGCAGTCGAAGCGCCAATTAATTTTATATTAGCTTAATTGCCTTGCAAGATTTTGTACAAGTTATATTTGTGCATTTCATTTATTTTTTTTTTTAATTTTTGAAGATGATCCTCGACTTTTCTACAACCTGAGAGATCTGATATGTGGCGGAGTTTGGCCAGATCCGCCAAGCATACCATCGGATGCGTTTACACCTTGTCTGACAGTTATTTCTAAATGTTATGCAGCCAATTTAGTCATAGATGGTACAAGGGCGTACCCATTTAATGATGGTACTATAGCTTACATGTATAGTAAACCCGAGAACATGTTAAAAACAGTCGCACTCTTGTAATGTATTAGCTATTTTTATTACTGTATTGTGATTATCGTTTCTTTTATAAAAAAAGATCATTAAAATATAGATTAATTTGTATTGTACTTTCAGTAATTAAGAAAGAAAAAAAGGTTTTCTTTATTATTATTAAAAAAATCTTGTAATCTTAAAAAATGTTTGTTTTGTCTACGCCAAGAATTTTCTGTTTAATAACCCTATTCTGATTGTTTTGAAGGTATATATCTATGTTCGAAAAATAATATCTCTTTCGTTAAAACAAAAAAGTATAGAGATATGTCCATCTGAGTTTTGGAGAGCGTATAAAAAAAAATGGACGATAACTAATTATTTCTCAATTTCAAAAAAAAAAAAAAAAAAAAAAATGGTAATAGAATTCAGAAATGTTAACACTGCACTATATTATATGAAAAAACAAAATCCCGAATTCCAAAGTTAATCCTGTTAACAGTTTATTTATGTGAAGTAGACTAAATAATTTAAATCTAGACTGAGCAAAACTAGAGCATTATAGTTTAGTTTATAAATCTCCAAAAAGGTGCAGTTGGAATCATAGAGTGGCAACTTTATACCAGGACAACCCTGGCCTTGATTGTAGCCAAGTTTAATATTTTGTATCCATTCTTTTTGATTACTTTCAAGGACTAAGAATTAAAAGAATTCAAATTGTTGGCAAAAACATTACCACTTTTCTCTCGTTTTTCTTAAATTGCCAATCTTGTTTGGCCACTTTTTAAAACTTTTCTGCAACTGAACTTTTAATTGTAGAATTTCGGTTTTATGGACTATTTAATTTAGGGACTAAGTTGATGTTTGATTCATTTCTGAACAATTTAGTGCTACTATTTTGTTAATAGCGACGCTTTGTTTCGGTTCGTACTCCTGGAGAACAGTAAAGATTACTCTAAGATTCCAATTTTTCCGCATTTCGCTTCAAGTTGTTTTTTAAATTACGTCCAGTCTGTTGCATCCATTTATTTATTAGCAACAATATTCATATCCAAATATTACCTTCCTCTAAAAACCAAAAATTTGCTCACGTTTATAAACAAAAACATTCGAGTGAAAAAGTTTTTCTTCGTTTTTGTCTTAAAAAGTTTGTGTATGAAATATGGATCCACACCAAACCACATACGTAGTCTTAAAAACATATCACAAAACTCTGGGAGTTCGTGTTGATTACTTACTTTATGATAAGACGAAAAAAAATGATGAATGCACAACGTTTTTGTCTGAAGATATTCTGAAAATCGCTGAAAGATATAAAATTTAACAATGAGAATGCATTAAAATTTTTTGTAAAAATGAAATAATTTTGAAATAGTAATTTATGACTTTGCTAGCCCGGTTAATGTCTTCACTTAAAGAAAGTGAACTTTTTATGTTCACAAAAAGAAACTTCAAGAAAAACTTTAGTGAACACGGTTGTTAAATTCTGTACAATTAGACGGGACAGAAGTTCTTTTGAACCTATCTAGATCACAGTGTCTGTGATACCCTATCCCTTTCTGAACCCTGATGTATTTTCTATCATCAGGACCGAATCTTTCTGATTTCCTTCCCTTATTGAACAAAAGAAAATATATAAAGGTTTTATGTTTATATATTCATAAAAGAGAAAGAGAAACATTCTGATTGTTTGCAAGATGTCTCTTAATATGGTTTAAGGCAAACTTTGCTCCGGAGGTAAGAAATGTTCCTTCTTATAAAAACAGAGTTCTCATCTTCTTGATTCCAAATATAATTAATTGTAAGAAATCCTCCAAGATTTGATAGGTTTCATGAAACATCGTAGTATGAAGAAAAGAAATATTTCTTATTATTATTATTATTAATGTTCACGAACAGACAAAATATATATAATTGTATAATTATGATACTTGAATAGCAACAATTTTAAATAAAATTTTTTACTTACAGAAAAAAGTATATAAATACTAAATTCTCTAAAATATACATGTCCACACATATACACACAAAAAGACAAAGTTTTTATTCGTGTCTTTAAATTACAAAAAGTTAAAGGTAACGAAGTCACTAGCTCTGGTGGGGTGGTTTTAGCAGAAAACTTGAGTAAATAAAGTATATTTACTAAATCTGTATATAAAAACAAGAGCATTGTAAGTCGAGGTGAACTTAAAGGCCGAAGTACTCCCGCTTAGAATCTTCACTAAAATATTTACATTCCTTAATAATTACTGCCTGTTCCGCTACACAGGGGCGTATCTCATCTAAAATAAACAAATCATAAACAGTGGTTTTATTTTCAGCCGGTTTCGAGAAAACAGTAAATTTTTGATCCTTCACGGTTATTTACCATAAAAATGGCCTTATGAAGTAAGAGTTAAGACGTAGCAGCCCACATTTAATTTACATCCTGTATATTACATCGAACAGCTAGTACATTGGTGATAATTTGCGGAAAAATCAGTGTAAAGGAAGGAAAGGCTTTTTTTATTGAAGCGAAGCATGATTGTGGTCGTTGGCTAAAATTTTGAATAAGCAAATCGCAGAAAAAGATCTTTTGCGTATCTCTAACGATCAATGACCGTAGTAATAACGCGAGCCGAACTGACGGCTTCAGTTCTACATAGCTGGACTATTAATGATTAATATTGACGGTAATAATAATTTAAAGAGAAGAGACATTGTAAAGTAGACAATTGTTGAATAAAGTCGCACTCGAGGGCGGTTTATAACCTCCCCAGTAACACTGCTTGCCTCCAACATTACAAGTACTTGTAAATTAATCTGTTTGTGGATGAAAGATTGTGCAGGTCATGAAGAATGGAACGTTAAGTAGGCCTGGAGTTCTTATATAGGGTGGGCAAGTTATTTGGGGGATAGAAAGACTGACAATCCGGCTCGCTTAACAACTAGCACACCTATCATGCGACATACAGAACCCATTTCAATAGCCTCTGCTGCTTGTTGCAAATCAACGAGATCAACGGCTCATGGAATCAGACGAACCTTTTTACAGAGCACAATATCCAACCTTTATGGAGAATATGTCACGAGCAGATGGCCTGATTACGATGTAATCATTAGTTTGCCATACGAAATCTTTGCGAATACCAGCGGAGAAATGCGAAGTAAAGACTAGACGCTAAACCTTGAAAAAAGAGAGATTTCTGCAACCAACATAACAAGAAGACGACACTGTAAGCCTTTTTGGTTTTCACACATTTACACATTTAGTAAAACTCAAGACAGAAAGAAAAAAACGAACTAATTCATAAATAATCTGAGAATGTAAACATTGAAGTATGATACTTCCGTTAGAGGGTCAATTAGAGCAAAAGTGCTGTCCGACGACACGTCAGTCCCGTCTCAGAAAGAGTAACTTAAAGACCACCTTAAGGAAAGAATTATCATCACTTCTCAGCATGTTCAATCAAAAATTCAATTCACTTACTATATATTTTATAGCGACCAATTTATATTATTTTTATTTACTATTATTATTAAATATTGTTATATATTTTTAATTTTTTATCACAGACTTATATAAACAATGCAAGGCTTTTCATTATATTATATTCTTGTGCTTGTAACTACGTATATATACATTGTTCATTTATTAGGAGACAAACAAATCTTGATAAAAGTTAAGAAAATTAATGAAAATATACTCGAAATAATCAATAAAAAAAAGCAAACAATTTTTGTTTTTCTTCTAGATGAAAAATATATATATGTTTGTGAAACAAAATATATATAGAGAAAGATAATTAAATTGGTAGAAGGAGTTATGATTTAGTTATGTAATGGGTGCATCGTCATCGTTCAGACTGGACACGAATACAGTGTTGTATCTTCTCAAACGTAATGAATACAATCGCTCCAGCAGTTTATATCTTCTGCTCACTAAAATTAAGGCTCCAGCGGCACCCAACAATAGGCACGGTATAAGCACCCACAATGTGCCGGATGCTCCTGAAATATTGTCATTTAGTTAGAAACTGCAGACATAAAAAACTTCATATTAAACATTTTATTTCAAAATATTAATTTAATTTTAAAACAATTTATAGCCTGACTTCAGGCTGATAGCATAATATACTATCGATTAATTCAGCACCGAACATTGTGCAAGCTTTTTGTTACTGCAAAATCTGGTTTTATTTTATTATTATTATTTTTAAATGATAAATTCAATTACGGAATGTTACTTGGCTGAACTGGCCACACAGGAAAGATGTGGTTCTTCATTTCCTTTGTCATAACACTAAAATAATTTATCCTTAAGGTTCGAATCTCAACCATTGTTTAGAAAGCGGCCTTTTAATATATATGTATTTAAAATATATATAGTATATATATTTTTTCCAATATTTTAATATTAAACTATAAAAAATTAAACCAATCAAAAGATAATGTTTTCCTCCACCAATCGGAGGTAGGGTCAGGTTTACACAACCAACCTCAGATGATAGATGAATGAAAATCTCAAAAGGTTTTAATCCAGCATACCACAACACACTAAACTACTTTTCCAATCAAAATAACGTTAAGTTTTCCAGAAAATGATGGTGCCATTCCATTTTTATAAGAGATGGTAGCTTAAATGAAATAGATTTTCGAGCGTACGATTCGCTAGGTTCTGCTTTCATTTCCTTAGACATATGGTAACAAAAGGAGTAGCATACGGTTCTTTAAGTTAGTATCTTGACCGCAATAGTGTAGCAACCGCTAATTTTCGCAACTAGACCTTAGGTACCTTGAGCCAGAATAATTACAAAAAATTATGAAAAATATTTGCGAAATGGCTAACAAAAATATTTTATTTAATAAAATTATTGAGTAGATTTCAAAATTGTAGAATATGTAATATACATATACTTTATTTTTATTGTATTTCATGAAATTATACACTAAGAAATCGTACATACATTCACAATCAATACCTTTTAAGTATAGATCAGTTAAAAAAAAAAAAGTACAAGAAATTAGGTTGGGGCACCGCTGACAAAAAATATTTATTGAATACTTTTAGCATAGATATAACTTCAATTGTCTTTGGCGAAATAAAACAAGAAAAAATTGATAAAGGATACACAAAAAATAAATTAAATATCTGCATTTATCCCATTATTTACACATACACTCATGACGGTCACTTTATTTTAATGGTACAAAAGAGTTGAATAAATCTAGTAAAATTATCAACCCAGGAAATCATACTCATCAACGAGTGGTATGGAGATTACAACAGTGACAGGAAGAAATGTTTTGGCAAATGAAATAGATTTGCTAACTATTCACTAACCGATTCTATTCTATAAATGAAACACACATCAAAAATGACCTACACTAAGAAAAATTCTAAAGGAAGAAAACTAAAAAAAGGAGATTGCATATGAGACAGAATTTTTGGTAATATCTTGTTCTCAGGAATTTAAAATATCCGCTTTAGATAATTGAATAAAATCAGTCTTTATCTCAAAATTCCCAATTGTCTCAGCACAAACTTGATAAAATAAAGTTAAAAACAGAAAAATTGCGAACATACTTGGTAACTCTAGGATGCAAAAAAAAATCTGTTTTTTTTTTATTGGTTTACTTGAATGAGCATTAAAAAACAAAACTTGGTTCTTTCCTCAAAGTACAGTCAATTGTTTATTAACTACTTCAATCCAACTTTTTGGCCAGTAATTCAATTTCTGTTTAGTTACACTAAAGTATTTGAAGAAAGACTTTATTGAATTCTTCGCAGCACAAATTCAATTCTAGTGAATTCAACCTGCTTTTATCACCTCTTCGTAGCAAACATTTTATTCCCCAAAAAAATGAGCAAATATTGAGCTATAATTAGGGTGAGAACCGCTAGCTTATTAATTGTGGAGATAGTGTGACGCAAAAACTGTTAAAATGATCCTTGTTCTATTATGACGCGAAAGAATAAATTGCTTTTTAGTTGGTTTAAGAGGAGTACTTTTCGGCAAGAACAGTATGTACTCTACCCAACTATACTGTGACAGCTTGTTCTTTTGGGAAACCAACTAAATGTACCAAAGCTTCATGTTCCATCACATACAAAGCATTATCTTTTGCACAAACTTTTTCCCTATGGGGCGAAGGAAGAACAGACTAATCTGGTATAACTTTTTTTTTTTTAAGTTGTTAATTAATAAATCATTCAATTTTATCGTAACAATTCATTTGAATTAAAAATTTAAGACAAACTTTTAAACACATAGCAACCCTCGTAGGGGAAAGTGAGACATCTTTTAGGAACCTTTCCGTCATTAAGTGCACATTTATGGTAGATTGAGAGATTCCTGCAAGTTTTCTAATCTAGTTCCAGGATCAACTACTAAGAAAACAGTCGGGTCAGAAGATCGTTCTAGCTCCGTCCTTGCCTTACATTCGAAGCTAATACCTACTTCTCTGAAATGCTTAAATCAATACTGGGCAGCCCGATTCTTTCAACTTAACCAATTACTCGAGTGCAGCTACTGCCTTTAAAAAAAAAAAAAATCTAAATTCTTTAAACTTAATTCTCTCATTTGATATTTTTTTAATCTAATCACACGATCGAAACTCGACTAAATACTGTTACTTAAAACAGTGAATGTCAAGTAATCGGTTCAAAATCAACACTGTGTATACATAAATAATCCAATCAATTGAAAGAAAAAACGCAAAGCTTTTTGTTACAACAAATTTTGTTTTGCAAAAGAGTATGTCTTAAGCGTTATCATTTTTTTTTGTGTTAGTAAAATGTGATCTACATTAAAAGTACCCCATATTTTACATAAAGTTCGAATATCGATTCTTTAGCTAACGAGGTTTCTAAATGTAATGTCTGGTCGAAAACATTAGCAAATTAGAAATAAATCATGAATAACATACCTCCAGTACTATGAGGATCAGGGCTTACAATTGCAGATGAAGAAGTTGGAGTCAATTCTTCAATACTTTCAGGATTCAAAACGCACCTATTATTTTGGAATATATAATTTCTCTTACACACACAATGACCTTCAGATTTACTATTTTCTACTTCTGTACAGGTTTCATGATCGTTACACTCTGGATCAAGCAGTGAACAATTTCCTAAAAAATATTTAAATGATTACACAGATAGTATACAATAATTTTTCAGAGAAACTATAATTAAGTTAACGACAATTACTTACTCTGAGAATGGGAGAGTACACAGGAAATTTGTAAATGATAAATTAACCAGGAAATGAGAAATGCGAAAAAGTTTTCTCTATTCAGCTTCATACTGTACGTATCTAGAGGTATTTTAGTACAATATGAGCTTAAGCATTAAAATAAAAATTGATAGAATAATATTTAATTACACATACAGGTACAGTATTAATGTAAAAATACAGCACAGTCAATATTTGCTCAACCCAACGCTACATTATCTTCCCAGAGACTAGAAACACGACCGACTCACTGATTAGCAATAAATGTTGTCTCTCTTATCTTTGAAGTTCAAACACATGGTATGTACCAATACTAACAACTTCGCAGATTTAAATTCGCATAATTCGTACTAGAATTGTTCTTCACTTGATTTACAAACTCTAATAAATATTTCAGTGACAAAATTTCATCCATTCTCATGTAGAAAATGTTAATTATTAAAACTTGGTTATCAATTCCAGAGAAATCATTCATTTAAAAAATATTAATCTAAAAACGAAAACTATATTTTTGTAATAAAAATACAAATAAAACTTATAGAAAACATATTAATTGAATGATGATAATTTTATAATTCAGCTTAAAACAAAATTGACTGAATTTCAACTGATAGAGTCAGCGTTGATTGCTGTAATGGTGGTTGTTGGTGAAGGCTGGGAGTGCTTGATTTGATGAAAATTTTCAGCAGTGATTATGAGTAGAAGTAGTTCGTATTTTCGTATCAATAATATTTCTAAAATTTATTTAATTTAGTGCAAGATTATTAAGCATGATGCCTTTGTTTTATAATACTACTTCAAGTGTAAATTCAATAATTTTATACGTCTTCAATAAATGGAATCGTGAAAGGGAACTAAAAATATTTTAAATGTTTAATGTTTATCAAATTAAAATTTTCAAATTTATTTGAATTGCTCTGACCTTTTTTGAGTGTTTAATTCTGTATTAAAATTTTTAATTTTGGCCCTCAAGAAATTAATTGCAATTAAAAGTATTAACTAACCAACCCAGTAGGTAAGTTTAGTTTAGTCGTTTAAAATAATAAATCCATATTTACTATTAATCTTACTCTCATTCTAATGAAAAGCTATAAAATGGATGTTTTAAATTAACCCAAGTGTCTGGCAACGTAAATTCTTGTTTTGTGACAATGAAGTGAATGAAAGGGAAGATCATGGCAAAGGATATGGACAGTTTTCTTGGACTCTTGTCCACAACGGATACCAAACAGAAATTAATTATTGGATTTGAATTGTTAACATATCTACAGAATGGATCGTCCATTGAATGTCAAGATATTGGACATGTTGTAGACAGTTTACTGCCATGGATACAGAGTAGTAACTTTAAGGTTAGTTTGAAATATTTTATTAATTTCATTATTGGGTATTAAGAATTCTTCAAAAATAGTGTAAGGTTCATTTTTATTCAACAAATACATAAATAATTGTGAGTTTTTATAAGTACAGAATCTTTCTATAGGTTAGTTATCGTTGTTTTTTCTTTTTCTTTTTAAGAAAAGGACTTATAATGAAAATAAAGTTTTTAATACTAATGAAACTTAGTTTATAAAAAGCCGTTATTTCAATAATCTAACTATCTGACACGGTTAACGTTTTCCTCTTTATGATTATTTTAAATTAAAAAATTCTGAATCTAAAAAAAAATATCGAAATTTGGTAAATAAAAAGAAATAATTTTGTGTAGGGGATCACAGAAAAAAGTGTGGGCTTTTCTGCCCACAGCCCATTATGAACTGCCCATTTTGTGGCAATAAACACTTCAAGGATAAACATTATTCGTAGGAATACTATCTAGGCCATAAGACCATCTTCTTGTTTAAGCAAAAATATTTATTATAAAACGAATTTATAATTATTTTTTTTGGTAATTTAATTCACACAATAAGTGTTGTTAACATATGTTCTCTGGATGCATACAAAGAACTATGTACTTTTTAAATAACCTGTTTTAACATGTGTTGTCTTACTTTTTTTTTACCCTATAAGAGGCAGTAATGCATTTTCGCTGATTTCCGATAACGTTATTCACCGGAAATAGTTGTTTTGAATCTGAAAAAGTAGTTTTCTATTATGGTCTGTGTGTTATTCGTTTCTTGCTCTAAAATGTCTCCTAAAATATGGAGGGAGCTCCACACTCCATATTTTGAGTACCCTTATATGGCCCGTTCTTGACCTAGCGATCAAAATCACTCATAAGTAATACTATAAAAGTGATATTTTTACGATTGGCCCAACAATTTTATTGTAACACATTGCACTTATCTACATAGTAGATACAAAACCATTGTTTCCCAAATTATACCAAGAAAATTTAATTAGGACCCCTCTTGAGAGGTGTGAGTATACATACGAGATTTTGAATTAAGTGTATCATTAATGGGCAGAATACGTCCGCCTTTGGATTCGTTGGACTTGAATCAATTCCAGGGTTGGAATCGATTACAACAACTCGTTCACTGATTCCAGTACGTATGTACCTTATATATAGGGAATCAAATTTTTTAGATCTTCGTCGGTAATGAGATCTGAAAATTTCTTCTTCCTTTAACTCCTAAAATACTCTACTTTTGAAGTTCATATTTTAGTCAAATATGAAGCTAAGTTTTGTCCATATTTGAGTAAAAAATTCGTACAGTTGGGTTATCCTATTTTAAATTTTTGTATCCACACCGTTTCTGTTCTTTTTTCCCCCAAGATATTTATTAAGGTTTCGTTAAATGATAATTTCGCTTCAGAGGCTAATAAGTGACTCATATGTGTTTGAAGAAGTGAAGTACATTCGTTCGTTTCCGATATTCTGTGGATATATTTTCTATTGGAGTAGTTTTATTGAAATTAAAGGAATATCTTGTAAGCTTTACTTTTGTCACAATTTCCCGAAGAAGTAGCAGGATTGAGGCTAAAATTGGACGGAAGGTAAGGTTAATTGGTACAATAAGAAGGTAATACTATGCATTCGTTCTAGTAACTAAGGAAGTTCTGAACGCAAACCCTTCAGCCCTTTTGGCTTTAAAGCGGGAGAAGTACATAATACTATATTTTTTGAAAGTCAGAAAATGTGTCCTCTGAATGTGCTACGGTAGTTGATGAGTCCAGCTTCGGAGACGAGGCAATAATCTGACATCCTATCAGATTGCGTAGTAATTGCTATTTCGATGTGAAGCATTCGGCTCTTGGAGTCTGGAAAAGGAAATGCAAAAACACCTGATGGAATGACGTGGGCCTGATACAAACTTAGTCGCTGCGACGTAATATGTCTCTTATAGCTGCAGAAGCTGTGAAAGCTTATTCTTATCTTACCTTTGGTGATTATAGTTTTTTTTTTTGGACTAAAGAGGGCTGAAAGTAATTTTGAAAACTACGAAGTTTTCTGTCAGAAGAATTCGGAGTAAGAGAAAAATTTGAGCCTTTTCTTTTTGGGTTCTATTAACTATTAATATTTTTTTTGTAATAATAGCCTTAAATGTTATCTCTGAAACAACTTATTAAAAGAAGTCAAATTGGTGATTTCTTTTTTACACTAAATCATACTGATTGACTTGGTGGTTATTAACAAACCAAGGCTAGTCCGTAAACAATAATATAATCAAGTCAGCGGCGCTAATAATAAATATAAATTGAAGTGACGTGCATTGAACTGAGACAGTGGTTTATTAAAGGAAGTTTAGTGATTCCACCGCATTGCAGTATGGTGGTCTACTTAACCTGAGTTTACTTCTTTACTCTTGCAACTATTCCGAAATAATTAAAAAATTAGAATAATTATTTTACTTTAGGAAAATTAAAAGTAAATTTTGATTTTGTCATTTACTGTGCTTTCTGATAGATCTCGTAGACTTAAATTTCAGTTTTTGCTCGTAAGAGCTGTTATTGTCAATTATATCCGTGCAGATTGTCTATTTTTGTTCTTATTGGAAATAGCTTTTTGAGTTCCCTTGAGTTAATTCTTTCTTTTTTTTTTAATTAAAAAAAAGGTATATCCACCATTGTTTAAATCCAAAAAATCATTGAAAGTTTTACGTTTTATTATGATTCAGAAATTATCAGAGCATAGGAAAATGGTTTTAATCAAAATCGGTCAGCTGAAATACCATCTTAATAAAACAATTTGATTATGGTTCTCCCGAAACCAGCCCTATCAATTTTCTGAAATTTTGGAAAAGTGGTTGGCATACATAAAATGCTGTTTAACTTGAATTTGTTGAAACATTTTCCAAGGGAATAAGCCTACTTGGACTTGGGACTTGAGTTAAGTGACAAGAGGGAAACTCTTTCAAGAAAATGTTTAAAACAGTCCAATGCTGCTGGTTTGGATTATTTTCTAGAATCTTTTACCGCTTAGGCCAGCTGAGGTGAAGCTGGCAAATTTCTTACATTTATAGTCTTGTTAAAACAGCAGTGGACTTTAGTAGCGAACAGCCTCTGAATAAATCTCTTAAAATACTAAAGATAGTCCACAAAAAGCTGAATTCGATAAACTAACTGAATATTGTTTATATTGAAGAATTAAATTCTGCAAAAAATTGTTATATAATTAGTGATCTGTTGGAGGTAAAGAAAATGTTAAAGTAGTCGACCAATAATACGTGTACGTGTGCGTGTGAATTAGTTTAAGAAAATCGTTGGAACCATTTTCGACTAAATTGAAAATTCTTGTGTCAAGTTGTGCTTTCGGTGGACTTTGGTCGTTAAGTTATGCACAAATTCCTTGGAGAATGTAGTTTCTTAGGAGCAAGACAACCAAGTACAACGTAATTTCCGGCAATTTTTCGGCCTTGAGCTATTTTCTCACGCATCACAGACATTTTCTCAAATCCACTTTTCTTTTTTTGACCCTGTGGCCTCAAAACTGATAGACCGTGAGAAAATTCGTTATCGAAAATTGACAAGAACGCAGCCATTTCCTTTCTAGGGATTGGAAACTTTTCCAGCTTCATTTAAATTAATCTAGGTGTAATAAAATAAATAAATAAATAAAGTACTGGTCATCCAATTATATAAGTTTTCATTCAATTCTTTATTCTAGGATTTTATGACAAAATCGAACATTGAATGCAAAAAATTGTAGTAAGCGGATTGCTGGTGTCTGCTATCCTGCTTTCCTGTACATGTATGTCTTGGGGATGTAATGCGAAGGTCATTTTCAAGGAGGAAGGAATTTCACCCGTCAGCTGTTAAGGGAGTTGATTTGATAAAGGCAAGGTGTGTCCATGCGAAAGTCCTCCTGCGTATGTTATTAGAGTGGGATATGTCGGCGCTTAAGATGTTCTCCATCGTCATCAAATTAGTTCAGAACAACTGCTGGTGAGATGCTGCTAGAGAACATCAATCACGTTGTTCGAAACTCGGCCATTTGTTAGACGATGTATTTATACTATGGTGACGTTGAAGCATGAATACATTTTTGAGTAACAGAAAGTTGTTAGAGTGTTCTTACCATTTCTCGTCATGGAAGGAGATATTGAGTTGTTGCGAAACGTCAAGATCATTTGCATGTAAAGTAGCTACATTCCTTAAATAAATATACCAGCCATTTTGGTATATTTTCTCAAAATTTGAAATCTGGTGAAATTGATCGCCGACATCTTGCAAACTGTACTGAAAAGAGCCTCTATATTTTACAATTGATCCTTTGTGATGTACATATTTGTTTAAAAGTGGTTATTTGAATAGAAGGCATTGTTCTGTGTGTAGATTATTCTTCTATTAGAGATGTGCCATGTTTTATTGATCAAGATTGCCTGACTAGATCATCTATCAGACGAGTAATTTTTCTTCTGGGCTGCAGTTTTTGTTCTGTAGACTGCTAAATATCAAACTTTTTTTTCCCTTATTTAAGCTTTCATTATTTTTATGACGTTGATTTATAAATGATCCGGCAGTCACATACCTTGTTAACAAAGCTTAAGTTGTAACTTGTGCTTATCTAGTCTAAATAATAGTCTATAATATCAATAAAATCATTACTGTAAGCTGTTATTTTTTACGTCTTGCACCAGGAATAGGAATAAAGTTTAGCTTTAAGCTTAAAGTGTACGACAAAAAAATGTTAAAATTCTAAATTTTCTACGAACGTTGCTAAAAGTGATAACCAAGTTGAAAGCTTTCAGATAAAATGATAAGTATTTCGGTGGTGAATGGTATACTAGTTTATAAAGGTCATAGGTACAATTTTCGAAAAAATATTGGAAAAGTGAAAAGGCGCTTCAATAATGTCGTTGCTTTTCCAGTTCTTGGATTCTTAGCAATACTTTGGGTTCCGGAACGACAATAGTCCAAAAAACAGAATTATGAAATAATTTTCCCTGATTTTTTTTTTTCCCTGATATTCTTTAAAGATACGCGTCAATAACAGAACTGTTCTGCACTGTTCAGACCATATGTATAATGGCCTTTCCTTCCTTCAATTTCATGCTTTACGTGAGATTAATAAAATGATAGAGACGGCACAAAAGAACATAAAACTGAGCTCCTGTTTCATTAGAAACGTTGAGATAACCATTTTTCGAGGATGAATAAAAATAGAATTTGTTTTTTTAGTATAAATTTTCCATTTTCAGTCGAAAATTTGATCATGATTGCAATACTTCTGTAGAAGAAGGTGTAAATGCAAGTGGTGTTGATGTAAATTCGTGTGTCGAAAAATGTTACTAATAATTCCCTGTGAAATTTTAATTTAGAACACCAATTAAACATGTTAATTTACTTTCACATTTTTCGCTTAACTATGTTTTTTTTTTGTTTTCCAGGTATCACAAATGGGTTTAGACGTAATGACTGAATTGTCCAAGCGAATGGAATCCTACTTTAGACCTTACATTCCTTCAGTACTTCCTAGTGTAATCGATAGATTAGGTAACAAAACCGTTTCGTTTCTTAAATATTAATAATGAGATTGTTAGAGACAAGTATAAAGTATACCAAAATATTTATATAACAAGTGAGGAAAATAGCACTTTTTACAATATATACGATGTGTAGAGTTTTAGAGAGTTATTGTTGTAGGCCAGTTAAACTACCTTTAAAGTACAAGTACTAGTGATCTACACTTCTCTCCGGAATAATTTTAAACTGGCCTCTGTTCCGTACAATACTTTCAACTACATAATCTTAAACTTTGTTTGTTTTGAAGCTTTTTCAATTAATTAAATATGTATGGATTATTTAGGGAAAGTAATCTATTTGCCAATAAATTTCTTTGTGTTAAAAAATAAATGTTCATAGATGTCTAATGAAAATCCAAATGTTGTCCCACTAATCTTACAACAAAAAAATGGTTGAAATTCACTAGTTAAATGTCTTCACTTACAGCTGATAATAAATATTTAATTTTGATTTAATAATTTAGCTATTAAATAATTGGAAATTTGTTCATCATTGCCTCTGGAACTTACTTTAATCGCGCGGTAAAGTCGATGTTTAAATATATCTTATAAAATTAGATTACCGAATTATACTATACTTGACATTCGGTTTATTTATATCTGTCTAATTAAATTTTCAAAAAAATAAGAATTTTAAGAAATATATCTATATAAAGGCAACAAAATAATTTCTTTCTTATATGCAATAAAACAAATAAATAATAAATAAACAAAATAACTTCAACATAAACTAAAAATAGTTTATTTAACAAAAGTCTTAATTAGCATAATTATCATACGAGCCATTTTATGTGTTAATGTTTAGTACTGAATCGTATCCGGACTTATTGTTTAATTGTGATCTCCCTTAATTATTTAAAGTAGAGGAGATATGTATTTTAATTTTAAATAGCATTTATCATCACACTTTATACTAGTGTTACCATAGAAACAGTTGTTTATTTTATTTTAGGTTATGTTTATATTTCAAATAATTAAATTATTTTTAAATCATAAACATATTTTAATTGTGTTTCTAGGTGACAGTAAAGAGTTAGTTAGAGAAAGATGTCAACTTTTATTGAGCGAATTAATGGAAGTGGGAGCGATTACACCGCAACAATTATTCGACAGACTATTACCTGCCTTTTCACATAAAAATAGTAACGTACGAGATGAGATTATGAAATGTTTAATAGCAACGCTTAATCAGTACGTATTTTTATTATTGTTTATTCTAACAGTATAATTTTTTTTTTGTCAATGAAATTCAGTAGTATTTGGGCCGGTATGGAATACTCTAGAAGCATATTAGTAGGTCCGTTTGTTTATTATATTACCACAAATTTTTGCTTAAAGTGTGGTGTGATTATTTAAATAGACTAAAATGTTTATAACTTTTAGTAATACGCGCTAGAGACCTTGCCCAGAAAATCAAGCTCCTACAAAATCTATACACTCATTTCATGTAATATACATAGAATTCGTTGAACCAAACTTTGGAACCTGTAAAACAATCTGAAGAAATGTCGAAGTTGTTTTTATTAAAGCCACGTAAAATGAGATAGGGATTACATTGAAAGATTGAAATTGTTAATAATGGTTGTCAAAAACGCATTAATAATTTAGAATTTTGCAACTATTTAAGTATTTTTAAAAACGATGTACATGCTACACAAAATCCAGTGAAAAATCTTCAAAGATCTTGTTGTTCATTATTTTTGGTGACCGATTCATAGTTTCAATGGAATGAAAAAAATTATTGCCATTTCAGTCGTGATATATTTATTATGCCGAGCTTTCGACCCTAGGGACTAGGTCTCATCTTCAGGGCTAGTTTACAAAGTAATAGTTTTACATTACAGGGTTGGTGTGTCTCCTGTAAACTAGCCCTGAAGATGACCTAATCCCTAGGTCGAAAGCTCGGCGGAATAAATATATCGACTGAAATGGCGATTATTTTTTCATCCTACATTTACAGATTTTATTAAAAATTCCTTCTATTTTCCTATTATTATAGAAAATGATTACTTTCATTTACTATTTTTATAAGAAAATGCATCGAAAGTTTTTAATTGGTGCATCTCTAGTTAAGGAGGTGCTTTCGCTTAGTTGATTTTTGTACGGAATCGATTATCAACATTTGCTAATATTGTTCCTGCTGGAGCAATTGAATCGTTTTTATAAATGATTTAAACGTTTCAGAGATCCCTAAATACGCATAATTCTGCATTCTACCACTTTACTTTACCTTTTTCTTGGAAATATTTGCTTTTGTATTTCAATTTTTTAAAATTCGATACTTTTTTTTTAAAATTTCAGACACGGGGCAAATTGTATATCTATATCCCGGCTTGTGCCCGGCCTCGTCAAGCTACTGAGTGATCCGAACGCTTTAGTGAGAGATAATGCCCTTAATACACTGGCACAAGTGTATAGACATGTCGGCGAACGACTAAGGATAGATTTAATAAAAAAGCACAACCTCCCACCAACCAAGTAAGTTTGTTTCTCTTTCTCTCTCTCTTAAAATAAATTTTAAATTTATACTTATTAGCTA